>NW_023416295.1:73518738-74718738 GCF_014176215.1 Rousettus aegyptiacus
TTCATATGAAAGGCTAATCAGCTCTCTGTTCTACTTCCGTAAATATGCTTGCTGTATGGGCTGTGCTCAAAATTGACAAAGACTCACCTTCCTTTTTGTTTGATCTGTCTAAGCAACAAATGCAACTGTTTATACCCCCTAGCAACTCCCGTACTTTGTAACACTTTGTAACTGCTGGTAACCCATAGCAACTCCTGCCCTTTGTAACAGTCTGAAGACAAATTAATCAATCAGCCCCTGCCAAAAAGGTTCTGTATAAGGAATGTTGCAACTGAGCTGGGGCCCAGATCTTCAGAGTGCTAGCTCCTCTGGCACCCCCAGCATAATAAACCTGAGTTCCCTAACTCTCCAGGTGCTGATTGGTTACTTGCAGGTCTGATTTGGGATCTTTTCTGCAACAGTCTCACAGTTCTGGAGGCTAAAAGTCCAAATCAAGGGATAAACAGGGCTGTTTCTGAGGGCCGTGAGGGAAAATCTATTCTTTGCCTCACATAGCTTCTGGTAGCCTCAGGTGTCCCTTGGCCTGTAAATGGCATTCTCCCTGTGTCCTCCCATCATCTTCTCCCTGTGTGTTCCTTGTGTCCAAACTTCCCCTTTTCAAAAGGATATCAATTATTTTGAATTAGGGCCCACCCTCATGACCTCATCTTAACTTGATCTTCATATTTCCAAATAAAGTCACATTAACAGGTACTGGGGTTAGGACTTCAACATCACTTTAGGGGATACAATGCAACCATTTTAATTCACCACAGGTGAAAGCTTAGCAATTGCAATGATCTAGCCTGCCAGAGGCTCTCGAGGCTCCAGAAACCACCTGTGATAAGATCCTTATTGCTATTTATCTGGGGATATAATCTTAGAACCCCATACATAGAATCTGGCCATATAAACCACCTTTGCATTCTTGATACCAAATATCTTATGTAGGTTGCCAGAAGCCAACCCTGAAATACAGCTTCATGAGCAAGGGATTTCTTAAGGGCCAGGAGAAACATATAAAAGAGAAGGCAATGTAGGGCAGAAACTGGAGCAATTTAAGACAATTCCCCAACTTTAGCCTGGTTTCTTGGGGAGCTCTAGATTATGCTATGTCAGAATTTGCCCCACCTTGACGCAAGGGAATCAGGCATTCCAGACTCTCGCAATAGTCAGCCATCAGAAAGGGTTACAGGCTGCTCTAGACAGACCTAAGCTCTCTCTGTGTGGGGTTGAACTGACTCTTAGTCAACCCTTTGAAGAAGGTCACAGGTGCAGGGCATTTGGAACAAAGCACAGAAACTAAAAGATACATGCACAAAGCTGATAAAGTGATAGGTGTGGATGGGGGAGAAAGTGGACAGGGTCTCCTACACACTTTTTCCCATTTGTGTATGAAACTTACTACAGTTTCAACTCATCAATATTTCAGATAAAACAGGTCTACTTTTGGGACACTGAGGATTCCAGGAGGACCAGCAATGCCTTGCGATAGGACTCAGTATGTTCTGGAAGCAGGGTGTCTTGATATACAAGGGAGGTGCCTGGCAGAGGTCATTCTCAGATCACTGGCACCTGCAAAAGCAAGCAGGAGGTATCTCAGCTGTTCACTGGGGAGTGGCAGGAACAAGCCTTTCAGGGTCAATGCAACAGAGCAACACCAGCTGTTCTTTCCTGAGACCCTGTTTGTAAGATTCGCCCCCAGAACTTCTGAAGACAAATGTAAGAGAAGTGGTGGTGGAGATACGCTGAAGGCCTCGCAGTCATAGGTCTTTAGGTACAGCCTGAGGAATTAGTTCTTACTACTTTTAATATGTCACATTTTTTAATGCTAGACAAGTATGCCAATCCTTTGGTAAGGACAAAATTATTTTATCCACAATGGTACAGAAGATTCACAGAGCTAATTAGAAAAATTTAGTGGGTGAAAAGTAATATGAAAAATAGATTAAATTAAAAATAATAAAAGAAATCAGAAAGGGGCAGAAGTAGGAATTTACTTGAAGGCAAGCAGGCTAGAGATAAATGAGGAAAAGGATTACATAAATTCTCTTTGAGGTGGGACATTCGCAGGAAAGGGAAAAAACAATTTTTAAAATGCTCCATGCCAAAGTCTTAGGTATTCCCTTGAGATGGGATCTTGGGAGCATAGACTAATATATTTGAGGAAACCGAGGTTCCAAGGGGTTAATTGATTTTTCTCAAAATTATGCAGCTGAGGCTTTTGCAGCTAAAAGAAGGGGGGAAAACTAATAAGAATTATAACAGAAATATATATATATATATTTTTGCTAACAGAATATTCTATGCAAATTCTAGGCTTAGGTTTTTATAATCATAGCCCCAAACTACCCAACATTTTCCCACCCCCATTTTCTCATTCTTACCAGTAGGCCTTGTAAATTAAATATCTTAATATAATTTCTCTGATATATTTAGCCAACATCAGCACATAATTGCCAGTTAAGTTGCTTAGGCAAATTAGCATCAGCTTTGCTATATCCGGACAAATGTCTCTCCCATATCTGGCCTTTTAGCTGAAGTGTATTTGTTGGAATGTGTCTTACATTTTGCAGAACATTGGTCACTTGTATCCTTTTAAGAGAGATTTGTGACTATTAACAGGTAGCTTTCTCAGAGAGGCATTCAGGTGCTTGGCAGCAAGCTTCAGGGCAGGTAGGTTACTACTGGACTTGTGTTTGAGATTGCTCCAAGCCACTGAAATAAAGTTTGTAACTTTGTTTTGTTTTTGTTTTTTCCTTTGGACACATGGGAATTTCATGTCCCCAGAGTTAAGTCTAATATTTTCCACATGAAAAGCAGAGCAAGTTAGGTCAAGATTGTGTTCACCTTTCTAGTGCCTTTGTGTGTCTCATTGGAGATTTTGTCTCACTGGATGAGAGCTCCCTCGCGTGGCGAGAGATCCCACTGGCTCGGTAATAGCTGGATACAGATGAAGCTTGCAGGAAGGTAGTGCTCAGGCTTTGCAGAAACTGCTGATCAAGCCCAAATGGTCATCTTTTCACTATCTCTTCACATTTCAGCTGCCAGAGCAGCTAACCTTACATTTTAACTTAAGCAGGATTCTGTTTTCTTTAATGGAATATATTTATTGAAAGATAGAATTAATTCAATTTTGACCAAGTAGTATTAAAAAAAACTTAGAAATGCTTACCTTGGAATGCTACCTAAAGTATTGTTTCCAAAGCTGACCATTGCTTTTCTGTGGCCGTGACCCTCATTTCATGACAAAGAGGGCATTGAATCTTGTGTTCTTTAAGAGTTTAGCTTATTTCATCTTTTAATGTGAACTCTTTAGTCTCAGAGTGGATCCTTGTATTTTAAAGTGTCTGTATTGATCAGATCATACTTATCCAAGTTTTACTCCTGTCTATGCTTTTTTCTAAAAAGATAGGTTATTATACAATTTAGGTTATATTTCATATTGGAATATGAAAAAAAATTAAATCACCAAATCCTACCACCCACCAGCACTATTATAATTTTAATGTATTTTTCTTTGCATATTTACACTACATATTTATATAGCTATAACACTCATTTTAATGTCACTTAAATTTATGATTACATAATGTATCACATTATAATTATATATTATGTATTGTTTCATTATGGCTTTTTTTGTAATGTTGATCAATGTTTAGCTTGAGTGAATTATATTCAGAGAATATGCCATAACTATCAAAAGCTTAATAACAAAAGATCTGGACTAAAGTAGTCCTGCATCCAGTTTATGGAATAATCTTTGGAAATGTGTGTGTGTGTGTGTGTGTGTGTGTGTGTGTGTGTGCACGTGTGTGTTGTGTGTGTACACATTCCACCTTTCTCCTAGAAACAAATGAAGTTATTAAAATGTACCATGATTTGTGTTCCTCTTTCACCAAAGAGAAGCTATAACAAGGAAGAAGAGACTCATACACCTGAATGATCTGAGACTGCACTGGCTTGTAGGGAATGTTTGTACAGTCGAGCACCAAGTCTACCTCTCATTGTCCCTAATTAGTTATCCAAGTGTTTAGGGTTCATTCTACCTCTAGCTATTTAGGCCATTCTCCTCCTATTTTCCCAATGAAACTTTATATATGGAGATTGACCCCTGCAGAATATATTCCTCTCTTCTGTCATATTTCATTATGGTTTTGCTTTCAGTTAGCCAATCATGAATATAACTCATCCTAAGGTCTATTTTGGCTAAGCAGGCAGCCTCTGGAGATTTGGGAACCACGGGGCACTCAGAGTCTCTGAAATCACTCCACAACCTGCAAGCAATACCCTCCCCAGAGTGGGCTAGTTCTTTAAAAGAGCCCCACAAAGCACAAGGCAGGGCTGTTCTATATCTATATTTTTCATTAAATCAGAGAAGGCGATGTCATATATACATCTTTCCAGGAGAGATGAAAAGATGAAATGCCGACATGGGCCACAAAGAAAAAGATAGATCATCTTGAACAAAATGGGCTGAAGTTCCAGGAATTTTCCCATTATGTGGTATCCTTATTATCAATTGAATGTGGGGAATCTGCACTTGAGTACTGGGGAGTATGAGGACCCCTGCTTCCAGAGAAGGGGATGTCTGCCACTTTCACATTGGCCTTTCCCTCTTCCCAAGTCCTTTCTGACTTCTTCCCTAGGAGGTAAAAACTTCAGCTCGCCTCTCTTGGGGAAAGGCAGAAGTGCTGAAAAGCTGGGTAGATGATTGGGGCCAACTGCTACTCCTATTTCATCCCAATTTGCCTTATCACTCAGCTTCACATCACTGTCTTTAAGTATATATTTTTAAGTAAAAAAAATTTCTCTTCTTTTCAGTTTTGTCCCTGAAGTTATTGTGAACAATTCGGTTGCTATTTGTCAGTCACATTGGGATTCCTTTAAAATGTACTCATGTATTGTTATTATTGTTATGTATCTGGCAGGCATATACTAATGTATATTGTTATAAAATATGCTTATGGGTATTTAATGCCAGAGATAATTATTGTATTTTATTTCAGCTTTAGTCCGCAGCATGGGACCTCTTGCGAAAGTGCATATACAAAAGTGATTATGTCCAGTATGGCCAAAAGTGTTATCTTCTTTTCTTTTCATTTTTGGTGAAAATTACATTTTATCCTCCCTCCAGAATTTTGCAATTACTGTGGGCAAAGGAAAAACTAAATGATGCTAAATTTGCTGAGTACAAATCTTTAAAAACTTCACAGGTAAATTTGCCACAAAAACATTTTTTCAAAATGGTTCTTACCACTGCTTTAATGAAAGAATTAACTAAAGATTTGCTGTCCAATATGAAATTATGCTATTCTCACAACACTTTTCTCTCTGTGATTAAAATTTATAACACTCATGTCCTAATTTAGGTTTATTACCTGCTGTCTCTAAAATGTATTTAAGGTAATACGAATTTCCTTTCCCTATCCTATTTCCCTGTTAAAGATATTTAATTGCTTTCATTTACTGAAACAAATTTAAAAGTGAACACACACAAGGGAAACATTAAGGAAATATCCCAGAATCATTATATTATAACCAAATGCTCATTTACTGAGCACTTACTAAGTGCTAAGCATTGTGCTAGGTGCTTTACATTCCTACTTTCATTTATTTCTCATAACGAGCTATGAGCTAGGAATTATGAGATGCTCATTTTGCTGATGGGGAAACAGACCTGGAAAGGTTATACATTTTTTCTAATATCACTGCCCTGAATGTAGTGACCTATTTAGAATTCAGTTCTGTCTGACTTCGCATTCTGAGACTATAATCATTATCCTGTGATGCCTCATGCATTCCATGTAAACAAGAGAGGCAATGCACTGGACTCATTCATACCTTTTCTTTTGTACTGCGTGGCT
The DNA here is from genome assembly GCF_014176215.1 of Rousettus aegyptiacus. Classification (NCBI taxonomy): domain Eukaryota; kingdom Metazoa; phylum Chordata; class Mammalia; order Chiroptera; family Pteropodidae; genus Rousettus; species Rousettus aegyptiacus. The sequence continues at coordinate 73,524,588 of NW_023416295.1, forward strand.
GTATGAACTTTGGTTTGTCTTCTGCATAAAACTTTATTTATCCTGAACCACTCTGACTTAGGCTTGCCTTCTGAATATTGAGAGTTCTCTAAGTCCACAAATTTCTCTATATAATTTTATCCAATGCCATAGCTTTAAGTATTACCAAAATGCTGGTTATTTTCAGATTAACATATTTAGCCATGACTACTTCTCCAACTCCAGATTTAGACATCTAACTGCCAAATTAGCACCTCTGCTGGGATGTCTAATAGACGCCTAGATTTCATGTCCAAACAGAAAACTTGATTCCTCCTTGACCCAAATCTGAGGCTTCTCCTCACTTCAATTTTAGTAGAAATCTCTCTGATCACTCAGCTGCTCAGGCTCTGAATTCACGAGTCAGCTTGAATTCCCTGTTTCTCACATGCCCCACATCCAGTTCATTAGCCCAGCCCTTAGGCTTTATTTTCACAATACATCGTAAATCAAGTTCTCATCTCTTTTGTAGCTACCTTGCCAGACCACACTTTTATTATCACTCTCTTAAATTACTGTTGATAAGTTCTGACTCATTTTCCTACTTCGTTATTATGTCTTTTCTACCCCGATCCCAAGCTGTTCTCCAAGTAGAAGCCACACCGATCTTTTTTAAAAACATTTATCAGATCACATCATTTTCTGCTCAAATTTTACAATGAATTTTCATCACGTGAAGCATAAATCCAGTCTTCACCAGTATCTGCCAGCCCCCAGGTCATCTGTGTCCTGGTTATCTTTTGGATTTACCACTTACAACTTTTCCTTCAATCACTCTATTACTTATACTCCATATTTCTTTCTATTTATTGAACTCTCCTAGTTCTTGCTGCTTCAGGCCTCTGATTGGCTATTCCTTCTTCCCCTAGATATTGGTGTGGGTCTTTTGTCATTTCTTTCACTTCTGAGCCTTCTCTCTGACTATGATACTCTCCCATCACATACTCATTATGTTACTGTCTTCAGCGAGGCTTGATTTTTTCCCCATAGCCTTTATCACAACCTAACTCTATATCATCTATTACTTTCTAAACTTGTTTACTCTCTTGTTTCCTCATTAAAATGGAAACTCCTTTCTAATAGAGTAGAGATTTTGCCAGCTTGGCTCACCCTTGTATCCCAAATGTTTTAAAGTATGCTTGGCACATAGTAGGTTTTAAAAATAAATGTTGAATACAAAATTATTTAGATTTTTTTTCCTAAAATAAACTTTTTACATTTTGTATTCTTGGATTATGCTGAAAACAATTGGCTTTTCTTTAAGATTTACAGAATTTGTTAGAAATGTAGGTTGTGCCAATCCATTAGAAAGTAGAGTTATAAATGGAGAGGTATGATAAGGGAGCGTGGAAGGCAAGAGCTGACCATGAGCTTTGTCTTCATTTTGAACATTCATGTAACAGCCATGTGATGGAGGGTTTCTACCTTTTGTTAAGCCACTGCAAATTATACTGTCCATCTTTTTCTCCCATATTTTCCATATATTTCTCCCACATATCTTCTTTATATCTTATTCTGCGAAATAAATTTTTCTTACACTTTAGTTCTTTTTTCTTTTTTCTTCTTATTTAATGCTTCTTAATACCTCAAAATGCAGGTGAATTTTACCCTCATCAGTAATATTGTCTTCCTTCTCTTCAAATACATAGCTAATTATATACAAATTTCCTATGGGCTTTATTATATTATTGTAATTTATTTATTGAATGAACTGGACTTGGTAGGGTACAAGCAAAAAGTATCTACCTGTTTTACCCACTAACTTTTAAATTCTCTTTCCTTCATCTTTTTTTTTTTCCCCATACTTGGAGATTAGTTTGAGGAGATTTCAGAAATTTTCTGATCATATTCAGGCACTGAGTGGCTCATTTTTAGGTAATTAAAAGCTTTACCTAAAGCTATTTTAGAAATACCAAGGATCTAAAATAGCCAAGCTAATTTTGAAGGACAAAATTTGAGGGTTTATATTATCAAATATTAAAACTTACTGTACAGCTAAAGTAAATCAAACAATATGGTATTAGACAAGGATAGATCAATGGAACAATGAGACAGAACAGTCCAAAAACAGACTTAATTTTTGACAAAAGCAATACTATAATTCAGTGCGCTACAATAGTCTTTTCAATAAAAGGTACTGGATCAATTGGATATCTGGAAAAAGAGGAAAAAAATTATTTTGATGCCTGTGCATACCCTACACAAAAATAATTTTTTTATGGATCCAACATCTCAGTGAGAAATATAAAATAATGTAGCCTCTAGACGAAAACAGAAATTTACTTTTGTGACCTTGGGATAGGCAAAGATCTTCAAAACAGTATGCAAAAATGACTAACCATAATTGTTAGAATAGACTTTTAAAATTAAGAATCCCTGTACATTGGAAGATAACATTAAGAGAATGAAAAGCCAAGCTGTACGCTGGGAAAAATATTGTGATAATACATGTCTGACTAAGGATTTATATCCTGAGTATATGAAGAACTACAAACACAAAAGAAAATCCAATAAAAATAGTCAAAGTGGTCTAAAGATTAGAATAAACAGTAAAACACACACACACACACACACACACACACACACACACAGAGGAATGGTCAATAAGTATAAGAAAAAGTGTTTAACATCATTACTTATGTGGAGAAATGCAGTGGATATCATTATGCAATGGCTCGAATGTAGGACTATTAAATACAAAATTTTAAAGGTGAGGAAATAGAGCAGCTGAAACTCTTCTACACTGCTGGAAAATCATTTGGCAGGGTCTAATGTTAAATGTAGTCTATTATCCAGGAATTCTCCTAGGTAGGTACCTGAGAGAAACATTTGTACAAATATGCTCAGTTTTATTCATAGTAGTCACAGCCTGGAAACAATACATCCATACATAAACAGTGGAATGAAGGAACAAAGGATAGTATGTTTACACAATGCAAGTCTATACAACAATTAAAAAGTGGCACTAATACATCATCCCGGATGACACCCAGAGATATAATATTGAGAGAAAGAAGACTAGACAGAAGGGATTTCATATTGTGTAATTCCCTGTATGTAAAGTTCAAGAAGAATTCACTAAAGTGAAGGAGGTCAGGATAGTGGTTATTTATTCAGTTCTGCCTGTTGATTATGAAGGGAATTTTCCACTGAAAAGGCTAACCTTATTGAAGAGGAATTTTCACTCAAAAGGCTAATCAGCTCTTTTTTCTGATTCTATAGATATGCTTACTGCATAGGTCTTACTTAAAATTAACTAAAGACTCATCTTCCCTTTTGCTTGTTCTGTCTAAGCAACAAATGTAATTGCCTGTACCTCCTAGCAACTTCCGTGCTTTATAGCTCTTTGTAATTGCCTTCAACCCATAGCAATTCCCACACTATGTAACCATCTGAGGACAAATTAACAAATCAACCCATGCCAGATAAATTCTATATAAGCAAAGTTGTAACTGAGCTCTAGACCCAGATCTTCAGAGTGCTAGCTCCTCTGGGACCGCTGGTGTAATAAACCTGAGTTCTCCAACTCTCCGAGTGCTGCTTGGTTTCTTACCAGTCTGAATTTTGCAACTTTGTAATTAGCATTTTGTTTTGCTTCTGTAGATATGCTTGCCGCTTAGGCTAAAGTGCATGGTGACCTTGAGATGAACTAAAGACTCATCCTCTCCTTTGCTCGTTCTGTCTAGATAACAGATGTATTGCGTAAGTTCTTGTCTGAAAATCTCATGCTCTGTAACTGCCCATAGCCCATAGCAACTCCTGCATTCCATAGCCCATAATAACTCCCATGCTCTGAAACTGCCTGAGGACAAATTAACCAATCTGCCCATGCCAATTGTAACTGCGGGGATAAGCCCTATAAAAAAAAAGGTTGCCACTGAACTTGGGGCCCAGATCTTCATAGCACTTGCTCTTCTGGAACTGTCAGTGTGTAATAAACCTGAGTTCTCCAACTCTCCAAGTGGTGCTTGGTTTCTCACTAGTCTGATTTTTCTGTAACATTTCCACATGTATAGAAATATGTAAAAGGTTAACTAGTTGGACACTTAGAATAATCAACTTTTGTGAAAAAGTTCTTCAAAAAGAAAAGGAAATGCCAGCCAAGGCTAGTATAAAACTACATATCCAGCTGTTTTCCACCTCTTGGGCTTATCAGGCTCAAAGAGGGAAAGGAAGAGGTATTTGAAGTTTTCTGTTCTCTTTTTTCCGTCCTTACCTACTTGCTAGTTGCATTCTTTAAAGTTAGGCACAGGAGTGAGGGAGGGTTTACAGAAAAGGCTAAGACTTTCTGGATGGGAGTTCGTATGACCAATGTCCAAATTCTGCGTCTTTAATTCTTGAGATGTGCAGTGGAAAAGAAAAAGTTTTCCTCTACCCTCCTAAATTCAGAGGTTGGGACCCTGCAAATTAAATTGACAAATACAGATTAACAGGAGAAAAGAACAGGGTTTGTGCATGCAGTGTGAATACACACAAGAGAGACACAGTGATGAGTACCTACAAGGGGTGGTTAGAGCCTGGGGTTTTTATACCCAACTTAATAAATGATGGGGAGGGGGAGAATGGTCACTTGTGGGAAAACAAATGACCTTTTGGAAAGATAAATGGGTTTTAGGAGAACAAACAGGAATTAAGAAAGTTTAAGATAATGTTTGTATGTCTTTCCATCTCCTTCAGGGCCATAAAACATCTCTAGAAAAGGGATTTGGAGTGGGTTTTATTCATGTTCTCTCTCCTAGCAGTAGATTTATCCTGAAGAGGAATTTATAGCTGCCCTATTTCTCAAAAGTAGCTGCTTTTAGTTAGGTACTGGAAGCTCTGAGAAGCTTTTAAATTCTATTTATTTATTTATTTATTTATTTATTTATTTATTTATTTGCATCTGTTGAATATCAGATGTCTTCAGCTTAAAAAACCTCCATACCAAAGTGCATGTTTTGAGGTGTCATATTCTGATCCCCTATTTTCTATTCTTTGGGAATGGCCTGCTTCAGAGTGCATCTCCCACTACAGCTTTACTTTACAGGAGCATCGCGCCCCCTGGGCGACCCTCAGAGTCACCTCACTCTGGCAGGCACTCCTCTCTGGCACTGAGGTCTTTTAAGATGACTATAGTTTTGCAACCTCTCTTAAAAATAACTTTTCTCACATGAAATTCCCACTCCCTTTGTCTTTCTAAATTCTAGAATTATAGAGGGCTCCTATTATATCATTCTTTCTTTGCTCTGCAACACAACCATTTTGGCCAGCTTCTCAGAGAGAGGTTTTCCGGCAGGAGTCAACCTCTTTAAGCTGGTCTGTGGGCACATCTTTCACTTGTCTTGAGGTGGTGGGGGAGGGGTAAGAGAACAAGCACAATTTGCTAACAATTATCTTCAAAGAAAACTAAACGAAATTTCCTCTCCCCAATCTTCTAGCCCCCTCTTTACAAATACTCTTGTTTGAAGGTACATAATGGGCTATAGTTTGCATAACCAGCTGGGGGAAGACCATCAAGAAAGCCTCTCAGGTGATCTGTCCCCTTCATGTATCATCCATTATTCTAACTGTTGAATCTCAGGAAAATAGCAGAGACCATTGGGGGAAATACACTTACTATCCTGCTTAAAAAATATTTTGATCTACTTATTTGTAGGTATAACTACTTTCCCCCCATGTTATCCACACATTGAGAACAGAGACTAAAATATATTTCCTTGTATCTAAAATGCCTTACTCAAGTCTGATATGGCCTGATACTTAACCAGGTTTGCTGGTAAAAAAATACATGAGAGTTGTATTTGTTTGGGAACAACGCTCCAGTCTCATAAATTTATTATACTTTAAACATTCATAAAAGTGCAATCTGAATGCCTTTACATCTGTCAGGACAAGCTAGGTCATGCTACAACAGCAAATAAAACAAAAGTCTCTGTGACTTAAACATAAAAGTCTTATTTTTCACCCATACTACAAGTCCATTATGGATTTGCAAAGAAGTTTTCTACATTGTAGTGACTCTGAGTTCTAGGCTGATGGAGGCTTTACCTCCACATGTTTCCATGATCACAGACATAGGGGAAAAAGGAAAAAAAAAAAAGTGAATCACATATTGGATTTTCAAGATTCTTCTCAGAAGACTCATGTTAATTTCCCTCATGTTTCATTGACCAAAGCAAGTTGTATTGTGAAAACAGACAGCAATGAAATGGATAAGTCTAATCCTCTCCAAGAGAAAGGCAATAATATTTGTGAACAGTACTTCAAGCTAGTATGCAATAGTATTTCACAAACCAGAATTAACCGCTATTCATATTAACTATTGTCTCCAGTGTTTTTCCTTCTGTTTGTAAAATGATAATTGTATTTAGTATATATGGATTCCTATATTGCAGTCATGGTTTTAAACATTTAAACATATAAATTAGTTTAATCCTCACAATAAGCTTATGAGTTTACTACTAATATCAGAATTCTAAAATGAGGAAATAGAAGCTGAGAGCAGTTAGGTGACTTGCCCAAAACCATACAGCTAGAGGAAGAAGAATTCAAACTTAGAAAGTCTGGATGCAGACGCTATAGCTTCAATTATGATCTATCTATCTATCTATCATCTATCATCTATCATCTGAAATATACTATATAATTATCATACATAATTCTGTGTAGTACATATCTGAACACACATATTAACATACATAAATGTATGATGTATGCCCCTTTTAAATTTAGAATATTATAAAATATTATAAAATTTTCTTATATTTCTGTCCTTATCTGGACCACGCCTTGTCTGAATATCACAAACTTGCTTCCTGGACTTTCAGTTCTATTCTGCGCATTTTCATAGTAAAGATATCCATAAGAAATACATTGTTTTGTGTTTTATATTTACATAAATGACAATATGTTTGCCACTTGCTTCTTTTTACTCAACACTACATTTTTTAATTATGTCCTTTGTTGATACATACAGGTCTAGTTCACTTCTTGTAAGTTAAGTTGACTATTTTCTAGTCACACCACATAGTTGCTGGGTCATGTGCTTGATTTCTCAAGGTTCAAAGTTTTTTTTCTTTAAAATTTATCTTCTATTAAAAAGTTAGGAAACATATTTACTTATATGCTTTCTGTATTTCTCTCTTGTTTAAATTGTTTATAAATGACTGAAGGCTTAGTGTTAAAATCATTTCCTAAGAATTTCTTTTTTGCTTTACAAGTCATAATGCTATGCTATTATATGCATAAATGTTTCTAAGCAATACAAGTATCCATAAGAAACCTTTTTATACAATTTAATTATTTTCACTTTTAGTTCCTTATCATATATTAATACAGATGCTCATTCACTCTCTGTTGATGCATCCCTTGTTTTTCTATACCAGCCTATAAAATCAGAGGACCAAATTATTGCTTTATAAGAAAATGTAAAACTAAACATTTGTATGGAGGTGAAGTAGCTACTTTTTTCACTATCAGCAAAGCTATACCATTATGAGAAGTTTGTGAGTAAGGAATCAAATAAGGAGAGTTAATTAAATGACCAGACACTTAATGGTATTCTGTTAAGAGAGATACTACATCCATCTTTACATTGAATGGCTCCGAAAAAAGGAGAATCTTTAAAGTTTATAGATTAAAGTTATCTTTTTTTACCCCTTTGCATTTAATTATCTCTTATCATGTTAAAAGTTTGAGTTTTATAAATAACATACTTTAAGTTTCCGAGCCAGTACAAAATAGATTCTCATTGGTGGACTGCACCAAACGATTTACGAGGCTGGAGTTCCAGCTTCTGTTGGCCAGAAAATATGACAGACCTCAAGGCCTGCTACAGCCAGGGCCACTCACTGATTTTCTTGGAATACAAACTTTTTTTTTATATTATTATTTTGTAATTATTCCAAAACAGATTACAACTACACAAAGTTTCTTACTTTTAATGGCACAATATCTTCATGTTTATGGTAATGACATGGTTCCTATCAGATTGTTCTGGGTCTCTATTCAAAAAGAATGGATGTCAGATGACAAGTTTTGTGTGCGTGTGATCAGTAAAGAATGAGACTGGGTTGGAAGAAGCACTGTGGCACTATACTGAAGTTGTACTATCCATGCTGCTTATAACAAATCAGATTATCTGCTGTACTGCATTTCTTCCATAAGACCAGGGATGACAGCAGCTGACACCCACTCCTTCCCCAGCCACTCCAAACAAATATCCATACTCACATACGAACAGAGTCCAGCATCCCATAGTAAGGGCAAGCTGGAAATGAGTACCATGGGTGGCATTCTGTGTACCAGAAACGGAACGCTGCCCTCAGAAGACCTGAAAGTATTAATGTTTACTTCTCATCTACTGCCCTTACATCCATGTTCTGAACTTGACAGCATTAGCTTTTACTGGGTATTTATTGGACTTCGACTTTATCCATGATGTTTTTACTGTTTGCCAGCCTTCCTTCATTCTGCTCTTACCTGTATCATATTGTTCAGAGTCCACAAAATTTCTGGTATGTATCTCGCGCTCTTCCTCTATTCCCAATATGGTATAAATATTTCTTTATGGTTTTGGGGGTAGTTGGAAAGATGGTGGGAAAAGTAATTAAATGTACAAGTTTAATTTGTCCTGTTATATTGAAATGTGTCACTTAGCTAATTTAGACTTTAATTACCATATTAACCTTTTAATGAATTGTTACGTAATAGAGATGCATTGGGTTGAGATTTAGGACAAATAAACCTGTTAATAACTTACTCCATGATCTTATGCAAGCTACTTAATCAGTTTGGGCTTCAGGATTCTTACCTGAAATATGAGATAAAAAGGGTCGATCTCCAAAGTCCCTTTCACCTCTCTTATTTCATGACTGTGATTTTTAACAGTGCACTTAACTGAAGCATTTTATTAGCTAGAACTGCATTTCACTGCAACTGGACTGTTATGTGTTCACCCTCACCTGTCTAAAAAAAATCTATTCCTGAACAAAAAGGGAATGCTTTACCCTCCGAAATTTGAGCAGACTGTAGCAATAATGAACAACCTGTATGTGCTCACTTTGCTTATATATCCATGGTAATTGTTCATTTACAATACTTGATGTGGTAGATATTTTAAGGACCATTTCTCCTGGATGTTCTTGATGGAAAAAATAAAATGTTACGCCCCATGAGTCAGCATTTAGAACTAATGACTGCTACTCTCAGCTTGTCGTCAGCCAGTTCTCGCTTTTATTTCCAAAACACTTATGATGGCAAAGGCACCTTTTGAGAGCTTCTGAAAGATATTAAGGTCAACAAATGTCATGTTCACAAAATCCTCATTTATCGTCAATTCTTCAACCCAATATTTAGTCCCATTTCAGCTGATAAGAAGGCAAATGCTTGTGAAGCTCCATTTCACTAAGGGAACAGCAAACAATACTACTGCCTATTAAAGGAAGGCAGTTCTTATGCTCTTCTAACAGTCTCATTCATTTGTTGCTTCATGCCGTAATAAGTCATGGAAACTTGTCAGATGCAGAAAATGATCTTTTGGATTGGTATACAAGATAAATTATATTAACTAAATTAACCGGCTAATTTTTTCCAGCATCTTAATTATCTAATATCCAGAGAGGTTTTTTAAATTGTGATTTGAAATACATGTGACTACTAGAAAAGGATTGTAGATATTACCTTGACCACCCTCCCAACCAGAGTAGTAAGTCCTTCTAATATAGGCAATACACGTGGCCATCTACCTTTGTTTAACATGTCTCGAAGATTACAAAGACATCTCTATAACCAACAAAGATATTTCTTCTTTTGAACAGGATTTTTAAAAGTTAGTTTTACTAATTTCCTCTTGGTTCTACCAATTGGTTCTGATTATTCACCTACAACCTATGCCCAACCTTACCTCTTTCTCCTTCACCCTTATATGCTTACAGAGAGAAAAGAAAGGCTTTCCTCTTTCATTCACACATGCAGTCACCCGACAAGTCAATTAATGTATATATAATATATGTGTGCATGTGTGTGTGCCTTTGTGTATTTAGTGTCTACTACATGTTAAGCACCATGCCACACGCTAGAATTAAATAGTGATCAAAGTAAAAATTGTGACAGCCCTCAGAGAATTTACTGGCTATGGGTAACATGGATAAACTAATTATCTATTCCAATATGTGATCAGTGTTTCAAATCTTTGAAAACAAGTTTTGGAAAATTATTTTTTGATATTACATATTTTCTATGCCTTCAAGGAATATACTGTTTTGGACTACTTATAATTTGAGAAATGGACCAGTCCCCTCAAAATTAGAGGCTTTCGGCCTCAGACTTATACCTTTGTGTGAAAACACTTTCACTTTCTGCCCTTCTTATAGTACTAAAATTTCACTCATTTTGCTAATATTCCTAGTGTTAATTCTTTTGCTTTGTGAATTTTATAAAAATACTATTTTAAATTGTTGCCTCATAGAAAGAAACACAACAATTTAAAATGTATATTCCTCCAACCCAAATTTTGTTATTAAAATTCCATGAAGTTTCTTGATGAGCCTACCCGTTATCTTAAATATTAAATGTTTGCTGCTGTTAGCTCCTTAGGAAGAAAGCCAATGGGGGATTTCTGAATTTTTTCTAAGACATGTCATTGAAAAGATTATGAAGTTATGTTCAAACAGGGACCTCCAAGGGCAAATCTATCCTTATTTTCAATTGCCGCAAACTGCTCTGTGGGTCAGATTCAAGGTTTTTCCCACCTCTACCTTATGTGCCTGGCAAGTTGTGACCAACTAAATTTGTGTCATAATGAAAGCCAAGAGTTTATATGAGGTCCATGTGATAACCTCCTCTTAAACACATATAGGAAACATTTTTAAATAAATGTTTTGTTTTGTTTTGTTTTGTTTTGTTTATCTTTGAATCCTAGTTTCAGATTACTTGACCAGATGTTTGACTCCACAAGATTCTGCCAATGTGTCCTCCTCATTACCAATATACAAAGATACTGAATTCTCCCACTGGAGAAATTAGACCTTGCTGAATGATAACAACCTACAGTGGGTGATGATAAAGAAGCTGTAAGTCTTAACAGTGAGCCAGTACATGTTCTGTTTAACATATTAAGGAGTTCTTATACAGAGTGTTGGGTGATAAAATCAACCAGTATTGTCTAAGCTGCAGAAATTTTACAGCTTCATGCTTGTAGTTGATTTATTTTCAAGATTGTTTTACACAGTGTTACTGTAATTGACATGTAAAGAGCAGAAATCTCTTTATAGTGAAGTTCTAGCTCCATCAGTTAGATTAATCTCAGCCCCAATGGAAAGAGATCCCTTTGTAGATAGGTCATCTAAAAAGTAGTAAGAAAACCCCAGAGGAGAAACTCAGGAATGTTCAGCCAGGATGATAACCCCTTCTTATAGACCAATGTGACACAGGGCCTCACAGTCACAGGCATTCCATGGCAGATAAGAAAATGTATATTACTGTAATGCATGGGTTAGCACAAATCAATTAGTAAAAAACAGAAATATCAAAACATAAAATTAATTAATTATGCATATTTGGAATACATAGACATATGTATTAGATCTTACCATTGAATGAATAACTATACAGAGAGATACAAGGAACTTCTTAACATTTGCATATCAGCTTTACCTCCAGGGAACAACTCATGTACTTTTGAGATAATACACACAAAAAAACCTGATGTCAAAGAAGATAAAAACCAGGGCTAGCATTTCCACAGTCACATAAAGTTATATAATCACAAGTCACTAGCCTATTTACTCTCATCATTATCATCACACTAGAATTAGACTGACATTTAATATCAGAGTTTAAATTTCACTGTAGTTACTTATACACTTTATGTGTAATTTATTAAACATGCTTATCTTTATGTAAGTATTTAACAATCTCTGGGTAGTGTATTTAATATTCTACATAAAGTATCAAAAATATATTTTATTACCTTTATAAAAGGCCAGGTTATGGAACACTTTTACGGGATATAATCTAGGTGCCACTCATTTATGTAGCTCAAGCTAACATTCTTAGTAACACCAGATAAAATGCATTGAATTTGGATCACTATTTTTATTCTTTTCTTTTCATTTTATTAAAGCATAGTTGATATACATTATTATATATTTCAGGTATATAACATAGTGATTCGATATTTATATTCCTTATGATGTGATCACCAAAAAAAGGTCTAATAACCACCTATTCCCACACAAAATTGTTACTATAATATTGATGTAATGAACAGTATAGGAAAAGTAGTCAATAATTTTAGACAGAGAACAGTTTAGAGACATTGTTCAATCCCACCTCCTATAAGGCAACTGTGTCTGTTAATGTGAATGTAAAAAATGGATCAGGTGGGATTTCGATAATTGAAAAATTATTTATAGTTACAGTCCAGTCCCTTTCTTAACATGGTAATTGAAGTATAACAATTCGAGTTTTTGTAAATATGGAATTGAATCAAAGTGAGGTTAATGAATTAAAGGTGCAAGTCCATGTACTTAGCCAGAATGAGTTCTAGTATCTGGCTGTACGATCTAAATCCATACTGGTTTGGGCCGTAGCTTTGTACCATCTGGTGGCTCTTGTCCATTTTGGTTTAAATATTGATAAGGATGATTTTGAGTCATGTGACTGGCACTTCCTAGATCTCAGTAGGGATTCCAGGAAGTTTTCTGTAAGTTGACACCAGAAGTTGGGTCTAGAGAATGCTAAGAATGCTGAGACTTCTCAAGTCTCCTTGCCTCACAAAATACCACATTTGCTTGCTATTTCCCTGCCTGACTTCATTTTCCTTGGCCCTCCTTCCATTCATTTCCACCTCCACAAATATCTAGAACTATAGACTGACACTTGATGAAGGATAGAGGCATCATCAATCGTGTTATACACAAATGTATGTAATGGGCTGTGGCATCTTACCATGAGTTTTAATATTTAGAGGTATTGAAATTCAATTTTACTAAAAAATTAATTTTTCTTAGACCTTATAGTTCATCTAGAAATTTTTAATTTATAAGTAATATTTAAATAAAAATAAGAGCAGTCTCTTTTACTTTACTGAAAATTAATGGTTGATTAATCCAAGATAAGCAGATAATGTCTCCTAAACAGTGGTTCCCACTTATAAACTCATCAAAGTACATTCTCTTAAGAATACTAAATTGAATTTGTAAATTTAATGTATTTAATTCTTTCAACATAAAGAACTTTATTAATCTAATAAATTAATAAAAGTTGAGAATTGAGTTCTCATAAATATTTCAATTCGGTTTACAAGCTTAATCATATCTCTTAGCTGAAACCCATAAAACTAATGCAACAATGTTTAACATGATAGATACTTTAAATAATATATACAAATTATTCCAATTTTGATGTAAAATATTAATGCTCTGATTTGATTAACTATTACATATATACATATTTATCTGTCTTCTGAGTGCTCTAGAAAGTTCTCAAGTAATTCATTTAAGTCTTCTCAATAACATCTTAAACTGATGTTACTAATTTAAAACATTGGAGTCTGCACATAGCCCTTATCAGTTTGAGCTTGAGATGGGGACATGAATTCTATCAATATGATTTTACTGAAATCTTTCTTACTGACGAGGAATTTTTCACTCAAATGGTTAACTTTGTAGGAGCTCTTTGTTCTGCTTCTGTAGATTTGTTTACCTCATAGGGCGAAGGGTAGGGCGACCTTGAGTAGCTAGAGACTCATTCTCCCCTTTTGCTTGTTCTGTCTGTATAACAGATGTATTGCCTAAGTTCCTGTTTGAAAATCTCATGCCCTATAACTGCCTGTAGCCCATAGCAACCCCCTTGCTCTGTAACCCATAGCAACTCTCATGCCCAGTAGCCCATATCAACTCGCATCCTCTGTAACCACCTGAGATCAAATTAACCAATCAGCCCTGCCAACTGTAAAACTATAACTGCGCAGATAAGCCCCATAAAAGTAAGTTTACCCCTGAGCTCGAGACCCAGATCTTCAGAGCGCTAGCTCTTCTGGGGCTGCTGATGCATAATAAACCTGAGTTCTCCAACTCTCCGAGTGATGCTTGGCTTCTTGCTGTTCTGATTATTCTGCACCATTACAATCACTATGTTGGGTAAACTGAAGTCTCTGCCTTTCATGTGGAATTTGTTTTTTTTTGCATTCTATCCCCTTATCCAACATTCTGAATCTCTTTTAAGTTTTAATAATGGTTTAGGTAGACAAAACTTTTCCCCCATCCTCAGGTTCTTATTTTTTTTTTATTTAATATCTATCTCAATAGCAATAGCTCTGTTATCAGTTAGTGTTGTCCTATGGACTTTGACAGCCCTTTTATACTTGCTCTTAGTTGGCCACAAATGTATAAACTGACAACTTCACTGAATAAATATTTGAAGAATGATTTTTTTATGACGCTAAAGAGGACATATTATCTATTTGATTAGATAGTTCCAAAATACATTTATTTAGTGTTTTGCTTCTACATGATTCATTTTGACACTGACCGAGAACGTACTCCTGTATGTCCAAATTTCTCTAGCCATAAGGTATAGACACCAATAAATCTTTGTTAGTTGAGATTCCTGAATGGAAAATACTATGTAGTAGCTATAAGATACAACTATCATATATATATTTTAGATGGCCTCCAGTCTGAAAGTTAACTACAATGTCACAAAAGCAGTTAATTATTTTCTAATGGATAATGGAAACACATTACTGTGTTCACATCTTATAGCCAAGTCATTGGTTATAATCACATTGTTGTTCCTGAAGAGAAGTGAGATTGGTGTTCTAATGCCTAATGCCTTATCACCTTCCCTGGAAGTAATTGCAAAAAAAAAAAAAAAAAAGTGTATGTAACAATCTTTTTTTTTTTTTTATTGTGTAGGACATTAAAAAATTCTGGTGATACTTCATAAGTAGTATGTGTATATGTCTACATCAAAAAAAAAATCCACCAAACAAGGTTTTTAAATAGTAACTAATATGTTCTTTAGTGCAGATTTGCGAGAGACACAGCAAATTTGGAAATACTTGGCTTAAAAAAATGAAGCCATGGTTTCCTAGACCTTAATGCTTTCCATGAGAAGGGAAAAGTTCATAGTAGATATCAGGTCTTTGCCCTCAGGTATTATTGGGCGGGGGGCAGAAGCATAAAATAAGAACATCCTATGGAAGCTTATCTACAGTCTTTGATTAATGTTGTAAGAACTTCCTTTCATTGATGACGTTATTGAACGGAAGGGATTTGTCTACCCAGTGACAGCAGAGCCAGACATTGAACACCAAGAACTACAGTGGAAAAACACTGGTTATTTTATTGATGAATGGAGCCATCTAGGAGAACAGGAAGCTAATTCACAAAGGCCCAAACTCCCCAATGGTGTGTAGGTTACAGATTATATAGGGCCAAATGACAGGACACTGTGGATTAGGGGTTTGGGGTGGTGTCCAGAGCTGACTGGTCAGAGGTGAGGTAAGAATGATGAATCGTTTCTTCAGATCTCAAGAACAGTACTGAGGTCTTTGCCAGAGCCTCTCTGCCTGGTCTCATGAGAAAGTAGGTGGGGAGTTGTTCCACCTCAGGACCGGAAACGTAACTTAAGTCAAGTTATTAATTAGCCTGCCAGAAGTTCGTGTGATCATTACTCAGGTCCGAGCTACTGTCTTCTGCAGCTTCGGGGGTTGCTGATTTTCTGGGGTAAAGGCTAGATCTCCAAGAAGAATAAAGGAGAGGGAAGAGGAGAGAGAGGGGGAAGGGGAGGGAGAGAGAAGAAGAGAGGGGGAGGGGAGAACGAGGGGGTGGAGGAAGGGATGAGGGAGGGGGAGGTACGATTTCTAGAGCTAGGTTTTAAAAGTAAATTCAATCAAAGTCATAAGGCCTCTCAGTTTCAATTACAACTAAAATAGCTTAAACTAAGAAAAATTATGCAATTCTGAAAGACGGATTCATCTTCTGAGACAATGTTGGCTAATGTTATTGTGAAAAATAACCAACCAGCCAGATCTAGACAGCTGGTGAAGGCAGTATTCATGTTGCCAGTTGTTAACCGTTAATACTTAGAATAATTCTGCTTGAAATCTTTAGACAACAGTACGTAAGAGTTATTTTCAAGGAGCATATGCAATGCTAAGATAATTGAAAATAAATACCTCACAGTTATCTGGGTGTGGTTTCAAAGAGTGAAATGTGCAATTAATAAATAAACAAGATGAACAGTTATTGTTTATGCAAAGATATAAACTTTAATTCAGAAAGTGCCTTTAAAAATAAGTGTATTAAGCAAGTAAGTATGTTTATTTCAAAATCAAAAAATATAGAAAAATATCAAGTTACTTAGTTCCACTGCACAGAAAGAATCATTTAATGTATAGATCTCTTTGGCTATTTTTTTTTTTTCCTATGGAGGGAAAAGTGATAGAAATTGTTAAGTGAGAAGTTGCAGGAATTGAGAGAATAAGAGAAGAAATTGGTTGTCGTAGTGTACTTATGGATGATGATTTTGATAGACTTTAATATACTTTGATACTTATAGATTTTATATTTTCTTTAATTTGACCTTCAAACATATTTCTTTAAATGCAACTCCATCAGAATTTGTACCTCATGAAATCTGGGTTGTATTAATGTTTTAATCAATTTTATTTCACAACATATTGTGAAAATATTTTGTATCAATAAATAAATATAATTTTATAGTATTTTACAGATGACTTTTGTAGAAATGTGACATATGTCATTAACCAAGACTTTTTACAAAAATATAGATGTGATTTTCTTTACCCTCTTGTATAAAGTGCTACAACTAGTGTTAGATAAATATCTGTACACATTTATGATATTTTAGAATTAACACCTAATAGTGGAAAAATATGAGTTAAGGATAACAGACCAATTTTACCTATTTGCCCCTTCTCTCACCCATTTAATGATTATAGATAAATACTGAAAAGAATGAACTCTAACAGTAAGCATAAAAGAAAGAGAATCATTGGTGAACATGAGTTTCAATAAATTCTGGGAAAAGGATAGCATATCAATGGCTAATAGAAAAGGAGAGAAAGTAATAACCAAGAACAAATCTGACAGGCAGACCTCAGAAATACTTGATTTGAAATTAGCATATTGGAGATCCATGAGAAAGGGGAGAAGCAGGGGGTTGATTAAAAGTCTTTCCGTAGGGCAAACATGCCAGTTATTTTCCACATCTCCCTCCCATACACTTGTAATGGAGCATTTACTTTGAGGAAAAATCTGCAAGTTTCTTTTCTTAGAAATAAAATTTCTTACTTGGGAATTATGGTTAATGAGATGGGTGTTGGCACTGTTCTCTTGCTGGTATGTACATTACATGTATATTACACACAGCTTAGAATCAAATCCCTAACCTATCCTAGTGAAGTCTGCGATTTATGCATACATAGACTTTCTGGTCTTCCTTCAGTGTGTGGGAAACCTCTCAGTCAACTGAACTCACAGATACAAAAAAAGAGGAAACCGCAGCAATGTCCTAAAAAATCAACCTGGAAGCAAGGATTACTATATATGAAGTTGACCAAAAAAATAAGAAACAACACTTATTTTTTTAAGTTCAAAATGTATTGCTAACATCCTCTCCATCTCTTTTGTAAGTCTGAACAATAAATAAAACAAAAAAATCAATCCCTGATTGTTAGCGTTTGCTGTTTTTTATGGTATGAATGCTCTCACCATTTGGGGACTTTAAACTATTAGTGTGACATCTTAAACATGGAGTTGGGAAGAGATGCACAAAACATCATTAAAGAATTCACAATATAGAAGTAATATGTATAAATAACTTCAAGAGCATTAATAATAACAAAATGTAAAATAATTAAGAAGTATACGTTTTTAACACATCTTTGTTTCTAATATATTTCACTTAAGTTTATCCAGTTTAATGTTTTATAGTGATCATGTTTAAACAACTAGCTTACAGATTTCTAATAATTTAACAGTTGGCTTTTGTGAGCAACTGAAAGCCAGCTCCCCCACACCATGGCATCTTAAGAACTTTTCTCCTGGTGGTAACTCTTCCAAGAATGTTCATCATTCATTATTTTCAATACATTATTCAAATTCTGTTTTTTAATAAGATCCACTCTGACCACACTATTTAATACTGCAGTTTTACCCACTCCCTTGCTGCTCTGTTCTATTTACTATACTCCACTTATTTTTTTAATAGAATTTCTCGCCTCAGATATACTATTTATTTATTCATTTATTTAGTTTATGTATATATTAACCATTGTACTCTATCTAAAAAATAAACTCAGTAGGGTAGAAGTCTGTTTATTTTTTTAGTATTGTAACCAATAACATAAAACAGAGATTTCTCTTATAGTTTCAATTCACGTTACTTCTTCAGTGAATGTTTAAAAATCCCAAACACTCCAATGTGCCAGTTTAATCAATCTTCCTGTCTTTCCTTGATTCTGCTTGTCAGTGTTCAGTCTATTCTGTCAAAACAAATGGTTGAAAGAGTCTAAAATTCAATCAAATTATTTTTTATGAACTTGATGGAGAAAAACAGTGTAGATTATTTGGCTACACATTCAACTAACTTTTCTTGGGGAGATTTTATGTCAAACAACTCTCCAGGTGTGTCAATACAATCTGTGCTTCATAGGTAACAATTAAAAATAATACAATCATAGTGTATAGCTGCAATCAGATTTATTATCCAAACACATGACAGTTGATAATTCTTATATATACAGAATTGTTCTTATCAATGTTCATAATCGATTGACTACTCATGGTCAGAAACGATGAATGTGCATTCCTAAGTCAACCAGGTTCTCTATTTGAATTTGAAGCCAATATAAAAACCTTACAGTATAAGTGGTAAGAGTTTGAGTCCTATGTTCGGTTCATTAAATAAGTTTTTTTTTTTTTAACCCATAAATGCTAATCATTCCTATTCACCATACAGCTTAATGAGATTTAGTTAGAAAGAAGCACTTAATTTGTTTAAAAAACAACTTTAAATATTCTCAGGAAACTTAAAATTTGTGTAGATTCCTTAGACTTTTCTATACACAAGATTATGTCATCTGCAAATATAGATGATTTTGCTTCTTTTCAGTCTGGATGCATTTTCTTTTCTTTTCGTCTAGAACCTAAAATGTTAAATAAAAGTTGCAAGAAAGAACATCTTTATAATGTCCCTGTTCTGAGAAGAAAGTTTTGTCTTTCACCATTAAATATGATGCTGTCTGTGGGCTTCTCATAGATGCCCTGTATCATATTGAAGGAGTACCATTCTATGACTGAGTTGTTTTTAATAATGAAAGGGAGTTGGAATTTGTCACATATTTTCCGCATCTGTTAAAATGATGATGTGCTTTTTGTCCTTTATTTCATTAATATATTACATTGAGTTTCATGGCTCTGAACAAATTTTACTTATTTGGAACAAACCCCACATGGTCATAGTGTATAATTTTTTTTTGCATATTGATAGATTCATTTGCTAGTATTTTGTAGAGGATTTGTCTGTCTATATTCACCAGTATAAGAGATACTATATTCACCAGTATAAGAGATACTGGTCTTTAGGGTTTTTGTTTGTTTGTTTGTTTGTTTGTTTTCCCTTGTGATATCTTTGTTTGTGGTATCAGGGTAATATTAGCCTCTTAAAAGGAATTGTTTTCTCTTCTTATATTCTTTGGAAGTGTTCACAAAGTATTGGTTTTAATTTTCTTTCAGATATTTGGTAGAATTCACCAGTGAAGTTATTGGTTCCTTTTCTTGCAGAAAGTTTTTGTTTAGTAATTTAAACTCTACTTATTTTAGGTCTAATCAGATTTTCTATTTTTTTCTGGAGTCAGTTTCAGTAGATTGCATCATTCTAGGAATTTGTCTACTGAAGTTATCTAATTTATTAGCATACACATGTTCATAGTATTTTCTTATAATTCTTTTTATTTCTGTACGATTGGTTTCCTCCTTCATTCCTGATTTTAGTAATTTGACTTTTTCATTTTTTATTCCCCCTTGGTAAGTCTAGCTAAAGGTTTCTAAATTTTGTTGATATTTATGAAGAAACAATATCTGATTTCGTTGATTTTCTGTAGTTGTTTAATTTTCAATTTTCCCCACATGTTAATTTTTATTATGTCCTTCTGCTTGCTGTGAATTTAATTTGCTGTTTGTCTTTTAACTTTCTTAAATGAAAGGTTATTGGTTTGAAATTTTTTTCTCTTTTAATAAAGGTATTTACTGATACTAATTTCCCTGTAAGCATTGCTTTCATCGCATCCCATAAATTTGAAATATTGTGTTTTATTTTCATTCATCTCAAAATATTTTCTAATTCTCTTCAGGTATTTCGTTATGATTTCTTTGTTAAACTGTCCATTACTTAGCAATATGTTTCCACATATTTGTGAATTTCCCAAATTTCTTTCTTGTATTGATTTCGATCAGAGAACACACTTTGTATGATTTCAATTGTATTACATTTATTGATATTTGTTTTATGTCTGAACATATGCTCTATTCTGGCGAATGTTCCACATGCACTTGAGAAGAATGTGTATTGAGCTGTTGTTGGGTGGAGTGTGCTATAAATGTCTGTTAGTTTTAGCTAGATAGCAGTTCTGTTCAAATCATTTCCTTGTTGATATTCTGGCTCATTGTTCTATTTATTATGAAAAAATGAGACATTGAGGTCTCCCAAAGATGATTGTTGAAGTCTTCTACTATTATTGTTAAATTGTCTTTCTTCCTTCAAATCTGACAGTATTGCTTCATATATATTAGGGCTCCTTTAATAGGTGTGTGTATATATATATACACATACATATGTGTATGTGTATATATATGTATATACACACATGTATGTGTGTATATATGTACATATATATACATGTGTGTATATATATACATGTATATATATGTACATATATACACACATATAAAATTGTTATAATTGTTATAGCTTAGTGAATTTGCCCTTTTATTATTATAAAATGTCCTTCCTCGTGTCTAATAATAATTTTTGTCTAAAAGTCAATTTTGTCTCATATTAGTATAGCACTCCAACTCTCTTTTGTTTACTGTTTTCATTGTACATTCTTTTCCATCCTTTCCCTTTAAAACTGTTCCTATTTTTAATCTAAAGTATGCTTCTTGTACATAATGTATAGTTGAGTCATATTTTTATCCATTGTATCCATATGTCTTTTAATTAGATATTTAATTTACATGTAAAATAATTCATAAAATAGGATTTATATCTAGCCAAATCTGTTTGTTTTCTGTGTATTTGATGTCTTTCTTTTCCTCTATTATTTTTTGTGTTAAATAGACATGTTCTAGAGTAAGATTTTAATTCTCTTTGTGTGTTTGGGTGTGTAAATTTTTTTTTTTCATAATAGTGATCATGGGGATTATAATTTATATCTTAATTTATAACCATCTATTTTAAAATAATGCTAATTGAATTTAAATAGTATACAAAAATTTTGCCCCTACACAGCTCCCTTCCCTCCCCCATCTTTGTGCTTGTATTGTCATACAATTTACATCTTTATGTATTATATACCTTTCAACACAGATTTATAAGTACTACGCAATTATCTTTTAAATAAAATAGAAGAAAAAAGTGTTACAAAGAAAAAATACACTTAACTATCTCTTACATATACATGTATATAGTTAAGTTCACTGGTGCTCTTCATTTTCAGGAGGCTCCAGCTACTGTCTAGTGGCCTTTGATGTCAGCTCGAAGAACTTCCTTTTGTATATCTTGTTGCCAGGTTTACTTGTAACATATTCCCTCAGGTTTTATTTATCTAGGAAAGTCTTAATATTGTCCTTCCATTTTGAAGGATTTAACTGGATATAGACTTTTGATTTACAGTCTTTTTCTCTCAGTACTTTGAATATGGCATACTGCCTTCTATCTTCTCTTAGCTTCTGATGAGAAATTAGAAGCTTATGTTATTGAGGATTGCTAGTACAAGATGAAATGCTTCTTTTTTCCTGATTTCAACATTTTCTTTTTAGCTTTTGACAGTTTATGATGTATATAGATGTAGACCTCATTAGTTTATTCTACTCGGTATTTGTTAAGCTTCTCAGATGTATAAATTTGTTTTTCATCACATTCGGAAAGTTTTGACCATTAAGTCATTAAATGTTCTTTCTGCCCTTTCTCCCTACTCCTATTTGTAGTTTCATTGTGCATATGCTGATATGTTTTACTATATCGCAAGGTCGCTGAGGTTCTGTTATTTCGCTCCACTCATTTTGCATTATTATCTTCAGACTGAACAATCTCAATGACTTATCTTTATCCTCATGCATTTTTTCTTCCACATGCTCACATCTGTTACTGAGACCTTCAATTAAATTTTCCATTTCAGTTTTTGTACTTTTTAACTCCAGAATTTCTATTTGGTTCTATTTCACAATTTCTCTCTACTGATATTCTCTATTTGATGAAACGTTGTTCTCATACTTTCTTTTATTCTTTATATATGTTTTCCTTAAGTTCTTTAAATATACATATTTCATGTGGTTGATTTAAAATAGTTGTCTATTAAATCCCACATCTGGCTTCCTCAGAGATAGTTTCTATTTGTTGCTTTTTTCCTCCTATTTATGGGCAAAATTTTCTTATTTCGGAAACTGAACATTTTAAACAATATAGTATAGCAACTGTGAAAATCAAATTCTCTCCTCTCTTCAAAATTTACTGTTGTCACTTTTTGTTTTTGATGTTACTTGTTTAGTGACTTTTCTGAACCAAGTCTGTAAAGTATATACTCTTTATTGTGTGTGGCCACTTAAGTCTCTGCTCAGTTAGCTTACTGGTCAGCTAATATTTGGATAGAAATTTTCTTAAATACTTGGAATGAATCTGTCTCCCAATCTTTGCCAGGGGGCTCTGTGTGTATTCAGACAAGCCTTTGATATGAGGTCGGGCAATTGACAACTATACCATAGCATGTGCACAGCTTCAAATTCATCCAGAAGTGAGAGGCCAGGGCCCTCTTAGGTCTTTCCTGAGCATGCGCATGGCTTGATTCCCAGGAATATGCCAGAACTTTTTGAAGTTCCTATAGACTTCTTATGCCTCAGATTTTGGTTAGCCTATTGTTTCCCACTCTGTTTTTCACCATCTCACGCAGTTTAAATTTAAAAATTGTCTCTTATGTTTTCAACAAACATCTCTGGGAGAAAGGCTGTTCATATTGGGTGAGCTCTGAGTCAGTAAGCTTTGTGAGTGGGGTCTTCCAGGGTATCACTAAATGAATGAAATAATAATGACTCTCTGGGAAAAGGGTTTTAACTCATTCTGTCCTCTTCAGTGGCTACCAGATTGCTGGTTTCCACTGTGAATATAGGCTGTTTATTTTTTAAATTATACCAAATTTTAAGAGATAAGGTATGGAGGATGGGAATAGGGCAAGTAAAAAAGCCACAAAGCTCACTCTTTATATGGAGATTCTGTCACTTTTCTTGAACAGATACTCTTTAAATATCTACAAGCCTTAGTAAATTTTCAGAGTTCTGAAAAAGTTGATCCTTACAGTCTTAGACAGTTTTCTCATTGATTTTATTGAAAGGAGAATTTTTGTAGTTTCCTATTTTGCCATTTTCACTGACACCACTCCTGAAAAGAAATATTTTTCAGTTTTTAAAATTTCGTATTTTTTGTTTAAAGTATAACTGGAATACCATATTATAAGAATTTTAGGTATACAACATAGTTATTAAACATTTATTTACCTTACAACATGGTCACCATGATATAGAAAAAAATTTAAATTTAATTGATAATGGTGTGTCTATTATAATGAAAAATATTGTTATAATAATAAACTATATAACCTATACATAATGAAGGATGCACATTTCAGTATGAATTAGGAGGAATGTCATAATAATATATGTCCTGTGATTTTGAATTTTTCTAGTAAAAATCATCACAGTGATAGTGATTTTCTGAAGCAAGTGGAAATGCATCAGCCTATCCTGGGTAATATTATGGCACAGGCTGTATTAGCCAGCCAAACAGTTTATGTACCCCAATAAAAAGACGGTTTTTAAGCAAAGGCTCCAGAGCAGTTCCCAGATCAACAAACAAGAAATAGATTCTGAAAATAATGGAAGCTATGTTTGCCAACCGAAAACCATCCCTAGCTGAAAAAGTCAATAGTCACACATTGGAGATTTTAGACACATCTGTGAGCACAGCTGTACTCACTTTGGAAATCATATTAAAGTAGGGAGGCCAAAGAGTAACTATAACAAAAAGACTCTAATACCAGGATGTTCCGAGGGGCTGGTCTTGTTGAGATTTCAGGTAAATTTGGGAATTTTCTTTTATGAATTTATGAAAAACACAAAGATACTCAAAAGGGTAATTCTATATTGTAAGGATTTTTAAGTTCCCATACTTGAGAACTCTAGTTTAGGATTACATTTGTCATTAAACTATGCATCCTGTTATTACAGTATACTTTAACCATCGAAGTTATTGTTCTGATTTGTATTTAATATGAAAGTGAGCTAACACTGATTGGTATGCTTTGTTGTTTGAAAAGATTCCAAAATAAAGCAATTAGGTCAATATTTAATAGAAACATCCCTGGCAAGCAATCTAGTTGACCTTTGGAAAAATAGAGAGTATTTTATTTTACTCTCGTTTTATTGCGAAATATACATGTAGAAAGGCTATACAACTATATGACTTATATGTAAAGCTTAACAAATAATTATTTATACAATGTCATGCAGTGAAATAAAATTATTACAATTGTAATGATGCTGCTTCTGCTGGGTACTTAAATTATACTAAACTGATGAATGAGAATCCTTCAAGGTATCTCTTATATCCTTTTAAAATATCCATTTTTTTTTTTTTAATGTAAACTAAGATATCCACTCTCACCTAATATTTTCCCTGTCTAAGGCATGGAATGAGCCAATATTTGATTATTTTTTTTAGTGAAGAATGATATATATAAACCATAGAAGTGTGCTAGTTGTACCCATTGCTGCTAGTGTGGGGTTGCTCCCTGGAATGGTCAGTGATCTGAGTTAGGAGAAGCACACCATACAAACGTACATATTTAAAAATCATGAGTTCACTCTGATATTTTTAAATGAGTTTTAACATTACATGTATATCTTTTATTATTCACTGAATAATTTTGTTTCTAATAGCATTAACAAACTTACTTGTTTTCTGTATCCTATAACAAAGGATTTTTAAACATTCAAGTAGTTTTAACATTGCATATCATTATGACTATTTGCAGTGATACTACTACCGTCATGCACAGCACAGTGATGTTTCGACCAATGACAGACTGAATACATGACGGTGGTATCAGAAGATTATAACGCAGGTGAAAATTTTCTATTGGCTAATGATGTCATAAATGTAGCACCATACATTACTCATGTGTTTGTGGTGATACTGGTATAAATAGACCTACTGTGGTGCCAGTTGTATAAAAGTATAGCATATGTATATTACCTAATATTTGATAATAAACAAACAAATAAATAATATTTAATAATAAAATAAACAATTAAGTTATTAGTTTGTTTTTACTATACAGCAGGTCCTCAAATAAGGCTTCATTCAATGTCATTTTGTTATTACAATGACTAAATGCCTTATAAACTTAGCTCTTGTTTATATCAATTATATTATGGTAAAATTGGTACCATTATATATCATTTTGCTTAAAGTCACAGAACCTATCAATGATGTTAAGTGAGGACTTACTGTACTATATTTTTTATCATTATTTTAGAGTGTATTCTTTCCACATATAAAAAAAAGTTTGATGTAAAACCATATGCCATGTTATGCCAGTGGCAACCTCATACCTCTTGATTGTATCGCTTTCTCTTGTGCTTGATTTAATCTAGTATTGTTTTGTACAGTAATATGCTGTACAGGCATGTAGCCTAGGAGCAATAGGGTATGCCATACAGCCTAGGTGTGTAGTAGGCTATACCATCTAGGTTTGTATAAGTGCACTATGATATTCACACAATGACAAAATTATCTAATGACATATCTCTTGACTAATGACACATCTCTCGGAACATGTCCCCGTCATTAAGCAGTGTATGATTATAAATGAAATTTCAAATTTCTTTGCACTTCTTTTTTTTGTTTGCTTTTTTCCCTTTTAATTTTTTTACCATGTAATATATCTATGTTTCAGAAGCCAAAATTATATAAAAGGAAAAATTCCAAATTTTCAGTTCCATTCCATTTACTGTGAGCTTCCCACACCCAGTTTTTTTTTTTTTTAAATAAACTTTTGATATTAAAACTGTTTTATATTAATGGACAAAATCACAAAGATAGTACAGAGTTCCCATGTACACTAAAGCTGAACTCCCTTATAATTCATATCTTTCATTGGTATGGCACATTTGTTTCAACTAATATATTATTAACTCAAGCCTATAATTCTTTCTGATTTTCTTAACTTTTTGCCTAACATCTATTTTCTGTTTTAGGATCCCATCTAGAACACTATGTTATATTTAAATGTCATGTCTTCTTAGGCTCCTCTTAGCTGTGACAGTTTTCAGACTTTTCTGGCTTTTGATGACCTTGACAATTTTAAGGAATACTGGTCAAATGTGTTACAGAATGTCCTGCAATTTGGATTTGTCTGATATTTTTCTCATGTTTAGACAGAGATTACGGATTTGGGGGAAGATGATCACAGAGGTAAAGTGCCATTTTCATTATATCATGTCAAGAGTACATACTATCAAGATGACTTATTGTTGTTGATATTGACCATGATGTTAACCTAGCTGATTTCTCCAATGACAAGTTATGCTTTTCCCCACTTCTGTATTATATTCTCTGGAATAAAGTCAATAAGTTAAGCCCTTACTTAAGTGGTGAAAGTTATGCTCTATCTCTTTAAAGGAGAAGTATATACATACATTGTTTGGAATTCTTCATGTGAGATTTGTCTTTCCTTTTCCCAGTAATTGATTAATTAATTATCTATTTATTCAACCATTTAGGCCAGTGCAGACTCATAAAGAAGTATTGTATACTTCGGTTATAATCCAATACTACAATATTTTGTTTCTCAAGTTGACCATTGGGAGTTCTTTCCATTGACTTCTGTATCCCTTTGACACTTCCTTACTTTCTGGCACTGCACGAGTTTCAGGCTCATCTTATATATTTTCCATTCCAGTACTAGAAGCATACATTTCTCCAACATCCCTGATTTTGTTATTGAGAAACGTTATTAAAAAACATGATCTGGAAGCTAGGTGTGCTCACTGATACTGGGCCCACCTCCATATTCAATAGCAAATATTGTAATATTAGAGTAATTAATATTATAACAATGTAATTAACATAATTCAGTATGCTAATATTTTGTTGAGGATTTTTGTATCAATATTTATCAAAGATATTAACCTATAGTTTTCTTTTATTATAATGTCTCTGTCTGGTTTTGGAATCAGGGTAACTGTGGCTTCATAAAAAGTTTGGGAGCCTTTCCTTCTGTTGAATTTTTTGGAATAGTTTGAGAAGAGTATGTATTAATTCTTCTTTGATATTTGGCAAAATTCACCCATGAAGTTACCCAGTCCAGGACTTTTGTTTTTTGGGAGATTTTTGACTACTGATTTGATTTTGTTGGTGATAATCAGTCAGTTCAGGTTTTCTGTTTCTTCTTGACTTGGTCTTGGGAGATTGTATATTTTTAGGAATATATCCATTTCTTCCAGATTATCCAATTAGTTGGCATACAATTGCTTATAATATTTTCTTATAATCCTTTACATTTCCGTGGAATTCATTGTTATTTCTCTTCTTTCACTCCTGATTTTATTTATTTAGGTCTTCTCTCTTTTTTTCTTGATGAGTCTGTTTAAAGGTTTATCAATTTTCTCTACCCTTTCAAAGAACCAGCTCTTAGTTTTATTGATCTTTTGTATTGTTTTTCTAGGATCTATTTCATTTATTTCTGCTTTGATCTTTATTATTTCCTTCCTTCAGCTCAATTTTGGTTTTGTTGTTCTTTTTCTAGTACTTTTAAGTGTCATTTTAGATTGTTTATTTTAGAATTTTCTTATTCCTTTAGGTAGGCCCATATTACTCTGAATTTCCCTCTCAGGACTGCTTTTGCTTTATCCCATAGATTTTGAGTCATTGTGTGTTTAAATTTTTATTTGTGTCTGGGTATTTTTTAATTTTTTTTTCTTGATCTCATTGTTAACTCATTTGTTGTTTAGTAGCATGTTATTTAGCCTCCACGTGTTTGTGTATTTTCTAGTTTTTACTTGTAGTTGATATCTAGTTCCATACCGTTGTGGTAAGAGAAGACATTTGATATCATTTCAATCTTCTTAAATTTATTGAAGCTTATTTTATGGCCTATCATGTGGTCTAACCTGGAAAAGTGTCCATATGCACTCTAAAAGTAATGATTAAATTCATCTGGTTTAGTATGTCATTTAAGGTTGTTGTTTCCTGTTGATTTTGTGTCTGAAAGATCTGTCCATAGGTGTCGACAGAATGTTAAAATCCCTTACTATGACTATATTACTGTTGATCTCTCCCTTTATGTGGGTCATTATTTGCTTTATATATGTAGATGCCCCTTTGTTGGGTTCATAAATGTTTACTAGGGTTATATCTTCTTGTTGTATTGATCCGTTTATTATTAATGTAATGCCCTTCTTTGTCTCTTATTACAGCCTTTGTTTTAAAGTCTGTTTTGTCTGATATAAGTATTGTTACCCCAGCTTTTTTTCTCATTTCCACTTGCATGAAATTTCTTTCTCATCCCTTTACTTTCAGTTTGTGTGTGTCATTTGATCTGAAATGGGTCTCCTGTAGATAGCATATTCATTCAGTTACCCTATCTCTTTTGATTAGAGCATTCAATCTTTTCACATTTAAAGTGATTTGGGTACATACTTATTGCCATTTTATTATTCATATATGTTTTTTTCCCCCCTTCTTCTTTTTAGAGCTATTCCCTTAACACTTTTTATAATATGGCTTGTTGGTGATGAATTCCTTTAGCCTTTTTCTGTCTGGGAAACTCTATATCTCACTTTCAATTTTAATTGATAGCCTTTCTGGGTAGAGTGGTTTTGGTTGCAGGTTCTTATTTTTCATTACTTTGAATATTTCTTGCTAATCACTTCTAGTCTGCAAAGATTCTGTTGAAAAATCAGCTGACAGTCTTATGGGAGTATACTTGTAAGGAACTAGCTGCTTCTCTCTTGCTGCTTTCAGGATTCTCTCTTTGTCTTTTTAATCTTTGGCATTTTAATGATGATTTGTCTTGGTGTGGGTCTGTTTGGTTTCTTCCTGTTTGGGACTCTGGATTTATGTGTCTATTTCTTTCACCAGGTTAGGGAAGTTTTCTGTCATTTCTTCAAATAGGTTCTCAATTTTTTGTTCTCTCTCTTCTCCTGGTACCTCTATGATACAGATACTGATATGCTTGATGTTGTCCCAGAGGTCTTTTAAACTTCCCTAATTAAAAAAATGTCTTTTGTTTTGTTGTGTTTTGTTTTGTTTTGCTGTTCCGATTGGGTATTTTTTGCTCCCTTGTCTTCCAGCTGGCTGATTCAGTCCTCTGCTTACACTAATCTAATATTGATTCCTTCTAGTATATTCTTCATTTTAGTTTTTGTATTCTTTATTTCTGACTGGTCCTTTTATATGGTTTCTTGTCTTTTTTTATTCTTATTATCTCTCTGTTGAAGTCCTCACTAAGATCATAACCAGTTTTTTGAACTCTGTATCTGGCAGGTTGCTTGCCTCTGTTCATTTAGTTTTTTTTTTTTTTTTTTTTTTTCTGGAGATTTCTCCTGTGGTTTTATTTGTAGCCTATTTCTTTGTTTTCTCATTTTAGTTGCCTGTTTTGATGTATTAGGAAGATTTGTTATACCTCCCAGCCTTGACTAGATTGTTTTATGTAGTAGGTGTCCTGTGTGGCCCAGTGGCACAGTCTCCCTAAACACATATACCGGGAGCTTTGGGCATATTTCCTTTATGAGTAGTTGTGTGTATTCTGTTATAGCTAAGCCTCGATTGCTGTTAGAATATCGGTGGTTGGGACTGACTCTCAGGCTGACTGGTGGCGAAGATTGGCCTTGCCCATAAGGGCGCAAGCTGTTATGTTGGCCTAACCCTTCAGAGTGGGATTTGCCCCAGCAGGCTTGTGTACATGTTAAGACCACCTGATTAGCTAGATGGTACCCTGTTATGGTCTGTCGCCAGCCTCTGGGTGTGCTGGTTTGGTTGCCCCTCAGGAGGGTTTCCCAAATAAGCCAAGGTCAGCTGCTACCTTGACTGCTCAGGGTTATCTGGTAGGAGCTACAGAGTATTCCGAGGATGGTTGCTGCCTATGCTGGATCTGGAGGCAAATGGAAGAGACCATGCTGCGAGGCGAGGCCAGTTTGCCTCAGTACTCAGGCCTGGGGCAGCATAACAAAAGACAAGTGCTCAAGGTCTGAGGCTGCCTTCCAGCTGCCCATAAAGTTCCACATCTGAAAGAGTGTTTAGTGGTAGATGAGTTGGGTAGGATGGGGACCAAGGGAGTCACTGGGGTAAAGTGAGCAAGCAGATTTCACCCGACCAATGTAGATTCAAGTTTTGTGCCAGTGTTGAATCTGTAGCTTCTTATAAAAATCTTAAATCACAGTAAAGCCAGCTGCTGCCCACCTAGGGTGCACAGACACCTGAGATTTGTTCAAAAAAAGCTATCGCTCAGGGTAGGGCTAGTGCCCTGCCACCGAAAGTCTCTCCTGGGATGCATGGGCCATGCAGGGGCTACATGAGCTGAGGGCTATTGTTTGCTTTCTAATTCTCAGCTCAGGGAAAGCTCTGACTGCCTGGCAATGAGCTTGCCAGGGGAAATTTGCAGGTAGGGTGGGGTTGGGTCTCAGAAAGATACAGGGTGGAGTGAGCCAATTTTGTCAGGCCAATGCAGGTTCAGATTTAGTGCCCATGCTGAATCTGTGGCCTCGTGCAAAAGTATCATATCACAGCGAGGCTAGCTGCCATCTGTCTCAGGCCCACAGACCTCCATAATTTACCTAAAAGATGTTGAAGCTCGGGCTGATTCCAGTGGCCCATCACCAAAAGTCTCTCCTGAAATGTGTGAGCAGCATGAGCAGTGTGAGCTGAGGTCTGTTTTTTTTTTTTTTTGCTGATGAATTCTCAGTCCAGGAAAGGTACAGGGTAGGGGTGGCTGTTTGGCAAGAAATCAGAGGTAATTTATGGGTTGGGGGAGACAAGGGGTGGAGTGGGCCAGTTTCTTCTGGCCAATGTAGATTTAGAATTGGCCATGTAGGGGGAAGGTTCAACACAGGTAAAATGGTGCCTGTCTGTAGACTGCACCAGAGGGGGACCAAAAAAGGAACAATGGTGATTGTCCTTCTATTCTAGCCTTTGCTCTAATGCTACACAACTGTTTTCTTAAATGTCTCTTGCACCTACCAAGCTGTTGACCCTCCACCGGAGCTCAGGGTGAGTGACTACAAGTAAGTGAGTCTGTGCATAGCCTCTTTAAGGGGAACATCTAGGTTTATAGGTTTCATCGGTCTCACCCAGAGAGGCAGAATCAGTCAGATTTTGTGAGAACTCCTTTCCCAGGACTGGAACTCTGGGCTGGGGAGCCACTGTTTAGAACTAGGGCCCCTTGCTCTTTCAGGGAGGCCTCTGCAGCCACACTTTCCTTCCTGGTTCTCAGTCACCACATGCTGGTGAAGGGCCAGCCAGTTTCACATCTCTACCCCTCCTATCAGTCTCAACATGTTTTTTTCTTTATATTCTCTGATGTATGTATTATAATCAGCTAGACTTCAGGTAGCTCCCCAAGTTGATTATTTTTTAATGGTTTTAATTTTAATGTGGTCATGGGAAGAGGCAATCTATGTTTTTATCTCGCCTTGACCTCTCACCCCCAGGAAATAAATAATTAAATTTCTTAAGATGCCTATTCAAATTCTATGAAGATGGTCATATTGTTCTGTGAGATACACATGTGCGCACGCACACACACACACAACATGTGTGTTGCTTTCCTAAATAAATCCACCTCATCATGGCATACTAACTTTTTAATGTGCTGTTGGATTTTTGCATCAAAGTGAATACATATGATTGGAGTGTAGTTTTTATTTATTGGTGTGCAATTTTTATCAGGTTTAAATACCAAAGAGAATTTGGAATAATTTAAGCAGTTTTGGTATGATTTTACTGTGAAGTTTTGATAGAATTTGCCAATAAAATCACTAGGGCCTGGTGTTTTTACAATAAGAGTTCTTTGTTAATTTTTCTAAAAATTTTAGAGAATTAGATTGATTCGATTTTTCTCTTTACTAGAATCAGTTTTAGAAATTTATATTTCTGCAAAATTTTTTATTAAATCTAGATTTCAAAATTATTTGCACAGAGTTAGCTAAATAGATTATGAAGATTCTTTACTTATCTTTTTTTGTTTCAGTGGCTATTTATCTTGCCACTATTTATTCTGTTCCTTTTCATATGGGTATTCAGTTTTTAAATCTCTTTTGTTCATTAAAAAAATACTATTTATTAATTATGTGTTCATTCTATTATTTTCTGTTTTATAATTCATACTTTTTCTGCTTTATCTGTTATTTCTTTGCTTTCAGAATAGCTTTGTAAATTATTTACTAATTTTTTAGTAGGATATTCAGTTCATGTTATTTTTTATTGATATAAATATTTAAGACTTTTTCTTAGATAATTGCTTTAATTACATCTCATATGTAGTGTTTCCATTATTTTAGAAATTCTAAATTTTGATTTGTTTGATAATTTTTTTCCTACAGAAATTGTTTTATATGTAGTTTTTAAATTTCCAGTTAGAAAGATCTTTTCCCCCCTTTATTTACTTGTTTTATTTTGTTGAAATCAAACAACGTTAACATGTTTGTACTTATAATGAATTGGGTTTGATTTTCTCCTAGTAAATGGTCAATATTTATGACCATTTCATGGGCATTTTTAAAATTGTATTTCACAATTATTGGAGTACAAATTCTAATATATATCAGTTAGGTCTAACTTACTCATTTATATACTTATTTTTTTTTTTGTCCAAAGTATTTGTCCCATACCTGATGATGGTATATCAAGTTCTCCAATTTTTAATGTTTTTATTTCTTCTCACATATTAAGTATTGTCTGTATAGTCATATTTGATATGTTAATATAACTGATAATTGATACAGTCTCTTTGTAAGTTACATAACTTTGTTATAAGTGAAGATTTTTTATTTGTATAGTTTAATGCTTTCTGACCTGAATTATATGTTTTCAGATATCAAAATCACAGCTCCTATTCATTACTGTTTGCATTTATCTAGTATATGTTGTCTATCCCTTTAATTTTAGCCCTCTGAACCACTTTGGTTAGATTTAACTCATGTAGCGTGGAGTTGGAGTTTGTTTTGTGAGCCAACTTAATTTTTTTTTTATTAATAGAAGCATTAGGCCCATTTATAGTTATTTGACTGATATTTTGGTCTCAGCTCTGTGATTTTAAAAATATTATATTCATTTGCTTTTCCCCCCTCAATGTAGCCTTTTCTCTCTATCTTCATCCAGATAGCTGTTTGAATACACAAACCTACTCATACACACACAGATATGTATATATGAATAGGCACATAGAATAGATCGTGTCTTTTTGTTTTAGTTGTATCTTTGTAGTAATATTTTTATGTAATGTCTTCAGTTCTTTTTTTATTTTGCCTTTTACTATTTAGTCAGATTTCAGCATTTCAGCATTATCTTTGACTTTCGCTTTTTATGCATATGGCAATCAATGACTTTACTCTTCTCTTTTTTCTCCCTCCATTGTTTAAGTTATATTGTTTCCTTTTTGTCTGAGCATATTACATTTGCATTTTATTCTTCTATCTTTACCCACTTTTGAGTCTTAGATTTAAAATTAAATATTCAATGCTTTTCACCAATGACTTTGCTAGTTTCCTCAATCATGTCTTAGGTAGAAAATGTTAATCTGCTAATAACTTCTACAAAAAGAATACCTAAGAAAAATATTCATAGATTCCTAAGGGCTTATAACTTTCGCAGTTCTATAGCCTGGTATTGCAAGGAAAACAGAACTGAAATAAAATCAGTAGATGATAATTTGTATTGAGTTTCTTGAAGAGAGTTTTCTATTGTAGTGTTGCTTGCCATGGTTTTGTTGATGATTCTAATTTCAACCTAATTTTCTTTCATGTAAGTTATTTGACTTTTTTTTTCTCTGAAACCCAGAGGATTCTTTATTTATCTTTAAAGTCCAATAATTGAATTAGGAAACATCTAGGAGTCGATGATTTAGGTTTTCTATTAGGACACTTCTTGAATTAAAGTTTTAAATGTTGGTTCTATTTCTATATTTTATTTTTTTCTCATAGACTCAAATTAAATGTGTGTGTGTGTGTGTGTGTGTGTGTATAATTGTCTTTGCTCTCTATCACTCTCACTGGACTCAAACTTTTTCTTGTTTATTTTGGTTTCATTTTCTTCACTTTTTAAATTCCTATTATCTATAGTACTTCAATCAACTTTTAGATGTACCCGTTTTCCTTTGCTCTTCTTGTAACCATTTTTCTTCTGAGATGACCTCCTTGTTTATTCGTTTATTTATTTCTCTATTTACTTATTATTTTAGAGTCAGCCTTTATTTCACATGTTGCTCAATCTGAGTTTTCAAATTTGTGATTTCTGGCACTTATATTTGTTCTACTGATTGTTAGAAACAGTTATTTCAGGGTCCTCTTTTCAGCTGCCTTTTACCTTTTATTCATCATTTAATCACAGGAAGCCCCCTCTTCTGCAGTGCCTGCCCCATTCCTAAAAACCCAGTAATAATTTTTTTTTTTTCCCTTAAGGTTGTCTCCTCTGGTTCCTCACATACTCCAGCTATTTTTTTTTTCCACTTCCCAATAGTTGATCTCAGATACACCAGAAACTGACCTATTCTCAGGTTTATCTACTTACTATGTTCCTTTTCTTATGAAGGTCAATCCTAATTAAAGCAATCTGTTAACTATGAGAATTTCATTCATTTTTGTCTTCTGTGCTGTCAACACCTGACTTGTTAGAAATGCATGGACTCCATATCCAGCTCTGATGGTCAGGCTTATTTATTTACCCACTTAGAGATCACTTGAAGTTCTAGTATCTCTGTGGACCTTGGGATTTTAAAAAATTTTTATAGTTAGCTTGTATGATATTTTTGATGATATATGGTAAGATTTGAAATTAAGGGGCCATGATTTTTACAAAATTCTTCTTCATTATGAGTTACTAAATTAATGAGGATATTTAGTTTAATTATTTTGCCATTATAATAAATTTTGAATTTATGATTAAATTAATGAGTTAATATAATAATGACGATGATAACAAGAACATATATATAATCTTATTTTTTAAATTTCCATAGCACTTTAAGAATTTTTTTAAATTTAAATTTAAATTTTTTGTTAGAGATTTTTAACAAGACTGGGAACTAACACTATTTTCAGGACTCCCAAACTTCAGATAAACTCAGTAGAATCAATGCTATACTCTATTACTAACTTTATGTGGTCCATTAGGTTGTGTTAAACAGCACATTACAGCTTGTCAGAAAAAATAAAAAGAGAAGGGAAAGTCACTTTGTAACCATTTTTGATGTTGTAATCGAAATAGAACACCTAATTGTCATCTAACTTAGTTGAATAGATAATTTATCATATTTTTGACCCTTCTCAGTCTCTCCTTCAATACCGTTTTAGAAGATGTTCACATCTAAAAATATTGGCAAATGCATCTTTATTACTCCAAAGGTATCGTGGTATTTAGATGGTTAGAATGTAGTTCAGTACTGCCTTTTTAACATAAATTAAACATCCCAGATTGAAGAAATTCAAGTAAAGCATGGATGTCATCAATTAAAACAATCTTATGGAGATTGGTACTTCCAATAAAAGTAATCAGCTCTTTTCTCTTTGTTGTTGTATTAACATGTACTATTAATTTTAAATATTTTGTTTGTAAGAAGTTAATAACCTTCAAGGCAGATAATACCTATCAAAGGGAAAGATATTTAAAATCTATGTTCAAATTTGCTCTAAAACTGATGCAAAGTATTAGATGTCAACCATATCTCAGTTTAGTGAGCCATAGTTAGTTTGAATCCACTGACACTTAGATATAAAGAATAGTATACTTTGCCTGTTTTTCAAAAGCTAAGAATTACAGGAATTCAGTTTGAATGTTTTCATTTGTTACTGTCACTGCTGGGGTGAGGTGAAATCTGGTGTTACCCCAGTGACGTGGGAGAGGAGGAGGAGGAGGAGGAGAACAGTGGACGATGGTGTTGTGTTGTTCCTTGGTTCTTTCCCCGCGACGCAGCAAAGAATTACAGGTCGGTGAGAATGAGAAAAAGTAAGATTTATGGAAAGTACACTTTAGAAGGAGATGGATTCACTAAAGAAGGCTACATCCCTGTGGAATTTAGGAGTCGAATAGATAAAATAGTACACCCCAAAGAGAGGGCTGGGTTTCCAGTCCTGAATGCTGTAATAAAGCAGTCATGGGAAGGTCTGTTTATATGTGGGTTTTGATGGTAGGGCCTAGATGATCTGTATGTGAGGTCACCTTGACTGACACTTGGCTGCTATATAACACTTTGCCTACTGCACATGTGCTTACCCAGAATTCAGTGTGTTATAATTAGTTTACATGAACTTCTAGACATGGTCATAATATTAGAATGATGGTATAATGAGGCCGAAGTTATTTTATGGGTAGTACTTTCTGCAGATGCGTTTGTAGCTGGTTTAGCCAGCAGCTTTTATGGCCTTTGTGCTCTAAAAGGGAGGTATTTCTGGGAGATCCTTAAGGAAGGTCTTTAAGGGAAGTTTCTATGGTTACAGAGCTTGGCCTTGGCTCCTGTCACTCATGCCTAACTACCTAACATTACTGTTAATGTTTAAAGTTAAAAATATATCTGGATGTACAGAAAATTAGAAGGGAAGAAAATGTATTTCTGAGAAAGCTAGTGACTATTGACTAGGGTGGTATTCTCTTCTCCGGTTAATCATGACATGATTGGAGAAGTTGTTCATCTAGCCTCAAGCTTCCTCTGTTTCTCTGTTTAATCCAATGCTTTTAACCAGAAGAATACATTACTGTTATCCATGAAACTTTAAAAAAATATATGGAAAATTGAAAAAAATCCTTTGGACAGCAATGTCACTATCAAAATACAAATTATACATGAACCCAGCAGTTCTATTTCTACAGAATTGTATGACAGATATACATATAGAATTGCATGTGCATATTTGTAGAAAAATATTTAAAAACTAAAAAACAAATAACTATCAATAGGAGATTGGTTAAATGCATAATGGTATGTAGATATGTAAAGAAATACTATGCAGCTTTTAGAAAGGAGAAATCAAAATATTTTTAATTTGTTTTGTGATAAAACAAGTTGCAAATCAACATATATGTTGTAATTCCATTTATGTAAATATGTGTGTAAATATACACATATATGTGTATATATGAAATACATAAAAATATACACATGAAATAGTAACAATGGAAAGATGAGTTCAGAAGATTTATGTTTTATTTCACATGTTATACCTTTTTAAGCAAAGAACATATATTTCTTCTCTAATATTGATAATAATATTTAATGCAAATGCTTGAGCTTAACACCCAGAAATTCTGTTCTGGTTCAATAACCTGAGGTATGGACCGAGCACTTTTTCAATTTGAGAATCTCCACAGTTGATTTTTTTGTATATTAACTTTATTTTCTGAGCACTTACTATTTGATGGGAACCACACTAGCACTGTATATCCAAATGTTGATCAAAAACAGATATAACATGCACACAAAAAGCTCATAGTCTAGGAGACTGTATTATTCAATTTTATGCTGCAGTAACAAATCCACCCCAAAATATCCAGCTCCAGGACCCAGGTTAAAGGAGCCGCCAGCTCTCTGTGGTCTATTTTGCTCATGAATGATATCAGGAGTATAATTGAAAACAGCAGAAACAGGCAAGACCTCTGGAAGCATCTGCTGTTATTCAAAATTATTCCTTTGTCTAAGAAGGCCCTACATGATTTGTTTATTAGATACATTATTATCTGTGTTATCTCCCCCTTTCTCCCTCTGCTGAATTTACTCAGGCCTTTAGCTATTCTTCAGGCACTCCAGACATGCTCATGTTCCTGCAGCTCTGAAGGTGCTGTTTCCTCTACCTGAGACACTCATTATTTGCAAAGGAAGTGCAAGTTGAGAGAAGAATCTTTTATTCTCTATTATTTAATATTAAGTTTTGCATGTATATTTAAAGTCATATAGGACAACATTTGGACTTAAAATAGAATGACTTTTTTTTAATTAATAAAATTACTTTCTAAAATTTTATTTGACTTGAATCCAAAGGAAATTACATTCACATAGTATCTTCCTGACTGAAATTTAAGATCTCTGAAGGGCAACTATTGATTTATTCTATAGACACCATTGGGATTTCAAATCTAGTAATGCTTTTCTGCCAAAGCAGCAACTATAAAACTCTCACAAAGTATAACTGTGGCTTACACATTATTTTAGTTATCACAGGAAATATTGGGACAGCTCAAAATTGTTTCAGCCTCATGACAAAGATGGGAGAATCACTTTACGGTGTCCAATTATACTAGTAAAACAGACATGTGAATTCTCTCTGAAATATTCTAGTTTTTGCAGAATCTTCGCTTGCATCTTTTAAACACATTTCCAGTATGGTTGAATATTTAAGTGTACCTCATTTTGCATTTTGTTTCACATGACAATGGTAAAGTAAGACACAATCAGGGTAACACAGCTGATATCTCAAATATCGGCTCATTTTTAAAACACAAGTACCTTGTAATTAAAATAGTCAATAGCATTGGTCATTGACTGTCCTCTCTCAATTATTTTTACCCTTTTATACTCTTTTTTAGTTCTTACAGCTAGACTAACGATAAAATAATAAAATTGACACAAGACTAGATAATAAGAGAAAACCCAATTTAATATGTACACACGGGAGAATCACAATATGATGTTTAGATCATACATGAGACTCCAAGAAGTGGTCAAAATTTTTAGGCAAAGAAGCAATACATTTGTGAGAAATGACAGGATATAGAAAGTGAGTGCTCATTAGCAAGGTTTGGGCTTAGGCAGTTAGTAAAGTCATTGCAAGATTTGTATATTCAGGCTTTTCCAAGTCTGCTTTTTATAACTCTTCTGATAAAGTTGTCTCTCAGCACCTACCACATGGAGATTTATTTCTAGCGTTTAGAGAGAGAGAGAATCCAAGTGGTCCTCTTGCTCCTGCTGCTTCTCACGTAATTTTAATTTTAAATAATCAATAGGCTATTGTAGGATACCGTTTCCTGCCCTGAGTCCTGACGAGCCAAAAGAAGACATTGGCAAAAGGCCAGAGGGTGGGGGAGAAGATATCTGTATTCCTCAAGTTGCCTCTGGCGGTTGAGCAGTTGCTTCTCCATCTACAACCAAAGCTCTTGCTGGCAGGCCTCTCTC
This sequence comes from Rousettus aegyptiacus, assembly GCF_014176215.1. Lineage (NCBI taxonomy): Eukaryota > Metazoa > Chordata > Mammalia > Chiroptera > Pteropodidae > Rousettus > Rousettus aegyptiacus. The sequence goes on from NW_023416295.1 coordinate 73,564,264, forward strand.
TTACAGCTGAAGCTCTCACAGTTCTGGCAACCACTTAAACCCACTTCCCTCAGACTTTAAAGTAGTAATGGCTTTATATTGTTATATTTTTCTGTGCCTCACCTTTTCTTGTTGGTTCCCTTAACTCTATCCCCAGCTTTCTAAATAGTCCCCTCATTAAACTCTTTCAATAATCTCGCTCCCTACGCAATCATCTATCATGCACTGTGTCCTACAAAAGTTTTAAAATAAAAATTATAGTTTTCCAACTGGTAAATCTATTTAAATTCATAAAAATAAGATTCAACTGATCTAGCCTTTCTATCATAACTTAAAAAGAAATCCTTTTATACAGGCAAAGAATTTTTTCTATTGTTATTTATAAACATTAGGCACTCTTTCTAATGACGTGAATAATGCATGACTATATTATTATTTCATAATAATATGAGATTATTTTAAATAATATAAAGCTCACAAAGTAGAATGTAAAAAGCCCTCTTTGTTAGCCCCACAATCTTCAGTCCCCAGAAATAATTGCTCTTTGACAATTAACTAGGCCTTCTTTTAGTCTCTACTGTGCACAGATATGCATCTATTATTTTTGTTTTTAACATCAATAGAATCGTGTTATATGTATAATTATATGGATGTCACATATATGAAATATATGTATATTATATAAATGCATATCTCTATGTATATTGCTGTATATCATATGTAAGTGCTGTATAATATTTTACAAAATTAACATATTTTCTCACTATTGCAAACAATGTGGAAATAACTTTCTCATATATGTTTAATTGAATACTTAGCATACTGATTTCAAGGTTCATCATGTTGTAGTGTGTGTCAGTATCCCATTCCTTCTTATTGCCAAATAATATTCCATTATATGGATATGCCACATGTTTATTTATTAATCAGTTGGTAGAAATTTGGGTAGTCTCTACTTCTTGACCATTATAAACAATGCTGCTATGACCATCCATGTATGAGTGTCCATGTAGACATATGTTTACAATTCTGAGTATATAGGAGTGGAATTGCTTGGTCATATGGTAACTCTAATGTTTAACATTTTGAGGAACTATGCCAAGAATAATCAACAGTAAAATGGCTGTAATTGTATTGGTGACATTTGCTATAGCATCACTAAGTCGATAAGGTATGTAAAGTTTTATGAAGGTTGTGAATATTGTGTCTGTATAATTAATCTAGAGATATTATAATTTTACTCAAAACATAGATTTCCTGTTTCAAAAATAGTCATAGAAACTATAAAGAGAAAGTCTATAATCTGAACCAATTCAATTTAGATTGCAGTCAGGTTGAATGATTATTAGAAATGTTGAGAGCTTAAATTAAAAAGCATTATGAATTTTAGGAATCATCCTTTCAAATATCTTAATAAAGTAATTGTTGTTCAAATATGACAGAATTGGGGGGAAAAGTTGGTTTCTATATTATCAAAACCCCATACCTCATTTTTTATTGTGAGGATTATGTAACTTTATATTGTATATTTGTTTTTTCTTGTTTGGTGGTTGTCTGCTCAAAATGAATTTCCACCTCTCTAATGGAAAAGAGATGATTTGGGGGTACATGAAATTTTTCAATAAAGCCTGACCTGTTAGGGATTGGGTAAAATAATATGTACATATAATGAATGACCTTCTGACAATGATAAATGATATATAATGATCTTTGATTTTTATGTGGAAATTCTAGTCTATGCTTATGTAACAAAAAATGTATCTTCACTATAAAAGAATTTCTATATGCTAATCAGCATGATAATTACTTTTAAATCTTTAATAAATTTATTTTTATTTTTTAAATTTTGATTATTGATTGATTGATTTATAAGCACCTACAGCATCCAGTATTCCTAGGTGGTCTCCCATCCAAGCACTAACTAGGCCTGAACCTGCTTAGCTTCTGAGATCAGATGAGATTTGGCATGTTCAAGGCAGCATGGCCATGGGCTAATTAATTTATTTTTAACAAATTATGTTATAAAGATATTATTTTTTATGTAGAAACCAAATAAATGCTTGTGGTAATTCATTTGCTTACAGTCAAATGATGAGCAGCTATAATTTTAATCCCTATATTCTAATTCCATATCTAGATTTTTATATCACCTCTACAAAGATTGGAAAATATAAAAGAAATTCACTTTCTAGATTAATTTGCCCATAAGTGACTTTCAGTGAACTGTGAATGCTTAATGAGAATTTTATTTATTAGAGGTACCTATCGTATCTCTACAGATGCCCTAGGAAGAACTTTGGTGAGTCCCACAAGATGTGGTGCCTCCGAGAAATACCTGCAAGGATCATAGAAGACATTCCAGGGCTTCTCAGAGGGTAAGTTTCCTTTAATTGCAACCTTATTTGAAGGGCTGTGAACACATCTAAGTATGTAATGTATGATTTAAAAAATGCCTTAAGTCAAAACTATGTCCTCTATTGCTGTGTCACAACTATAGTTATTCAATTTTTTCTAAAAAGGTACTGATAATATTAAATTTTCATGACAAAAGCTCTCAGGCAACTAGCATTCATCCAAATACTTTTAAAAAATAAACATTATCAGCAAAAGATATTAGAAGTGATGACTTCTAAGCTGTATAATGCTGGTTTTATAAATTCAATATCTTCTGGACTCTCTGAGGGTGGTGATCAACATTATTTTTTCTTAATTATTCTTTTGTTTCCTATTCTGTGAATTACTTTCTCTGATTGTGCTTCCAGCCTTCCTTCTTTTCCTTCTTTCCTTTCTTCCTTTGTATATTGGCATGTTAATTTATTTATTTTTTTATTTTTTGTATTAATAATGTCAACTTTTCTTGTATGCCTACAGATTCTTGGTTTCGTGTTCATATTTAAGAACAAGGTAGTTGAAAGGTCAACGGGGGCTTTGGTTTACATAAATTGGGATTGTCATTTGGTAAGAATAACTAAGGAAGCAGTAGGTAAATTATCTAATTTCAAATGAATGAAGCTGGATATCTCTGAGCTAGAGCTCCAATGTCCACAGTTGTTGAGCCAATTCAACAGATAGTATGTTTAGTTACTGCTGTGTCTTCTTAGGAAGAGAAGATAAGCACATGATCAAGCCACCATCTAGGAACAACTTCTTTAAACACCTATTAACATTGTTTTGAAAATTGCTGGGCTCAAGAGATGCAGTTATAAAACTTGGACTTTTATCTAAACTGAGTTCATACTATTTTATTGCTGTTCAACAAATTTATTTTATTACCAGAAACCAGGTTATTCTCTGATTGTACTATTTCTATTAGTGGTACTGCTAATCTCTTTGTATCCCATATTCAAGCATTTGAAGTTGTCCTTGGATCCTCATCTTTCTTCTGGAATTCAATTTACTAATTTATCTTCTATATGTTCTTCATTTCCATTTCCACAGGACCCACCCTTTGCATGGACTTCTAAAAGTTTTTTAAAATAAATAAATCATGTTTGTCATAAATATGTCTACACTTGAAGGAAGAAAGTGTATGTACACAAGAGCCAGGTAGAACTGGGTTTAAATCCTGGCTTTATCATTTATAATCTGCGTGAAATAAGGAGCTTATCCTCTCTAAACTGCTCTTTTCTCTTCTATAAAATTGATTTAATCATATTTTCTACAACAAAGGTTTTGAAGAAGGTTAAATGAGATTAAAAAATGTAAAACACTTCACCCAGTGACTGACACATAGTAACTACTAGAAGTGTTATCTATGGTTATGTTTATTTTAATATCTGTCAATTTTTATGTTACATTTAATCCAACATCTTTAACATAAAATAAGAACAATAGTTATTTCTTTCAAGATTTTCTCTGTTGCATAGCAAACACTTCTAGATTCTTAATGATAATCTATGGCTTCTAGAATTTTGCTCTATTTTTAATCACTTGCAATCCACACCCCACTTACAATCTAAAAATTACAGGTTTCTATAATATTTTTTTTTTGCATATCAACCTCATACTGAGAAACGTTAACTTTTTTCTTTTTTTTTTTAGTTGCCTAGATTGTAAAGCCGAGATGTGTTAGCTAATATTGAAGGTACTTTCCTGTCTGGTTTCTGCCTACTTTTGATTCTCCATTGAGACCCCATTATTTCTGCATGTGAATGAATAGTTCATTTCAGAAAAATTCATCTGCTTATTGTCTGCAAATATACTATTACATATTCCCGAGCTTGTGCTTTTTTTGACAAAATTTTCTAAATTATTTCTTGAATTTCCAATGCCACTTTCTATTCCTATTTGGTCTGAAATTATATGTTTTTTTTTTTTCCACATTTATAAAATGCTATGTAGTACTTTTACTAATATTTTTCACAAATATTACAACTCTCTAAACTTAAAGTCAGGCACCAGATGTAGTTTACCAATATCAGTATGCAGAAAATAAATAAGGAAAACAGGACTATTTGTAAATTAAAAAATTTACCCCTTTGAGGCAGCCAGTCCAGCTGACAAAATCTAGAATGAAGAATAATCCAAAATGAAAAAATAGTGTTGTATAGACAAATGTTCATGATGGCTATTTACAACTGAAAACATTTCAACATAACCTAAATGTCCAACTATAATGAGATTATTAAAAACATCATAGTACATTCATTTTGTGGAGAGATATACGTTGTTAAATATTAAGTTGTTGTCTATTTGAAAAACATAGAGAAATACTTCTCCCCATATTCCTTACCATTTATCAAGTATTTATTGTATGCCAGAGTTGAGGTAAGAGGTTACACATATCCATAAATTTCATTCTCTTCATAATACCTGATAAAGTTGGTTTCTATCTGTTTTGCTATTCATTTATTTATAGCACTGTAGCCACTCTACTTGCAAACACTCTGAGAAAGCTTACTGACAATGCTTATAATAATCATAATGGCTATCAAAATACAGAAAAATAAACTCTACTGCCATTTTTCATTTTGATCATTTGGGGGGTGGGGTCTTGTCTTCATAAGTTTAGGCTGTTATAGTTAACAGATAGAAGTACGGTTGAGCCCCCATATCATTGACCTGGCATCATATCTTGTTACAGGTTCTATATTTCCCTAAGGGCAATCACCCATTTGCAGAACCAGTGATCTACGTAATGTTTAAAAACTAATATGGCATCAGCAGTGATTGATGAGAACAGAACCACAGCCAGTAAGAAGGTATACCTGCACAGGTAAGCAATAAGACTACACCAGTACATAGTACATGAATATCTGTTCTGGCAACTGGGAATTAGAAAGTCACTTGTACTATTCTGTGTCCTTTTAGTCACACTTTACTAGCAAACCCAGAACTATTAGACTCTTTGGAGTCTACTTTGTTTCCGTGGATGGCTGAACAAAGTTTTAATGAGACACTCCTTTAACAGTCTTCTCACGAAATCTCAGTAGCCAAGATAAGTAAGGTTTCCAACAAGTTATATTGGGAAATCTGTACAGAGCTCTTAATGAAGTGGAAGTGATAATTACAGCCTTCTAATTAACTACTTAATTGCTATGAATTAGTAAATATCCCAGCTTGGATAGCTTTTACTCAGTTTTATGGTTGAAATATATATTTGTTTCAACTTTCTACTTAGTTTCCTTTCTGTGCAATTAATCATTTCCTTGTACCAGTGACCTTTCCTAAGAGACATTTAATTATTGTAATCCTTACCTCTTTTTAATCATCGAAAGAAAGAAAGAAAGAAAGAAAGAAAGAAAGAAAGAAAGAAAGAAAGAAAGAAAGAAAGAAAAAGAAAGAAAAAGGGAAAGAAAGAAAACGAATGGCTTTAGCAGCAATAAGCACCTTAACTTAAAACTGGGTCCATGTAAATTAGAATATCGAGTCACATGACCTTGAGACTAATGTAGCCTATTTCTTAGATGATAAACCATATCCAACATCTATTACCATGAAAAGAAGAGCATTAGCTTATATTTTATAACACATTCTGGGCCTTGTTACATATTAATGCACTTCTCTTCACCATCACCTTCTCATTATAGGATAGAAAAGTGCATTGTAAAGGGACAATTGAATTTCACCTTTAATTTAGGCTAGTGAAGGGGAAAACATTAATATCTGCTTCAAAACAATCCTTTTCATTTAATGGACGTATTCACAGAAGCTTGACACACACACGAAAAACATTAATCCCTTTCTGCTCGTTGTAGAAATAAAGAATCATGGAGCAGAAACAAAATTTTAATTCAATGTGTTAATGAAAAAAGCTAAGGCATTTTATCTTAATTAATATATGACATATAATATAAATTATCACATAGTTGCCCTTCCTTGATCTTATGGGTGGGATAATATATTCCATTATCTCCTGCTGGTTACTTTTAAGAATTGCATCTATTTGCTCACATACTCTTGTATTATTTTGTTTAATAGATCTTTATCACCTGGATGATCTAATCCAGAACAAAGGGAAAAGGATAGTCCCTGACCTTTTATAAATGTTCTTGATGAAAATTCATCCCATTAACAATCCAAAAGAGATCCCTCTCTGAGTCACTTTCTACAACCTAGCTGGGAAGTATGGAGGTGACCAAAGTTGGAGCGGGAACAGAGATAAACTGTGTCTGAGGAGACTGTGATCAGTCTTGTAATTTTTTGATTAAAAATTAGAAAAGTCAATTAAATATGTCTAAGACTTGTTTGTTGACATATATTCAACTGCTGTGTTCTTAGGTGACATAGGGAAAATCAAATGAGTTAGAGATATAAGGGGAATATCAACACTCATCTTTACTCTCTGTGTGAATTTGGGTGTCATTTGATTTCTTTAGGCCTCAGTTTATCAATGATGAATTCTACCCACTTTATAGTGTGGTTAATAAATAATTCACATATCTTATATATAACATATATATATGGTATAAGATATATGTATATGTCATCTATATAATATAAATACAATATGTATATATATAATATATATGTGTGTGTGTGTGTGTGTGTGTGTGTGTGTATCTCATATATATTTTAGTAGGGCGCCTGGTATTTATTAGGAATTAAATTAATACTACCAACCAGTCTGATCTAAGTTCTGAATTGAACTAGCTGCTTCCTTCTAAAAGTTAAACTTATTATGGTTTCAATTTTCAAAAGTTTCCCCAATGAGCCAGAGAAGAACAAAGTATGATACATTTGTGGGTAGATTCTTCCCAGCATATCTCTGGCAGGGCCTACTAACACCCAGGCTCCATTGGGTATGGCCTTTGTTACCTCCGAGTGGACTGACCTGACTGTCTTATTACACTAACCCTGGCACTATCAAAGAGCTGAGGGTTGAAGACTTTTCAAATATGAAGCTCCATCAATTCCTCTGAGGACATGGTTGGCATACACACAGCAGTGCCATAGAATGTGCTTTCCAAAGTAATTTCCCACACACTCTGCAGTGGTCTCACTATCAGAGCCATGACTGCCTCCCAACCACATCAGTCTCAGCTTTAGCTACATAAATTGAGATGGAGGTTGGGTTTTTCAAGCTCTTTTTAATGGCTTTATGTTGGAGTCTCTGGGCTATAACAAACATTAAGCTGTGGAAACCTGAGAACTTTGATCTGAGGTGGGTTCTAGGTTCTCCAGGCCCCATGTAGTCCTCCATCTCCTGAAGTTTACAGAGATGCTCTCAGGAGTCAAGCTGTAGCCATGTTCAAAATGTAGTGACCATTCTTAATGCTGCCACCTAAGTGGGAAGTTTGACAGGAACACTGGAAGGACTGGTCATGGCCACTTTTTTTTTCTGTTTGTTTCAGGAATGTCTAATAGGGCTAGAGGGAAGTGTTCCTATTTTCTGATCTTGGTGGTGAAATCAAAAAGACAAGGAGTAAAAGTAAAACTTAGAGTTTTGATGTCCTTTTTATATTTTTAATGTGCAAAATAGCATTTTACTTTGTAGTTAACTATATTCAAGAAATTCATGCATGATAGCCGTGAAAGAGTTATATAAAATCCTAAAATAAAATACGCATTCAAACATATTAGATACCACAAATTCAGAAAATTTCACAATAGTTGCAGAAATTACCTTTGCTAATGACCGTGTTCCTAAGTAAATTTATTACGGGGGCACAGTTAAAGGGGACATAGATTTAACCTACCTAAAAGCATATTTTTTCCCCATCACTTTAGTACATTGTTTTTGGTTAGTTTATAACCACTGAACTTTTTCACTTGTTATTTCAGAATTTCCACTAGAGAACACATTTTAGTATCCTAAAAAATTTTTTTTAAAAAACGTTTTAATTTCATTGCCAAAATTTGTTTCTTATTAGGGTTAAAATAGGTTTCGGTATAACTTGTCGGTATATGCATACATATGTGTGTGGTAGCGGTACAGACACATGCATGTATATGATGACATTGCTGCCCTCCATTAGATTTAGGAGACAAATCAGAGTGACCATCTTTCAATGTATACTCTTAGATAATATATAAATTTTTACTTAGCTATTGGCATAGGTATGTATGTTCCAGAAAATGAAGAACAGGAAAGAAAGACAGAAACATTGTCTTTCTTTCTCTTCTATGTACTCTTCAAATACACCTGCACTTAAATATATTTGGGCAGATTCTATGCCTATACCGAAGGCACAATGGATGCCTTCATTTTCCCATTTCAGAAGAGGAACCTCCCAGTAAAGTGTACCTGGAAGTTAAATCAATGAGGATAGGGATTGTCCTTTCCTTCTCCCCTAAACATCCAATGCTATGTTTAGTAAAGTGTTCAGTTAATCTCCCTTTTAAGACTGAATGGAAAAATCCTCCTCAGAAATCATTCCTTCGGACAATCTGAGAGGCTCATATGCACATGTGCTCTATGTGTTCTCTGGACACTCTGTTCTGTAAGCCTTACCACGATACTGTGAGAAAGAGATTCTGCCCATTTTAAGGAGGAAGAAACTGGGCTGAGAAACACTAAGTAATATACTCAAGTTTTCACAGCTAGGGATGAATCTGGGATTTCAGATCTGTCTGAATTTCTGCTCTTTTCTACTATTAAATGTATTAGCAAAAGTTAAGGTAGGATCTCAAGGAAGATGTGTCCTCATGCATGTTTACAGGACTTCTTACAATTTGTGGAGTTGGGGAGTGGGTGGGAGGGGAAAAGACAGACTCTGAATGAGAGCTGGCTCTCTCAATGCCACCATGACTTAGCATGAAATATTCCAATCCAGATTTCCCTTCATTTGGATGTTGAGGACTCAAAATAACATGTCCCCACCCCCGCCACCAATATGTCCATGCCTTACTTCGCAAAACTTCTGAATAGGTTACATTACATGGCAAAGGAAATTAAGGGAGCAGATGAAATTAAGGTTGCTTATCAGCTGCCCTTAAAACACAAGTATTGGTTATTAACCTAGGTTATCATAGTGAGTCCAATTTAATCTCAAGGGTTTTTTACAGTAGGAGAGGAAGATAAAAGAGAGAACCAGAGAGATGACAGTATGAGTGGGCCACGGACCAATATTGCTGGTTTTAAAGATGAAGAAGAGGCCCAAGCCTGCAGGCAGTCTGTAGAAGCTGGACTAGGAGGGAGAGTGGATTCTCTTCTGGAGCCTCCAGAAGGAATGCAGATCTGTTGATACCTTTGTTTTAGCCCACTGAAATCTATTACAGATTTCTGACCTCTAGAACTATTAAGATAATAAATGTGTTGTTTAAAGCTACTAAATTTGTGGTAATTGTTTTTAGCAGTGACAGGAGACTAATACGAATATGTGTCTTGGAAGCCTCAATTATATACTTTGTAATGGGGTGATCTAGACCTGTCCCTTCCCTTTGCATATTTACACAGAGGCGTTCAGTGTTGCATTGGTAGAAGGTGGCCTTACTCTGGTGGTCAGCTCACGCTCATGTTCCCCAGGCACTATCAGTACCAGAATTATCACTGCCATGAACCTCACTTAGGAGCTATCTTTACTGGAGCAAAAATTTTGTTTTCAGTTCCGAAAAGTTATTAAAAGCAAATCTATTTGTCATTTTTATCTAAATTTCTCCCTAATTTTTTTTTCCAAATTAAGCAATGCCAAAGGGGCACAATTTCATAAGAGGGAGTTGGGGGAGCATATGTTTTTGCCTATAATTTTAACTACTGCACATTTGCAGTCATAGTTCAGGTACTGAGGGTGAGATTTCTTTTCACTTCTCTGTTACACAAAAGGTGACCAAGTGGGGTACGTGTATGGGACAGGTGTACAGAAGGAGTATACATGTGTATATGGTGGCAGGGGCGGGAAGTTGATGTGGATTTTGATAAGCTCACTGTTTTAAAAGCAAATTTAAACACCAATTAATTACCAATAACAAAAAATTAGGTGCCTGAAATGTTATCTTCTGCCATTAACTATTTTGCCACTGGATGGCAGTATAGTGAAAGCGAAAAGAAAACCAGACTCCCACTCTTATTGTAAAATCAAGCCTTGGGCTTGTCTTGCGGCTGGTAAAGGATGCTTTATTGTTGTTTCAAGAGAAGAGGAATAGCGACCATGTCATATAATCAACTTAGAGGGGCAGGGCTATTCTGGTCTAATTCTAGGGCAATGGAGTTCCCGAAAGAGCATAGACTTTGTGGGTCTCAGAACCTATAATTCCTAGCAATGGCATACAGCTGAGTTGCTTACCGTCTCAGGACCTCAGTTTCCACATTTGTGCAATGGATGCAAATATTGATATCTTCCTTATAGGGCTATCATCAAAATTAAATGAAGTAATAGTGCTAAAAAGCTTAGGACATAATAGGCAGTCAATTTTTAATAGTTTGTTTTGTCCTCTGCCTAGGGGAAAAATATAAATAGAATTTAAATTTTGGACCTTAAGCTTATGGAATCTCTTGGTGTGATTATAATGAAATGAAAGATCTTGAGAAGGGGAAATGATTTATTCTTTACCCTGCTTCCATTTAGCTAAAGCTTTCCAAAAAGCAATGCCATAACCTTTACTTCATGCTCTCAAATGCTGCTGCTCTCGAACCCATCTCTCTATTACAGTAGAAGTTCATCTTCTGTGAGGTCTGTAATGCTAGACTCATGTTCATGGCCTTGTCCTGGGCAGGAGATAACAATGGAGCTTAAGTGCTCAACGTTTCCTGATTCTTAGGCCTGCATCAGGTTGGCCTTCGTTTTGTGGGTGCACCAGAATGTTGCCTAAGTAGCAGAACTAGATCGTATAGTGAGTTGAATGATGACCTTCAAAAGATATGTTCACATGGAATGGAACCTGTGAATTTGACCTTATTTAGAAGTAGGGTTTTGGCAGTTGTAATTTAGTATCATGAGATGGACCATCCTGGATTATTCAGTTGCGCCCTAAATCCAATGACAAGTGTTCTTAGCAAAGCAGAGGGAGATTTGAGACAGAGAAGAGAAGGCCAAGTGAAACAGAGGCAGAGATTACAGTGATGCAGCCATAAACCAGGGAATGCCTAGAGCCACCAGAAGATGGAAGAGGCAGAGTTAGATTTTCTTCTTAGAGCCTTCAGAGGGAGCGTGGCTCTGTCAACACCTCGATTTCAGACTCTAGTCTTCACAACTGTGAGAAAAAAAATTCTTGTTGTTGTAAACCACTGAGTGTGTGGTAATTTGTTACCACAATGCTAGGAAACTACTACAGATTAAATATCGAGAAAATCCTTGTCCCAAATACATTTCTACTATTGCTAGAAATTTCATCATTAGCAAGTTTATTCCTGTGGTTTAAATTGCAGCCTCTTTTAAAATAAAATACATGTGGTTCTTGGGAAAGGTAACATATTTAAAAGATAAGAGAATTATTTTTTCTTATTAAAATTTGCTCTAAAACACCAGCTTGAATTGCAAAATAACTTGTCTGGCATTTTGCCTGGTTATTCCTCATTATTTCAATGGTCCTTAATGAGAGGAGCCAAGATCTGGAGAAATCTTAAGCAGTATTGCCATTTAAGAAGATCCCATTCTGGACTAATTTTATTATGTTCCTTGCCATGAGATAAGGCATCCATGAGGCCAATTGGAAAATGTCATCAAAACTAACACCTTCGCCTCTCAGACCACGACACAGGTACCTTGATTCCCAGAATTCCTTGCCCAAATAGCCCCAAACCTTTTCTCAAAGCTTATATATGCTTCTTCTACAGGTCTACCCTCTGTAGCATGGATCACACCACCAGTGTACACACTCCTAGGCGCTTGGTGGTTAATATAAGAGCCTCTTCTCAGCATGGAATAGAGCAAGAAGTAAAGAGAAGAGGCTCACTGGTGCCCAGGACCTGTCTCTTTTGGCATCGCCACATTCTGGGCAAGAATTTGATAATTCTACACTCAAACATGGACTTCTTTGTCTTTGTAAAGATATATTTATCAAGGTAGAAAGATCAAACATTTTATTCAAAAGTTTGTTAGCTTGGTCTAGAAATTAAATATTTAGACAAATGGAAAAGGCCTGAAGTTATACCCTTTCCCTGTGCCCAGCAGAAGCTAGGGATGGCCCTGACTCCAAGATTCAGACAGCATTTTAATAGCACTCTGTGAATGTGGAGTAGTGAGCCAACAGAAGTCCATAAAAGGCAGGACATAAAAACAGTGCTGGAAGTGCCGTAGGAGAGAAAACTTGGAAAGAAATAGGTCATAAAATCTAAGAACTGAATAAAGCATGTAAATGACTACATGGTAGAAAGCAGATACAGGCTTCCCCATCTCAGTTACTTGACTTTAGAAAAGATACTTAAAGTATTTGAACTGCAGTTTCTTCAAGTATAATTGGGATGATTAAACCTATTCTGTGAGAATTCAGAAAGGAGTAAACTAAAGTCATCGCTTTAAGTGAGGACACGTACTGAGGGTCATATAAGTTGTAACTGTCCTTGTGATAACTGATGAAGCTTGACATGGGGTATAGCACTGGAGTCAACACCTTACTCAAAAAATCAAATATCTCAAGTAATGAGGCAAGCTCTGTTATCCAAATTGAGTTTTGCAAGGACATATACCCATGTATGGTGGAAATGAGCTGCCAGAGACAACACTATAAAAGAGATTGCTTATCCGTTCTGCCCATTTTAAGCTGGAGTCATAAAGGTGAGTCTTAAGTGTGATTTTTCAGTTTGGGTTAACTCAGACCAGATACCTTTCTGACATGATCCAGGGCGAGTTATTATTAATTTTTAATAATAGAGTTTTTTTTTTTTAATTTATGAGAAAGTAGATGGGCTATTTCAAAATGAAAACTATAGTTTATTAAGGCAATCTAAGAATAATAGCCTATAGCAAAATAAAAGTTATCAGTAGCACACTTTTAAATTTCATTCTCTCACTAATATCTGGTGAATCCTTGGTCAGCTGGGAATGCTGATTGGAATGGCTTTTATTTTGGTGTAGCTAAGAGTTCCTTACTTCTCTTAGCACTTGTTAATTTCTTTTATGGGCTGCATGGCTCTGGGTCCTTCCTGGGTGGCTGGAATGATTGCTTCCTTGTATCAAGATCTTTACTATTATTGCAGAGATTTTTTTCTTTCTGTAGCTACAACCACTGAAGGTTCAGATTTTAAGTAACAAAGTCTTTACCAGTTCTCCCTAGGGGGGACACTCTTCCTCCACTACAGTGCTGGAAAAGCCAGCCTGCTTGCTGCGGCTTATTCCACAACCAGGAATGAATGGCCTCTCCTTCTGCTTTCTTGGGCTGGTATCCTTATCCTGTCTTGGCAATCGCTCTGTCTACCCACTTGACTCCACATTGTCATTAAAGCAGTGGCAGTGGGTAAGCTTTTAAGATTCATGGCATTTTTTTTCTTTCTACATGCAAAGAGGAACTTTCCAATTAAGAGTATAGCTAAGTATTGATTCTCCATTAAGCAAAAATGTAAATACCAGTTTATTTCCTGTGTAACACCGCTAAACATACTCCCTGGCTATAGCAGTCTAAGTTTTATGATTTTTACTATTTCTTACCCAGTAGCCATTTGGCTGCTGAATCACCCAGGATAGGACAAGGTGAGAAAAAGAGAAGAAAATGAGGGCCAATGTTAAAGTACTAGGCAAGAGTACTGTATCTTAGCGGTGATGGACAACTTCAATTCTAATTTTTAGGTGCCATTCAGTAAGCTCTTTCCTGGGAGCTTATCAATAGCTTAATGAACGTGGAAAGCTGAAAGAGATAGTTACTACAGTAAAAGTCAGAATCAGATCTCAGAAGCTAAGCACAGTCGGGCCTGTTAGTACTTGGATGGGAGACCACCTAGGAAGACCAGCTGCTAGAGGTGTAAAATATAAAAAAAATAAGATATTGTAAGCTGACAAGGTCCTTGCAATCTGTGAGAACAACCAAGGGTTGTCGCACCTAAAAAAATAAAAATAAATATAAATAAATAAATAAAGTCAGAATCAGGAGACAATAATATCTTTACATGGGAATGATGAACAGAAACTACCAATGTCAGATGTAGTATGGATAAAGGTATATTTCTGCACTGAAGTTTGAAAACCTGGCATCCCAGTGCAGGATGAGAGATGTGCCTTAATAGCTGAACGTTTGGCAAAGGCTGTCTGTCTCCACATCATTATTAGAGGAGGATGTGGCCTTCAAAGTACTTCACGCTCTGGCCTTTATTTTCTGTCTAGCCTCATTTTCTCCCAAAGCACTCCCTTCACACAGGTAATGGGGAGTTAGATTTTAGCTCAATATAAAGAAGAATTTTCTAACAACAAAGCCATCCAAAAATAGAATGAACTTTCTCTAGAAGCAGCTAGTCCCCTCCCAGCAATAACAGGGGTTCCAGCTGAGGCTTAATAACCTTTTGTAGGGTAATTGGAAGGGGGATTGAAATAGTGTAACTAAGGAAGTAGACTTTGGAATAAAAAAAAGTTCAAACTCTCTCTAAATAGATGCATTATTTGGGGCAGAATGGTGGTTTCTGGAGCTCGGTGGCCTGGTTTTCAATTCAGTTCTGCCACTTACTAGCTGTGTGACCTTGGCATGTCATTAAAGTTCTCCTGGCCTCAATTATCTTGTCTATAAAAGGTAGACAGCAATAGCACCTTCCTTGTAAGTGCTACTCTCAGCATCATATGAGGATTAAGCAAATAAACATGCATAAAACTTTTAGAACAATATCTGGCATATAGTAAACATTTAATAAATGTTGATAATGATAATTATACTTAATTACTTAAACATGTTTCCTCCTTGATAAAAAAATTAATATTTACCTCATAGATTTTATTTGAAAATGAAATGAAGTATGATTAACATAATATTTAACACACTATAAGCAACTATGATTATTAGTTTGATGAAATATTTTACAGTATACAGTAGTTAACATTTCTGAGATTCTGCGGTTAAATGACTCAACGATGGCCAGATAACAGAAGAATTTTCCCAGCATGCTCTGTAGAGGCAGGTGCCTATAACTTGTATAGTGAAAACAAAACATTCCATCATTTCATCCAATTTAATACGTGAATGATGGGGGACTGAGAGAGAAAGAAGATGTGGAATAAAGAAAGAAAATGAAAACTTGAAGATAGTAATTCTCACTCCCAATATTCCATGAAACAACCTACAGACAATTAGGTACCAGAAGAGAGATAAAGAAAAAAAAAATCCTGCACTGTCATATTATTTTCTGGTAGGCAATGCATTTGTTAGTCCTCATTATTACTGTATTTTCAATGCATTTCAAAAATATGTATTTTTCAGGTTGAAGGACAGAAATTGATTTCAGAATTCCTACATAATTTTTTTCAACTATATCCTAAATACCATGAATTCTTTCTCAGTCTAATCACCTACGCTGAACTGTCAGTATCAAGACACATGTGAATTGTGATTCTCTGTGAATAATATTTTTTTAAATATATTTCTTGACATGTGGACTCAAAGATATTTCTAATACATGTCTTTCAACTTCTCTCTTCTATTCGAGTATTAAAATGCTAGAACCAAGACACTATTCTCATAGTTTCTAAGTTACTATGAATTGAAATTGAGCTCTTCCTCCAATTGCTTTTATTTTATTTAGTATTCTAATTGAGCTATTCATTTATACCTCTGTGTAATAAATACTAATGTGTCTGCATTCAGTGTTCCCTACAGAAGATACAAAGGGAGCTTAAGATCTCGTCTGAGATTTTTAGGTTAATATACTCTAGTTGGAGTGGAGGTAGGAGGTGAAAGTAAGAAATATGTCTATAAAATGGTTAAGTAATAGTACAAACAGTTGGCTCTTTACAAGATGGGCATTTCCAGTGGTTCGGGGTTCAGAAATGACTCTTGACTTATGCTGCGGGTGTTATCCTTCCTAAAAGGTGTTGCTTCACTTATATGCAGAATCTAAGGAACAAAAAAGAACAAACTCACAATTATAGTGGACAATTTGGTGACAGACAGAGGGGAGGAAGGGTTGGGGAGCTAGGAGAATGGGGTGAAAGGTTAAAGAAGTACAAATTAGTAGCTGATGGATGGCCATGGAGATGGGGAACATGACAAAGAAAGCAGTTACCACTAATACATTGGCTAGGTGAAGGGTCAGGGGAGGGAGGGAGAAATTGGGGGGATTGTTTTATGAACGATATAGATGTCTAACCAATATAACATATACTTGAAACTAATTTAAATAATTTTTTTTAAATCATTAAACCTATGGAAAATATGGGGGTGGGGGGTAAAGGTACTGCTTCAAGGCAAGAGCAAATGCTGGTTCCTGCCATCTGTACTCTCGCAATGTTCAGAATAAACTCATTGAGCCTCTGTTTCTTCATCTGCAGAATGAGAACAATGATGACTTCTCCCTTGCTGGTTGTAAGAACTGTGGATAATGTATAGATGATGTCAGTCATATGAAAATAGTAGATAACTGTGAGCTCATTATTTTTACTTTGACACGCAATGTGGCTAGGTTTAAAAAGGATAAAAAGAATTCAGAAATCTGAGTGTGTATGACTCATTGAGGGGAGAAGGAGTCAACAAGAGTAGAAGTTCCAAGCTGACAGTGGTAGGGGTTGAGAAAACTTGGGGAAAAAAATATGAGCAGCCCAGAAAGGAGGGCACTGAATCCCAAACTAGTTGTATTAAATATCTATCTATCTATATATATAGATATATATAGATATAAAATATATGTGTGTGTATGTGTGTGTACACACAAACAGGAGTGTATCTCTTTTTTCAAACCTGAAGCTTATATAACTGGGTGCCCCTCAGAAGCATTTTCATATGAAATTAGGTACAAAAATGTGTGTTTAAGTGAGGAAATAAATCACAACATGCTGCAAATTTTTAAAGGCTGATAGATTCCAGAAAAATCACAAAATTTAGAAAAATAGCATAATGTGATAGTGAATATATACCACTAAATTGGATTAAAATGTATTCTCAACTAAAATTACTGTTAGATCCAAAAGTCAAAGCAGAAAGACATGGAAATCTTAATTGATTTGAACTAAAATATCATTCTTTTACTGATTTTAGAATAGCATATGACCACGTGAACATAATGCTGGATCCACTGCCCATGAGTAGCCTTCAGTGTTAATCCTCATTAATTCTGTGGCAAGCCCACATCTACATAAAGACAATAGGAAACCTTTAGAATTAGTTGTTGGAACTATTGTTTTAGGAATATGAATCAAGTGTTGTCATAGCTGGGAAAGCAACAACTGAATATAGCAAGATCAACTCTTGGAGGTCAAAAAAGTGAGAGGCATCAGAGAGAGAGAGAGAGAGAGAGAGAGAGAGAGAGAGAGAGAGAGAGAGAGTATTAACACTTACTAGGTGACTGACATGGTATGGACTAGAACAGAGAGGGAAGAATCAGAAGCGACAGGAACATTGAGCTCATATGACTGGGAGAATGTACGTTAGAGGCTATGATAAGAAAACAGATACTGTCTATAAGAAAGACTCTCCACTTCATATTGGCTGTGGATATTGGGAGGTAAGCACATTAAGTAGTTTGGGAGAAAGATCAATGTCCCTTATCCATCCTGATTGACCACATCAAATATAGATATAAAATGAATAGTTAGTTATTCCAGTGCTTAGGATGGTTAGGAATCAGGGAAAGACTGGGTTCCCCCAATGGTAAAATTGTCGCTAGAGTTTAGGGATACCCAGCTTAACCTAGACCCAGTATTTAGGAGATTCCAAAAGAAAATATACTCGTAGAAAAAAGAAGGCAAATTATTCTGGGTTATTGTGGGGAAGTCTGTGCTAATTCCTAAATGGGAACTGTATAATCTGGGATCCATCATGTGCAGAGCCTTTTCTTTGAATCTAGTCCTGAATCCCAATCCCATCCATGATAGGGAAATGGAAACACATAGACAGCAAGTGAGAGAGTATTTGCCCACAGTGTCTATGCTGAGCTTGCCTGTGCAGGAGCCTGGGCACTGGCTTCCAAATGAGATGAAGATTGAGTGTCCAAATTAAGAGGGGGTAGCTAGCCAAACCCAGGTAAAAAAACCACTCAGCCATGTAAAGAAGCAAGGAGGGTACCACATCTGTATTCTATCTTCAGATGGCAAATGAAATCAAGCCACCATCCTCTTGGACAATAATTTAGAGAATGATTCTAACTCCTTGGCAGTTTACTTTATTATTTAATCATCACATTCACTAATAGGCAAGCATTGTTAGTCTACTTCACAGATAACCCAATAGACTCCAAGTTTAGCTACTTTATCCAAGACAATAGAGCTATAAAGCATGTACCAAGCTAATAATAATGATAGATAACATATTATTTAAATAGTTTAACTATATTAGGTCATTTAATCATCACCACAGCCTTAAAAGGTATTTCTGTTATCACTATCCCCATTTCACGTGTGAGGCAACTGAGGCATGATGAAGTCAGATATCTTGTCTGAGGTCACACAGCTTATAAGAGGTGAGGGTGGGGATTGAACAAAGGCAATTAAGTTTCAGAACATATGATATTCACGATGTGTTGTTTCGACTTCTGATTCCACATCATCCTTCTACAGCTCACTCCACTACCTTACCTACACTCACAACTGGATCTCACTCACATACAGAGAGGATAAATCTGTCTCGAATGCCGATAGGAGAAGTAGGAAGAGGAAGAAGCACTTGGAAGAGAGGTGATCAGTCCATTATTAGAAGTGCAAAATGGAGATTTGTGAATGTCCCTGAGGAAAAGGAGCCTTTGGGGATTTGTCCTAGAAACGTAGATTTGGCAGACAGCAGCAGGTGGTAATAGTTGGAGCCCTGAAATAGGATTTTCTCATGTATAATTATGTGATTAAAATAATGATACCTTAGAGTCATTTAGTACTTTATAATTTTCAAAAACACTTTTACATATACTATTACATTTAATCACTTGTAATATTTTAAATTTAAGTATACTGAACCTGCTGCATATTACCAAAATGTATTTTCACTCCAGAGGTAAAAGAACAAGATGATGTAGGAAGATCAGGAAACTGGCATTTATTGGACTTATGCCGTGTGCCAAGAAATGTGCAAGGTGTTTATGCCATTATCTTAACCCAACAACAAATTTTGAGAGTAAGTCACACCCTCACTTTACAGAAAAGGAAATGAAGGCTCAGAAAGTTTATGTAAATTGCTCAAGTCACACAACTAACGTTAGTGTTCAGGCCAGGTTCTCTCGGGTCTAACTGTGGAGCTTGTTCTCTTAGGCAACACTACAACATGCTGCTTTTGCAAAATCTTTCCAGGTGTCCTAGGCTCTTATGTGTCATCTAGCAGATGACACTGCATGGATATACAGTTCCAGGTTTTTGCTTTATAGTATTCATTTATTAATTTCTGTTTGTTCTGGACACATATCACTTACACATTCACACAAAATGAATAAAGTGAAGATTACAAAATCTGTGGCAACACGTTCCCACATGATTACCAAATTCCTGCTCCTGCTGCAAGCCAGTTCACCTGATTGCAGTTATTCTCCACATGGGGACAGCCTTCGTTCTAGAATCAAGCTATAGCCCCATCAATATTGTTATCTCTCATACATTAAGACTTGATGAATTAACAGATTTCATCTGCCTTTTCCCATCTCTCTTTTGTTCTTGTCTCCTAGCACCTTTTGAACTCATTAATTTCAACCCAGACATCTGCTGCATCTTCTCTGGTCAATCTCCAGCTGACCACACCTGATTGTTGACCACTTTTAGTAAGATATTTAGGGGTCAGGAAGGCTATTGAAATAAGCATGATATCAGAAAAAGCAGAACATGTGAACTTGAAGAAATGTGTTTGTTGGATCCAGTCTTCCCTGGAAAAGCTCTAGGTTGCATGTTCAAAGCTGCATATCAAGCATCTAGAATGAGGGGTCTCGAGTAGAGGCAGTCTGATGTAGTGTTAAGACTACCGGGTCTGGGGTGAATCTTGTTTTCAGATCCAGCCCCCATTTTTTATTTACCTTGTAAATTTGAACCATTTTTTAAAGACATTTGAGACTCAGGTTCCCCATTTATAAAATTGAAGTATGATACCTACCTCAGGGTTGTTAATGTGAATTAATGAATGTGAAACATTTGTTACTTATGGAGTACTCAATGATGCTGCTACTACTTATCTTGTAACTTTTATTACTAAGAGCTACAAGGATGAGATTTTTTAAAATTTATGCCTTTATTCAAAATGTTACTGTAACTGCTTAGGGAGTTAAGTGTGATACAGACCAGTGGTTCCCAAACTTCGCTGCATATTAAAATCACCTGGGGAGCTTTTCAAAATTCGGTTGCCCATCCCATCCTAGTTTAATCAGAAGGTCTAGTGTGAGAACGAGACATCCATAGTTTTCAAAGATCCCCAAGTGATTACAATCTGCAAAGTTCAGGAACCACTGATACAGAGTTGTTTTCAGTTTTTCTAACACCTATTTCAAGAATAAATGTCTCTGCACGCTCATCCCCGTGACCCACCAAGGAAGATCAGTGACCCTGCCTTCCTCCCTTTAGTACATGTACTTCATCAATGGAAATTTTGCTGAGCCTTCTTCAGTAAAATGATGAAGACAGAAGAATGTGAGATATTAAGCAGAGAGCCATTGGGAAGGTTGTAGAGGCCACAAATTCAGCAAAATGGGGCTTGAAGAATTTAGGCCTCTGGGGCTCCAACATGATAAGAGCAGTTATTCAAATCCTAGTCAGTCCCTCGCTGGAGCCAGAGAGAGCCCTTTCAATTATCCAGGATATCCTCCAGGGTAATTCACTCCCACTTTTGCTCCTGCTAATGTACCAAAATAGCAAAATGCTGAGCTTTTCAACTAAAGGTTACAATGTCCCTTCTCAAAGGAATTAATGAACAGAGAAGATTAAAGGTGTCAGAGAGGGTATTTGTTTGGAGACTCAAAGGTAAATCCAGACACTAGTTAAGAGTAAGAACAGATTTTAATCAGAAACAACTATTGCAATAGGGAAAAGAGTCCAGTGTGAACTGTACTCATCTTCAGTCTATGACTAGGTGTTTTAAAAGGAGGATGAGGGAATGGGTGGGGGTGAGCAGGGGCTCAGTAGAGTCAGGGAAGTAAAAAATTACAAAAAGTTGGAAGGAGGTTGGTCTGTGTGAAATTCATCTAACTGGTGCTTATCAAAATTCAACTCCTACCCTCCCACAGACACAGGAAGACAGGGGCTCTACCTTCAGGTATTCACTGGAACAGATACGAAATTCTTTTGGCAGCCATGAGTCATCCTATGGATGACTAGGGTCATCCTAGGGATGTGGCCTTAAGCTGTTGGAACCATATTGGTGTTATTCCAGCTTTTTGTTGTTGTCGTTCAAGTCTTTATCAGCCAAGGTTAGGGCCTAGTGAAGAAGAGGGCTCAGAAGAGCCTGGCTAGTGTTTGGTCAAGGAGAGAATCTCTGTCAAGACAGAGTATTGTTTTGTCTTTCCTTTCCCTGTGTCAGCAGGTGTCTTTCTGCCATTTGATAAGAGTAAGGCAAAATAAGCATCTATGTAGCTTGTGCTATGTAGCAAAGCCAGTAAGTAGTACAGGCCTGACTCATAACAAATGAGGTTCTTGCGCTTGACATCAGGGCCTCTTGTTTAGCACTGACTCAGACCTCTTGTTCTCTCCAGTGTCTGTCCTCTGTTCACCTCTCTTCACAATTGGTTTCACTGGGTCTCTGCTATCTGGGGAAGAATATGCTGAAAAGTAAGCGGCAGATAGCTAAAGAAACCCCCACAGAAGTGGTAGTCCTGGCCTTCAAGACCTCAACCCATTTGTCAAGATCCAGTGGCCCCCAGGGCCACGGAGCCTGCAGTGTTGCTGTGGTGGCATGTGTAGTCTAACCCTTTCTGGACTCCAATTTACTGAAAGTAAATTTTTTTAGGATTCTGCAGGAAAAGAAAAACCCTGAGCCAGGTTATCCCATAAACTACTAATATATAGCCAGACGGGAAAAGTTATCACTTAACCATTTCTTAACATGCTGTAGTTTGGCCATTCTCTTGAGACTGGGGCCCAATGGTAAAGGATGTATATTCTTGGACTAGGCTCACTGGGTGACATCCCAGCTCTGCTGGGAGACTTTGGGCATCACTTCTCTGTGAATCAGCTTCCAATCTATAAAATGGCTTAATAAACTTGTGAAAATTACATGATGAATATGTTAAGTAGTTAAAACTGTTTCCGAATATAATTGCCATTGCTATCCCAGTTTCCAGTTACTTCCCAGTTGCCTTCCCCTTTGGCAATAACTTATGCTGTGGATTACAGGTTTTTCTTGAAATTTCTTTCTTAAGTTTCTGAGTTTCTGTGAGTCAGACCCACTTTTATCTCCTGATTTCTCTCTCTCTCTCTCTCTCTTTTTTAAATTCTTATTCCTTTCTATTTCCCATTATCCACCCAAATTAGGCTATCCTAGTATTTTGTCTGTGGTCATCTTTATCTTGGTTTTTATATGTTCCCTTCAAACAATTTGTTTCTTCTTGTAGCTTCTTTCTGTAGGTAGATGACTCCGTGCCTCTGCTCCTGCACTCAGATGGGTCTTGAGATCTGGCCTTTTGGTTTGTACCTCTGTATTGATTCAGTGGTTCATCAGCTTTGACATCAGAAAGACTTTGGGCTTTGCTAGAAAAATGGCATAATTAGCAAATCGCTTAATTTCTCTAAGTCTTAGTTTTCTTCCTGATAAAATGGGGGTAATAATAATAGTTTCTACCTCATAGAATAATTGTAAGCATTATATGGATATTTTATATTGAATTCATGGTAGAGTGTCTGATGCATAAATTGTGTTCTAGCTATACTAATTAACTTCTCAAATCCAACATGTTAAAGACCTAGGTTACTTTACTGCCCACTTCCCACAAAAAAAAATATTACTTTTAATGGTGCTACCATTTTTTTAGTCACTTGTTTTCATCAATTGAGTTGCCTTTGACTCATCTCTTTTTCGCTTCATATCTGATGGGTCAGCATATTCTGTTGACTTTTGTTATTCAGATTTTTGCTAATATCTATCCACCCCACCACCACAATTTTTATTGTTGCTGCCATTTATCTTGTTCAGTTTAATATGATAGTCTGTTAAATAACCTTTTTTATTTTGTAGCCACACTACCTATATTGGGATCATCAATTACCATTGGCAGAATCAGGGTCATAGGCAATGTTAAAGGCCTGAACAGGATGGAAGTGTGTGTGTGTGTGTGTGTGTGTAAAAAATTTAACGTTGAATATATCCTCAATGTTATGTCACAAGCCCCACCATTTTCTTTGCTTTTTTTATTGTTTGGTGTCTGAAGTTTTGTTTTTGTTGTTGTTATTGTTGTTGTTGTTTTAATAGCCTCTGTTAACACTGTTGATGCCAATCTTTTGATGGTATAAAGATCAGAATTGTCCAAAAGTGACCCTGGCAGCTAGCTTGGGCTTGGGATCTTTATCAAAACTCAAATTTGCAAGTGGCCTCCTCCCTCCATAGAGGATACTACAACATCTCATGGGTCCCAAAGATGCCAAATTCTTGCTGTCTGCCTTCCACAGACAATTCCTATAAATAGCTAGCATTTATTTAACCAGATTCAGACTTATGTGGCTAAATATCTTTGCATTCACTGTGATGCTTAATTTTAATGTGCAACTTGACTGGGCCAAGGCATGCCCAGATTAAACATTATTTCTGGGTGTGACTGTGTGGGTTTTTCTGGATGAGGTTAGCATTTGAATCCGCACACTCATATCTTGTAGATTGTGTTATACTCGTGCACATTGGAGAGGGCAATCCATCAAAGACCTAAGTAGAGCAAAAAGGAAGAAAAGAGAGGAACTCAACCTTTTCTGTTTCCTGCCTGCCTGCCCTTGGACTGCGATTTATACCATCGGCTCCTCTGGTTCTCAGTCTTTTGAACTTGAACTTGCTACCAGCTTTCCTGGATCTCCAGCTAGCAGACTTCTCAGCTTCCATAATTTCATGAGTCAATTTCTCAAAATAAATTTCTTCTTATATATGTATATTATTGGTTCTGTTTAGGTGGAGAACCCTAATACACCCCACATATGCTGAAATGAGTCTTTCTTAGCTATATATAATGAATATCCCTGATATTTTTATTTGATAGTATTTGGCCCTTAAATTACTCTTGAGCAATTTGGCTGGGCAACGGGACCTCATTTCTTACCCAGCCTGCTTACGAACAAACCAACTATTTTCGGTATGTGGTGCACCACAATTGCTGTACTGCCTCTTATATTCAAATAGATTTAAAAATTGAGTGAATATTTGAGAAGAAGTCTACGTGATAAAATGTCTTTCATCTTATGTAAAATAAGGCTGTATCAACAGAGTATGAAACTTCTAGATGTAATGAAAACACAATCTAGCTGTTTGACACAAGCTATACATTCTCCAAGTATTTGCTTTTTTATCTCATGAGATGTTTGGTATTTAAAATATTTCTTTTTTTTTAATTGGTGATTTTCAAACTGATTTGTTCCGGCCTAAAATAGGGATTAATGGAAAGCAAAGCTGTCTGTAATCATATTCTGGTAGCTAGTTTTTTGTCCAAATTCAAGTAGATAAAGTATCTAAAAATTTTACTACCAATCAAGAGTAATGGAGACTGACTTTATCTTCTGTATGGATTGAATGTTTGTGTTCCCTCCTCCCACTCACAAGTTTAAGGCCTAACACTCAATTGGACGGGATTCAGAGGTGGAGCCTTTGGGAGGTAATTGGATTTCAATGAGGTCACAAGATTTAGAGCCCCTTTGATTTGATTAGTGTCCTTATAAGAAAAGGAAGAATGGTAAGATCTCTCTCCATCTCACTCTCTACCATGTGAGGACACAGCAAGAAGGCAGCAGAGATCTGCAAGCCAGAAAGAGGTTCCTCACCAAGAACTGAATCCATAGGCAAGGGTCCCAAAGGCTCCAAATTCTTGCTATCTGTCTTTCACGGACACTTCCTATAAATAGCTAGCACCCCAAATTCAGACTCATGTTGCTAAATAATCTTTGCATTCATTAACTGTACTGCTTAATTTTAATGTACAACTTGACCAGGTGCCCAGATTAAACTTTATTTCTGGGTGTGTCTGTGTGGGTTTTTCTGGATGAAGTTAGCATTTGAATCCATGCACTTGAATCTTGTGAAGTAGAATGGGTGATACCTGTGCACATTGGGGAGGGCAATTTCTTGAGGATCTAAATAGAACAAAAAGGAAGAAAAAAGATCCTGGATTTGCCCATCCTCCAGAACTGTGAGAAAGAAATGTCTGTTATGGTTTGAGCCACACAGTTTATAGTATTTTCATTATAGGAGCTCAAACTGATTAAGAGATCTTAAAAAATAAAAACATAAGACAAAATAGGTAAAACAATAGTTTTCAGATGTTGAACAACAGAGTGTACGTAACAGTAATCTCCTAGAGAAAGGAAACAAGCAAGATGAACCCTATGATTGTCCCAGGCTATTGACTGAATAGAATTTTGAGGCAACAGTGTAAAGATGGAAATCTTAAATGGAGTCTGGTAGTCATTCTGAGTTGAGAAAAACAGGGACACCAAGGAAACTAGAATTTGTGGGGCAGACTATAAGAGACAACATAGTTTCACAAAGGGAGAGTTCTGAAGACCTTCAGAGTTTCACTCCAGCATTTAGCTGAGTGCTGATCAGTGCACATGGACAAACTACCAATCCCTGGCAAAGGACCATCAAACAGAAGCAGGAATAATAATCCCTGGAGCTCACACAATGACATAAACAGTTCTCGTTTTCATCAGACAAAATGGAAAGATTTCCTTATATATATGCATCAATTGGAGTTTTCAAAAGAGTATTACCTTAGCAGTAAGATCAGTTAGCTCTCAGAAAAAGCTGTTTTATTCCCAACTAACACATTTTAAAAATATGCCTCAAAAGGATAAAACAAGTGATTTAACTGCATCCCAGAACAAAGTTCCAAACTATTTAAAGTAATGAAAAAACAAACCAACTAACAAATAAAACAAAAAATGTCGGCACCCGCCAACATCAAATTCACAGTGTCTGGCATACATGAAGAGTTCCACACATACCCTAACTCATGGAAGAAGGAAGAAAGTGTTTCTTGACTGAATGAAGAGAATGATATGTGAGCTGTCCATTTTTTTGTTGTTGTTTGCTTGTTTTTAACATTTTATTTTGTGAGGAGGTTACAGTAGGGGAGCGCTAAACTAGGTTGACTCACCTGTACTATCTCTTTCTCATAGTCTGTGAGCACCAGTGCACAGCATCTATTGTTTAAACCTTAATTTGACACTGAAGAACACTAATAGTTACATTTTTGTTACTATATCAGATAATCTATGGAGAGCAAATTACTGGTTGGATCTCAGTGAAAGGCAGAGACACAATATAATCCATTAAATATATTAATAAAATACATTAGAAAGGTCTTTCCTTTAAGTAGGATTTTTCTGAATTTGTCAATTGCAAATAAATATTTCTTGTTATTTATTTTTTTAAAAAACAATATGGTATGAACGACTCACAGGATTACAGTATCCAGTCTAAGTCATTTGAAGTCATTTAGTGTGCTGTGATGAAACTAGCACATCCAGAGTTGGTTCTACTATTTATTAGTTCTATGACTTGGACAATTTATATAAATTCCCTTAGCCCCAATATATACCTTTATAAAATGGAGATAGTGGACCTCATAGAATTACTGTACTGATTAAATGAGGTTGTGAAAATAAAGAATTTCTCTTACTCAGCTCTAGGTACCTAGTAGGTGATGAACAGTTAAAAATCCCCTTTCTTTCCCTTCATATATTATTGTTGCCTAAATATCTTAGTATAATTTAAACTTTTAATGCAGTAATGAACAGATTCATACCTTTACTCAATATTTGGAAAAATAAATTTGCTTCCTGATCAAGTTGGCAGACACATGCATGTCAAAATATTGAAATTAGAGTATGCAAGTACAAAATGGAATAACTCCTTAATAGCATCAAGAATGGGAAGAATGCCTCAGCAAATCTGATTTTTTGGAGAAAATGGATGAGACCATATTGACATGTAAGCCAGAATGAAGGAAAAAGCCAAAAGAAGGCTACATTAGAAATATGAACTGTGCTTCCTGACAGAATCCTGGAAAGACTTCAGGCTCTCAGGATCATTAGGCAGGGAAAACAAAAAGGGTTATGGGATAATAATCTGAATAATTCACTTTGAAACTGTCTATATAAAATCAAAATCAATTGACTCTTCCAATTCAAGTATACCTATATACACCAAGAATCAGAAAGCAGTGGAGTTTGCCACTCTAACTAAAAGTAGAAAATAGTTTTCCTAAAATTTTAAACCAATTCTCAATGTAAGGTTTGGATTCCGATAAGAGTATGTATGCCTAAGAATAAAGCACTTCTCTTTCATCATAGGGGAAGGGCAGTTTGCCTACATACTTTCCAACTGTGCACCCCAAAAGGAAACCTGACAGCCTATTCGTCCTGCTCAGTCACCCAGGACTTGTAGACTTGTGGTCAGCTCTTCAATTTTAAAGAAGTTTTTCGTTTGTTTGTTTTTGGTTTCCTCATTTTAAAAATCATAGTCAGATTGTCAGAAGAAGCTTAGATCAACTATCCAATTATCTATGGTCATCCACTTCATGATTACTAATAAATATGACAGAAAATCAAAGACAAGTAGGCACTTAAGGAAAACAAATGGCTTGATATAGGAGTACCAAAATGAATACACAAATCAACCAATCAAGAGAAAATAGCTATAATTCAGTGAAGATGAAGTAACAATTTTTTTTAATTTTTAAAGAGAATTGAGACAATAGTTATTTTCATTATAATAGGACTACTAGCAGAAAAGAACATTGAGAGAACACAGAAAATGCTTAAGCTTAAAACATAATTGACAAAAAAAAAAAAAGATAAGAAATGAAGGTGAGTTAATCACACAGAACCTGCAGACAGTAGGCTGTTATGACTTGGACAATTTATTTAGACTATAATTTCTTTTTTTGCAATTAATTTGAAAGTTAAAATTGGGAGACAAAGATAGAAAGTTAGAAGATATATACCTAGCAGAATCCAATATTATGATTTAAAAGCTAGACAATTTAAATTTAAAATGAAAAGTTAATTAAGAAGAAGAAGGAGGAAAATTACTTAACTAAGAGAGAAGAGAAGAAAATTTACTGGAGAGAGAAAGATAGAAGTGTTTAATGGACATATGAATGAAACAAGGTTGAAACCTCGACACATCCATACAAAACTTCAGAATGCCAGAGAAGAAGATCCTAAATTTCCTGAGAGAATAAGATGAAATACCTCAATAGTAAATAAGCAATAATTAAATTGGTAAAACATTAGATCCTGGAATAATACTTCAAAATTAGGGGGGAAAAAAATCTAACCATACATATTCAAGCTTGTAAGCCAGAATAGGCTATGTAATGCTGAGGTAACAAATGACTCCACATGCCCATCATGGGTTAGCTGTGGCTGTTCTACAATGTCTTCATTCCAGGATCCAGTCTTCTCTCTGGGTTATGCTGTTTTGGGAAGACAGGGAAAGAGTATACCAAGAAGAATGACTAAAAGATGAAATTGGCCTTATTCTTCAAATATTATGACTTAGAAACTGGAAGATTTGTTATGTCACAAAGCCTGGCTTCTCCTAATAAAGAGAATAGAGATATGATTAGAAACCATCAGATAAAGAACTATACAAGAAAGTCTTACTTGAAATATAAATCAAAGCAAAATGTGCCATGCTTCGAACAATTGATAGGAACTTTAAAAAGATAATTATTTTGTTGGGTACATTCTCTTTTTATCAGCAGATTCTATATGATGTTGAATTATATTTCTTTCTATGGATTCAAGGACACTGCTTGGTTCTAAAAGGAACAGTATTTGGATAATCAAAATGTTGATGCTATTTATTTGAATTTAGATTTTTAGAATTTCAAACTATTGAGATATATGAATTATGGTTTTATACTAAAAAGTAAATTTTCTAAGTCTTGATACTCCAATAATTGTACAGGAAAAAAAGGTAGAAGGTAGAGTAGATTAGTGTGGGAATACAAATTTACTCCTACTTTTTTTTAGCTTTAAAATTGATGGAAGAAAATCATTGGTCCAGGTATTTTGTTTACATTGTAAGGAAATCTGTAGAACTAAAAAAATACAGCTCTCAAAATTTAGAATAAAAAGAAAAACTTGGTGGGTGGTAGAATAAGTGAACTAAATTTTTAGTCTTCAATAGATGAATAAATGAAAATAATATTAAGTTGGTAAATCAATTGATGGAGTCATATTCATGTTATTAAAATGGTAACCATCAGAAATCTAGAAATATGAATAGCCAAAAGTAGTTACTTGTGAGGTAGCTGGGAATAGAAATTGCGTCATGACTTTTTTCATTGCATTTTATACCATTATGTGTACATATTATTTTTATTATAAATATTGATCAAACTGTAGCAAATATGATAAAATTTAGGCAATTTTAAAGTAGAAAGTGTTTATAAATTATCATAATACTTACATTGCCAAGTTATTTGAGGAGTAAATAAAATACTGAATTCAGGAATAATTAGTACATGGTAAATACAGTCACAAAATTATGTATGTAGTTTTTTTTTTCTCAATTTATGTGTCTCATTTTAGTTCTTCAATAGTTTCATCCCTTTATTACAATCAGATTTGTCTCCTCTCAGGCTGTAGAGGAAATCATCCCACTTTTGATTGTCATGTCTGTTCGTTTTTCTGAAACAATTGACAGGTTGATGTACCATTTAATTAGGGTATTTTTTTTTTATCAAATATTCCCTTTCATTCAACCATGTGATAGTTTTTGGAGAACCTGTTATATTCCAGGCATCATTCTAGGGACTGGCGATGGTGCCCATTTACACAGATGGCTATCAAGGATATGCGGATCTTATAGACTGTTAGGGAAGATATCAGGCAATTTCAAGACATTGTGGTGATTTTGAGGACAGAGGTAAGTGAAAAATTTTAACAGTACAAGAAAAACATTTTCTAATTCAGCCAAGTGGGATCTGAGAGGTGTCCTAGAGTAAGTAGTGTTTGAGTTGCTCCTTAATGGCTGGAAATTGGTGGTCAAAAATAGAGTGAAGAATTGGGTACAGCTTCTTAGGCAGAGGGAACACTAAGTGCAAGTCATGGAGGCATCAAACCAGATGGATTTTTAGAGGTAAAATTAAGCAACATGTGTGCCTAGTCTAGAAGTTTTGTGTGAGAGAATGGATGAGGATTAAGCCAGAGATGGAAACAGTGCAATCATGGAAGAGTTTATTCTGGAGCATTATTCTGGATCTGTTCTTAAAATAATAAACTAGGTCTTATAGACCAGAGCAATCACTCCCTACTCAATCCTTTCTATACCTCTTATTCAGGTTTTATTCACATTGTCTTCCACTCATCAAAAATGGCATGCATTTCATTTTTCCTTAGTAAGATTCTGTATTACAAGAGGCCAAGACTGATTTATTTGTACCTTCTGTAGAAGTTAGCATTGGTTTTGGTATACAGTGGTACAAAATATGTATTTGTTGCAGTAAACTTTTTAGGGACATGTATATTTGATCCAGCATGATAAATCCATGAGTCTAATTCTTAGAATGCCAACTAAATTGATAAACAGTGTCATTGTAGATGTATTTATTTCTTCCACATGAATTTTGGCACAACTGATTTTAGAATGTATCTTTTTTGAGAATTGCCGAGATTGAATGAGAAATACAAATGAAATGCTACACTACTTTCTCAATTTATTTTTACAATCAAAACTTTCCTAAAATTTAAAATGGAAATGCTTTTCATCAGAATATGCCTACATATTCAAGAATAACATTCGAGAACAAAATGAATGTTAAAAATAGTATTTTGTTCTTTTGTCAGTCCAAACTGACAAAGTATTGTGGCATTTTTAGCAAAGTCTAGATTCTCATTTTCAAATGAAGGCTTGATTTATTCTCTAAGTTATGTGCTGTGTATCAGCCAGACACCTCATTAAAACCTAGATTTATTAAAACAGAGTAAGTAGCAACTCTTAGCAATGCTTCTGTAATGTTCATTATAACAAACCCAACAAATAAAATTTGAGTGGCTACAGAGTAAGGAAATAACTAATTAGTGAGATTCATTATAATGAAATAAGAGAAGTTAGGAAACACAACATGATGATGCTGGTATAGTCATTGTTCCACCTTCATGGGTGCGAGCTGCAAAATGTTGTCTTTAGTTTGACTGAAACTCTGTGTTTTTGTGGTCAACAGACCTGAGGCTTTTTCTCCCAAGACTGATGCTGACCTAAGGGCTTAATGATTAAGGGAGTGGTTGTGCAGTATGCAGAAAGATAAGGAAAGAAAAGAGACAAGTGAGCCCAAGGCCAGTTTGAATCAAAGAGAAAGAGAAGAGAAAAGGTAATTTTAAAGAAGTAAAGATTTTGATTACTTCTTTCCTTCTGCTGACTTTAGGCTTCATTTGTTCTTCCTTTTCTAGTTTTTTAAAGATAAGTGTTAGGTTGTTAAGTAAATGGGGTAAAGAGGATCAAAAATGTGGAGACAGAAAGAAATCTAACTATGGGAGGTGAACACACAGTATAAATATATATATATGCCTTACCTGTTAAAATGTGCAGCTGAAATTTATTGAATTTCATTAACCAATGTCACCATAAGAAATAAAATTAAAATTAAAATTAAAATTAAAAAATAAATTAACCAAAAAAAAAATAACAATAAAAACAAAGAAGTAAAGATTTGCGCAGTTATAAAACTTACTTCTCTGCTGCCCATCTTACCTTTTCCATGGCTGCTTTGCCTCCACATCTGTTGTTACCTTTTCTAAGTACCACTTCATGTCCATGTGGTCTCCTAAGTTGAATTATGGCATACCTCTGACTATTCCCACTACAAACCTTTTCTTTTTCAATTTTCTCTGAATAAATAACCCAACTAGGCATTCATTGCAATTATAAATTTGTGGTTACCAACCTTAACCAGACTGTACTTCTACTATGTTTCTCTATAGAGCTAGCTAGCTAGCTAGCTTGCTTCCTTCCTTCCTTCCTTCCTTCCTTCCTTCCTTCCTTCCTTCCTTCCTTCCTTCCTTCCTTCCTTCCTTCCTTCCTTTCTTTCTTTCTTTTCTTTCTTTCTTTCTTCCTTTCCTTTCCTTTCCTTTCCTTTCCTTTTTTTCTTATCTCTCCAATACCTACCTCTGTGGGACTCACAACAGAAAATCTGGTCTCCCATTTCTTTGAGTAAACAAATGCTAAAAGAAGCAAACTATTTCACCTTCTTGTTATGAAAATCGCAAATCTTCCTGCTCTTAAATACATTCTGCCTTGCTTCTTGTCAAGATGAAAACAAAATTTCTCCTCCAGTCTAAGGCTAATCTTCTTGGTAACCTGATGCTTTCTCAGAACTCACATTCTTTCGATTATGTTCTTTCTTTTTGATACCTCTCCTTTTCTACCAGCTGGCACATACAATACACTACAGACTTTTTTGTTTAAAAACAAACAAAACCTCACTCACCCTGTCTTCATTTCTAGTTACTACACACTCTGTGCTCCCTTTCATAACCAAGTTTTCTCGAGTTTTCTATACTGACTGTCTTCAGTTCTTTAACCTTTGTTTATTATGTCTCAACCCATGGTAAACTAACTTACCCTGTCCTATACATTTGTCCTACTTTACAATGTTACCAATAACTTTGTCACATAATTTAATCAGCTCCTTCAGTTCTTGCTAGCTTTAACCCTCATAAACAAATAGCATGTTACACTTCGACACTGCAGAACAAAAAGCAGATCTCACTGCTTTCTAATAAGAGTGGCTTCCTATACATAAACTGCCTCTGCAAACAAGAGGGTTTTTACTGAACACCTCGCTTCTTTCAGAAAGTCTAGAATTTTTATATGTTCCAGGCAGAGGTTGTCTACATAACCAACCCCCAGTAAAAACTCTACCCACTATGTTTCTAATGAATTTCCCTGGTTTGCAGTGTTTTACTTATGTTGTCACAAATTGCTTCTAGGGGAATTAAATGTGTTTTGTGTGACTTGCCTTAGAGAGGACACTTGGAAACTTACACCTAGTTTCCTTTGAACTTAACTCATGTGCTTTTTTCTCTTTGCTGATTTTACTTTGCATCCTTTCACTGTAATAAATCATAGCAATGGGTATAACTAAATACTGAATCCTAGTCCTTTGAGATAATCATTGAACCTGGGGGAAGTTTTAGGGATTACACACAGATACCTACTCTTTTACAAAAATTCTTTCCACCTCTGACAACATTTTCCTGGTTTTCTTCCTGCCTTTCTGTCTCTTAATTTATTTTTTAGATGCCATTTTCTTGCCCTGTCCATTAAATGTTAATGGAAAGGGGTCATTTTCTTTGTGATACTTCATTTATTACAGCATCGCCGGTGACAATTTTTATTCCAATGATTCTCAAATTTGTATCTTTTCTCCAAATCTCTCTTCTGAGTTTAAGATTCTTATATCCAATTGTCAACAAACATCTCCACTTTGGTGGTTCACAGATTTCTCAAATATAACAATCCTAACACTGAATTCTTACTTCCCTCCTCCAAATCTTTCCTCTTCAAGGCTTTTCCATCTGAGTAGTTACACACCCTCCCACATCCAAACCATCAACAATTTCTAGTGTTTCTATCTCTAAACATTTCTAGACACTAACATTAGTTGCTGCAAAGCATAATCATGATCCTAGCATACTGTGTGTTTCCATTTCTCTTCTTAATCTATAATCTTGTTATGGATTGAATTGTATCCCACTGAAATTTGTATGTTGAAGTCCTAAAATTCAATGTGACTATATTTGGAAATTGGCCTTTATGGAGATGATTAAGGATAAACGAAGTCATAAGAGGCTCTAATCCAATAAGACCAGTGTCCTTATAGGAAGGGAAAGAGATATCAGAATACTAGATTTCTGTCTCCCCCCTCCATGTCCCTTTCCCCTCAGCCCCTTTTCTCCACATACCCAAGGGAAGGTCATGTGAAGACATAGTGAGAAGGTGGCCATTCACAGGCCAGGAAGAAGGCCTCACCGGAACCCAGCCCTGCTCACACCTTGATCTTAGACTTGTAGCCTCCAGAACTGTGAGAAAATAGGTATCTAAGCACCCCCAGTCTATGTTGTCTTGTTATGGCAGCCTAAGTTGACTATTGCAAATTTATTCTCCATACAGCAATTAGAATAATCTTTAGACACCTAAAGTATAAAAATATAATAGCAGGACATGTCACTTTCTGTTTAAACTGTCAGTGGCTTCTTATTGCTCTTCAAATGAAATTCAAACTTCTTACTATTGCCTAAAGAGCCATGTATAGTAAACCTTCAACTTTACTTTAGATCACTCTTCCCTTCCTTTTACATCCCAACCACAGTGGCCGTCTTTCATTTCCTCAAGTGTCTGAAGATATTTCTGTCCTCTGGTCTCACACATACTGTTCATTTGCCTGGAATCTTCCTCATTCTATTTTTCTCATGCCTGCCTGCTTCTTTTTCTTCATTTATCAGCATGCATTACACTTCCTCAGAGAAATTTCTTATATGACCTTATCTAGATATGTTAACTTCTATTATCCTCCTTAACTATAAGAAGGTAGCTTTCTTCACTATACCAATAATAAATCGTATCACATATTGACTTGTTTCTTTACTTGTTTGTTGTTCATTTCTCTACCTTCTGTTTACATTTTACAGACAGAAATCATGTCTAGTTTATTCTCTAATATAAAGCAAATTCCTGCTACAGTGTCTACACATAATAAATACTTAATATTTGTTAAATAAGCAGAGAGATGGGTAGATGGATGGATAGGTGGATAGGTCTCTTAAAGAAACATCAAACACCAAATCTAGATTCCTTAAACTAATTTATAAGACCCTCTGCAGTCTGACTTCTGATGACTAATTAATGGGCAGGCAGCTGAGCAAGAAAATCTCGGTATTAGATTTTGACTCTCCTAATTAGGAAAACACAAATCCAATCCTAGAAACATTAACTGATTCAATATTTTTTCAGTAAATACTTATGGTTAGTTACTATGTTAGCTCCATCTGTCCTTAATCTCCCCTCATCCCACTATTATATGCAAATCATAATGGACACTTTGCATATCCACCAGGGGTCAATGCTCCCTTTCTCTTGCCTTATCTTTTACACATACTGTCGTTGCTACGCAAAATACTTTCTACAGCTACTTTCATTTGGATAATCTCATTTGTTTCTATTTTTTTGGCTTAAATATTAATTTTGAAAGGAAAGCCCTTGAGTAATCTGTGTCCCTAGATTAGTCAAGGTTCCTGCTGTAACTTTCTCTGGCTTGCACACTTTTTCATCATAACTTTCTTCACAATGCCATTATTTGTCATAACTGTCTTTCTTCCAGTGAGACTAGCAGCTCTATGACATTATGGACCATGACACACTTATGCACCATTGTGTCTCTAGGAGCACAGTGACTAGCAAAAGTGCCTATAGGATTAGATCAATATTCTCTAAATTAGTAAAACCAGATTTTCAACTACAGGGCTTTCTGGCTCAACTGCTCACTAATTATTGATTATAAATATAAGACTTTACTTACCAAATTAATTTTAGAATTAACAGATTTTTAAATTGTGCCTTTAAAAAATATGTCACAATGTTCTGTGACAGAAGCAGTCTTTCTACCAAGATACTTGACCTTCTACTCTTCATTCAATCTCTCCTTAAACCAATGGCTCTATTTCAGAGGCAGTGCTCCAACAACGAAGAGATTTCATGAATGCTTAAGTGAGCACAAAATAGAATAATACCCATTTTGCTGAGTGTCTTTAATAACTTGGCTCCTTAAATAGGATTTAAGTAAGCCAAATGTTTTGTTTGTTTGTTTGTTTGTTTGTTTGTTTTGAGAAAGCAGGCTGCTGCAGGCTCTGGAATTTTACAAATAATTTCAGATTAAATCAGGCTGGCTGTTATCCCTATCTATAAATGAGCATTTTACTAGAAAAGCCAAGTTGAACTGAGTGCTGGCTGATGGAAAGCAACATTCAGAAGTATAAGCTCAGAGGCAGAGACTAATTCCTGGGTACTTATGGGCTAGCACAATCTGTAAGACATCAGTTGGGTGACCAAATTGCATGCATTAAAAGACTATTTCTGACCTATAACATGTATCCTCAAGTCTTTGATGCTCACACACATTCTTCATGCTCCATCCCAGCTTTATAATCTTTTACTTCCTTTTTCTCCACCTATCCCTCCTGTCCTTCAGGGATCTGTCTTTGACATAGAACCTTGAATACACTCTAGCAACTCTGCCTTCTTTATCCCCTAGCTAAAATCACTCTTCTAATCCTATTTTTAAACCTCATGATTTCATGTGTAGTTGAATTTTTGTATTCTGACTAGAAGATGATTTATTAGTTCACCTTATTTATCTTTATACTAGGTCAAATGATGCTAGGAAGACTAACACAACCCAAAGCAGCTTGAACAAACTAATTAAATTGGGAGCGCTTGTTGGCCTAGGAAACTAGGAAGATTACCTGGCCTTGAGGAAGAGCTGCAAGAACCAAGGCTTCCCCTCATAGACTAACACCAGGATTCAAATCCCATTATTTTGTTTTTAAAATCCTTACTTTGAAGATATATTTCCTCTAAATGGATAGAAGATACTCTAACAGTTTTGGAGTCCTACTGTCAGTCTGTTAACTCCAGTGGAAAGATGGCTTTATTCTCTCAGTATCTGCATATCAAAAAAAGCCAAAGCTGAATGTCAACAACTAAACAATGTAATGCGTACCTTTTGGACCAATCACTTATTCAGTGAGAAAGGATATAGCAAATGGCCAGACTTGGGACGTGTGCTCATTCTTATGACTTGAGAAAAGCAGATTAAGGAAGGATGGTTCTATGGAGAGACTGGGGTGGGAGTAGCACCAATAATGAGAATATGTGCTGATGTGCTGGAATAATAGTGAGATAGCAAAGAGATCCTGTACTGACTTAGCTAATAACTAGCTGAATGGCTTATCCTCCCTATTTCTCGGTGTTCTTTTCCTTCCCATCCAATAGAGTTATTTTATCAACTATAATGGCATAAGAGAGACAAACTATTTGAAAACTTTTAGAATGCTATACATAATTAGGGTGTTGACTTCTTCCAACTTTTGTTTGTTGACTTTTAGCTTTTGATAATTTTTTTTTTTTTTTCACTTTATCATGACGAAGCCTGTCTTAGATGACTTCAGGATTATTTCACATCTGAGGAAGCTGTTTCAAAATAGGAGAATTTTTGCTATGTTGTTATGATAGTTGTATCACAAATGTCATTAAGTCTTAAATGGTCCTGTTGGAATGTTATTCTCTGTATGTCTTTAGAGAGGGCTGCACTCTGGTCACCTGCTGCTATCTACAGTCTCTTGCATGGTAGCTGCCCTGCCTCAATTACCTTGTTTTAAGTGTGAGAGTTACTCTACATCCTGGGGTCCATAGCATATTCTCAAAGTAGACTAAGAATAGCCATCATTTTTCCACAAAGCAAGAACGCCAAGACACCTATAGATACAAGATGACACAAACTGAAATCTGCGGGTCACATCAGTCAGATGTTAAATCAGAAAAGCCAAGGAGGTTGAGAAAACATATTTTAGAACATGATCTACTTGACCCTGGTCCTCTCTTGTTTTTACACAATAACCTATTACTTTGGAACTAATCCATTTATCCATTCCTATATCTGCATTTGTTTGGTTCTTTAAGGTTGCAAGCTGGAGGTATAAACATGTTGC
Source organism: Rousettus aegyptiacus (assembly GCF_014176215.1). NCBI lineage: Eukaryota > Metazoa > Chordata > Mammalia > Chiroptera > Pteropodidae > Rousettus > Rousettus aegyptiacus. The sequence goes on from NW_023416295.1 coordinate 73,602,555, forward strand.
ATTTGGTAACATCTTTTTCAAAAATACTCAGAAATGTAGAATGGAAAAGAACATCAGTGTTTTATCCAGATAGATAATCTTTGGAGCTTCCAGTATTCCAGGACTGGGATGTATGGCAGGTATTACGGAAAACTAGAGAAATGTCTTAGGGTTCTTCAGGAATCACACTATAGGCATATGTATTGCCTTCTCTCTCCACCTAGGTGCTCATTTTCACAAAAAATGAAACTGATGAACTCTTTGGCCACTACACAAAAGAGCAACACCTACTGGGTGAAAACTTGCTCCAAGATATTTAGAGACTGTCATTCCTTCAAGTGCTAATTCATGATTGAGTTATTATTAAGAGACAAGGTTTGCTATTATTCAATACGTAAGCCACAGTTGTTTCTGCACCTTCTTTCTTGCAAAAGTAACTGTGCTTAAATGCGCAATGCAATATACAGATGATATATTATAGAATTGTACACTCAAAACCTATATAATTTTATTAACCAATGTCATCCCAATAAATTTAATTTTTATAAAAGTAACTGGACTTATGGAAGGAATATGGGGCTTTATTGTCCAGTGAACATCCTTTCTCTAATCCAGAAATCCAGACCTAACTTTCAAAGGGAATAGACTCAATAATGTATGCATGTAATTTACTCATTTATTCACTTCCTGAATAGTACTTAAACATCCCAGGTGTCGTTGTACTTTGGAAATTGAAAAATCAATAACAGTGTCCTTAGATCTAGAAGAGCTTATAATAAAGTGGAAGAAAGAGATATGTAAATTTTCACTGTAATTTAATATGTTGAGTGCTGTGACAGATGTATGAATAGAATGTTGTAGAAACACAGAAGGAATGAACTGAACTCCCTGGAGGTGTCTGGAGGGACTAGAATATTCAAGTGATCTGTTTCCTGAAAAATTGCAATAAAAGTAAATAAAGTGCTATTTAGAACTATTGCCTCAAAACGAAATCTTGAAATAAAGAAGGCAGGATATTCTGCAGTTTAGATGAGTCCAACAATGATGTATCCTGACATCTAATGATTAGGATGACATCTAATATATATCCAAGCTGAGAAATTTTGGGGAGGCAAAGTAGGCTCTTTTCAAAATTACTCAAGGACAGCAAGCATGTTTGGGATGTCTTTCTCCAGATGCAGAATTGAAGACAAGCATTTGAGAACAAGCCATTTATTCCAGGAATCACTAGTGGGAGAGTGGAGAACTAAGACAAGTACAGGAGAGAAGTCAACCGTAGATACAGACCATCTAGTTACTACCGTGGTCAACTGGGGTTCAATCTCACTGAGAAACCGTGAAAATCAATCTAGAATATACCTCAGAGTTATTCTCCAAGGAGAAAGGAATTGAGACTTTATTTTTCATCTTCTATCTTTCTTGTCGGAGGCCTATTCCCAGAGGCATAAATAACTACACACTCTGGCCTGCCTCTCTTTTGAGCCAATAAAAAGCCCTTATACAGAGAGTCCCTTATATATAGACTTAAATGTGATGCCAAAGTGTGATAGGTGGACACCAATAGCATCTGCTATAAGATATGAACTAAGACTGTCCCAGAGGAATTGGGACCTGTGATCTCCCTACCAATTGGGTATACATGTTTGTCCATCCTCCTTTGAGTTGATTATGAATATGAAGAGTTCAAAGCAATTAAATTTTAGGGAGGTCAATAAAACTTCCATTATTAGACTTCTGATAAGATCCTCTTCTAATATCTTATACAATTCCACAACTACATAAAAGCTTACTGGATTGCTATGTTCCTTCATTCAATTACATTTACTCCATCTGTACTTGCTTGTGAAGCCTCCCTAATTACCAAGCACGCACTTAATTAAGCACTTTTTTAGTCACTTAGCATGAAGTTGTGAAAGTTGTAAGAGTGAGAATCAGTCATGTGAGACGAATAGCAAAAAAGCATAATAGACCCACCTGTTCAAAATTGGTGCAATAAAATGAATGTCTAAAGCATTAAATATTCCAAGAAACAACTTCCACTTTATTGTTTTACAAAATGGCTTTCAAGTGATCATTAATGCTCTCAGTAATTAATGAACAGCAGATGGAATATGAAACAGACAGGGTCACATCCATCAGGAGGTGTTTTCTCAGAGTTAAATGAGGCAGAGCTTGGAAAGTTTTCTCCTCTCTTAGTTTTGGTTCATAGAAGGCCCTAAGATCCATTTTTCCATACTTCAGAGGAAAGCTAGGTGACTACTTTGACTTCTTTTATACCCAAATATGACATACAGCACTTTCTGTCCACTCTTCTATTTCTAATACAAGATTCTATGATCTGACCCCAAAAGTCTTCAAACAATTTTCCTTTTTCCCCTCTAGGTAGAAAGAATAATTTTGAGAATCTAAAAAAAATGGATGGAAAGAGGAAGAAAGCAGTCTATATCACACTATGTGACTAAATCATGAAAATGAGTTAGTTACTTCATGGATCTCTGCTTGACAGGGAAGGTATATATTAACAACTGAAGCATATCACCAGTAATTAATATTTCCAAGTTCTGAGGTTTCTGCAAGGTCTTGAAGGTCAGTGAACCAGGGGCATAACTAGAGAACTTCAACATTCAGGAAGATGATTGAAGATTGAGTACTATGAGATAAGTAGTAAGTCAAAATGCAGTGATTGTTCTGTGATAAAAGGGTAGAAAGATTATTCTTTAGATTTTTCTATAACTTTTCTTGTAACAGAAACTTTGCAAAGTCTCAAAGGAAATGGAGTAAACTCTTTAGTTCTACCAATGAAAATTTTATTTGTAGATTTTGAGGAAACTAGGTAGAAAAGAGATAAAGTTGATCAGCAATGAAGCTAGGGAGGAGAAAAAGCTCTCCTAAGAAGTAAATTAAACACACACGTATAGCTCAGTTGATTATACAGCAGGTCTTGAGTTTGATTTTTATCCAAAACGGTCAGAAAATTGGAAATAGGGGTCTTGCAAGTTTGAAATGAACCAAATCCTATCATTTAAAACTGATAATATATTGACTTTACTGTGTTCACTCCCAAATCTGAGCTCCTGGTTATGTAGTTCTCATTCATTGAATTACTATTACCCATTACCTTTTCCCTTTAAGGTATCTACATTATGAGTCTACCTATGTTAAACCTAAGTCTAACTCTCTGAGGGGACTTAATCCACCTTAATCTCTTACTCTTCTGAAATATTTTGGCATTCATGATTTGTTTCACTTAATACATGACTAAAATATAGTCTGTTCTATAATGCTTGCTATGATTCTACATGTATAACCTTATATCTTCAACTAGACTGTAGGTTCTTGCAGTCATGACTGTGACTTACACTTCTGAATACCCATAACACTGAACATAGAGTAACATGGATTCGTGGACTGTTTGAGCTGGAACAAAGATTAATTTAAAATATCAGTTTTACAGATTAGGCAACTGAGACTTAAAAAAGAAAAATAACTTGTCCAATACCTTTTAAAGAGTTAGTAACAGTGTCGAAACTGGGATATAAGGTTTCTGACCCAAGTCTAATGCTGTTCTGTTATACCAGATAGCCTCCAAGATCTGAAAGGTAATTAGACACATTTAATTAAAGCTCTGTAAATTTTTGTAGGCATTCTCCAAAATACAAGGATCAGATTCACCACCTTTTTTTTTTTTTTAGGGGTGGTACTTTTAAAAGTTGGCAAATTGAGTTTCCCTTGAAAGAACATTTAACCTGTTTTGGTTGGAGCAGGGAGTTTTGGTTTTTCTCAGCACTGTCTCTGTTCTTTCATTCTAATAATTAGCAAGAAAGAGGGTTAATATCATTTCAAGTAAATCACTCTATCCGACCTTGAGACCATTTTTCTGACTCCTCTAGCAGTTAGGAAGTCTACAGATTTGGTGCCAAGCGATAAGTGGTAAAGGTCTAGCTACAACTTTATACTTCATCAAAAATCATCCTGTCCCTTCTAGCTATAGATCACTCAGCATTTTCCCAGCAGCGCATGAACTTTCTTCCAAAGAAAAAGGAACAAACACATAGTAATGGAAGGGAAAGGGCAGACAAAAACACGAAGTGACAGTAAAAAAACACCACTCAAGTCTCTCTTTTGCAGATTTTATACTGTTTAATGTTCAAACCTGACCCCCAAGCCCCACCCAAATTTAAACATGTGATGGCTGCCAGTATCCAGACACAGGTGTGAGCTGCTGACAATGCACAGCACCTGCATTTATGAAACTCTGACGGCAAAGATTAGCCTGAAGGAGTCTTATAGGGACAGTGTCTATTGAGTGTAGTGGCAGAATCTGCCTGAAATTAGTAACAATAGGGACTTACATGAGTGCTCTGTGAAATTAACAGAATATATTTTTCTTGAATCCTGAACAAATAGCAGAGCCTTAATCTTGATAAAGGTTGGCTAATTAGTCCTAGACTTGTGAACTTGAAGTGCTTCTAATCAGCTACTTGATTTTAAAATTTGTTTTGGACAAACATTTTTTCTTCCTGCTGGGCTGGGAAGTTATCAGAGATGCCTTAAAACATTTTCACATTTCTTTCTCTTTTCAGATGCGTTCACAAAGTTGGGTTTCTGAACTGTACCAATTTGTAAAAATTAATTCACATAGTAGTGAAAACACTAAGTATCTTTCATGTTTTGAATATCAGTGTTGTGTACTGGATATAGCCTATCTTCTTACCATCTCTTTCTGTTCTAGTAAACGTAGACCTGTAAATGTCTGATTAACTATATGCAAGGGATGGGAATGGATAAAAGGCACACAAAAAATATATCAGAAGCTAAAATGCCAATTATATAATGGCTGAAAGAAATAGAGGAAACCATAGTAAAATATGAAAACTTAGTTGGGATTGGGGGTAGTGTTTTGGAATTATTAAGGGTATTATAAACTTCCCTGCCTGGGATTACCGACTAACAATTATTCGAAGTGTAACTGGAAGAAACTGCATTGTTGCATTTTCTAACTTACAGGAATTTGAAGTAAACAGAAGAAAAGTTACAAGTTTATGGATCTGGCAAACATCTCCTCAGGGAGTAACTTATAAAAGCTCAATATAGCTGTGACTCAACTACTTCTGCAGCTCATCGTTTTGTGAGCATCTACCTTGTTCTAGATATTTGCTAGGTACCCATCACATATCTCTAGTCCTCACAGAAACCTGTTTTACAGATGAAGTTACAGAGTATCAGAGTAATTATGGTGATTGCTTGCACCCATAAAGTTAGCAATTCAAGTTTATCTATATTCAAAGCCTTGAGTATATATCACTACTTGTGTTACATGATTGTAAGATGTAAAAACAAAGTAATTACTGTAAGTTAAAAAGCCAAGATGATGTTATAATTCATCAGACTATATTGTGATTAGTTTTGTGACTTGGGCAATATTTAAGCATCTCACCCTAAAACTAGATCACTAGACTCCATTAAATGTATCCTTACTGGATTTCCCAATAGAAACACTACATTACACACACACACACACACACACACACACACACACACACACGCACACACACACACATGCACACACACACATACACACACAGAGATTCAAACAGAAACATGTTTTCTAATCTCCATATGCAGAATTAAAGAGCAGCTTGCTCCTCCAATACTTTCTAGGTTAGTATAAGCTTGCAAATAATCAGCTTCCCTATAAGTATTTAGGAAAGCAAATATCTCAGTTCAATAGTAGTCATAGTAATGTTGCATTGGTTCAAGAAGATTAAAGTTTCTCATTGTAGCATTATGAGCCTTTCTTATCAAAAGAGGTTTTTCATTTGCATTTGCTTTTCATGTATTTGGGGAGGAGCTGCTATATCTTATGCTTACAGAAAGTAAAAAAAATAATAATAATGCTTTCCTTTATAAAGAAAGCATGTGCCTGACTCTAGTTATTAAGAGAGCTTCTTTTTTTCTTTCTTTCTTTTTTTTTTTTTTTTTTGGTAAGTTGCTTCCTTCTGATTTGGGGGATAAATTTGAATGACTCTATCTATTATACTTATATCACTGTTTGTGTTAGAAAAGGAAGTGTATATGTAGGAAGGTGGGACTGATATTAAACATCTTATATAACAGACCCTCTATTTAGCTCTTTACATCATTTTTCATTTCATACTCACAAAATTTGATGATGTTTTGTATTTTTCAAAACTTTTGGTTACAGGCAACAGAAATCTAAATCAAAATGACTTAAGCCAAAAGTGGTTTATATAACAGTCTCACATAACCACAAATGCAGAGGTAGGCTGGCTGCAGACACAGGTGAATTCGGGGGCTCAGACACTATCACTCTCTGACTCTGGGTCTACATAGTCATTCTGGCTAAGTTTTCCAACAGCCTCTCATATCATATTAGCAATGGGTTTCCAGCAGCTTGTCATATATTTTATCTCATCACCCCTAACAGAAAGTAAATTCATCTTTCAGAGTTACTTCATTGAGTACCCAGGCTGAGTCTAACTGGACCACTCTGGGTCACATGACCAGCTTTGAGCAGGAAACAGTGACAAGGAGAATTCAGTGCTTAATTGCCCAAACCTGCATTCTATTGCCTGCTTAGTGCTTGCTGAAGCAAGAGAAACTCTTAACTGAAACACCTGGGCTTATTTTGCGGGAGGGGCAGTTTCTCAGGGAAAATGATCAGAAAACTAGGATAGGATAAGCATAGAGTTGCTGTATAATATATAGGATTCTCATTAAAATATAAATTTCAGACAAATAATGAATTATTATTTTTAGTATAAGTGTGTTCCACATGTTGCATAACATTTAGTATAAATATGCCCCATGCAATATTTGAGACTTACTGTACTAAGAAATTATTCATTGTTTATTTGAAATTCAAATGTAAATGGAAGTCCTAAGTATGGCAACTTTAAATAAGCAGAAACAACAAAGTTCCATTACAAAGGTCCTCTTTTTTTGTACTTTTCTCATGAGAATATTTTAACTCAGGGAATTTTCATACCAATTCCCAAATCATACATACATAGATTAAATATCTTGGCAGGATATAAATTCCTGGCTATCTGATTATAAAGCCCTCCTTTATTCTACTCTCAACCTTCCTCATCCCATGCCCCATAAAATATGAGGCCCTATGACCTTAGTTCACTAAAACTAAGAAACTAACCTTGGCTTTCAACTTAGTAGTGCTCAGCTAGAATCATTTGAAGTAACCTACTGAGTCATCAACACTAATTTCAGTAGGATAAGCAAACATTTGCAGCTCACACAATTTGAAGAATTCAAGTTAGCCAATATTCTGTAAAACATACAATTTCCCACCTTCTTGTTCACCTGGCCCATTGAGAAAATTATTCCAAAGCAGAAGCAACAGTGATCTGAGAAGGGCATAGAGATCACCCAGAAATTAACCTCCATCACACAGCTTACCAATAAAGAAATATAAAAGGTGTTTGGGAGTGCCGGGAACCAGAGGGTTCAAACGGTGACAAAGAAGAGCTGGCAACTTAGGCTCTATAGAGGAACAGGAAGTTAAAAACCTAACAGAGAGGATTTAAAGACAACAAAATTCTTGTTTCATTAGCTTTAAGTACATAAAGCAAACAGCAATTTTAGACTTACTGTTATCACATCAGTGTTATCTGCTTTGTTGTCATTTCAAGAAGAAAAATGTATCTAGATTCATTTCATTTCCTGAAACAGTATAGTCACGTTTTTTTACTACCTCATAAAAATGAGTATATGGAGATTAACTGAACCTCTATTTTAATTACCAATCTTCTTGCTCTGCTTACAAAGTTCTCTCTGAAGACAAAGTACAAAGAGTTAAGAACATAGATGAGCAAAGAGCCAAGAGCACACCTGTTTACACAGATTTATTAGCTCATTAGGAAGGATAAGCTCCTATCACTTATGGACACTTGGTCTAGATGAAAAAACCAAGCAGTCAATTCAGACAAAATAATAAGACATAATAAAATCAATAATTGGATTCAGTTAATGGGTCATTTTGTTTGGTCCACCCATGTTTCCAGAATGATCCAATACCACCAAGTTGACATAACCAAGAGGAAAATAATTATAACTATGACAACACCACTAATACTCATATAATATTTTGAATGATGTAGTTTCTAAATACTTCTATCAGCTTATTTAAAATTTGCAACAATTAGATGAGGTAGGTTTTATCTTCACATTTTGCATTTCAGAGACTGTGGCAAATTTTCCCAGATAAGTAATGGAATTTGCTCAGCGACAGAGATGGGATTTTAACACAAATATATTGTTTCTAAATCCATGCCATTAACTACTGAACCACATTGCCTCTGTAGGCTGCAAAATAAATACAGAAGCAAGGTCAGAAAAATCTTTAAAAAGTCTTTTAAAAATGTTTGAAAGCATGTTTATTCACACATTGGTTACTCATCAAAATAATTTAAGTAGATAACCTCTGGAATTCCTTTCAAGAAAATAATTGCATTGAACATAATACCCTCTCAGGTTATCTACCAAACTCTTATGTACTCTCTGATGCCCAGGGCTCTTGTCTCTGAGCCTGACCTTGGACTTCTTTCCCTGGTCAGCACCTGAAGTTCCCAGCCAAATTTCCTTGGCCTGGAATGGGCACTGCAGCTCTCATGCGGAGAATCTTGTGTGACTCTCCGTGGTTAATAACCTAGATAGAAGGAGGTGAGACACCCTCATCAAACACCACACCCTGGGCCCTGGATTTTCAGCTTTGTTTCTCCTCTTTGAAATACCCCTTTTTATTTCTAATTCATGATGATCCAGCAACCAGTCAATTCAAATAAACTAGTACTCTTCAGGATACAGTTAAGGAACTATCCAGACATACATTTTGGTGGTAAAACCTAGTGGCTGGAATTCATTTTTCTTAATGCCCCACAATTTCCAACCTGTAAATATCACCACCATTTAACTGTTCAGGCCACCAAGCCTATCAGATTGGTCAGGTAACCAATTACCTATGCCTATGAGGTTAGGAGATTGTTAGAGTGAAAACGATAAAACTATAGCCACCTGACTGAGGACTCACACCCTGTTTAACTCTCATTTTTTTTTTTTTTTTTTGCAGGGTGCTATCACTTGGATTAGCTGTGAGCATTTTAGCAAGAATAGTGAGAGATCCTTTAACCCAGAGGAGTGAGTCTAAGATTTAGAATCCCCAGTGCCAAATGAGTTAGAAAATTACATAAAGAGAAACATATTTTTTTCATACTTTAAATCATACTTTTATATGTTGATGCCATATTATACGTATGCAAAGCCAATCTTGTCAACATGGACCATGGACAAAGCAAAGAACTGGTACTAGGAACTGATTCCAGGGATCCCTGTTATACTATTGGCTGCTGCTAAAGTAGGAGGTTTTGGTGGGTGAAAGCCATTTAATATCTTTAAGACTGTCTACTAAGTTATATTTTCTAGAACCTTGTCCAGATTGCTATGCTTTTGTGATTCTATATTACCTAGTCAAAAAGGAATCTCTGTACCTATAAGCATCTGAGTACTTGTCTTAATCAGCTGAGGCTGCTATTAGAGAATACCATGGTTGGGCCTGGGGAAGCCCTCTTCCTGGTTTGCAGATGGCTGCTGTCTTCTTATTATCACCTCGAGGGGGTGGGAGCGGGAATCTCGTGTCTCTTCTTTTTATAAAGTCATTATTCTCATTACGAGGGCCTGCTCTCATAACCCAATTGAACCATAACTATCTCCTAAAGACCTTGTCTCCAAATATCTCCAAATTCATGTTGGGTAGTAGGGCTTCAACATATTACTTAAGTGGGAAACCCAAACATTCAGTACTTTTTGTCTAAACTTCATTATCATTATACTCATTAAAAAAATATAAAATGTCTACTAATGTTTCTCTGCCAATAAGAATTTCACAGAGAGGGAACTTTCCTGGGTAATTCTTAAACAGACTGTGGATAACATGTTCTAATCTTTAAAACAACTCGTCAGAGTAAGCATTATTATTCCCTCTTTGCAGGTAAGAAAACTAAAATGCTGAATGAAGTTCATAACTGATCCAAGATTAAAAAATTTGGCAGAGTTAGCAAGATTTCACTCTTAAAGAACCAGATCTTGCTTATGTTCATAGATATGAACAGAAAACCAGCCTTCTTTCTGTATTACTGCTAAGTAGGGTAAAGTGTACAGAGAATACAGGGGAAGGAATAGTATGGCATTCCTCTAATGAAGTGTAGCAGAGTTATTGAGGGATTGATTGCTCTGTAGCCTGACCTAGGTTCAAACTGTTTCTGTATTTATTAACTTTGTGACCTAGGCCATTAACCATGTGTTTTTGATGTTTTGACATTGGGGACCTTGGAGAGACTGGCTTTCCCAGGTTTAGCCAATTCTTAGAGATGGAGATAATAAAGGACTCACCTGGGAGTGCGCCTTTCCTTTGCAAACCAACCAATTCAGAGCCTATAGCTCCAAAGTGCTCCTTTATGAGACTCTTACACACCAATCCACTATACCCTTGCCTTGATCAACCAGACCTAGCTGATAGATAACTAAGAGCAACCCCTATTGCCTAGAACCAACTGAAGTTGTTCAAACTAACCAATCCCAAACCTTACTCCGCTTTGTCTGTTCCTCCCCCTGGAAGCCACAATAAAGGCTCCACCTAGGACTTCTTTCCTTCTGCCTCCTGAGCAACGCTGCTGCTTTCCTGCGTGGCCTTGTGTGGCATGGTGTGGCGTGGTGTGCCTCCTCCTCTTGGGAACTGTGAGTAACAAACTATCTTTTCAATTATTGTCGTCTCCTGAACTGGTGGTTTCACCATACCTGAATAGTAATAATGATAAAATCTACGTTTTAAAACTTTTGGGAAATTGATTTAACCTCAGCCTATATAATTGTTATATAAATGTTATATAATTGAACCAATCTGCCTTTATGATCAGTACTATAAATTATCAGCACCTTTGCATAATGCCCAAACAAATCCCTTTGTTCTTGGGAATATGCATTTTAACCTATTTTCTAGGTAATTACATGAACATAATCATCTACATGCAAAAAAATAGTTGTTCCATGTATACTTTTCTCAATCTTGCTCTATAAACTATTAAAAATTTGGAGTTTGGGATATATTCTTTGAGGGGAAAAAAGATTTTACATTCTTTTTAAAATGAAGTAAAAAATAAATGTTCTTCCCGCGTAAGTGTCTGCTGGGGACAAATGATTGCCACATTAAGTGGAAACAACATGCATCCTTTATAAACAGGGCTCTTCTAAAATTATTCCATATTACTTTTTTTATCTTAACTTGGAATTCTAGAGCTTATTATATCGCACAAAACCCTGGTGAGTGAAATAAAATAACTCAGGAAGGCTTTGGACTAAAATGACAATTAGGAATGAGCTGGTCTGAATTTTTGTCCCATATGTGCAGGCTCAGATCTGCCTCCAACGTGGATTTCTTTGCCTGTGTTGGGGAAATTGTACCCAGTGCGCCAAGCAGAAAGGGTTAGCGCTAAGAGCAGATGCTGTTGTGTCTGGGCAATAATTTCTTGGAAACTAAAATTCTCTATAATAATTACAAAATTCACGGTAGGTACGGGAGAATATGAAAGAGAAGAAATGCAGCACTGTAGAAATTTCTAGATACCATGAGTACTGATTCTTATCAACAAGTTCATTGCAAGGTAATGGCCACAGAAGTGCCAGGGTTGGGGTCGGGAGCATCGCTTCCTCTCTTCAGGCTTCTCTATGATTTGATGCAGACTGATTTAAGGAAGAACTTCTCTTCCAGGTCAAAGTGCCTTTTTTTTTTTTTTTCATCTTTTCATTTTCGTTTCAACATCTATTATTTCTTATGTAAATTAGGGCAATAAGAAATTTTGGACCAGTATTAGTAACACATACCTTCTTAATAATTTATGGCTTGTATGTACTTTTAAACATATCAATGTTACATGGCTAAAATTGCTTCTGTTTTTCCAACACTGGTTAACTATTAGAATTGGCCTGAAAATATAATCTATAAATATTTAAATTATCGATTGTGTGCCTGGCACTGTGCCAAACTTATTGCACGCATCTCTAATCCTTACAAAAATTCTCCAGGCTAGACATACACATTTTACATAAGAGGAAATTGGGACTCTGAGAGATTAAATTGGGCAGCGAAAGTCACTCATGTATAAGTAGTGGCTTAGGAACCCTGCAGACCATATATTTTACTATGTCTTGTGTTTCAAATTGCTATTGTTTTCAGTGAATTCCCAGAATTTTAAAAAGCATTTATTTTTTTTAAACATAGATATTAACACTATTTCTGTCCTTAGGCATATTAAGAAACAAAGGATAGATTCTCAAGTTGACTCAGATTTGTCTGATTCCATTGCCTTTCTGAGGAAAGTTGATCTTTTAGAACTTTTTCACCTTCCAAATTAGATGTCTAATGCTATGCATTTTCCTTTCTTGTGAAAACATTTCTACTCGACTCAGGAGTCCCAGTCAAACACCAGGCTCCCTCCTGATGTCACATTCCCCAAAGCTGAGTTAGGATGGCAGATGTGTCTTGATTTCATGAAGGCCCGGGATTAGGTGGGCCTTTTGATGAGGCATTAAATTGGAGTTTATCACTCTTTCATTCAGCAAGTACAGCTGGGCTGTTGATAATGCCTTGGGCCCAGGCCTTTGATCGCTGGATATTTGTTCTGTCTTGCTAAGGTGATTTCTTTAGCTTAGCATATAAAACAATAAGAATTATCAAACAGAAAGCTGCTTGAATGCCAGCAAAACAACTACTGGGATAGAAGCCGAGTCTAAAAAGTTTCCGGAGGGTCACCCACTGAAGACTCATCACAGGGATTAACAGTGAAATCAAGAGGAGAGAGAGGTCTGCCCCCAGGGACTAGTGAATTAAAGGGCAGCCAGATTCCTCTTAAGCTCCCTTAATCAGCATCCTACATTAACCAACTGCCATCGTGGCTGTATGTTTTCCCCTTTCTCTCTCCTTTGTTTTTGCTTCCCAAGTGTTTAAGTCTTAAAGCAGAGGGTTATTTTTACCCCCAACTTTATAATAAACAGTTAATACTGAGAAATTGGAAATCTCAGAGCTAATGTCCCTCAGCTGTTTAGCGGCGAAAATGGGCTTTGCCAGGCCTTACCTTACAGACTTATATGAGGGTGTTGCTCATTTAGAACTTGCTCCCATTATTCCCCTAATACTTTTGTTGCTTTTCGGAAATAGTTTAAAAAAAGAAAAAGAAAGAAAAGAAAATGGAAGTATAGCAGACTACAAAACAAGAGGGACAGTGTGTGCAATGCAGCTTTCCTAGGATTAAAATAACAGAAACCCAGAGCCACCCAGGCACATCTCTTATTGGGTATGAGTGGCAACAAGATGTCAGGTCAAAGGACTTGCTTAGTCCTTCTAGATTCTCACAAGATGTCATCAGGAGTGAAGACAAAACTGAGAAATCCAGGATTAAAATGAGCAGGTTTGAAGACTATCTCTCAGTTTATACCTACATCTTTTCTGTCCTAGGCTGAATGGGTTGAAGTCATGTCAAACATTTTTTTAGTGTTTTTTTTTTTTTTTTAACTTTAAAAATACACAGGAAAATCCAAAAGGTATTAATATTTCCTAATCTGAACTAAACACTGTTAAATCTTGGCATACTTGTTTTGAACCAGTTTGTTTTTCCTTTAAACATCTCAATTATTTTTATAAAATGAAAAAAGAAAGTTCTTTAGATTTTTTAAACAATTAACACAAAGGGCACATAAAAAGGTACTTCACATAACACATCATCAGGGAAACGCAAATTAAAAAAAAAAAAAAACAGTGGATGCCACTACACACCTATTAGAATGGCCAAAATCCAAAACACTGACAACACCAAATGCTGTTGAGGATGTGGAGCAGCAGGGACTCTCATTCATTGCTGGTGGAAATGCAAAATGGTACTGCCTCGCTGGAAGGCAGTTTGTCAGTTTCTTGCAAAAGTAAACATGTTCTTACAATACTATCCAGCAATCATACTCATTTGTATTTACCCCAAGGAGTTGAAAATTTATATCCACACAAAAGCCTGCACAGAATTCTTCATAATTTATTCATAATTGTCAAAACCTGGAAGCAGTCAAGATGTCTCAGTAGGTAAACAAACTGTGGTACATCCAGACTATGGAATGTTACTCAACACTTCATTTTTATCATTTCTTTTTAGAAATAAGCTATCAAAAGAAAGGTAAATCTGAAAAGTCTATATACTGTATGATTTCATATGAGATTCTGGAAAAGGCAAAACTATGGAGGCAAAAAACAGTTGTCAGAGTTTGAGGGGAGGAATGAATAGGTGGAGCACAGAGGAGTTTTATGACAGTGAAATTATTCTGTACGATACTATAGTAGTGGGTGCATGTCATTATTGATACAGGACAGGGCAAATTTCCTAGAGTCAGGAGTGGGAGGAGACCATGCCCTGCACCAAGAGAAGAAGGTCCTTTGGCGGACAGTGTGGAAAGAATTCAACACACACGCCAATGTTAGTCAAAAGGGAAGTTTATTAGAAAAGGGATAGCTCCACAAACAGTGTGGTCTCCTCTCAGAGGCAAAGAGTGAGAGAGAGAGAGAGACCCTGAATGTTCATGGAGTTCAGTTTATATGTCTTTTAGTTTCTATTTCCTTCGATATGGACATATAGGAGGAAGGGGAATAGCATTTAGCATGAAAAGGTAAGAATATGTAGAGTGAAAGGCCTGCTGGCAGTTCCCAGCCTTTAATCAATAAATTCCCCATGGTTTAGCCATAGAGAATGACTGTTGGTTCCTAGTTCCCCTTCACAAGTGTCGGGAATTGGTTAGCAAGCCCAGTAGAATTTTTTCTTTGTTCTAAATGTGTCCTCTTGGCCTGGCTGCAGGGCTGATCAGCATATTTCAGTCTCTGAGTGTAGCTTGATTAACATTTTAATTCTCTTGCCTCCTCCCTACATTATTACCCCCTCAGAGGTTTTATTCCCTTATTTTTAAGAGGATGTTGAGGGAGGAAGTTCTGTCTTCTGTAACTTCTTCAAAGCTGAGATAGAGCTGTAGTCCCTGCCAAAAGGGACTAAAAAAAAAAAAAAAAAAAAAAAAAAAAAAACAGAAAAACAGTTACTGGAAGCCTATCCTAAGAGCTCCAGAGGCAGGGAACATGAGGTCCTTCTAGCATGTAGAAAGGATAGGAAGCCTTGCAGCCCAGAAGATATAAATTTAGCAAAAAGATTGAAAAGACAAAAGTCAAAATAGTAGAGGTAATTGGCAATAAAGTTACGTTTCATAGCAGTTTGTTAATTATTGTAAAGATATCTAGTTTAAAGAAATTGAATCATTTTGAAGAGAGAATAGTGGCATAGAAACTGGGATTAAAAAAATGATTATTCAGAAAAGTCCCCTGATTCCCTGGGAAGTGTGGACTAATCTAGATCTGGAACAAGAGTTTAAGGTCTTTCATGGGTTCACAGGACTAGGTCATTTTCTAGAGGAACCTGTGAGGACTCATATGACACCAGGGGGTGTTAGGTAGCTAGTCAGACATGAGCAATGCAGGAACAAAGCAGCCCAGCCTAGAGATCACCCCAAAGAGCACCCAATGGTAGCAGAATTCTGGGTCACACATGTGCACTAGGCAAAGAGTTATATAGCATCCAGGTGTCAATCAAAATGATCTTACTTGCCAATTACCTAAGAATGCCTTTGGAATCACCCATCACAGTCCAAATGTAATGCAGACATTCCCACTTCGGGGCTCTTCTTTTTGCCCTCTTGCTATTGTTGTGGTTATTATTATAGTGCTCTGTTGCAGCCCTCAGCTCTGGGACCATGCATCTCCTTAGGGCATGCTTTGTCTATCTAAAGTATATTTTTAATAAAACTATTAAATCTCAATGACCTGTAATTCTTCACTGCCGTCATTTGAGAACCGAGGGAAAATGCTAACTACATGTCTGCACTGTTGTTATCCATCTCCCTTCCCTCTCTCTGCCATTGGGGTGACACTGAACTCCGATTGGCCCCAGCAGCGACATTATATTTTTGTCAAACCCAATAGAATATACCACTCCAAGAGTAAACCTTAATGTAAACTATGGACTTTGGGTAATAATGATAGATAGATGAAGATTCATTGATTGTAACAATATGGTATGGGCTAGTGATAAAAGGAAAAGTATGTGTTTTGGGGGAGATGGGGATGGGCAAGGGGTATACTAGAACTTTGTACTTTCTATTCAATTTTGCTGAAGATAGAACTGCTCTAAAAAAGTACCTATTAAAAATACACACAAGGATGAAGTGTTTTTTAAAAACAATTCTCACCATCCATGTTTTTAACATAATTGGATGTTCTCTAGATATTTGATTAGATGAATGGTTTATAAATGGATAAGTAGATATAATTACTTGTATAAAATGAATTTATAAATTATATGTTATTTTAATAACAAGGTGTTATTAAAGGTGGGTCTTTTGCCTCTATGTAAACTTTAGAATCAGTCTGTAGATATCCATAAAATAACTTGTGGTTTAATTGGACTTGTATTAATCTATGGCCAAGCCACCCTGAATATACCTGATCTCATCTGATCTTAGAAACTAAGCAGGGTTGGGCCTGGTTAGTACTTGGATGGGAGACCACTAGGAATACCAGGTGCCATAGGCATTAAAAATAATAATAGTAATTGGAATTGTATTCAATCTATAGATCTAGTTAGGAAGGAATAACATCTTGATGATATCAAGTCTTCCTATCTATAAGCATAGAATATCTCTCTAGTTCTTTGTTTCGTTCATTGGAATTTTTTACTTTTCCTTATGTAAATTTTGTACATAGTTCATTAGATTTATAACTATTTCATTTTGAGGGGTGCTAATATAAATGGTATTGTTTTTTATTTCAAATTCTATTTGCTGGTATGTAGAAAAGCAATTTACTTTTGTACATTAACTTTGTGTCTTGAAAAGTTGGTATAATAGCTTGTTCTAGAAGTTTTTGGTCAGGTCTTCTGGATATTCTACCTAGATGATCATGACATCCATAAATAAATCTTATATCTTCTTTCTCAATCTGTATATCTCTTATTTCCTTAATGCATTTGGCTATCACTTCTAGTATGATGTCGAAAAGGAGTGGTAAGAGGAATATCCTTGATCTGGGTGGGAAATTTTTGTTTCTCACTATTAAGTATGATGTTAACTATAGGTTTTTTAATTTATTTTTTATGGCGACATTGGTTAACAAAATCCAGCAAGTTTCAGCTGTACATTTTAACAGTAAAGCATATATATATTTACATTGTGTGTTTACCTCCCATAGTTAGATTTCTGTCACCACGTATTTGACCCCTTTTACCCCATAGCTATAGGTTTTTTGAAGGTGTTCTTTATCAAATTGAGGAAGTTCCCATCTCTTTCAAGTTTGCTGAGTTGTTATCATGAATGAATGTTGGATTTGTTGAATGCTTTTTCTGCATCTATTGAATTGATTAGGCAATATTGTTCACTTCCATATATTGTACTTTTTTTAAATTAATATTTTAACATTTCTGACTGATTTAATCTCCCCCCAAAGAAGATTGACTTTTGCTTCTGTCACATGGTTGGTTGAGTTAGGGCAGATTAACTTAATACAATCAGGAATTAAACTACTTTGACTTTGGACTTCTGTGAAAACTCCCTATTTTCAATTTATCTTTTAAGTGTGCAGCCTGCCAAGAACCTTCTAGGGTAGTCCTTGGAAGTTGATTCCTGTTCTCTAATGGTTCCTGTTCTCTATTTTTTGTTGTTCCTTCCTGTGAAATAGCCAAATCCCTGCTCAGATTCTCAGTTTCTCTACTGTCTGCTCAGATTCTCAGACTCTATGCCACAACTTTGAATTAGCAGTGTCTAAAATGGAAAAGTGGGACAAACATAAACTTCACATCTTTACAATTCCCTCCACTCTTTGCTTTTAGCCCTGCACTTAACTTTTTGCTTTTTCTCTCCAGCAGTTTTAAATACAATGTATATTTAGCAATCTATATTTGTCAGTTTTTCTTGTTATTTACTAAGGGAGAGTTGGTCTGAATTGTTTGTCCACCAATGCCAGAAGTGGGATTTTTTTTTTCCCTCTGTTTTTGAAAGATATTTTAACTGAGTAACATTTTTTCTCAGAACTTTGAAGTCGTTACCATTGTTTCTGACACTGAATAATGCTTGGAGAACTCTCAATCTCATCTTGACAATGATTTAAGTCTTCTGACTGGATATCTAAATATCCTGACCTTTTATAGATTAGCTAAGATATATATTTGTAAAAAGCTTTTAGGATAAAATTTTCATAAAAACTTTGATAAGCAAATTAATTTTTTTCTGTAGTATTTAGAAATTAAAAATTTTGTATTTTGAATGATTTTTTCTATTTGTAGTATTTGCTACCAATTAACATGGTATATTGTCTGTCGAATTTCAACATATTTTTCACTATCTTTTTTTTCTGTATTTACTGTTTATATCATGTTATTTTTAACCAATGTCAGTAATTTGAACAGAAATGTTTGTTCTTGCATTTTCTGTTCTAACTTAATATACAATAATTTTTGTTTTCTAGGTAAATTTGCAGTATCTTTTTATGTATCATTTTGTTTTAATGTTTTTGAGCTCTTGTTGGACCTAGATTATATGAAACGACTGAGAAAAGTTTGCTTCCATCTTTGAATTATATTTTCATCTATTATGAGCTTGTTTTCTGCTTTTTATATGCACAGAGCATTTGTTAAGGTAATGCTGGTTGTCATAACAAAGAAATTTAAAAATATAATGATGCGCATACAATAGAAATTTCTCTCTTATATGGATGTTTCTGAGAGTGAGCAGCTATCTGCCAAGTTTTTCCAAGAACCCAGACTCTTTCTATCTTGTGGCTCCACCATTTTCAACATATAACTTTCAAAGTCAACGTGTTTGTATCAAGCTGGTAAAAGGCAAACAACCAATTGTATTTCATGTAGTTTTTAGTGGGCCTGTTCTTCCTTCTTCCTCTTATTTTGTTTTGTTTTTGTTTAGCTTAGCCTGGTTGCTAATATTTCTTTATATGCTATTTTGTTTTCTTTTGCAGGGGGAGGAGAGGGGGGTGCAGGTCTAAATCTACACATTCTATTTGCCCTGATAAATTGTGGTTAACTTTTAGTCTCTCTGCCTAGGAGTATATTTTTACTTTTTTTTTTTTCCTTCTCACCATGAGGTATAGTGAGAGCTGGACACTTTGTATTTCCATTTTTCTAAGTCCTGAGGAAATGGTAAAGAAAAGGGTAAAACTCAGCTGAGGTGGTGTGTGTGTTCTTAGTTGGAGTAGTTCAAATCCATTCTCTCTCCTAAGACTTATAGTAGGAATAATGAAGTAATAACATTTATTCCTCTTACCTGTGGCTGAGGTGAACTGGTTATAACATTCCAATGGGAAAAAACTAGAGGGATTAGTTTTCTTGGGTTCCTTTCAGTTAATCAAATTGGGGGAGGGTAGGAAACACTATTGTCTTGACAACACACCTCGAACTCTAGATCATATTTTTGTCTTTATTATATAGTCCTCAAGCCCTTCCTGCTCTCTAAGGTCAGTTCCCTACTACACTTTTTTCAACTTCCTATTATAGGAATTTATAATATTTCCAGTGTTCTGCCATCATAATCCAGAATTTCCAAAATATTCTCAAGTATTCAAGTTCTATTCCTCTAGAACCTTGGAAGCTGGAGTAAAGAAACATACAGTCACATGAAACAAAATAAACATGTTATCTGATATTCCCTGACAGTAAATGGAGCAACAAATAGGTTCCCGATAGATAAGAAGCCACCTTATTTTAAAAATAAAAGTCTCATCTACACCCTTAAAATAGGAAAATTGATTCCTAAACCATATACCCTCTAGTTGGGTATTTTAATTATTTCTTTTGGCCAAAGCCACATCAAAACCTTAAGGCTTTGCTAATGAAAAGGTTGCCTTCGACAAATTGAATCAAATCCTGTGTTGTGAAGATATTTCCCTCAAAACTCTCCTTTTGGCAAGGTGGATAATAGACCTTTGTAACCCAGTCAGACTTGTTAATGAAAAAATGGAAACAGCTTTAACATTCCCCAGAAAGAGAAATGATTACATAAACAATAGTACTTCTCAGTCATGGGAGATCATGAAGCTTTAAAAAAAATGTTTAAATAGTTGGAAGTGATGTAGGGAAAACTATGGTAAAATGTCCTTACCGAATGGTCAGCTCTACAAGGTCAGATACAGTGTCTACACCGTTCACCATTTAATCTCCATGCCTATTACAGTATCTGGACTAAAGGAGCAAAAAATTTAAGGATGAATGTGACTATACTTCAAGAAAAAGAAGATAAGGTGGTAGATGCTCAAGTGTAATTAATTCCCAAGACATCACATAGAGGTCCACTACCTAAGATACTTCACAAATTAATATTTTTCTCCCAGGGGAATTTGAAGTTTTTGAGTCTTCTTAATGAGTTCAGTTCATTTAAAAATCTCAAAAATATAAATCGTGTTGAAATTCTACCACATTCTTTTTTCTTAGTTCAGTTCCTAATTACTATAAAATTTTGACAACTAGTTCACACATTCAAAATTCTGTGCTCTGCTTCTCACAGATTCCCCAGATCCTTAATCATCTCGGTACTGTCAGCATTGTCAGCATAAGACCTGGCAGGAGGACCACAGCCAATAAGGAGTGGAGTGGCCCAGTGCTTCCTTCTTCTAAGCCTAGAGTGGCAGACAGGATACAAAGTAAAGCATAGCCACCAACTGAGCTTTAATGAAAGGGGAAAGTTTTCATTAAACTGAAGAATCAGAAACCAAAAAAAATTGAGACATTTTACTTCTAGAGGGGTCAGGAAATAGTAACTTTGAAATAATATCAATGTACCTATTCTACAAAGGTTCATGTAAAACTGCAAAGAGTGGAAACAGTGACACTTTTCACTTCTCAGCACTTCGTAGTTTATTCATCCAAACTTCACAATTTGTGAATTGACTTTCAAACAGCTAATACATAAAATGTTCATTTATTCATCAAACTAGTGTTGAGTCATTTTGCTAGATGTCAGGAAAAGATGCATACTTTATACTGCAAAATAAATCATGCTAAAATATTCATGTAGCATTACTTTAAATATACACAAAACCCCTCAGCTTAAATGCCTAGAGCTAATCTTTTGAATTATGGAAGTAGATAAAAATAAATAGGAAACATGCTATTATATGTAAAGACTTCAAGTTCTTCCAGGGCCAGGACAGCAAAGGGAAATTAGAGGGTGTGAACTCCTAGACTTGACTCTCTGTGTTTGCATCTCAGCTCTGCTTCTTTTCACTTGTGCAAACTTTGCCAAATTTAACTACATATTTCAGTTTCATCCTGAAATACGAATAGTAACAGCACTTAGGTGGTTTTTGTGAGGATTACATCAAATTGAGATACACAAAGGACTTAGTGTATTGCCTGGCTCAAAAAGTGGCATGTAAGTGGAAGCTATTATTACTCAAGGTACTTCATTTAAATACTTGGTACAATTCAGCCATGAAGCCATCTGTTCCTTCTTTTTACTTTGTTGATAGTTTTTTTATTACTAATTGAATATACTTATTATAGATTGTCTATTTTTACTTGCATCGGTTTGGGAGTTTGACGTTTTAGGAGATGTGTACATTTCATCCCAGTTATTTAATATATTGGCATACAGCTCTTCACAGTAGTCATTTATAATCTTTCTGTAAGGTCAGTCAGTGTTTCCTCTTTCATTTTTAATTCTAGTAATTTGAGACTTTTTTTTTAAACCCCCTTGGTCAGTCTAGCTAAAGGTTTATGAATTTGTCGATCTTTTCAAAGAGCCCACTATTGGTTTTATTAATTTTTCATATTATTTGCTATTCCTTCATTAATAAATTATTATATACTTCAGTTTGTTTTAGGTTTATATTTCTGTTTTTTTTTTCTCAATTGCTAAAGTGGAGGGTTAGGTTATTGAGACAGTTCTTTTTAAATATAATTTTCCTATAAGAACTATTTTGGCTGCATCCCATAAGTGTTAGTATGTTTCTTCATTTTCATTAATCTCAAAGTATTTTCTAATTTTCTTTTTATTCTTATGTCCCACTCACTGGTTACTTAAGAGTATATTTTTAATTATCACATATTTTGATTGCACCAGATTCCTTTCTCTTATTTCTAAATATGTTATACAGAATTTACCACAAAAAGCCAACAGACGAGATGGCATGAAGTACTGAAAAATATTGTATTAACTGAAAGACGACAACAGTAATCGAATAGTAACATAGCGGTAATTATATTAAATATAAATGGATGAAATACTTCAATTAGAAGGCAGAAATTAGATTAGATAAAAAGCAAGCTATAATTTTGATGTTGATAAGAAAGGTGCAATAAATATAGACACTAAATATTTAGGTAACTTTAAACAAAGACATTAAAAGTAAAGGATTAGACATATGTTATGCAAATCAAGTATAAGACAGCCAATATAACTGCATTAATATAAAAAAAGTAGACTTGGAGACAAAGAGTATAACCATAGAAAAAGTGGGCCACTTCGTAATTATAAAAGGGAGAAAATTTTGTATATAAATGTACATGCACTTAAAAAGTGAATTTTAAAATACATCAAGCCAAAAAATAAAAACTAAAAGAATAGTTCCACAAATACATTCAAATATTTTAATACTTCTTGCTAACCAATAGAAAAAAGAAAGCCAATAAATGATTTAAGTAACATTTAGGTGTTTTTTTTTTTTAATTTTAAAATTAGCCAGTTACAGTTTGCATACAATATTAGTGTCAGGTGTACAACAATAGTGATTAGACATTTACATTACTTATGAAATGATCACCCCAATAATTCTAGTTCTCATCTGACACCATACGCAGTTATTACAATATTATTGACTATTTTTTATGCTATACATTACATCCCCATGACTATTTTATAATTATCAATTCGTACTTTTCAATCCCTTCCCCACTTTCACCCACTCTTCCAACTCCACTCTCATCTATTATCAAAATGTTCTCTGTATCTATGAGATTGTTTCCTTTTATTTTGTTTCAATTCCACATGTAAATGAAATTATAGGGCATTTTTTTTTCTCTGACTCCTTGACTTAACACAAAACCCTCTAGATCCATCCATGTTGTTCCAGATGGCGCGATTTCATTTTTTTATGAACGAGTAATATTCCATTGTATATATGCACAACCTCTTCCTTATCCATTACTCCCTTGATGGACCCCAAGGCCACCATCTTGGCTAATGTAAACTCTGCTGCAATGAACATGTGGATTCACATGTCTTTTCAAAGTAGTGTTTGTGGTTTGTTTGGATAAATACACAGAAGTGGAATTACTGGGTCCTTCTTTGTCTCTTGTTATAGCCTTTGTTTTAAAGTCTATTTTGTCTAGTATAACTATTGTTACCTAAGCTTTTTTATTTCAATTTTTATGGAACATCTTTTGTCATCCCTTTGCTTTCAGTCTGTCTTTTTCAATCTGAAATGAGTCCCTTGTAGGCAGCATGTGTGAAGGTCGTGTTTTATTATCCAGCCACCCTATTTTTTGATCGAAGTGCCTGATCCATTTACATTTAAAGTAGTTGCTGACAGATATGTAGCTATTGCCATTTTATCTTTTTTTTTTTCTTAGTTTCTTGTAATACTGGTTTGCTGTCAATGCACTCCTTTAGCCTTTCCTTTTCTGGGAAACTATCTGTCCTTTGATTCTAAATGATAGGTTTGCTGGGTAGAGTAATCTTAGTTGTAGGTCCCTGTTTATCATCACTTTGAATATTTCCTGCCAATCTCTTTTGTCCTGCAAAGTTTATGTTGAGAAATCAGTTGATAGTCTTATGAGAGCTCCCTTATAGGTAACTGTTTTTCTCTTGCTGCTTTTAAGATTATCTTTTTCTAACCTTTGGCATATTAATTATGATGTGTCTTGGCGTGGGTCTCTTTGGGTTTAACTTGTTTTGGACTCTGTGCTTCCTGGCTTTTATGTCTATTCGCTTCACCAGGTTAGGGAAGTTTTCTGTCATTATTTCTACAAATAGTTTTTCAGTTTTGTGGTCTCGCTCTTCTCTTCCTGGTACCCTTGTGATGCGAATGGTGGTATACTTGATACTGTCCCAGAGGCCTCTTAAACTATCCTCATTTTTTTGGATTTTTTCTTGTTGCCATTTTGATTGTTTTCTGCTACCTTATTTTCTAAATCACTGATTCGACCCTCTGCCTCATCTAATCTACTGTTGATTCCTTCTAATATATTCTTCATTTGAGTTATTGTATTCATTTCTGACTGATTCTTTATTTTCTATCTCCATTTTTGCTTTCTGTCTCTGTGTTAAAGTTCTCACTCAGTTTATCTACTCTTCCCCTAAGTTTATTGAGCATCCTCATCTTCATAACCAGTGTTTTGAACTCTACATCTAGTAGATTGCTTATCTCCATTTTGTTTAGTTCATTTTCTGGAGGTTTATTCTGTTCTTTCTTTTGGGACATGTTTTCTTGTCTTCCCATTTTTGCTGCTTTTCTGTGTTTGTTTCTATTAGAGCTGGTCTTAGTAGAGTGGACTTATATAGTAGGTATCCTGTGCGGCCCAGTGGAGTAGTTTCCCTAATCACCTGAGCCTGATGCGTCAGCTGTGTCCCTTGTGTGGGTTGTGTGTGCCTTGTTGTAGTTGTGACTTGGTTGCTGTTCGCACACCAATGGAAGGGATTGGCCCTCAGTCTGATGGGTTGTGAGGACTGGCTGGTGACTACAGTAGAGCTGTTGTGCAGGGGCTGACCCTACAGAACAGGATTCACAAATCTTTGGTGCCTGCCCAGTCATTTTTTGGGTGTGTCATCCTTGGATGAGGCCCTAGGTGGTGGGGCAGTATTCCAGCTCAGATCAGAATCTAGCCACTTGGCTGCTGGCCCTGGGCCTTTCACAGGGGCCCTGACACAGGTCAAGTTCATCTGAAGCCTGTGCCCTGCCTAAGACCACCTGACGTGAACCACCAAGCAATCCACAAATGGCTGCCACCCACGCTGCACTTGGAGGTGCCACGGGAGGCCAAGCTGTGAACTCAGGCCGGCTGCCACTAGTGCTGGGCTTGGGGCTGCTCAGCAAGAGGTATGAAGCTTTCCAAGACCAGATGCTGCTTTCAGGTTGTGTGAACCTTGGAGAGATTTTAGGAAAGTCTGCACATGAGCCAAGGCAGGCCAATAGTATGGAAAAACCAGTGGAAGCAGTTTGGGAAGCAAGTTGGGCGGGGCACAGCCTCTGGGAATTACCAGGACAGACCAGTATTAGGTTGATGGAGATTCATATATGAGGGCCACCTGCATCTATATCTGCATGCCAAGAGCGGGTGGGCTCAACAAAGAAACAATGGATTCCACCAGCAGTTTTGTCTGGGAGAAAACTTCCCCTTTAGCCCTTGCTCTCAAGCTAGGCAATTCAGTTCTCCCCATATGTCCCTGGTACCTTTCAAGTTGTTGCTCCAGTGCTGGAGCTCAGCAAGTGAGTCCATCACTGGGTAAGTTTGTGTGCAAGCCCATTAAGAGGAGCACCTATGACTCTTGCAGCCCTCCGTTTTACTTAGCCTAGTTGTAGGACTTCTGTTTAGCTAGACTTCAGATAATTTTCAATGATGATTTTTTTCCTGTAATTTAGTTGTAATTTTGATTTGGTTGTGAGTGAAGGCCCGCACAGTGTTTACCTACTCTACTATTCTGGATTGAAGTGTTTTTCTAAGTTCAAGTTTCCTGAGAAACAGACTCAGAGACAGATATTTGTGCAAATAAATTTAATGAAAAATACTTTTGTAAACCTTAAGAGAAAGAAGCAGACTCAACTGAGGAACAACTGAACTACTGCAGTATAAAATTATAGAAATTAAGTGTGGTCTTAGTGTAAAGAAATCTTAGGGTCCAGAAATGACCAACCAGTACATATACAGTCAATAGATATTTGACAAGAAGCCAAGGTCACTCAATGAGAAATGGACAGTCTTGTCAACAAATACGATTCGAGAAACTGGTTAATTATATAGGAAAAAAATGAACACACATACACATTTTATATATGATAAAGGGCTTTTGTCCAGAACATGTAAACTACTTTGAATCAATTAGAAGAAAATCAATATAATTTAAGTATACAAGTCTTAACACTTTTCAAAATAAGATATAAGAATGGCTAATAACCAAATGATATGATTTTCAACCACATTCCTAGTCATCAGGAATACTCACACTGAAATCATGACATACCATTTTGTACACACTTCAAAGGGAAAAATTAAAAGATTTACAAGTTCAAATGTTGAAGAAGATATAAAACAGCTGAATTTATCATACACTGATGATTTGAGTATATAACGCTGTCCCACCACTTGGGAAAAGAGTTCAGTAACTTCTTAAATACAATCCAGCATGAAGACCTAGCAATTCTACTCCTGTTTACTAAGAGAAATGGAAACGTATGTCCACAATACCTTTTAAAATGTTTTTTTTTTTTTTTTTTTTTTTTACAGCCATATTAATGATATGTTCATACTGGAAACAATTGAAATATTCATCAACTGGTAAATGAAAAAAGACATTTTGGGAAATTCATACAATGTATTCTCAGCAATAAAAAGGAATCAATTGCTCACAAATTTCATAATACAGATGGATTTCCAAAAAAAATTATCTTGAACAAAAGAACTAAACAAAATAATACATACTGTATGTATCAAGGTCTAGAACAGAAAAAAATAACTTATAGTAATATGGTAGCATTAATCAGATCACTGACTCTGGGATAAGAGGGAGTCTTGAAGGGTCATTTTCTTGAAATGTGTCAGGAGTAGGCAGTAATGGGAGATCATTGTCTGGAAAAGGGCACAAGAGAACTTTCTGGGATAATGGAAATATTTTGTGTCTTGATTGCAGTGCTAGTTACATTGCTATGGAAATTTTTCAGCATGTATTAAACTGTACACTTAAAATCTGCATCTTATCAGTGTAAAGAACCTAAATTTAAAAAGAAATTTAATGCATTACCTTTCAGTTCTTGAAAAATAAAACTCCTTAAAGATGAAACCTCATAATGAGAAATTAAAACCGACACCAGGATGGAGGAAGTCGTGGCTTAAAAAGCATTAATCTATTTAAATATAGAATTAAATGATTGTAGAAACTATGGTTATGATGTAGAATATAAATTTTTTAAATTTGATCATGAAAATAATATACATGATGGGGTCAGGAGTAGGAAAAGAAAGTTTAAGTACATTAACTTCTTCAGCTTTTGTCTTATAAACAATGTTCTAATTCTTGTAGGTAAACCTTTGCTACAGATGTCAACTGGATGCCTATAGAAGTATAAAACATAATTTTTGCTCAAAAATTTTAAAATATATTTTTCTATATATATAAAAGAATCATAAATGTGATGAGGGAGTACAAGTATGTATTTATGTTTAAGTATCATGCTCATTTATTATCAGGCTCAACCATTAAAGGTATGCTTTTGAGTTTATAAGGATTTTTATGTATACAAAAATTAAGCAGTGAAACAAAGGTAGAAAAAAATTCCCAGAAAGCAGAGATATTAACAATGTTACAGGAATATATTTAATACTTGAAATAAGCCTGGGACCAGCAGAAACTCAAGGATTTCTGCCACCCTGAGCATCATAAGTATACGCGAATAATCTAAGAGCTTTGTCATCAGTATGACTCCGCTCCAGACTCCCAATCCCTGTATGCTTCTGTACAAATCAATTCCCTGAAGGAAGACTCTAATAGGCACATCATGGATTAGGATCTAAAGTGGATTTATTGACTATGACCACAAGGGGGAAGATCATTTTTAACTACTGGGTAGGTGGCTCTCACTCCAGTGTAATTCTTGAGAATGGAAGATAGTTATCAGCTGAGAAGACACACCAAGCCGTGTCTACTACAGCAAATGTTCAGTTTTCTTTTATTATTCATCTTTTACACTACTTAGAACATTTGTTATTCCTTTTGTTGAAATTATCTTCTTGCATATATCAGAGAAAGTCTGCCTGGATTGATCTAAGACACATCATTTTTCTCCAGTTCTAATGGTAATTATAGTTTTCTTAAAACATTTATTTGAAGAATGCTCTAGGTCAATGACATAGAAAATATAGTAAAAATGAGGCTATTCACATTGTTCACTATTAATCTTCCAGCATTTCTAGGCTTATTTAAGTAAACCCTATTCATCTCCCAGATGATCATGTGAAGTTAACTTTTACACTGTCAACTAATTAATTTTTATCTCAATTACTTTGATTTGTCCAAAGAAACTCTTCAAACTTATTTGCCAGCACTTTTGATTAAACAATATTATAGCATTAAACTTAAGAGTTAACTTTAAAAATTTACAAATTAGTAATAAAAATGTTAATTGAAATTCATCAGTTTTTCATAACATTTTATCACATGTTTCTGGTTTCATGAGGAAATTAGATTTGATAATCCATGCAGTTTTCTCATGTTACCACTTATGCAAATGGTATATAATGGAAGGAACAGGTTTTGGGACTAGAAAAAATGAATTCAAATTTTAGTTCTGATACTTCAGTAGCTATATAATTGTATTCAATTCCTTACCCACTCTGAATCTCATTTGAGTCCTATATGATAAAAAGATGATGTAAAATGTAAGATTTATTATGAAATTGATTTAATTTTTTTCAATTACAATTGGCATACAATATAAGTTTTGGGTGTACAAAATAGTAATCAGACATGTATATAACAAAATGCTTACTCCAATAAGTCTAGTACCCAACTGACATCATACATAGTTACTACAATATTATTTACTATATTCTCTATGTTGTACTTTACATCCTCATGGCTATTATAACTAGCCATTCATATTTCTTAATTCTTTACAAGTTTTTTGCCCTCAAATCTCCTCCTATCTGGTGACTATCAATTTGTTCAGTGTATCTGAGTTTTTTTCTGTTTTATTCTTTATTTTTTTAGATTCTAAATACAGAAAAAATCATGTCATATTCGTCTTTCTCTGTTTGCTATATTTCACTTGGCGTTATATCTTCTAGGTCCATCTATGTTCTTGCAGATGGTAAGATTTCATTCTTTTTATGGCTGAGCGATGTTGGATTTTAGACGAGTTTCACATATACTTTATTCTTCTGTCAGTGGATGCTTAGGTTGCTTCCATATCTTATCTATTGTAAAAATAATGCAGTGAGTATAGGAGTGCACATATCTTCTGAATTAGTGTTTTGGATTTCTTCTGATAAATACCTAGAAGTGGAATTACTGGGTCATGTAGTAGTTTTATTCTTAATTTTTTGAGGAACCTCCATACTGTTTTCATTTCTGGCTGTACCAATTTGCAATCCCACCAACAGAGCACAAGGATTCCTTTTTTCTTCATCTTTGCCAATACTGGTTGTTCGTTGATTTATTGATGATAACCATTCTGACCAGTGTGAGGTGATATCTCATTGTAGTTTTAATTTGCATTTCTCTGATGATTAATGATAAGCATTTTTCATATGTCTATTGGCCATCTGGAAAAATATGTTTTGGTACTGTTCATTTTTTTAATTGGATTGTCTTTTTGTTAAGTTGTATGAATTACTTATGTATTTTGGAAGTATTGTCAAATGTTCTGCCCTTCAGTAGCTTGTCATTTTATTTCGTCAATGGATTACTTCATGGTGCAAAAAAGTTTGAGTTTGA
This sequence comes from Rousettus aegyptiacus, assembly GCF_014176215.1. Classification (NCBI taxonomy): domain Eukaryota; kingdom Metazoa; phylum Chordata; class Mammalia; order Chiroptera; family Pteropodidae; genus Rousettus; species Rousettus aegyptiacus. The sequence goes on from NW_023416295.1 coordinate 73,632,348, forward strand.
TGTACTTTGATTTATTACTTCTTTACCCTTGTCGGGAGAGAGATCCAAAAAATACTACTGAGAGTGACATTAAAAAGTTTAGTGCCTATGTTTTCTTCTAGTTTTATGGTTCCAGGTCTTATATTTAAGTCTTTAACCCATTTTGAATTTAATCTTGCATATGGTGTAAGAAAGTGGTCTAGTTTCATTATTTTCTATGTTTATGTCCAGTTTTTTCAACACTATTTATTCAATACATTGTCTTTACCTATTAGATATTTTCTCCTTTGCCATGAATTAATTGATCACATAGGCATAGGTTTATTTCTGGGGTTTCTATTCTGTTTTATTGATGTGTCTATTTTTGTCAGTACCATCCTGTTTTGATTTTTATAGCCTTAAAGTATACTTTGATATCAGATGTTGTGATACTATCAACTTTGTTGTTCTTTCTCAAGATTGCTGTAGCTATTTGGGGTTTTTAGTGATTCTATATAAATTTTAGTATTTTTCTGCAAAAAAAAAACCACTTGTTTTTTGACAGGGGCTCCACTGAATCTATAGATTGCTTTAGGTAGTATGGGCATTTTCTTCAGTGTCTTATAATTTTCTGAGAACAGATCTTTTACTCCTTGGTTAAATTTATTTCTAGATTTTTTTGATACAATTGTAAATGGATTGTTTTCTTAATTTCTTTTTCTGATAATTTGTTATTAGTGTATGAAAATGCAACTGACTTCTGAATATTAATTTTGAATCCTACTTTACTAAATTCATTTACCAATTCTAATAGTTTTTTTGTGGAATCTTTAGAGTTCTTGCTATATAGTAACATGTCATCTGCAAATAATGACAATTTTACTTCCTTTTAAATTGGATGCTATTCCCTGTCTCATTGCTATGGCTAAGACTTCCAATACTATGTTGAATAAAAGTGGTGAAAGTTGACGTCCTTGTCTTGCTCCTGATCTTAAAGAAAAAACCTTTTAGCTTTTCACCATTTTGTATGATGTTAGTTGGAGTTTGGCATATATGACCCTTATTACATTGAGGTTCGTTTCTTTTATCCCCACTTTGCTGAGAGTCTTTATCATAAATGGATGCCGAATTTCACCAATTGTTTTTTCTGTTTCTATTGATATATTATTTTTATCCTTCATTTTGTTTATGTGGTATATCATGGTGGTGTATTTTTTGATATTGAACCAACCTTGCATCCCAGGAATAAATCCCACCACTTGATCATGGTATATGATCTTTTTAATGTATTGCTAAATTCAGTTTGCTAATATTTTGTTGATCTTTGCATTTGTGTTCATCAGGGATCTTGGTCTATAATTTTTTTTTCTTTCTTTTTTTGGTAATGTCTTTGATTTTGGTATCAGGGAAATGCTGGCCTTGGGAAATGAGCTGGAGAACCTTCCTTCCTCTGAAATTTTTTGGAATAGTTTGAGAAGGATAGATATTCTTTGGATGCTTGGTCAGTATTGTCTGTGAAACCATCTAATCCAGGACTTTTGTTTGTTGGGAGTTTGATTACTGATTCGATTTCATTAGTTATCAGTCTGTTCAGATTTTTTTGTTCCTGATTCAGTCTTGGAAGCTTGTGTTACTAGGAATGTATCTATTTCTTCCAGGTTGTTCAATTTGTTGCATATAATTGTTTGTAGTATTTTTTTATCCTTTGTTTCTGTGGTGTCAGTTGTCACTTCTTTCATTTCTGATTTTCTTTACTTGGGACCACTTGTTTTCTTTTTCTTGATGAGTCTGACTAAGGGTTTATAGATTTTGTTTTTTCTAGAACCAGCTCTTGGTTTTATTGATCTTTCGATCTTTTCAATAGTTTTTTTTTTTTTTTAATGACTGTATTTCCTCTCTGATCTTTATTATTTCCTTCTACTCATTTTAAGATTTATTCTTTTTATCTAGTTCCTTTAGTTGTAAGGTTAGATTGTTTATTCGAGATTTTTTTTTTTTCTTGAGGTAGGCCTTTATTGCTATAAATGTCCTTCTTAGAACTGCTTTGGCTATGTCCTGTAGATTTTTGGGTCCTTGTGTTTTCATTTTTATTTGTCTCAAGGTATCTTTTGATTTCTTCCTTGATCTTATTGTTAACCCATTCATTATTTAGTAGCATACTATTTAGCCTCCATGTGGTTGTGTGCTTTTCAGTTTTCTTATAACTGATTTCTAGTTTCATACCATTGTGGTCAGAGAAGATGCTTGGTATGATTTCAGTTATCTTCAGTAATTGAGATTTGTCGTGTTGTTGAACATATGGTCTATTATGAAAAAAATTCCATATTTACATGAAAAGAATATGTATCCTGTGCTTTTCGGTGAAATGTCCTAAAATATCAATTAAGTTCATCTAGTCTAATGTGTCATTTAAGGCCACCGTTTCATTGTTTTTTGTCTAAATGATCTATCCATTGATGTCAATTGGATGTTAAAGTCCCTTACTATTATTGTAATATTATCAATCTCTCTTATGCCTATAAATATTTGCTGTATATATTTAGTGATCCTATATTGGGTACATAGAAGTTTACAAGGATTATATCTTCTTGTTGGACTGATCCCTGTATCATTCTGAAATACTTTTTCTCTTTAACAGCGCTCGTTTTAATGCCTGTTTTGTCTGTTGTAAGAATTGCTACTCTAGTTTTTTTAAATTTTTTATTTGCATGAAATATTTTTCTATCCTTTTACATTCAATATGTTTGTGTCTTTTGATCTGAAGTGGATCTCTCGTAGGCAGCATATGTATGGGTCTTAATTTTTATGCTTTTAGCCCTATATCTTTTGATTGGAGCATTTAGTCCATTTACAACTAAAGTAATTATTGATAGGTATGTAGTCATTGCCCTTTTATAGCTTCTGATTGTTTTTGTAGTTTTCTGTTATTCTCTTGTTCTCTTTAATGAGTCGATGATTTACTATAGTGTTATGTTTGGATTCCTTTTTCATTATTTCTTGTATATCTCTTACTGATTTTGATTTGTGGTTACCACGTGCTTCATATATACCAAGCCGTGTTTATAACACTTTATTTTAAGTTGATGGTCACTTAAGTTCAAGCACTTTCTAAACCACTACCATTTTTTTTCACTTTTTTAAACTTCTATTTATTTAGTTTAACATTTTATTTTTCAAATTCCTCCCCTCTCCCTTCCTTTCTGGTAACCACTAGTCCACTGTCCATGTTCATTTGTTGCTTTTAGGTTTATATTCCACATATAAGTGATATCATGTGATTTTCAAACTTTTCTATCTGGCTTATTTCACTTAGTATGATTATTTCAAGGCCCATCCATGTTGTTGCAAATAGCAGTATTTAATCTCTTCTTATGGCTGAGTAATATTCCATTGTATATATGTACCACAGCTTCTTTAGCCGGTCATCTATCATAGGACACTTCGGTTGCTTCCATATCCTGGCCACTGTGAATAATGCTGCTATGAACATCGGTGTGCAAATATCTTTTTGGATTCTCTATATAGAGAATCATGTTATCCACAAATAGTGAGTTTGACTTCTTCATTTCCTTTTTGGAAGTCTTTTTTAAATCTTTCTTTTGCCTGATTGCACTTGCTAGAACCACCAATGTTATTTTGAACAAGAGTGGTGATAGTGGACAGCCTTGCCTTGTTCCTGATCTTAGAAGATTTTTAGTTTTTCACCATTGAGTATAATGTTGGCAGAGGGTCTGTCATATATGACCTTTATTATATTAAGGTATTTGTCTTCTATACCAATTTTATTAAGTGTTTTGATCATAAATGAGTGTTATATATTGTTGAAGGATTTTCTGTATCAATTGATACAATCATATGATTACTTTAATTTGTTTATGTGGTATATCACATTTATCAATTTGCATAGTTGAACCATCCCTGTGTCCCTGGGATGAAGCCCAATAATCTTTTTAATATATTGTTGTATTCTGTTTGCTAGTATCTTATTTAGAATTTTTACATCTGTGTTCATGAGAGATATTGGTCTGTAGTTATTTTTTTGTGTTATCTTTACCAGGTTTTGGTATCAGGATAATATTAGCTTCATAAAATGAGTTAGGAAGTATTGCCTCTTCTTTGATTTTTTGGAAGAGTTTGAGAAGAATAAGTACAAAATCTTTTTTGAATGTTGGGTAGAATTCACTGTCGAAGCCATCCGGTCCTGGACTTTTACTTTTTGGTAGGCTTTTGATGATCATTTCAATTTTCATACTGTTCATTGGTCTATTTAGATTTTCCAGTTCTTTATTCAGTCTAGGAAGATGTATTTTTCCAAGTACTGGTCCACTTCTTCTAGGTTATTAAATTTGGTGTTATATACTTTTTCATAGTATTCTTGTATGATCCTTTGTATTTCTGCAGTGTCTGTCATCATTTCTCCTCTTTTATCCCTGATTTTGTTCATTTGTGTCCTTTCTCTTTTTTCTTTAGTGAGGCTAGCCAAGGGCTTGTCAATTTTATTAACCTCTCAAACACCACCTCTTTGTTGTATTTATTTTTTCCTATTCTTTTTGTTTGTTTTCAATTTCATTTATTTCTGCTCTAATTTTGATGATTTCTGTCCTGCTGACTTTAGGCTTCGTTTGTTTTTCCTCTTATTTTTTAAGATGAAGCATTAGGATGTTTATTTGGACTCATTCTTGTTTTTGGAGGTAGACCTGTAATGATGTGAACTTTCCTCTTATGACCGGTTTTGCCATGTCCCAAAAGTTTTGAGATGTAGTAGTATCATTATCATTCATTTCTATGTGTCTCTTGACCTCTCTTTTTATTTCTTCTCTGACCCAGTTATTCTTAAGTAGAATGTTATTTAATCTCCATGTATTTGTGTTTCTTTATGCTTTCTTTTTGCAGTTGGTCTCTAGTTTCAAAGCATCATGATAGAGAATATGGTTGGTATGATTTCAATCCTCTTATATTTGTTGAGGCTAACTCTGTGTCCCAGTATGTTATCAGTCCTTGAGAATGTTCCATATGAACTAGAGAGGAATGTATAAGCAGCTGTTTGGGGATGAAAGGCTCTGTAAATGTCAATTATGTCCAGTTGGTGTCATAAGGATGTTATTTCCTTATTGATTTTCTGTTTGGATGATCTGTCTATATCCAACAGTGTGGTATTTAGGTCCCCTACTATGATAGTGTTTTGGTCTGTTTCTCTCTTTAGTTCTGTTAATAATTGTTTTATATATTTCAGGGCTCCCTGATTGGGAGCAAAGATATTAATAAGTGTTATGTCTTCTTGGTGCATGATTCCCTTTATCATTATGAAGTATCTCTCAGTATCTTTCTTTACCTTTTTTATTTTGAAGTCTATTTCATCTGATATTAGTACGACTACTCCTGTTTTTCTCTGAATGCCATTTGTTTGAAATATCATTTTCCACCCTTTCATTTCGAGTCTATTTGTTTGAAGCTGAGATGTGTCTCATGGAGGCAGCATATGCCTGGGTTCTGTTTCTTGATCCATTCTGCAGCTCTGTGCCTTTTTGTTGGTGAGTTCACTCCATTTACATTTAGAGTGATTATTGAAATATGAGGTTTTCTTATAATCATTTTATCTTTTACTTTCTAGTAGCATGGTGTTTCCAGTGCTTCTTCATCTTTATGTTTCTGTTTTCTTTATTTTGGTTGGTTTTTGTAGGTTTTCCTCTGGTTCTTCTTGTTTTATGTTATATACTTTGATTCTGAAACTTGGCTTGTGGTTCCCATTATGAATATGTAAAGGATAGATATATATATACAGTCGTCCCTTTCATTCTGCTTGTACCTTATCTCTATTCCCTTTTGTGAATTTGGATCTTTGAATCCTTCCCTTTTCAGTTATTGTCTCAATTTGTCCCTATGCTAAAGGTTCATTATTATCTTGCTATAGCAAATCTTTTCTTATTTTAAGCTTATAATGCCCTGTTCCTAGAATGGGTTGCAATCTTCTGCTTTTATCAGCCTGCTAGTCACCTTACTCCTAAATATGTATTTTTCCTTTATTTTGTTTTAGATGAGCTGATCTCTTTCAATATTTCCTGTAGTGCAGGCCTCATAGTGGAGAATTCCCTCGATTTGTGTATGTCTGGAAAAGTATTTCTCCTTCATATCTAAAGGAGAGCTTAGCTAGATTCATTATTCTTGGCTGGTAGTTCCTTTCATTTAATAGTTTGAGTATTTGATTCTGCTCCTCTCTGGCTTTTAAGGTTTGTTCTGGGAAGTCCGATTATAATCTAATGGCTTTTCCTTTATGGGTTATCATCTTTTTTTACCTGACTACTCTGAGAATTCTGTCTTTGTTGTTGATTTTTGATAATTTTAATAAAATGTGTCTTAATGGAGGCCTTTTTCATTTGAGGTAATTCGATGTTCTATCGACTTCTTTAATTCCAATTTCCACCTCATTCCTTAGTTTTGGGAAATTCTCATCTACTGTTTGTCTAAAAATGCTTTCTAGTCCCTGCTTTTTTCCCTTGCCTTCGATAATGCTTCCTCTCCTGATAATATCAACTAGTTCTTGTACCTTTATTATTTTTCTTTCTTTGGTTTCTCTCTTCTTCTTTCTGATTTATTTCTAGATTTCTGTCTTTGATATCACTTATCCTTTCTTCTGTTTGTTCAACTCTATTTCCCAAGCTTGTTATTTCATTTTTCAACTCTTTCAGTGTGTTCTTTATCTCTAGAAGGTCTATTTGGTTCTTTTTGAGGGTTTCAGTATCCTTGCTAAAGAACTCATTCTGTTCATCTAGTTGTTTTTTCAATTCCTGCAATTGTTTTGGATCTCATTGAGTTTTTTCAGAAATACCATCCCGAATTCTCTGCCATTTAAGTCACATATTCCTATGTCTATAAAGTTATTTTCCGGAGATTTTTTCTTTCTTTCTGAGATGCTTTATCATCTTGGTTGTTTATGGTGTTTAATGGACTGTTTCTCCACCTAGGCATTAATGGAAGTGTGTTCTGCACACCACCACCCCGCCCCAGAAAGATTTATTATATAATGGTACCCAGCCTGGTACAAAGAATGTTTTTCTTTTGGTTTCCAGTAGGTGGCATCTAAGCCTCTTGGATCTCTGTTTTATATAAAGTCTTAATGTCTTTTTTCCCCTTATGGACGTTTAATCATACTCGCTACTCTCAGTCTCAGTTCCCATCAGTGTTCATGACAGTGTTGGTAGTGTTTGCTCCGATTCCCCTGTAGCTCCACATCATTCTGTATGGGAAGGTATGGGTTGAGTGTTGGGGGCTATGGCTCAACCTGTTTTTTGCAGTCGAGGCTGGTAAAAATCAACTGTTGTTTTTCTGCCACTCCCATTTTTCTGCTGTCCCTGTTTCTCTGCCTTCTGCCCTGATGACTGGGCACTGCCGCAGGTCACGGGTAGCTCACAGCACTACCAGGCAGGGCTGTTCAGGGATGTTGCTGCACCTTCTCTTTTCCCCTTCCTCCTACAGGGAGCCCTGGTAACTGCGAGAAGCAGTTTCTTTATTTCTCCCAGTCCACCCCCTGACACCTGGAGTTTTGACCCATGGTAGCTCTTATGCGCAGATCCCATGCTCAGATCTGCTGGTGTGCAGTTTGGGTGGTTTTTGTTGAGTTTTAGATGTTCAGCTTATTGTTGTTTCAATGGGAGAGATCTGGGAACATCTCTCACTCACCCGTGTTTAATCCAATCAAATCACTACCATTTTTACTCACCCCGTCACATTTGTTTTTGTCACTTTTTTGCTTTTGTGTATATCCTTAATTTATGGTTGTAATTACAGATGATGTTCCTAATTTTGTCTTTTAACCTTCTTACTAGCTTTATAGTTTTTTGATTCACTGCTATTATTGAGTGTTTGCCTTTGTCAGTGAGATTTTTTTTTTCCTTCCAATATTTTCTTATTTGCATTTATGATATTTTCTTAAAGAAATCCCTGTAACATTTCTTGTAAAACTGGTTTGGTGGTGATCTCCTTTAGCTTTTCCTCCTCTGGGAAACTCTCCTATTTGAAATGATAACCTTGCTGCGTACAGCAGTCTCTGTTGTAGGTCTTTACTCTTCATAACTTTGCGGTTCCCAAAAAACTGGCATGAAATATTCAGTTTTCGTTGAGAAATCAGCTGACAGTCTTAAGGGAACTCCCTTGTACCTAACTGACTGCTTTTCTATTGCTACTTTTTTATTGGCTCTTCTCTTTAACCTTTGACATTTTAATGATGATGTGTTGGTATGGGTCTTTTTGGGTTCATCTTGTTTGGGATTCTCTATACTTTCTGAACTTGTATGTCTATTTCATTTGCCAGGTTAGGGAAGTTTTCAGTCATAATTACTTCAAATAGGTTTTCAAACCCTTACACTCTCTACTTCTTCTGTTACCCTTATGATAGATATGTTGGTATGGTTAATATTGTTCCAGAAGCCCGATAAACTATCCTTATTTTTTTTCCAGTGTGTTTTTTTTGTTTTGTTTTTTGGCTATTCCAATTGGGTGTTTTCCACTACCTTGTCTTCAGGATCACTGATTTGAAGCTCTGCTTCATCTAATCTGATGGTGATTCCCTCTAATGTATCTTCATTTCAGTTATTATATTCATCATTTCTGACTGGTTCTATTTGTTTTCTTTCTATTGATGTTTTCACTGAGTTCACTGAGTTCATCTATTCTTTCCCTAGGTTTAATGAGCATCCTTATAACCAGTGTTTTGAACTCTTTATCTCATAGATTGCTTTCTCTGTTTCATTTAGCTCATTTTTTTCCTGAAGTTTTATCCTTTTGGGACATGTTCGTCTCCTCATTTTGTCTTCCTCCCTTTGTTTTTATGTATTAGGTAGATATGCTATGTCTCCTAGTCTTGACAGAGTGGCCTTATGTAGAAGGTATCCTGTGATATAATCTCCTTAGTCATCTGGAGTTATCTAGGGGTATCTCCTCTGTGGACTGTGTGCGCAATACTATTGTAGTTGAGCCTCGATTGCTGTTAGTATGTCAATGTGGTCTGAACAGGCCACTAGCTATGTTGATTATGGTATAGCCCAAGGTCAGCTGCCACTTATGCCAGCCTTGGACCCAACTGATACGAGTTACTATGCAAGCTGAGACCAGTTGTCCCTTGTGTTGCACTTGGGGCCACTTAGCAGGATGGCTGCTGCTTCTTTGGGGTTTATGTCCCTTTGAGAGATTTTGGGGAAGTGCAGCATGAGCCGAGGCATGAGCTTGTATGGCAGTCGCTGGAAGAAGACTGAGCCAGTTGGGTGGGCCTGGGTCTCAGGGAATCACTGGAGCTGGCTGAACAGTATTAGCCAGATTAATGGGGAGCTCAGATTTGGTGTCTGTGCTGTACCCACTGGATGGGAGGAGAGTTCCACAAAGGAATAATAGTGCCTGCCATCACTTTATCTTGGAGAGAGTTGTGCCAATCCCTGCTCCTCCAGCTCTTGCCCTGAAGTTAATCAATTTAGTTTCCCCCTATATGATCCTGGTGCTTTTTGAGCTGCTGCCTCTGTTCTGGAGCTTAGAGAAAGTGAGTTTGTGAGAGTGAGTCTGTGGACTGGCCCTTTGAGACCTGCAAGTGCCTTTGTGTCTAGCAGCCCTTTATCTTGTCAAGATCCCTGCTGGTTTTCAGTCAGGTGTTCTGGGGACTCCTCTTCTTGTCACTGAAGCCAGGGTCAGGAAGCCCAGTGTGGGGCTGGGACACCTCATTCCTTAGAGGAACCTCCGCAGCCAAGATAACCGTCCCGATTCTCAGTCATCACACTGTGGTTTTGGGACTTGCCTGTTCCATGTCTCCATCCCTTCTACCAGCCCTGATTAGTTTCTTCTTTATATCCTCAGTTATAGGAATTCTGTTCAGCTGTAGTGGTTGCTTCATATATGGTTATAAATCTTGTAAGAAGTTTTCATTATAAGGTATGAAAAGGGATGAAGAGAGGAATGCTGGCACATTGTTGAACATAATGGATATTCAATGAATCATTGCCCAAGAGGAAGGAGAGGAGAATCAATGGAGATACAATTTACTGGTTAATAGGAGACTCCAACAAAAACACAGGATAGACAATCTTAAGAAAAGCAACTGAACAAGAGGGAAAGCTAATAGCTTTCTATGTCTAGATGTCATATATATTTTTAAATGTTTGGAATTTGTAGTGCTTTCAACTTAACAATGTGGTCTTTGTTAATTTTATCCACCTTCTATGGTGATAAATAACCTTTTATATTTCCCCTATTGTCCCTATGTCAGACTAAATTTGGCTGCAGTATCCAGTAACCCTTAAATCTCAGTGATTTTAACAGAATTTTAGGTTTTACGTTGCATGTCCATCATGGGTTAAATGTAGCTTATTTTCATTCTGGGACACAGGATGAAAGAACAACCCATATTTGGATATTTCTAGCCTCATGGCAGAGGAAAAGGGAATAGCAATAAAGGACATGCTGGTTCCAGAAGTTTCTGCTTATCAATGGCACATAACACTTTTTCTCATATCTTATTGGTTAAAACAGGTTTAAGAGTGAAAATAATAAGTTTGGGTGTATAATCCACAGGAAAGGGTAATGATTATTTTGCTTTATAATATAGCTTCTATCCTTCTCTTCGAAAAAAATTATGGATTAACTAGGTACTTAAATATGACTGTATAAATTCATATTTTATCCTGATTTTATTTAGTAGTAGATTACAGTATTCTTACATCAGGTATGGCCTAAACAAACAACTCCCTCAAGTGTTTAGCTGATGCACCTAGATATACAGAAGTTTGAACATTGGCTGTTATTATACTATCAAAATATTATCTTTAGCTGACATGGAATCTTACACTACCAAGATATTTGGATAAATATTGATAGGTAATCCTAAAGAAAATTCTGAAGTCTAAAACATAAGAGTTAAGAAAATAATTAACTTTAGAAAGAAATTGAGAAAACTAGCCTTATCAGCTCAGCAAGATCACTGCTGACCTCTACTGGATGGAAAATAAAGCAAAAAATTTAATCAGTTTGTGAGAACTGTTCTGATCGGCATGTGTTACATTAAAAACATTCCAGAACTGAGTATTAATTTCTTCTTGGCCATCCAATTATACGTGAAAGTCATTCATTTATGGCATTGTAATGGTATACAATGACAAACTATTTCACACTAATATATTTTGAAAAATTTGACCAATCCCTCTGTCAATATATATTAAGCATCTACTATACATTGAGTGCTGTGACATGATGGGAAATAAAATCTCACAGCTTCCGCTATTAAATTATTCACTGTATTCTTATACATAATTTTTCACCTTATCCTATTGCCAAGAATTCTGAAGGTTTTGAGATTTTGCTCTTCTTTCAAGCTAACAAGTTAGCCGACCACAACTTCATGGATGTTAATAAATTACATGAGACTACTAGTTCATTCATATAATGGCTGTTTATTACTCATAGTAATAGCACTAGTTAGGACAGCTGGAGGAGTTGCAATTTTTTTCTTTTTGCAGCGTGCCTCCAAATTCCAATTTCCGCACAATGTGAAAAGGATGAGAAAGAACTGGCATATGTTGTGACTTGTGTTAGAGGAGAGGAACTCTGTGATTAGAACCCTAATATTTCATAATAGGCAATAAGCATGCCTTTTCTTCGCTCCAGAGGGAAATGTTATCATTTTTGACAGTAGCAAATTTTCCCTTTGGTGAAAAATGCTCTCTCTGTGTTCTAAGGTTGTTCTCTATACAAACATTCTTAAAAAGATAGTTCAGAATAAAGGTCAGTTACTACTTTTCTTAAATGACATACAAAAACATGAGAGATCCCTGGAGAATTATCTCCCAACAATATCTGTACATAAAGATTTTTGAATTCTTGGGAATACTGTTTGTCATGGCTTCTGTCTTCTAGTGAATTTCCCCATGAGTATGTCACTCTGTTGACTACTTTCATTAACCTGAAAACATGGGTTGGGACTAAATCTATCATTTTGTTCCATTTTTTATTTATAAGAATGTCATCAGGACTTCAAGCAACATGAGGATAATCTTCAGTATTGACCATTCCCCCCAGCTGGACCCAAAGCTGAATAAATTCCACAAATTGTCAGTGTCTATCATAGAAATCCAGGTTATTTTCTTAAATTTTAGCATTGACCTTTCTACTTGGTTCAAAATCTTGATCCAGGTACAATAAGGTATATTAGTAATTGCACAAGTGCTATTTTTTCCCAAAGGAAGAAGTCTAGGGCAATTTTATGTATCACAACTCTGGCCATTTAGTTGTTACTGACTTGAATATATTTCAGAGCTGAGGCGGTGTTATTGATCATGTCAGGTAAGTCAAAGGCTAATTTCATACCACCTTTTCTAATTGGATGACTCTCATTGTAATAATAACTCATAAAGTATATGTAAATAATAAGTCACTTTATCACTTCAAAAATCTTCTCTGAGTAACTGAAAGATTTCCATAGTTCTATGAGGGCTCCATGATACTACTGGTAGTGTTTTCTTTAAATACTTGATCTTTGAAGTTCAAGTTGGCATATTTTCAGGAGTAAGTTAAGTTAGTACCACGCTTACACATAAGCAATGTACATGGTACTCTTAGGGAAAAAAGCATTGTTTACAACAGTTGGTGCCCCCAAAGTAGAACCTACATTGATCAGAGCCACAGGCTGACAAGGCTTCTAACATGGTCTCCTGTCTGACCAGTTGACCTTAGGGTGCCCAGTCCAGTTAAAATAATCGAGTGAAGTCCTTGTTTTGGAGAAACTGTTTGAGGGAAGTCTGTCCAACTTTTCTTGTTTCCCTATGCTACCAGATGGGTAGAATTAGTCTGCCTCATGGGACTGAGAAAGAGCTATAACAATGGAGTTCAAGAAGATTTCCAAATGTGTTGACAGATGTTCTACTTGGGAGTTACAGGAGATGCTTTTTCCAACAGATTTCAGTAAGGTTAAGGAGAATGACAATCACATCATGGTTACAGATATCTGGTAGGGAATGGTGCATCAATTACTTAGTTAAATTTAAAGTACTTACAAGATTTTTGTAGAGAAAAATCAGGGCATTTTCCTTTGTGAAAAAATTCTAGGGCGTAATTCTGAAAACTGATTATTAATGTACCCCTTCCATCCTTTCTGATATTCGAGGTGTTCTTCTTCCTGGTGCTAGGTCATTCTCACCACTGTCACAAAATCACTGTTCCCCTTTTAGTGTCAGTAATTTTACCTTTGTTACAGTCCTTACCTACTCACATTTAGACTTTTCATAGAAAAAGGTCAGGTATGAGAGTAAAAAGGGCATTTTTACAAAACTTATATAGAAACCTACTAAATTCCTCAATTTGGCTTGCATAAGCCACCACAGGAGGACTCAGTGAGCAATATAGTTAGCCAGGAGATCATTATCCTGTAAACTAGGAGAATGTCAATCTAACAAAAGAACCTAGGTGGCTGAACAGAATTAAGTTTATATCCCTTAGCCCCTCTTTTGTCTGGGCTGCCATTCAAAGGCTATATCAACCAAGCTGTCCTGAATTTTCCATTAAGGGAAAGTAAGAAGCTTTATGCCCAGGAATGGTAAGGGAGAAATCCTAATTTCTTAAAAAGGGTCTGTCTAATCTCCCATTATTTTGATCCTGATCGTCACCCAAGAAGCAGCCATAAGGAGTTGATCTCTTTTCTTGAGACAGTTGAATTCTGTGACCAAACTGGTTACTAAGGTGTGTGAACCAGGAGGAAGTGAAGAAGGCAAAGTCAAAATTCTTTTGTTGGTTTCTGAAGAGACTATTACCATGTACAATATCAAGTATATATTGATAAAAGGGAACATGGAAATTGTATCAAATACTTTGATAGTCAACTCTTTATTAAGTGACTTTTATGATTAAAAGTGCTTATCAGGCTGCAAATGTTTTGGAAGGCCAAACAGATGACAAGGATTAGTTTTAAGGGCCATAACTTGGCCAGATACAGTTGATAATATAGGAACATCATAAGAAAAAGTTGAAAAGAGTGGTGAAGCACCACTGTTAGCCTTGAGAAATCCAAGGTTGAATCTAGTCGATCTACAAGTGTGAGTGAGATTCATGCTCTGTCAAATGTGGTCCCCCTCCCAAAACAAATGGGTTAACTTTTGCCATGGGTCATGAGTCTGGCTAGCAGTGGTATCCTCTGCATCAGAAATATATAGTTCTTTATATTGTGTCCAGCCTATGATTGTAGATGTATTGCCCTATCTGGTATGATGATGCTCCAGGCAGCAATGGCGGTGATCTAACAGTGCAAACTTGAGCAGTCAATCTCATCGGAGAATGGACCCTGAACATGGACATCTACATAAATAATAATATAGCTCTATGAGCGGCTATGATTTGTCTTCACAGTTTGTGGCCCAAAGAGGGTTTACTTTAATCTGTCAGACTATAGTATACCAAGTGGTAAGCCAAACAGCTAAGCCATTAGCAAGAGCCTAACAGCCAGTAAAAATGTAAGGTTCATCAAAGGAAGTATTACCAACAGAACAGAGCATTCACATCCATTTTGTTTTTTTCTATGTAGTATTGAGATAGAACAGCTACAGCAGCCCAGTGGGCACCATTGGGTTTCAGTTTAGGTGTGCCATTAGATCTAAGGCACACAGAGGCCCAGACAATGTATTAAAAGCACAATTGAGCCAGCAACTTTGTTTATATAGCAGATTAGAGGATAAAGATTCCCCCAAAGCAGTAGTTATCAGATTTAATGTATAGCCAAGATGATTGCACCAGACCAGGCAGGCTGTGTTCTTAAATATACCTGTTCCATCTGGCAGGTGAGGCTCGATGGGCCTTTTACACTTTGTTAGCCATTGAGTCTAAACTAATCTGTGCCAAAATAGGGATATCAAGCTGAAGAGTAATAAAGCCTCCATGAGTCCAGAGCTCAGTATCAGTAAGAACCCAATAGTAAGCCAGTAATTACTTTTCCATAGAGGTATACCCAGTAGTCATATACAGGAGGCAGCAGGTCGAACTCCAAAAGGGTACCTTCGGATGGAGGTTGCCTCTTCGTAAGGGATCTAATCTACAGAATCATCAGAGATTTGTAGTTTAAAAGGCCCTTAGAGAAACCCCAACAAGGTGAATATGCAATGATAGCCATACCTAGGCACAACATAGCCAATCTGCTGAAATCATGAGATTAAAAAGAAAGTGTTTAGAGCAGTAACAGAAAAAGTGACAATAAGATACTGGGGAATTTCTTGTCAGAAATAATAAAAGTCAGAAGAAAATGGAATGCTTTAAATTACTGAAAGAGAAAAAATTCTATATGTAGAAAAACTTCAAAACAGAGCAAAATAAAAACATTTGTAGATAAAGAAAAAAAGTAGAGAATTCATCTCAAGCACCTTGCATTCAAGAAATGCTGGAGAAAATACTTTATCCTGCGGGAAAATAATACCAGATGATACCTTGAATTGCCAGAAACAAAGATCACTGGAATGGTAAATATAGAACAACTTAAATAATTTCATTCTCTTAATTTTTTACAAGTGACATATTTAAAGCAAAATTTTAACACTATGATATGAGTCTAAAGTATATAGATATGAAATATGACAGGGGCACAAAAGTCAGGGTGTTAAATGGAAATATTGTTGCAAAGTTCTGATATTTTCCACAAAATAATAAAAATTAGGTCATGATAATTTGTAATTCATACTGTGATTCCTAGAAGAACAACCAAAGAAAACAGTTCAAGGAAGTAGAGCAAAAACTTCCAAAAGAAGAATCAAAATAGAAAGCTAAAAATATATTTAACCCAAAAGTAGAAAAACAGAGTAACAACTACAAAAACAAATGAGCCAAATAGAAAACTCATATCAAATGGCAGATTCAATATATACATATTAATATAAAAATAGACTATAGGCTGCAATTAAAAGGCAGAAAATATTGGACTGGATAAAAAGTAAGACCCAGATATTCTCAGAGATGAATTTTAAATATAAAATTATAGTAATTTATTCTTGATATTGTCTTAGGCAATAGGCAGATTATCTTACCTAAATTTATGCCTTAAATTAGTTTGTAAATATTTACAGATTAAAAAGTGTAGCGACTAAGGAGTCAGATTAGAGTTTATTATTGTTTGGTTTATTACTGGTGTTATCACAAAATTGCAGTACCAAGTATTAAAGAGTAAAAAGTGAAAATCTGAGAGTTTAAAAGAAGAAAAACATGGAATTGGTGGAAAATGGGATAGATAATAGGATAAAAGTGTGAAAATGACTTTGGACTTATTATACAGGCATTTTAAAATTAACATTTTATCAAGCAACCCTTTTTTGTTCAGTAATTTCAGTGGTTGTCAGAAAGTAAGTATAATTTTGTGTATTTGGTATTTTTACTTCCATTTGGCCTCAGTGACAAATGAGTTCCAGAATGGAGCTACCATCCAGAACATAAATTATGAGAAATGACAGAACCCAATAAATTTATGAGAAAAGAGAAGCTAACTTTCTACCAACTTTGTTTACAAAGTTTCCCCTCCTATTTCTTAGCTCATGTTCCCCTTATGGTACTATCAAAATTCTCATCTGTCTTTTTCTCCTTATTAATCTTACTAGTTCTTACATGTGATCATATATGTAATAGAAAAGCTTATCTTGCTGAGAAGTAAAACTCCAGATACATAATTAAGTCATACAGAGAACCCATAATATGGTTGTCATCTCAACTCAATTTATGAGATATGTAGGTTATCACAGGAAGTTCTATACACAAACACAGTCAACTTCAGTGTCTCTAATTCATGAATAAATGATACCTAGAATCAATGCTGTTTGGTTTTTCCATGAAGCAAAACGTTCATCCTAAAAATCACTCTAGGGGTCTGCCTGGAGGGTTGAATTGACTAGAGACCATATTATGTTCATTGCTATTTTTTTTTTTTTTTGGCTAAGTCTCATGGTGATGTTTTCTGAACAGATTTTTCTTTAATGTCAATGGTGCCCCAATGATTAGACTAGTTTTCTAAACTCATAGCAGAAAAATAGCCTCATGAGGATAATATCCTGAAAAAAAAAAGACATTAATAATCCAAATATTCCCAACTGTTCTTAGGAGATAAAATATGAAGAAATGAGTAGAAGGTTGAATGTAGGTTTAACAAGAGACATTAAGTACACAGAAGGCTGTTCTAGAAAGGAAACTACCTACTATTCTCCATTTGAATATACACAATTTTAGACATCAATGTAGAGTAAACACTGCAAGTTTGATAAGAGTTACTGCATATTCTGAAAGTACATATTATAAATCTCAAGACATATTGCATTATAAAGCTAGTTGAGAGAACATCATGTAAAGTAATCCTAATCCTGCTGAGATGTCCTCAGCTAAAGCAAAGGGACTTCATATTCAATGGGAAACATAAAGTATTTTGGAAGGTAAATTTGTTTTTGAGGGAGTTAAAAAATAGTTGTGGATAAAAGATATTTTGGGAATAGTTATTTCTTGGGCTATGTTGTTTTGTATTTGGGTGGAGTCTGCAAGGACAGAAGTAAGCCTCATTAGGACTGTATTCTATGCATGCATCTGCTTACCTGTTTAATCCACTCAGGGCACCAGCATCTTTATTGTAATTTTGTATGACAGTTTCCATTCATTTTGTAACAAAACATGGAGGACTTTTCACTTGAGGAATATATGAGAGGACAAAAGACAATATAAACTATATAACATTTCAGTTATATATAATGAACTCTAAAGTAATTCAACAGCTTTTGGTTATTTTGCAGTTCTAATTACCACAGAGCAGATGATAATCATCTCTAAGATGTGATAAGATCATTGTTATCTTCTATGGGCTCTCTTTGGGTATGTTCTGATGTCTGCTTTCTTTGGGTTCTAATGACTTATTTTGTTTCTACTTTTGCTAATATGACAGCCTTTATCAATTGATTGGAAGCCGTATTTTACTCCCATTGGTTCTTCTCAGTGCTAGATTCTTATTTTTCATATCAGAAATAGCTATGGGCTCTTACAAACCTCTACTCTCTGTCTGAGGCCTATGGCTGTATTATATCATCTGTGTCTTCTCTGAGATCATTATAATCCCAGGTGCTGTTGAGATGGGAAAGGCATTTCAAAACCACTTCAGTGAAAAAAGTCACTTTTTGCCTAGAGACTTTATAGAAAATGTTCTTCAATCTAGATTAAACTAACATAATATGGTCATTCACAATTATGAAGTTTGTTTTTTTGGTTGATACTAGGAAGTGTTCAGTAGTTTAGAGGTAATTAAGAGGTTTCTATGGGTTTCCCAACCTATAGACTCCCTTATAGTCTTCTAACCAAGTAGTAGGTTACAATGAAAACAAATTCTGCTATCTATATCAAGATTATTAGCAAAATTAATCATAGAACATGTTTAGTAATATAGATGCAGTCGTAGCTCTCTGTCCATTTCATTGTTCCAAAAGCACCTTACGTGATCACTAGAGACAAATGTGACAGCATTCTAAAGGCAGCGTGGACTTAATGTTACAAGTTGGGGCAAGTGTCAACATTCTCTGATAGATGGTTGTAATGGTTAATTTTATGTCAACTTTTCTGGGCTTGGGTGCCCAGATATTTGGTCAACCATTATTCTGAGTGTTTCTGTGAGGGTGTTTGTGGATGACTTGAACATTTAAATCAATAGACGGAGTTAAGCACAATGCTCTCCCTAATGTGCATGGGTCTCACGCCATGAGTTGTAGGCCTGAATAGAACAAAAGGCTGACCTCCACCCTGATAAGAGGGAATTCCTTCTGACCTGCCTCTGAGCTGACACATGGGTTTTATCCTGACTTCTAACTTGAACTAAAATGGTTCTTGATCTCAAGCCTGCTGACCTTCAGACTAGAATTTATCATGTCAGCTCTCCTGGGTCTCCAGCTTGCTTCTTGCAGATCTTAGATCTTTTCAGCCTATGTAATTGTTTTAGCCAATTCTTTATAAGAGTTGTATATTAGAACCTCCTATTGGTTCTGTTTCTCTGGAGAATGCTAATGCAGTGGTAAAATACAGGTCTAATTTCAGTATCCTAAATCTAAGACAGTGTTCTGTAGAGTTGAACCTATTAGGTTTCTCAGTTCTTACTCTTTTATTACAGAAGTGTTGGAGTGGGACATGTTGCCCCACTCCACCACACACATCTTAAATGCCACTCAGTTCACTGATGAAATATACTTTATCTTCCAGTATGTTAACTTTTAAGGACTCTCTTGATTGGAGAGAGACAGTTAAAGCCTCTGGACTGGAGGTTTACAGGACTATAGGCTGGTGTATCCCCAGGAACTTTAAATATTCACTCAGGGCCCCTAGTTATAGATTAAAAATAACACACACACACACACATATTGTTTTGCTGACATTTTAAAATCAAGTACAGGAAATATAACAAATTAGGCCCCTTACTGCAGGTATGAGGGCAGCAAACCTCTTTCTACGTAAGTCAATAATTTCCTCTCAGCAGCAGTAACTTAAGGCCTGTTTCATTATTCTTTGTCCTATATAATGGGCTATCCAAGATAGATGATAGTTCATATTTATAAGACCAAAACTTTATATTCAACCTCTATTATCAACACTTTGCAGAATGCTTAGAGACAGGTGTCTTTCTGAGACATTCTTACAGGCTTGTATTCAGAATCTCAGTTCACAAGCCTTCCCGATGATATACCATTTAATTGCCCAAGTATAAATGCATCTTGCAACATTTCATGGAAGCAAATTTCATGGCTTCTGGGTTCTTTTGAATATGTAAATTCCCTGACACAAGATGCATTTACTTCATATTATCCCAACCTCTCAGTTGGATAGCTTTTTCTTTAAAATGATCCCAAGTACTAAACGTTTTCCTTCATATTTATGTTCATTTGGGTATGAAAATAACATGTAATTTTGTCTCTTTCATTGTTTAAAAAAATACCACAGAGCATGGGGCTTGTGCTCATTACTTTTGTGAAACCCTGGCATTTAGATAGGATCATTCTGGGACTAAAATCTTTTTTTTTTTTTTTTAAATAACCTTTTATTTTACCTGTAGGTCCAAGAGGGCCCTATCTCTTATCCCTGTAGTGTGGGAACCAGGCCTTGCAATGTCTGAGTTGGCAGCGCAACATATTCACCTCCCTTTTCACTGGATTTTCCTCCCTTCTCTGCCAATTTACCCTCCCGAAATATTCCCACTGAAAAAGCCTGCCATTAAACCCCATGTAAGTTTTAGGTCCCCAAGCATTCGAGGCGGACACCATCTTTGGCTCAGCCTGACTATTTCTCTGCTACAGTAAACCTTGCTTAACCCTTTTGGCCTTGTGTATTCCTCCTTTGGGAGCCCAATATTTCCCATGTTGACTCAGTTTAACATGCTGTTAAGGCACTTGATTATTGCTAACTACTTGCTAACTACACTGATTTTCAGCCTCCAAATATAAGAAAAATACTGCTTCAAGTAAAAGGCTATATCCAAATGAAGTGTCTCTCATCAATTTGACACTCAACACAAGACAAACAAATGAAGGGACGTTCCCAGTCTAACCTGAGTACTTCAGGGAGGAAACACTTCTTCCTGTATCTTTCCTGAGTTACACCAAGCTATCAGGAAAGCTGCAGCACTCTTTCAAATTTTAAGGTGTGATAATGATAAACTCCTTAATTAAGCTCCCAGTTTATTCTTTGGGATAAAATTTGGGCCATTTCACCTGGATACAATTTAAAATGGAAACTTTGGGCACCTGGTTGCCAGGCTCAGTCAACTAATATGCAAAAATAGTTTTCATAATACTTAACAGGCCAATTAGCTAAAAGCAACAGGCCAATCAGTTATTTGACTGAAATATCCTGTAAAATCATTGCATTAAGCAGCCCCTTTATTTAAAACAAGTAACCTGGAGATAAGTGGGATCCTTTCTAGTATGTTCAAATCTACTGGTAATCTCCAGGGCCTAACTGAATAGATTGCTATAGCTCTTTCTAGGTTTGATGAGACAAACAGTGGGAGAGGAAACAGTGATTTTATGATTGATTTTGCTGTTACATCCTCCTACCCCTTTCCAGAGTGATTTTGGAAGCCCCTGCCAAGTCCAGAGAGACTACTATAGGCTATAAACACCAGACAGTTTTGTTAAGTTTTAGTTTTCCTCCTGGGGCTTGAATGTCTGGAGAGTATAAGGAGAAAAGGATTTACGCTTTAAGGCTGTGTTCACAGTCTCTGGTGGAAAATGCATCTTGAAGCAAGACTGAGGTGGGGCTGTGAGCATATTGGAAGTTTATCATGGCTAAGGGAAGAAATCATAGGCAGAAGACAAAGGACACAATCTGGGGTGACTAAGCGTCTCCCCCCAAATAACATGGCTGAACTGGTTAGGAGAGGTAGTATCTGCATGGGCAGGATGAGCTGGTAAAGCGCCTGTTTAATAATCAGATCAGTAGCTGCCTGTGCACTGCTATGAGGAAATGGGAATGCAACAGGGTTAAGGGGAAGAATAACACACCACTCCTTCAACTGACTGACAAGTTCTAAATGTCCTGTAGGGATGGAAAGGATTAGCCTTCTAAGGAATATACTTCTGAAAATACAGAAATAAAAAGCAGAAACCTCAGGCCTTTTAGGCTGCTTAGGAATCTCTGTACCCTTTAAGTGTCTCTCATTTAAAGGAACTCTCAGCCTTGCAGGCACTCTGCCTGTGTTAAAGGGACTAAGGAGGAGTTCAGCAAATGGGCATGTAACAGGCTGGGTTTCCATGTCAGTATTTTTTTTTTTTTGTAAAGCAGTATTGATAACTTCTCAGAAGAGAGTTTTGGAGTCATATAGATTCCCAGGCTAGCTCTCCCACCCTTTGTTTGATGCTGCGTAACTTAGTTTATCCGCTTTGGTTTACTCAGCCTATAAAATGAGGAGACTAATGTTGCCGAGAAGACAAAAGGGACGATGGGTATGGAGAGCTTAGACCAGTGTTTGGCACAGACTGATCAACAAATGTTCGTTATGATTTCCTGTGGCTCCCACATCCTGGTATGTGCCTAGGCTGAAAGAATTCTATACTTTCTCCTGACTGAGAATATGCACAATGGTGGGGTCCTTTTCTGTCTGCCTTTTTTAGTGAGGGATTTGGGTGGTGAATTTAGGAAGGAAAATAACAAAGAGACCTCCTGGGAGGGGATGGTGATACCCACAGAAGTCAATTCAGAGGAAAGTGACTGGCTGCCACACAGACAAGATTCAGGGATTATTGGTGTTTTTGTCTTCTTTCCATATTTGACTGAAGCAACAAAGCTTCTTAATGTCCACTTCTGACATTTTCATCATAAGCCTTTAGTGATTTCCAGGTGTCACAACAGGATAACTTGGTGGTGCTAAGATATTTCCAGAAATCTGTTGAAAATAGCTTTTGACGGAAAGAGGCCAAGAACCTCACACAGTCAAACTGTTAGATGTATTGTGAAGGGTCAAAAATCTCATGCTAAGTGAATGAAGTAAGTCTTTTACCTATAGCTTACATCACCTTGTCAGTTCGATTTACTTTCATGCCAATTTTCTCTTTAGAATGCAAGGCTGTTGGAACTGAGTTTCATTTCTTTTTGTTGAGGCACCTGTTTTATATTCATTTACTATGTGACATTTTTATGCCAAGAAAACCGCATTCGCTGTCATGAAATGACCCTAAGTAAACCATGAATTATCTTTAAAACCTGGAAAAGAATTTTGAAGTTATAAATAAGTTATAAAATAACTTGCAGGCACTGTTATTTCTCCACCAGATTTACCTAAAGAGACTATTTTATGGCAAGATCGATTTATTACTCAAATTATTGTAAAGATGGTGAATAGCTATTTCAATATTTACTTACTTTCAAATTGGGAGAAAAATGGGGATAGGTGTGAGAGAAAGCTCTAACATCAAGTTCACTGAAGAATTAGAGAAATAACTTTAAAGTGAGCACTTTCAAGACCTCATATTAAGTTTAATATAACTGTAATGGGAAAATTTGCTTCGAATTTGATATGGAATAAAATGTTTAAACTTTATGCACACACATTGACATTATATATCAGAAAATATATGCTGTGAAAATCATAGGGATCAAAGATGAACCAACAACAGCATTTTTTTTTTTGCCAGTGTCGTATTCTTACCATTTTTGTAACAAACACTCTCTAAAGAATACTGACCAGTACATGTCCCATATGTATGTTTACATGTGTATATATGTGTATGTGTATTTATAGATGTGAGTGTATATCCAGTCCACTAACACTGTTACTGTATTTGCCTGCTGAACTGTTACTTCTCTATATTTTGCAAAATTTCAGTAACAACCATTTGGGATAGTGGTAGAGAGTAAATAATAACTGATTTTTCAGAGCTGTGATATATATTTTAAAATGCATAAAATGGAAGAGTAAATTAAAGAGGAAAGAAGAAATGGAGGTGAAGCAAAGATGAGAAAGGGGAAAAAAGCAAAAGAGAAAGGTAGGATAAGAAGGAAAGCCATGGCATCTTGAAGTATAAGAATTGGAAATTAGGGAAAGAAAGTGAATAACAAAGAACAAGGAGATACAATCTCTCAATTATCTGAGTAAGAGGCTCGAGAATAATTCAGAGGAAAGAATGTCTTTGTTAATGGATATGAGAAAAAGAAGAGAAATGACTACAGCTTCTCTCATGACTGAAGAGATAATGGGAAAATGAAATCTTGCCAACCCTCACTAAAAGTACAGAAAACAGGCCTGAAAATGATTTTTAAAAATGATCATCTCTTCTACTTCAACTCCTAAAATACACATAATTTGCTTCCAGTTTATTTGTTTATATTTCCCTGTAGCTTTGAAACTCTTATAGGTCGAATTTGTCTGCTGGACTTCCTGTAACTTAAATTGGAGATTAATAGTCCACTCACACAATGCAAAGTGTGAAGGCAGGCATTTGTAGGCATTGGTCCTGCTGCTAAAAGATATCCCAGTCCAGGTTTCTGAGATTCCTTTAGCGTCTCATTAATGGTCTCAAGACAGCTGCTCTAGTGATGGCTCTTATTCTCTCACCAGGCAGGAGGAAAGAAAGTGGCAAGGGGAAAAGGACATGAACCTGCTGAGTCTACTCCCTTTGAAGGAACTTTTCAGAAAGTTCTATCAATTACTTGTGCTTACATCTACTTAGCTTTCACTGTTTGAGAGAGGGACAAAATGATGCAGGGTTTTTGTCTTGTTTTGTTTTGTTTAGTTTTTTAAAGCTGAGCCCTTGATTGCTGTCCACAAAATTGGATGTCAGTAACGGAGAGAATGAATACTAGGTAGGCAGCTCTTTTTGAAATACATAAATATACTTAAGTTAAAATAATAGGTGCAACAGGACTTTTTATCATAAGCAAAGAAATAATAGTACACTTTTCAGTGAATACTTATGTTTTAGTATAAATTATTTTTTCTAAGTCATAACTTAATGTTTACTGATTGAATTTTACATTCTTTTAATATATTCTATGTAATCACTGATAAAAGCTGAAAAATTGACTTACGTGTAAATGAATGAATTGTTTACATTAATAAAATCATTACGAATAATAAAATATGAAAGAATTTGTAACAGGGGCATGGATGTCTATATATCTCTGGAAACAAGGAATTTTACTTACCAATAATTTCTATTTTAAAAAATAGCAATTTGTGTTAAATTAATGTATAAAGGGATATTATGGTTATCTAAGTTAAGATTAGTTTGACTACATAAAAGAGACAATCCAAAATAACAATGAGATAATTAAAAAAACACACACACAAAAAAGCAGATAGTCCAATCTGATATGATTTGATCAGTTACTCCGCTACCTAACTTCTAGTTTTCTGTTCAGATATTTTTACTACAGGGCTTCTGTTTTCAAAGATGACTTCTAGGGTTTAAGCCATTTAACTTTAATACGGGCTTTGAGGAAGTAGAAGGAAAGACAGGGAGGCTGTGGAATTAAGTCAACTCCTCTGAAGCAATTTTTCTGTAAGTCCCGCACAACACTCCTGCTTACATCTTATGGGCAGTAATGTATTCATATGCCACACTTTTTTGAAAGGAAGGCTGTAAAAAGTAGTGGAAAGTTGATTATACCATCACCCTAAATAAAGATTAAGTTATGTTTTTACGAAAGAAATAGAGAATGGATATTGGGTGGCAATTTGCAGTGTCTGCCACAGTGAGTTAAAACTACTATACTTCCAACAGTTGTCAGGGTTCTTGACATACAGTGTGCCTCAGTAAATAGGAAAATGGCCATCCAGCCCAATTTGTGATTAGAACTAGCAGCTTCATGGCACAAGTAACACAGCAATAACAACAGACAAAAGGTTTGGGTTGCTTACTGTAATGTGTACTTTTGCAGCCTCTTCTCTTGTCTTGTGTTTATATTCAGGCTAAGTTTAGCCTTTGGTAACCTTCCCCAACTCCCAAATCATAAATATCCAACACTGAGATTTGCTGAACAATGCAGATGTCAGTGAAGCTTTGCGTGGTGAAAGACGGTCACTTTGCACGTGAAGCAGGAGCTGTCTGTATGCCACTTTAAACCACTTGGTCTTCTTTCACAGGTTTTTTCCCTCCGGCAGCCACATCTCTCTCCTTTTTCAGAAGCTTCTGCGTACTTTTTGGGCAAATCCCTTTCTCAGATTCCCAAAGCCTTCATATCTCACATACAGTAACATCAATGACAAGCCCAGAAATCCCCTAGATGAAGACCATATAGTGTTCCTTAATTTCATTATATATTAAACCTAGCCCATTACATGTTATGTGCATATTAAATGTTTGTTATTAGATATAAGAAAGTTCTGGATTCTTAGCAGAGTACATATGCATATAAAGCACTGTCATGGCCTCTAGGAGTTTGAGCTCCAGTGTAATGTAGAATGCAACTCCATGAGGACAGACTTGTTCTCTTCTTGATTACCAGTGATATGAGCATCAGTGAGAAAAATCCTGAGTGAGTTTTGCCTTTATTTCTGTTGGAGTCCAACATGCTTTCTCTGCAGTTAAGTGTTCTCTCCTTAGTGGCTTCTTTCAACAAATGCCATTCTGGAGTCCTTTTGCTCATATTTTTCTGGCCACTTTTGAGATAAATATTAGACAGAAATTTTACATATATATATGTATATATATATATATAGAGAGAGAGAGAGAGAGAGACATACACACACACACACACACACACATTTGCATAAGCAAAAAGTATGGTCCCCACAAGGCTAATAGGAATAGCTAACATTTATTCTACTTTTCTGTGTGCCAAATACAGTGCTTAGTATCTATGGATATTAATTTTATCCCCTAAACAGTTCTTTGAGCTAAGTATCTTAAGCAGAGCATAACTAAAAAATCTGGGGGAGAAAGGGATCTACAATATCTTGATTGAAACTTTTTAATTTCACTAATACAGAAAAAAAATACTACAAATTGTTTCATAATTTATGTAGATGATTTTTTCTATTTTTGACAATTTTATTACAGTTTTGATGGTTAAAATATTTTCTACCCAGCAGTCTCTTGCCTGCCTCAGAGTTTGAGAGCAAGGCACCTGCCTCTGTTTTCAGGGCATATATACCTCATTTAATATAATTAACATGTTTGTGAATTATAGATGAAGAAGCTGAAGTTTAGGGACATGAAATAACTTGCCCAAAGTGATGTAACTAGTAGCAAGACAGGGATTTAAATTAACATCTACCACAAAATTAGTTCTAATTATTATGCCATTTAGTCTTCTAGGTTTTAATATTAGGAAAGGCTTTCCCATAAATGAAGAATAAAAACTTGTGGGTCAAACCTTGAATGACCAGATGACTCATGAAAAAGAGGGCGCTGGTAAATGTTTCACAACTAGTTATATATGTGAAAAAAAAATCTTTTAGATTTGCAGATTTTTATGACATAAATTCTTCTCTCCATGGCTTATTTCAAGCAGCCAGTGTGATAGTATTGAAAGAGAAGTTGGGAAGATGTGTGCACAGAAAGGCTCTTAGCCAGAATGAGCCAGCACATCAATGTATATGATAATTAGTAACAAGATCAGTGCTATGCATGAGCAATTAATTAGATAATTAACCAATCTGTGTAATAAATAAGGCTGTGTATCATGTGGAAAAGACAAATTTTTCAGCCACGGCAGTCAGAATTGAATTCTGACCGCGCTATGGAATAGCTACGTGACCACGAGATTGTGGGCAACTTCTCTCTTCTGAGCCTCAGCTACTTTATCTCTCACATAGGGAAATATCACCTACTCATGAGATTTGTCGAGTATTTAATGTAAAAACATATGGAAATTTTCTAATACAGGGTGAGTGTTAAGTATATTTAGTTCCCTGCATATCAAGATATTTATTAGTTTTCACTCATTTGATTGGCAAGCATTTATTGATTAATAAGTACAAAGGAATATTTTTTACTGACCTTATGTAGTATATCTTTTTTGTTTTTTAATCATAAAAGCCATTTTATCTTTTTTCAACATTTCTAAGAGATTGAATATAAGAAATATTTTATGTCTCTCAAATGCCATTTTTAAAGGCAATGTAACAAGAAACAAAACTAACACAAATTAGTGATTATTACCCTGATCTTAGAATTAGGGAAACAGTAGGTAGTGGTAGGGTTTGCTCTATTTAAATAAAGTAGCATTTTAAAATATTACAAAACCGGTGCTGGATAGGCCATATCTGACAGATCTGCTACCAGGTTGAAATTTCTAAATTAATTAATGAGGAGGGTTTGGGTGGCAGGAAAGGTGGGGAGAGAAGACTTGAACAAAGTATAAGGCAGGGACGATGATGGGAGGAGCATGCTTCAGGCTGAGGAGGGAATCTGCCACTGCTCACACTCTTGCAGTAGATAAACTTGGATTGGTACCATTGGGAGTAATTGAGCATAGTCTAGAATTCTAAGAAAAATGATTTTTTTTCCCATAGAAAATGGAGAGATTTTTATACGTGGAAAGTGATATAATTAATCTGGTAGTACTTAAAGATTAATCTGAGAATGAGAAGTGATATACGTGTGAAGAGTCTTATCCTTGCTGCCAGACCACCTGAGTTTGCATCTGGTTCGCCACTTCTTGATTCCATTACTATGGAGAAAACATTTTATCTCTCTGGGTCTCGTGATAATAAGGTTGTCATGAGGATTTAATGAATTACCGATTAGGATGTGTTCAGGTAGTGCCTAGTACATAGGAAGCACCCAAGACAATCTTAGCTGTTCTTGGTGTTTAAATAAAGGAAATGAATGGCAGAAACATTGGTTAAGAGGTCACTGTAAAAGGCAGGTGCAAATTGTTTAATGAAAGAATCAAAGGTATTTGGTGACCTTAAAAAGAGAAGGAAAGGGAAGTATACAAGTAAAGACTGTTTTTTTTTTTTCTTTTCTTTTTTAACTTGGCTAATAAAAAAAATGTCCTACCTTGACAAAAATAAAGGAAATGTAAATGAGGGAAATTGTAATCAGGGGAAGATGCATTCTACTTTAGATATAAGTAGAATCTGAGATAAAAAATGAAATAGAATGTGCTGTCAGCGCATTGAAGATGTAGGACAGGAGGTAGATTGCTGTTTAAATCAGACACATTTACTGAAGAGTGAATGATGTGAATCATCTTATGTTTGGTGCTTTAGAAGAAAAATAGATGTGTAAAATACAATCTATGGCCTTCATCAAACAATATGCAGTTTATTTGACATGAAAAATTAGGCAAAGACACGCATGATGGTTTCACCAGGTGAGCACTGCAAAAAATGGTGGCAACAGGTGCTCTGGGCGTTCATAGGAGAGAAGGATAACATTGGAGATGGAGGAGCATGGGAAGCTTTTAAAAAGGCTTCTTATGGGATGTGTGATGTAGAACAGAGTTTACAGGGGAGAAAGTAACCTGGAGAAATTGTTCACTAGGGGATAGATAGGGTATGTTTGGATCAAGGGTCAGTTTAGTTTAGCTAGAGTGTGGATGTTCTTTGGGTGTACACATTGTTGAAGTAGAAAAAATTGGTTAGGGGCATATTAGAGGGGGTCTTACTATTAGGAAGAGGGCTTTCATTTTAATTAGTAAGGTGAAGAATTTGCACTGAGCATTTTGGCAGTGCAGTAACACTAGGAATCTCTGCTTTGAAAGATGGTAATTTTTATGTAGGACTGAGTAGACAGAAATGGCAAATAACTATGTGAGACACAACTGCATGATTTAGCACAGACTATATAAAGATGGTGGGCTTAAAGGGGGAAACTAGAGGCATCTTTAAGAAAAGCAGCAAAGTTGTGCAAAACAGCTGGTGCCCAGGAAAACATCTATAACGTAGAAAAGAGAATGGGTTTTAGATTTCAAATTTAATAATTACCTAGATATCATTGTTGAAACCAGAAAGTAAATGAGATTGTCAAAAGAGCAAATTCAAAAGAAGAGAGATTCTGTGTTAGAGCCTTGGGTGATACCTATGTGGAATGAGTGGAGGGGGAGTGGAACAGTGAGAAGGACAGAAAAGAGGATTGTTGAGGTAGAGGAGGAGCTCAGATAGTGCCCTATCATGGTAAAGACACAAGAATACTCGCCAGCAGAGAGACAAAATCTTGACTGGGGATGAGTTCCTGGGCCTCCTTCCCACTTTTCCTTTGAAGTCTCTGGAAAAAGGGTAAGTACCTGCCGAACTCTGAGGGGGCA
Source organism: Rousettus aegyptiacus (assembly GCF_014176215.1). Taxonomy (NCBI): domain Eukaryota; kingdom Metazoa; phylum Chordata; class Mammalia; order Chiroptera; family Pteropodidae; genus Rousettus; species Rousettus aegyptiacus. The sequence continues at coordinate 73,662,006 of NW_023416295.1, forward strand.
GACTAGGAATAGCCAGAACGAATTCAGAAGTTCAAAGTATTCCAAATTACTAGTAAAAGATGCAGTTAGATTTCTTGGAAATTTATCTATACAACGTATCTATACAATGCCTATGTTAATTGTTTAGATTTTTAAAAAGTTGCTTTTAACAGAAATGTCTGGTTCTGTGTAGACATATCTTGATAATTTAACTCCATTTCACTAAGGAGACCATTCTATAGTTCAGGATTTATCAGCCTTGGCACCAGACATTTTAGACTAGATATTTTGTTGTATAGGACTGTCCTGTGACTTATAGAATGTTTAGCAGTATTGCTAGCCTCTACTCACTAGATGCCAGTAGCATTTCTCAACAGTTGTGACAACTCAAAATACCCTTCATAGGGCAAGATTACCCCCTCTCCCCTGCATTGGGAACCACTGCTAAAGTTTAATAGTAGCAGAGTAAGGTTTTTTCTTATAATTTTTTTTTCTTCTGCAAAGGGAAAGAAAACATTCCTAGACAATGAAATTCCTGGAGAAACAAAATTATAGTTACCAGATTTGTGACATAAAGATGTCACATATACATGTAGTTGCAGGAAAAGAGAAAGTTATGTTTTCAAGTATCTAAGGAGTGAAAAAGGCTGAAGTTATAAAACTGTAAAATAAATTAACCATTATATCTAAACAGACATGCCAAAGGGTGGTATTTTCATTTAGAACAAATACAATTAAACAGACATTTAGTTTGAAGGAAATAAAATCCTCCATATATCTGGTAGCATCTTTATGCTGATATAAATTGCAGTGAGAAGCAATTTGTTTAAATCACTATTATTCCAGAGAGAGAGATATAGACCAAGCACATCTAATGTGACAGATGTTATAAATGTCATCATTATGTTTTTTCAATTCAAACAGTTCATAGACTTCCTCCACTGATTGTATTAAATAGAGAATTAAAGCGTTTCCTGTCAAAAAAGACAGCAATCTTGTCACATCGCAAATTTGTTTCACTCAAGTTGAGCTTTTTTACCTTCCTATGGATTAAATGGGCTCCATAATATGGTATTCAGAGCAAGTATCTTGGATCAGAAACAGGCTGAGAATCTATCTGAAATCATACATTAAGATAAAACGAGAAAGAAAAAAGCCTAGTTAGCACGTAAACTGTTTTAGAAAAGTCTACGCAAATAGTAGATTTTATATTTTTTATATAAATAAATATTAAAATGCACAATACAGGACCAATCAGTGGTTCATAAGTTCACAATTCTCACATGCAGAGACTGTAAGAGCTGTCTTATAACAAAAGCTGGCACTTACTTTTATTCCCTTAAATGCAGTGGATGATATAGTGCAGAATTTATCTGTATGTCTTAAGGCTATTTCATGAGCAATATTATTTACCCTTGAGATCTAGATCTTTTGTAAAATAGCAATATGTTGCTATTGGAGGTGAGTCGGCTATGTAATCTTTTTATTTTAACATTTTAATAAATTTATTTTTTTAAATAATAAATAAATTTTAAACAGAAAAAAGGACACAAAGTTTGTAATTCAGAAAATAGAATTGTACCAATGTCGATTTTTTAGTTTTGATAATTACAGCATGGTTATATAAGTTCTTAACACTAGGAGAAGCCGTGTGATGCAGCATGAGAACACTCTACACTGCTTTTGCAATTCCTCTGTAAGTTTAAGCTTATTTTAAAATCAAAAGTTAAAAAGTAAAGAAATCTTGGAGAAGCACCCATGACATCAACTCTTTGACTATGTAATCTTAACAAAAACTTTATTTCGAGATCCATTTCACAGTTATAAGTCTAATAGTATTATAGACATGTGTATATAAATAGCAACTTTTATGTGTATGATCTAATATATACATAAATACAAATTAAAGATTACTCTTTTGAAAAAAGGTACCCCTGAAATCATATCCTGGGCTTTAATAGATGTTATGGCCTGAATTTTGCTCCCCTAAGCTCACCAATTTGTATGTTGAAGCTCTGATTCCCATTGTGACTATATTTGGAGATAGGGCCTATAAGGGAGTAATTAAGTTTAAATGAGTCATAAGGCTGAGGCCCTAAATCAACATGACTAGTGTCCTTATACAAGGAAGAGCATGCACTCATAGAAAAGGCCATATGAGGACATAATAATCAGATAGCCATCTGCAAGCTGAGGAGAAAGGCTTCAGGAAGAACCAATTCTCCTGATACCTTGATCTTGAACTTCCAGCCTCCAGAACTGTGAGAAGAAAAATTTCTGTTGTTTATGCTACCCAGTTAATGATTGTGATACTTTGTTATGACAGCCCAAGCAAAAACACCAGAGAAGGTCATTTTTGCCTGAAATTCCCAACCTTCTATGCTCACCGTTTCTTAGACTTGTAAGAACATATAGACTTTGAAAAATTCTGCCTATGCAGATATCTCCAGGATTCCATTGGTGTGCATATGTTTCTATTCACAAGTGAGAATGTGGTAAGACTTGCTGTTCTTTCTCAGTGGAACAGCAAGGCATGTGCACTTGTCAAGACAGGACTCTATAAATCGTTCATTTTAAGGTTGGTTGCCTGACCAAGTTGAGGCTACTGCCATCTTGGTAATTGATCCAAAATGATAGTCATATAAGATCTGACGCAGTTGCTACTGTCTTGAAGGACTAGCCTGGAATAGCCATTGCTGCTATCATATTCCAGATGTCATTTCTACAGAACAGTGCTGCACCCACCACCTTTATGGTAGTTGTTGAGCACAGATCTAAAAGCAGCAGGGGCAAAGCACTTATTGGTCTGGAGCTAGTGATCCATGAGAAACAAATTAATTACCTCGTAGTTAAATGAAAGAATTCTCATGTAACTGAAGTAACTAACCTAATCTTGGAGGCTGGGAATGTTTTCTCTGAGTAAGCCACTTTAAGGCTGAGACCAGAATGTTGAGTAGGAGTCAGCTGCTTGAAGAGTTAACTAAGGAAGAGCTCAGTGAGAACCTGAAGAAGCATAAAGCTGAAGGAACCCAGTCGACAGAATGTCTGTGTGACCATAGTGAGCATGCACAATGGGGCTTCACAGAAAAGGATGGTAGGAATATATTCTAGGGGAGGACAGGAGGTGGTGACCTGATAGGGCATGATGCTTGCAAACCACTTTGTGTTTGGCAAAAAGGAAAAAGAAAAATCTACTTTGTAATGCTTCCAGGTGATTAATTTTACTATGCCAAATAATTATAAAACTAATTACCTTGAAGTGATGATTTAATGTGTGTATTGACAATAATTGAGCAGTCAAGTGAGATTAATTCAGTTGATTACATGGGGATGTTTCTTTAGAGCTGATACAGAGACTGCCTGTGTTGGATCTCTCACTTGAAATGTACACCAGTGGGAAGCACTTAACTTGTTTGAAATGGAGCTAGAGAGTGTTCAAAATATGTAAAACTTTTTGATAGGAGTCTTCACTTGCTCAAACGAGAATCAGATTGTCTTTCAGTTTGTTGCAGCCCCATAGGTCAACTGCCTGAAGAATTACCACCACTCCTGAGACTAATTCTTTGCCAAACAAATGAATTGCCCAGAGTTTGGGAGTTGAGACTACTGGGATTAGAACTCCACCCTCCTGCTGTTCCTTCAGCAGGAAGGCGAAAGTGTGTTGTCTTCTTGCTTGCTAATTGCCCCACTTAATCTTAGATATAAGAACTATATCTTTGATGATGTGTCAACTAAGTATACTCTCAGTTTGTACTGTTATTACAGAAAGTTCCCTGCTTACTTTTGAAACAATATTGCATCAAAGTAACTTTGGAAAGTCTTAAGTTGGTGCCTCAGCCAAAATCTGTTATAACCCAGTATAATTTCAGCAAATGAGTCTAAAATGCAAATGGATCAACAATGCTTTTAGCTAACAATTTATATCTAAGATACTTATTATTGTCTACCCAAGAGCTGTTGAAATTGTTTAAGCTAGAAAAATAGAGTCCTTTAAAAATCAAAACTATGTAATTGGAGATGGCCCTCAAAATATTCCCTTCCCCCATCTCAGATAATCACTGGATTCATAAAACAAAGATAAATGGTGAAATGAGACTTTATGTCTGTATCATTGTTGAACTACTTGGTAGCTCCTGCAATAAAGATCTGGACATTGTAGGTGAAAGAAGTCTTACTTTGCCCAAATTTTACTCACCCATTTCCTACTCAACCCTGTACTGAACTTTAAAGTATATAAAATCAGTTGCTCTCAGACTGCATGTATAGCATGACCTTCAGCAATTTATTAGTGAGCACTGACTGTATATAAAATATATATTAGGAGCCACCTAAATACCATGGATAAGACAAAGATGAATAAGATAAACACTTTTATCTCCAAGAAGAATATTATTTAATGAAAGAAAGATACCTGAATAAATTTAACACCAACTGTGAACCGACAGGTGCTAAAAGTAAAGAATGAGAAGTGCCATCGGACCAAGGCTTTAGTGCCAGTTGATTGTGAAAAATAAAACAAATGCAGAGAGATTTTTCAACAAGTGGATATATGTAATTGAAAAAATTGAACTTAATTCTAAGATAATTACTTTATGAAAAGATTACGATATAGATGGTAAGGTGGGAAATCCTGTGATGGACTCAGAATCTCTTTACTGGACAAGAACATGTAAATATCTAAGGTCCATTGTTTTGAGAGCTAAAGAAGAGCAGTTCAGCACCTGCATTTAAGGACGTCTTCATGAAAGAGGTAGCTTTGAGGTAGGTCTTCCTCGAGTGAACTACTCATGCTTCTAATTTTGTTCTCTGCTGCCCACAATAACTAAAATATTACTGATAAGACAAAAGATATCGACTAGACATCATTTCAGTCACCTTCCAGAGGCATGAGAATAATAATGAAATGTTCTGTGCAATCAAGAGATTTAACTCTTTTACATATTATATTGGTGAAGTCACTTTTATTGAAAGAAGCAGAAATAAGTCAAGGAAAAATGTAAAAACTAAATATAAGAACCTATGAGTGTCCCCTGGAGCCCCAAAGCAGAAATACAACCATACCTCGGCCTCACTAAAAAGAAAAGAAAACTAGAAGGCATAACTACACCACAATTCCCAAGTTCACTCGTTACAATTCAAACTTAATAGAGATTAACTTGATCTCTCAGTGTCAATTCCATATTCCCAAGATATTGTCTGCTTGACTCAGCATGAAACAAGTATGCCACCCAGCCCCCAACCCCAATCAAATTAATTACATCCTGGGATGAAGAGAGGTAAATGGACATGTGGATTTACATAAAATAATAATCATATGTCAGATGATGATTTCAAAGCAGCACTTTGGATTAGTGTAGTATTTAGTTGTATTACAGTATTAGTATTGTATTTATTTAATTCACCCAGCAATTCAATGAAGAGGTATTAAAATAATTATTCCCAATTTGGACATGAAACTAAGGCCCACTGAGGTTAAGCTCCTTGCTCAAGATCACATACAACACTTAAATAGACGAGTTTATATATAAACTCATATAATTTGGCTTTGGAATCAAATGTTTGTCTTATGCCTGTAGATAAGAGTGCAAGTCCCTCAAAAAGGGGCATCGTTGTGAACTGGAGAGAATCTATAAAATACACAAAAGGCATTCTAACCGTAACCACTGAAAGATGCAGTCATTCAAATGGCAGGAAGAGTTTTTATTTTCATTTTTTTCCCAAGACAACTACAAATTGAAATTTAAATTTTAGAATGTGCAATTAGGATGTGAACCAAGATACAGCATATTATCAAACATGTTCTCATTTTGATCTAGTTATGCAAATATACTCTACCTGACAGTGAAAGCAACAATTACTCAGTATCAAAATAAAGGTAAGATAATTGTCATGGTGAATTTTTTTCATTGAAATTATAATATTTTATAATCTTTATTACCAAAATTAAAGAGAAATAACTTATAGAGACTTTAATATTCACATTTTAATAAATGTTGCTACTTTGGACATTGGAATATGTCCTCATCATATACTATTTTGTATACTAGTTAAAAACATCGTCATCTTAAATACTAAAAATTAATATAAAGCATCATTGTGATGAAAAATAGCATCCAAGATGAGTTGGGGAACTATAACGTTATTTTAAAAATATAAATTAGCATAATTAGATATTGGTGGTAAATTATCCTGACCAAGGAAAACTGACAGTTGAATTACCTATGAAGAAACTTATGATGTACCTAAAAATCTTAAGTGAATATCCAAGGAGAAGTAATAAACTAAAAGATGGAAGGAGTCAGTCATTTTCCTTTATGTAAACATAAAAGATTAAAAAGTAGATTAAGTATATGTAGAATAATATCACAGTAATTTTTATTGTAAAATATTTGCCAGAGAAGAGGAAGGAGATATTTGTAAAGAAGATAAAGTCAAGATTAGAAAAGAGTGAAATCTTATATATATTGATTAGCTATTGAAGTAAAGTTATGTTGAGTGTTTCAGATCAGACATAGCTGAACTGAAAATGTATTTCCATTGGAATTGGTAGATAAGTGTTTAGGTTATAAAAACTAAACTAATTTTATCATGAAAATGTTTTAATAGATGTGATAAGAGACTTGGAAAAACATAGATAGTATGATAGTACATGTATTTTTTATCAGTCTAAAGTGAATATAGAGAGATTTTTAATCCAGTGGGAGTTGGAAATAGTTAAAATAGCCCTGGAGGTGGATTTCCCTTTTCCAATGTTGCATATCTAAAGATCTTGGCCTAGTGGTCTTACAGTTACCTCAGATTAGATGTATCCCCAATTTATCTCATCTTGCCCTCAGACAAGATGCCCCCTATTCCATGTTACTAAAATACAAGTCTTAGTAGTGTTCTGCTTAAGCACACTGGCTGAATATTCAAGCTTATGAATAATGTCCATACTGCTTATTATGCTATAGATAGCTCTCTATAATCCAGTTCTTCTCTACCTCTGAAGAAGTCCATTCCATAGTCTTACTTACATCTATGCTTCCGCCAAACTGGTCTAATCATAGTTTGCAAATATTTCAGGTGTCTTAGACCTTCATGATATGTTACTTATGTTTCCTCTGCCTGTAATGTCATTCCCCAATCTAAATCTTTAGTTCCAAATCCTTTGTGAAGACATTTTCCGGTCACGTTAGGCAAACTTAGCATCTTTGGACCTCTAATATATTCTGAATATAGCTTTAAATGTTACCTAAACATTTCATTGAACGATACCATCTTCTCCATAACAGATTATAAATTCCTTGAGAGCAATATCTATTTTATCTTTGTGTTTCCAATATCTAATCACCTGCTATATAACATTGTTGAGTAGAAGTGTTTCCATACTAGTACCTACAAGTTGTGGCTGCCGGTGTCCTAGATAAACTAGAAAAGACAAAAACATTCCCGATTGTAATGATTTGTGAAATTTTATTTATTTCATTAAAGAATAGTTGATATGCAATATTAAGTTCAAGTGTACAACATATGATTCAACATCTACATACCTTACAATGTAATCACCACAATAGGTTTAGTAACCATCTATCACCAAAGTTATTACAGTATTATCGACTATTTTCTCAATGTTGTATATTATATCCTCATGACTTTTTGAGCTGTACCAATTTACATTCCTACAAACTGTGCATGAGGGCTCCCTTTTCTCCACATCCTCACCAACACTTGTTATTTGTTGACTTTATGATAATAGCCATTCTAGCAGTGTGAAGTGATAGCTCATTGGCTTTTGTTATGTATTTCCATAATTAGTGATGTTGAGCATCTTTTCATATGTCAATTGGCCATCTGTGGATTGGGTTAACCCTCAGGCTTACTGGCTGTGAGGACGAGCATGATTACTATGGACAATCTGGTGTGCAGAGTGGAAGCTGCTTTAGAGGAGCTCCTGTACCAGCTGAGGCCACCTGCCAGGTATTGGTTATTGAGCCACTTTGATGGGGCTCCAATGCAGGATGAGGCTGGTCTGTGTGTGTGCAGTGTCTGGAGCTGCTTGGGAAGGGCTGAGTGGGCCAAGGCCATTTGCCACATGTGCCTGATCTGGAGCTGTTTGGGAGTGTCTCCAGTGTGTTTAAGTCCTCCGCCACATGTGCTAGTGTTTGAGCCACTTGAGGCTCTGATGCAAGCTGAGGCTGTTTGACACATGTGCCAGGTCTGAAGTTGCTTGGGAGGGGCTGTAATTCTAGCCAAGTCTGACCACTGTGTACATTGATGTTAGAGAGACTTGAGATGGGCTCTTGCCCTGTGGGCAAATTGACTAAATGAGACCTCAGGGGAATGCCGGGACAGGGTAAAAAGTGTCTGCTTCATTAATGGAGAGTGTCAGAATTGGCACCCACCTGCACCAGACAAAGGGAGAGCACAACAAAAAAAAATAAACAATGGCATCTGCCAGCACTTCCATCCCAGAAGAAAATTCCCACCGATCTTTGCTCCTCCTGCACTCGTCTTAAATTTAGTCAATATAATTCCTCATTTATGACCCAGGCACATTTCAAACTACTGCCTCTGTTCTGGAATTGAGAGCGAGTTCATGTTCAGATCCTTTAGTTTAAGAGCAAAGGCTCATTTTCCTATAGCCTTTTGGTTTTCTTGGCAGTAAGCCCCACTGGTTCTCAAAATCAGGTGTTATGCAGGCTCCTATTCCTGGTGTAGGTCACCAAAGTTAGGGGGCTCATGGTGGGCCTCAGATTCCTTGCTCCTCAGGGGATACCACCAGTTGTAATATACCTCCCACTTGTGAATTTTCACATCAGGAGTGTGGCTCCTTACCAGACCACATCTCTTCCTTTTTAATCCATCTTGATGTAGCTGCTTCTTTATATCTTTAGTTGTAGAAATTCTTTTAGCTAGTCTCTAAATTGTTTTCAGCAAAGGTTACCTTATATTTAGTTGTAGTTTTGGGGTTGTCCATGGGAGATATGAGTTCAGGATCTACCTACTCCATTATCTTTACCCTGCCTCCCACAACGTATTTTTAAAAACAAATATTTGGCATGCTAATGTTTTTTAAAAGATCTTTGGGAGTAAGATTGGCTTGTAATTCTTCTTTGTATTTATTTTTGGTGTTTTATTCTTTTATGTCCTTAATACTTTCATTTTCTATAGTTTATCTTATACTTACTCATGTTTATCTACTATAACAAAAATAAGTAAATTTGGCCATCTATTTTTCTTTAATTTGTCTAATTCTCCCATTCTCATCACTTTTCTACACATATAAACTCTTCTTATCTGAGAATGTAGGAATTATTTAAGATTTACATATGACCTCATAATATGTAAAAGTACATGTGAATACAAAATATAAAATCACATATATTCACACATATATATAAGTTTTGGGTGATTTTTAATTTAAATGTTTTATACCCTGTCCTTTTCAGCACTTTGGTTTATTCACTTATTTCAAGAAAATTTTTTCCAAGTCAAATGACATAACTTTAATTCTTTCATAATATTTCATGTTATACATATATCATTACTTATTAAAAAGTCCATAATGAAGGGCATTTACTTTTTTTTGACTATGAAAATGCCACAATTAACATCATTGTATATATGATGTTATGCACTAGTGATTTAATTTCTGTCTTCCTTGGAAATAGATTCTTGGGAACATGCAAATGTACATTCGATTTTTTCAGTATCCTTTTAATAATGTATATTATTCATACCAAATAGTACACATATCAAGATGCATGAAACATAGTTTTAAGATACAGATTTGGTTTAACTGGCATCTTATACTTCTGAATATGTAATTTATAAAGTTCCATTTAATTAGGCAGCAGTACTCTATTGCTGAAATTTACATGGAATTATATAACATACGCTTTCTTGTGTATGACTTCTTTTGCTTACGTTTGTTAAATTCTTGTTGCATGTAAAATTTTTTGCATCATTTTCATTGTATGATATTCCATTGTATGAATAGACCATACTTTATTCAGTCCACAATTGAACACTGGGTTGCTTCTAGTTTAAGATTATTACTAAAAGTGCTGTTATGCGCATTCTTGTACATATCTTTTGGGGCACATAGGTTCATAAATACATAGAAATGGAATCAGTTGGACATAGGATGTGCCATGATACCATTTTAGTAGAAATAGCTGAAAAATCTACCTAAAACTGCAGTTCCGATTTATACTTCCAGTGGTGGTATATGTGGGTTTCCATTGTGCTACATTCTTATCAGCACTTGATACTCTCATTTTTATTTTTTAGAGTTGATGCGCAATATTATATTAGTTTCAGGTGTATAAGATAGTGATTAGACAATTACATAACTTACAAAGTGATCACCCTGATAAATATAGTACCCAACTCTCTTAATTTTTTTTAATTGTATTTTAGACATTTTGCAAGTAGATGGTGGTACCTCAATATGGTTTCAATTTCAGCATGTAAAAAATTATGAAATTCAGCACTTTTTCATTTGTTGGCCACTTGGATATTCTATTTTATAAATTGTTTATTTAGGTCTTATTTTCCTATAGTGTTGTCTTTTATTGGTTTATAATCTTCATATATTCTGGATATGATATATATATATATTCATTCACATTCATTCTACTTTTTTGTCTTACCTTTTCATTCTCTGTAATGCTTTTTGATATATAGATATTTTAAATTTTAATGTAGTTCATCTATCATTCTTTTATGGTTTGTTTTTATGTCTAGTATAAGAAATCTTTGCCAACCCTAAGCTTATTAAGATATTCTAACATATTTTCTTCCAGAAGTTTTTATTGCTTTATCCATTTAGTGTTATGGTCTTTCTGGAATTGATTTTCACATATGGTGTGAGGTACATGTCAAGATTAAATATTTTTCTATATGGATATCCAATTGATGCAGTATTAAATATTGAATAGACAGCTTTTTCACACTATATTACAGAGTCGTCTTTAATCATGAGTCATCATAAATCAAGTGACCATAAAGGTATAAAGTCTTTTTTGGATTCTCTATTTTATTCCTTTGATTTATGAATATGTCTTACACCAACACCACATGGCTTTAATTGGCATAGCTTTATAATCAGTTTAGATATATTGTTATAAAATTTCTCCCACTTTTATTTCTTCTACAGATTTCTTATTTATTCTTGGCAATTGCAGTCTCATATATATTTAAGAAGGAAGTTATGAATTTATACACATAAGCACATACACACATATTCTCAGATTTTTTTTAATTTACAGATCAATTTGGTTTAACTGGCATCTTAGACTTTTGAATATTGTAATTCATAAATCTCCATTAATGGAGCTTTCATTTCTCTCAAAAATGTTTTGTAATGTTTCTGTGTGTATATCTTATACAACTTTTAGCTTCACTCTTTGATTTTTAATGGTTCTTGTTGCTACTGGTTATTGCTGTTTAATTTTTAAGAAAACATAAGTTTATAATTCTGTTATTAGAAATATATATTTACTTATTAACCTTATATCTAGAGACTTTGTTAAATTCATTTTAATTCTATTTTTAATAACTTAAGTTTTCTATATACCAAATGATATGTGTGAGATAAGACCATTTAAAAATTTTTTTTCCAAACCATATGCATTATTTTTTTGCTTTTGCAATAGAGAGGACTTTTCATGATGTTGTATAGGTGACGGTAGTGGAGGATATTTTTATATTGTTTTTGAATTCATGAGGTAAACTAGTTTACTGTTAAGTAAAATGTTTATTATATGTATATTTTTATATTGTTTTTAAATTGATTTGGAGTTTATATACAGTGAAGTGCACAAGTATTAAGTGTTCAGCTTAATTAATGGCTACATATGTATATGCTTTTGGAACCACTACTGGATCAAGATATAATATATTCCAAGCATCTCAGAAAACTCAGATGTTCCCCCCTCCCACTTCTACCAGTGCCTGTCTTAGTGACTGAAACCAATTAGAGTTAAATGAATAAGGGAACTCACTGATGAATTTCATAGATCATTTTCTGGAGCATAGACCATGGTGAGAAAGTGTGAAGGTTAAATCCACACCCTTTCTCCTCCTCAGAATTCATTTGTGCCTTTTGTTCTATTGAAAAACATGTGTCCTCATGCCAAGTCCCAACAGGTACTATATAATTTTGAGATTATATCATTCTAGGAATACTTCTTCCTGAAACATAAAATACTGTTTTTTGTTCTTCATATAAAACAGAAGTTAAAAATGGGTGAAGAGTGGGAGAAAAATCAGTTAACAAAATACATATGCTGGAGTTTTTATTTTGATTAAATCATAGATGGCCAAAGAGAGTTGATCACTATATAACATTAAGAAAAAAGCATAAGCTTGAAAAGTTATACTTTTTAAAATCATCAAAGAGCTTTGGAAACGAGTCTAAATAAAATTTTAGAAAGATGTTAGCCCTTCAGAGATGAACAAAACCCAGCAACATTCTTTATTTCTTAATGCAGTTGCTGAGCCTACAGAAACCATTGGGTGGAAAAGTAAGACTGTTATAGGCAGAAGAACATAAAAGAGAAAAGGAGAGATTAGCTGAGATTTTTACTACAGCAAATTGGCCATCGTGACTGCTAACCAATTCTCCACCTAAGGAAATTGGGTGATTAACAGTAGACCTGGAAAATTATAGACTGATTGGAAAATGAAGAGAAGTTGCTTAATTTTGTTCGATTAAATTTCAAAGCCTTGCTGGAGGGCAGGGCCTATCTCACTTCAGAGGCCAAAGCACAGATTACTTAAACTACTGTTTAAAGTGAAGAAATATACACCTAAGTCCATAACAAAGAAACAAAGCAAGTCCCTTCTGAAGTTATTTATTATCCACTTGTTTCTCCACTGCTATTTTATACCTAAAGTGTAGTACCAAAAACAACAACAACAAAAACCTAGCAGACATGCAAAGTAGCAAGATAGTGTGAATCATAATTAAAAGTAAAGTCAAAAGAATCATAGATGACACAAATTCAAGAATGAGTAGGCTAAAAAAATATGCATCATAAATAAGTGATTTAGAGGAAAAGCTGGATGAAAAGGTGTAAAGATGTAGAATTTCAGCCGAAAACTAAGAAATTGAAATTCTACAACTGAATACTGTAATATTTGAAATGAATAATTTATTTGATTGGCTTAAACACAGACTGGGCACAGATGAAAAAAATTAACTTCAAAAAGTCATTTGAAATTATCTAAACTGAAGCATAGAGAGGAAAAAAAGATCTTGTATGTAAACAACAAATAATCATAAAACGTAATTGTTAAATAACACAACAGCAGCTAAAAAATCTATGAAATACTAATTTTAAAGTACCATTTTTAAGACTTATCCATTGAAAACTGTGGAAAGAATTTAAAAATCTATATACATGGAAAGTTGAACTATTGCCGTAAATTGATAGTCTGACTATTAGGATGCCATTTCACCTGAAGTTAATCTATAGATTCACATTCATCCCATTCCAAATACTAGCAGGTTGTTATTTCAGAACTGGAAAGCTTATCTTTGTAAAAGAATTATAAAATTTATCATATATATTTATATATAATAACAATACAATCATATGTATAATTTATATACAGATGTAGAGAAAAAAGAGCCAAGGCAATCTTGGAAAAGAAAAGTAGAGTACTGACTTACCATATTTCAGGACTTAGAATAAAACTACATTAATTGAGCCAATGAGTTATTATTACTATAGGGATAGACAAATAGATTGATGAAACCAAAAAGAAAGTCTAGAAATAAACTCCAATATACAATGATTTGATTTTGACAAAGGCATCAATGCATTTCATAGAACAGAGGATAATTTAATTAAAAAAAAAAGTTGTTCAGAGAAATAGAACCAATAGGATATGTGTAAATACATATAAGAGGAGATTTATTACAAGAATTGGCTCATGTGGTTTTGAAGACTGTCTCACCATCTGCTTTATCTGCACACTGGAGAACCAAGAATGTCTGTGGTGTAATTCAGTATGAGTATAGAGGTGGAAGAGGCCCTTCTGTAAGTTTCAGAGTCCAAAAGCTCAAGAATCAGGTCCTCCAACTAGGGCAGAAAAAAATGGGTGTCTCAACTCATGAAGGGAGAGAGAAGGAGAGGGCATTTGTTCTTCCTTTACATTTTTGTTCTATTTGGGCCCTCAATGGATTGGATGATGCCTACCCACAGTGGTGATGGTGGATCGTTTTACTCAGTCTACTGAATCCAACGCTAATTTATTCCAAAAGCATCCTCACAGAAACTATTTTATCAGTTGTCTAGGTCTCCTTTAGCTTAGTGAAGTTGACATAAAATTAATAATCGCAACAGATATTTATGGAAAAATTGGATATCCAAATAGAGAAAAAAAAAGTTTACAAAATGAGTTACCATCAAAGCCCCTCTCTATATCCCTTATACCAAAAATAATTCAAAATGGGTTATAAACCTGAATGTCAATGCTAATATTTTAATACGTCCAGAAGGAAACAGAAATCTCCTAGTGGAGGAAAATATTTCTTAGGACCAAAAAAGGCACTAACCATAAAAAAATCTGAAAAATTGGACTTAAATTTTTCTGCACACCAAGAAGATAGTCAAGAAAATAAAAAAAAAAAAAACCACAGAAGCAGAAGTATATACACATATATCCTGCAAAGGATTTATATCCAGAACATATAAAGAAATCTTACCAATCAACAACAAATTTATTCTAATGAGCAAAAGATCTGGACAAATACTTTAGAAATTGAGATAGTTGTATGGCCAATATGCATCTGAGAAAGTTCTCATGCTATGACTAATGCAAATTACATCCACAATGTGATTTTAAAGTAAAAACAAAACAAAAACCCACTGTGCCTACCAGCTAATATTAAAAACACTGAAAACTCCAAGGATTTGTGAGGCCGTAGAGCAACTGAAACTTGAGGGTTGAGATTCTAAAATTGTACAACCACTTTAGAAAACTGTTTGATAATCTCTGTTAAAGTTAACCACTCTTTGTTCATAAACCAACAAGTCTACTCCATATATGACTATGCATGATTTATACAAGAATATTCATTAAAATGTAATTTATAAAAGCTCATAACTGTAAGCAACTCAAATGTTAATCAAGAATAGTTTAAGTAAATATTTTGAGGGCTCCAAACATGTTAATCTCAAGCTGCTATGAAATAGGAAGTAAAATTTTCTTTATGGGTGATTTGGTGAAATGCTAAGAGGAAGCATTTCTACCCTCTAATGAACTGAATATTAGTGTCCCCCAGAAATTTATATGTTGAAACCTAATCCTTAATGTGATGGCATTTGGAAGTGGGGTCTTTGGGAAGTGATTCAGTCGTGAGGGGTAGAGCCCTCATGAGTGAGATTAGTGCCATTATAGAAGAAGCCCAAGAGATTATTCTCACCTAATCTTGTCATGTTGAGATTCAGGTGAAAGGATAACTGAGAAATAAGCTCTCACCAGACACTGAATCTGCTGGTGCCTTTATCTTAGACTTCTAAGAACTGTAAGAAATCATCTTTTTTTTTTTACTTATAAGCCATGCAGTCTATGGTATTGTGTTATAGCAGCCAGAAAGGACTAAAGCATTCCCTAACACTGATTTTAGAACCTATTCATGGGGGAGACCATTATTAGTTTAAGACAACTTGAAGGGGCCTACCATGTCTTTTAGGATGTTCCTCCTGACCTTGAAGAGGTCAGCTTCCTAAATGTTGCCATCTATAAGCAATTTGATCATTCACTCCAGCCAGCTTCTTATTGGTTGTGGGAACATGTAGTAAAAATGCTGAATTTAGTGAGCCTATTGTCACACTTATGCATTATAAAATGAGTTGCCTAGTTCAAGGTGATTTTGCATGGAATACTTGACAAATGATAATACATTCTGTAAACATATAAACAGAGAGTCTAGTAAAGATATGGGATAGTAAATATGACCCCAAATATATTTCTATCTCTGTGAGATAAACTCCTGTTCCCTCTATGATGAAGCGTTCAATATAAACAATCAGAATCTGGTGGCAAGCTGCTTTCCTTGGAATTGTTTTACTATCAGGGTTTGCACTCAATGATAATATATAGTTAAGCTTTAGCGAGAGAAAGTACAAACTGTTGAGCTATGCATAGCCTCCATGCCTATCATCAGGGCCTTACTGTGTATGAGCCCACCAAGCAAACACCAAAGTGCCTGGGGAAAAGAGGCTGATATTAGAGAATGGGTTTTGTACATCTAATTATTGAGAATATCCTATGTTGTGGTTTTTCTCTAGTGGGCACTTATGTAGAACATGGATGTCTTTATACTCTGTGCCAAGATATTCATCAATTTCACTCTTAAAACTTGTCACCAGTTTCCCAATTTTGTTCAGGTCCTTAACTTACCAGCCAGCATATAGCATTGCCCGTGAATTGGTGTTAGTTTTTATTATGGGCCAGTTCGACCTTGTGTAAAGTGAACAACCAACCCACTGGGAAGATACTCCATCACCAGCATCTTTTTTCTCTATTTCTACCTGGTGATAGAACACTGTGCATATTTATTCATGATCCAGATCTTTTCTTTTTCCTTTCCCATTAATTAGTCTTACTGTAGTTCCTATGAGGCTGTAAAGAGGATGAGGAGACAGTGACATCAGAATTGCTTCGCGTGGTTTACCCACCCATTCTTGACCTGCTAGTGCTGAATCACATGCTATTTTCACTTTATAATGCAATGTCTGTTGAAAATTTTCCAGTTTTATGATTTGGCGAATTAAATAATACCAAGTACATAACAGGTGGTTTAGACTGCATACATACTTGGTGCCTCACAGGCATATATTCTTTTTCTCTTAATGGCCAGTAATAAGCCAGAGGCTGCTTTTTGAATGGGTTATAGTTGTTAGATGAAGAGGGCAAAAAAGACATAACCAAACTCTAAAGTCCTCAGTGTTTGCACTGTGGTTCTCCCATGAGGGCCTGCTAGGTGTTTCTTTCAGCATCTCTCCAGCAGAGAGATTTCCAAAATGGTATGTCTATGAGTCATAAGTTCCAAATGACAGGGCAGCTTGCACTGCAGCCTGTCCTTGCTGCAGACACTTTTTTGCTTCAAAGTTCCATTCAAAATCAGGTGGCTTTCAGTTAAGCCAGTAAACATCTTGAAACACCAAATCTGGAATATCACCACCACTGGGTTTCTTTCTTCATTTGTGAGCAGGGCAAAGAATAGCAGTTCCCTTTTACTTCATAAAAGATATCCCAATGTTCTACAAGTCAGTGGATGCTAGGCCTCTGAATGTTTATGGCTACATATTGCCCACCCTGTGGCACACATGTGTTACTTCCTATTCACTAGGTACAATGAGAAAAATGTTATCCATATAATGAACCAGCATAACGTTTTGTGGGATATCAGGAAAATCAAGCTCTCTTTGAAATATATTATGGACAGAGCAGGAGGGTTAATATAGTCTGGTGACAAGATCATAATAGTATATTTTCATCCCTAAAATGTTAAGACAAATGGCTTCTAATTTTGCTAATAGAAAAAAGAGGAAATTGTCAAGTTAATATTGGTATGCTCGGTACCAAGGGCTGTGTTCTTTTGCTCCAGAAGAATACCACATCCAGAAAGATAAGCTCTGTATCAGCATCATAGTGATATAATTGACCTCACAATCTGATTAGGTTTGTGTGGATGTATACTAGAAGACATTTGGCTTTTGCACTGTTAAGACAAGATGAAAGGAAACAGATGGCCTTCTTCCCACAGATTAGAAGATCATATTAGAAGACCATATTTTGAGAACCACTAAGCTAGAACATCCAATTTGTTACCAGAACCATAAGATAAAGGCTATTATGGCAGGTATGGTTTTAGAAGTGTAATCTCTAGGCTAGAAACTTCACTCTTACTTGGAAACTTAGATGTACAAACCAGTGGTCTCTCTCATTGACCTATTAAGGCAGAGGTTTGGGAGGTAGTGCTCAGTCTTCTGTGTTTTAACAAGTCTTCCAGGAGACTCTGGTGTATGATGAGGTATGAAAGTGACTCCTACTGTTCTACCTGTACCAAGTCTTAATTCTTGGGTAGGGTAAATCACCGGATATGTTTGAGCTTTCACTGGACTCATTATGAGATGGATTTGAATAAGTAGTTTATCTATCTCCTGAATTCCATAAATCCCCTCTTTGGTAAAGCTTGTTTTCAGTACTAGGTATTATCCTCAGGGAATAGCCAGTATCTAATTATGTCTAGAGGGTCTCAGTATTTCTATTTTTATAGTATACAAAGATGATGGAAAATGGCCATGGTTATCTCTGGGGAAGGCTTGAAGTAAGATTTGTAGGATACTACAAATCTTGTATGATTTCCTTCTCTATAAAGGGACTCTAGGTCCATAAACCAGCTAGGGTCTGAGTATTGTATATGAGACCACAATGTTCTGTGGTGAGCCAGATCTGTGCCACCAGACCTAGGATTTTTTTCTCCTGCATATGACAAGAGTACCTTAATAAAATTTTAATCTATTGCATTTCTAGAAACTTATGATCAATTAACAATCACCACAGATCCCTATGGGTCAAAATATTCTGATGACCACCCTATCCCTTAGAATTTTTGTAATCATTGTGCCTCATTTTAGTTGCTGACTTTTACATACAGCAAACTTAACCTTTTCCATGTAGGATCTTATAAGTCTTAATAAAAACAGGGAACCCAATTCCATTGTAGTGTCCTCCACCATCATCTCTGACAGAAGTCAGCCATTACAGAATTTATTAGGGAAGCTAGTGCACTCTTCTCTGTGCATTTTAAAAAATTTTCCTTGTTTTATTGAGATATAATTGACCTGTATAAGGTTAAAGTGTATGACAATGACTCAATGTGCATATATTGCAAAATGATTATCACAATAAGTTAACATCCAACATCTTGTATAAATACAAAAAAGTTTTGCTTTTTTCCTGTGATGAGAGTTTTTAGGACTTACTTTCTTAGCAACATTCAAATGTGTTGTACAGCAGTGTTAACTGTAGTTAAACAGTTTTACTAACCATGTAACTAGATGTTTGTACCTTTGACCATCTTCATCCAATTTCCTCACTGCCACCCCTCCCACCACATCTGTTCACTACATGTCTAATTTTTTCTATGAGTTTGGCAGATTAGTTTGTTTCTTGAGTCTACATGTAAATGAATCATACAATATTTGTCTTTCTGTCTTATTTCACTTAGCATAATGCCCTCAAGATTCATCAATGTTGCAAATGGTAGGAATTCCTTTTTTAGCTGCTGAATAGCATTCCAGTGTGTGTGTGCATGTATGTTTGTGTGTTTGTGCGTATTTATATGTATAAAGCCACATTTCTTTATCCATCTGTTGAAGGACACATGTCTTAGCTATTGTAAACAATGCTACAGTGAACATAAGGGTGCAGATATCTCTTTTTATCATTCTTAAAGTTTATTTTGTCTGATATTTTGCCTGCCTTTTTTGGTTATCATTTCCTTGGCATATCTTTTTCCGTCCTTCTTCTTAGCATATTTTGTTTTTAAAGCTACAGTAAGTTTCTTATAGATAGCATATCACCGAATCTTTTTAATTTTTTTATCCACTCAGCTAGTATGTGTCTGTAGATTGGAGAATTTAATCCATTTACATTTAAAGTAACTCGATAGGTAAGGACTTGCTATTCCTAGTTGTTTTCTGCTGTTTTATAGAGTTTTTTCTTCTTAACTTGCTGTCTTTGTGATTTGATGACTTTTGGTTTCAGTATGCTTTGACTTCTTTATGATGATTTTTGTGTAGCTAGGATAGATTTTTCTCTCATGGTTACCATGTGGCTTACATAAAAATCTTAAAATTATAACACCCTATTTCAAACTGGTAACAATTTAAGTTTGATAGAATTCTTAACTACATATTTCTCCTTTCCCTTTGCATTTTAGGTTCATCGTAAATGGTAATCTGTAAATCCCAATTCATTTTTTTATTCTTTTTCTTCTTATTGCTCCTCTGACTAGATATTTCAAAAAGTCCTGTATTCAGGGTCACAGACTTTATTTTGCATGGTCCGTCCTTCTATTGGAGTTCTTGTTTGAATTTAGTTCAGTCATTCTTCAGCTATAGGATTTAAATTTGTTTCCCCCACTCCCAATGGTTTCTATTTTCTTTTGAACTTCTCATTTAGTTCATACATTGTTTTCATAGTTTTGTTTAGTTGTCTATGTGTTCTTGAAGTTCACTAAACTTCTTTAAGGGGATTATTCTGAATTCTTCATTTGAGTTCATAGATCACCAGTTCTCTGAGATCAGTTTTTGAAACTTTTTTTAGTTTTCTTTGGTGGTATTTTACCTGATTTTTCATGATGCTTGATTCCTCATATTGTTTGTTGTTGTCGTTGTTCATTTGAGTAAGCAGTCTCCTCTTCCAAATTTTACAGGTTTGTTTTCACAGAGACAGTTCTCTGCCAGTTCACTTAGCTTGGGGTTCTGGATATGTCCACTTCTAATGTCCTTGGGCAGGAGGGGTATACTATCAGGGTTTGTTTGGGGGCAAGGCCACCATCCAAGCCCTGAGGTTGGTGGAGAAGGAGTGCCACTGGCTGAGAACAGTTGGATAGGACTAATAACTTGGTTTCCTACCCAAGTGAAGCTACAGGGTGGGTTCTCTAGTTGCCTGGGCTCTCTAGTCAGGCTTCCTAGATAATAAGAACTGGATACTATACTCAGCAGTAGGCAGGCCTGTGAATTAGCTTTCCTGCCCTGATGGGACAGCAGAATGGGACCACTATTGTGGCTCTGCAGATACAGAGCCACTGTCCAAAGCCTACATGGCTCATTGTTTGAAGACCTAAATCAGGCAAGACTGTGCAATGAATTTACTGGTCAGATGAAGCCACCAGTTTTGTTCTGCAGATGGGGAAAGACACAGGTTGTGCTGGTCAAGAAAGCTGAAGACTGTATCTGTAGGTGGGACTACTAATTAGTTTCCCTGTCTAGGTGGTACCCCTGCACTGGCTCCAAAGAAGCAAAGCTTTTGTTTAGAGATAAAATTAGGCAGAACTATGCACTAAGTTCCATGGCATGACAGGCCATCCTAACATTGTATTTGGGTAGGGTTGTTCATTGAATTCTCTGCTCAAGTGCCACTGTAATCGGAGTTTCAGGATGGAATACACAGATTTCTGGGAGCTATGGTTGTTTCCTGCTCATTTTGGACTAGAGGTTGTATTTAGCTTAAAGTAGCGTCTCTACCCAATTAAGGCTGCAGAACATGTCCCAGAGCTGGCAAGACTCTTTACTTGTTTGGGCACCAAATTAGACAGAACTGCACACTCAGCTCCCTTGACAGATGGAACCACTATTGTTGCTCTGCAGATACAGAGCCACTGTCCAAGCTCTGCACTCAAATGGCACTGTAAGTGGGACTTCAGGATAGACCACTGAGATTCCCTGGAACTCTGGATAGGTTCACTTGTTTTCAGGGTTGAAGGCCGTATACAGCAATGAGCAGGCCTACAGATTACCTTGCCTGCCTCAGGGTGTAGGCTTATAGACCAGGCCTCTATGGTGGCAAGACTTGTTTGGGGAACTAATAATGTAGACCTGTGCAACACATTCTGGTCAGACAGTGTCACTGGCTTGGTTATGCATGCAGGTGGACACAGCCACTAGCTGGACTCTCAAGCGCTTCTGGGCCAAGCAGTATTCCAGGTGCTCAGACCAGGCTTCCTGGTCTGATGAGGCTAGAAACTATCCTCAGCAATGGGTGGAGCTATGGGTTAACTCCCCTTCCCCAGGAAGAGTAGCAAAGTCAGCTTTAAGTCTGGCAAAGCTATTTGAGGTCTTGATTCAAGCCAAACCATGACTCAAGTTCTCTGGCCACATGGGGCCACAAGTTTTGCTTTTTAGACAGAGTTGCTTGCTGATCTCACCACTCAAGTGTTGCTGGAGCTAAGCAGCTTACCAATGGTTCATATTGGGCTTTCTGATCAAGTTGGGCTGGAAGCTAGATTGATTAGTTGGTAGAGTTATGACTTAGCTCCCCTGTCTGAGAAGAGGGGTTCATCAGGCTTCAGGGCCAGCAGGACTGCTTACAGTTCTAAATTAGGCAAACATATATCATGTAGAGTTCCCTGGCCAGGTTCCACTACTGTCTGGCTATGCAATTGAAAAGAGTCACTTGTTTGAACTACTACTTGGGCACTGCAGGCAGGAACTCTGTCTGCCAAGATCCAAGCACTTTTGGATCTCACTGCTAGCCCCACCCCCTTCTCTTTCACAGTCTAATTCCCAGTGGTCAGGCCCCACAGATTCTCCAATAATCCTCATGAGGTGAGACTAGAATGAGGTTCCTGAGAAACAACCAACAACATTGGGGAGATGGATTTATGCCCTGGGTTCTCTTTTTTCCACACTGGAGAGACTGTAAGCCCAGGGAAGCCCTCTTAGTGCTGCACTGGCCTGGGGAAAGGGCAATGAGGTCAGCATGTAACCATTCCTCTTATCCTTCTAATGAAGTTCATTAGAAGATTCAGAAGGTTGCTTAGCCTCACCTAATGATTTTCAGTGGTGTTTTGTCCATGAATAATTGTTAGTTCTTCTTGTGGGAAGGAACAAAGTTGGAAATGACCTATGTCACCATCTTGGTGACACCAGTCTTCCAATTTGCCAATTTAGTGTTAATGCCTCGGTGAAGGCATAATTCAGTAAGCCTTCTGAGCGGACAAGGTTAGTGGGTGACTGAGCAGATTCAAAGAAATTCCATTCTAGCATCTTCATCTTCTTGAGCTTTTGTCCTCTTCTAGAGTATTTTCAATCCATCATTGAGTCTAGCTTAAATTAGTCACTTAGATGTCTATTAATATAATTCCTAGATATTCAGGGTAACCTATTAAATCATAAATTCTAGATCACTGTGGTACAAATTACTTTATCACTCATAGTTTAAGCAGTAAAGAAGTAGCTTAAACAGTTGATGATTTGAGTTTAATAAAAGTATTTTTAAATAAATAGAATTAAGGGAAGTCAATTTATAAGCAGTTATTCCTCTTATGCCTAAAGGGGCAGAAGAAGAGACAGAGTGGGGGCTGAAAACCAGAGGGAGAACCTCCAGTTGGACAAGACAGCCATTTGACAGAATCTGTGACCTTTATTAGAGGGGTATAATCCATCTATGTCAATCCAGCAGGGAGGAAGTTGGATGAATAAATACTCTTTGCTCGCTGATCTCCTCTCAGCACCTCTCGTTGGCCAATAACCATGAGAATCCAGAGTTCAAGGGAGACTAGTGAAGTAGTCCTCAAATTCAGTCTTCAAGAGTAGGTAGAGAAGAGCTGGGAGTTGCTCTAGAGAGAAAAATGAAAATATCTAGCACATACTCCCATTTATTTAAGTTTTCTTTATTGCCTCTAATAAAATGTTATCCTACAGAAAGTTCTTATACATCTTTTTAAAAATCTATTCCTAGTGATTTTGGGAGATTTCAAATGATATCTTTTTATTACATTTCTAAAGAATCGCAGTGGACATCAATATTTTAATTTCCTACCTAACTTACTAAATTCTCATTAATTTTAGGTTCATAAATTATTTTGCATTATCTATTGAGACAACTTTTCATTTGTAAATAGGTTTTTTTTTTCCCTATTACAATCTCTATAACCTGCCCCCATCCTTTTGTTTGTTTCTCACTTCACTGCCTTGTTGATGAAGTACTTGTTCAAAATAAACTGTCCTACATGATTTGATCTTTATGGAATAAAATTTAAGTTTATGCAGCAGGCCTTTTTTCCTTTTTGGTAGGTTTTTTTTCCTGCTGGCTTCTTTTTAGCTGCTGGTTTCCTGATAGCTACAGCCTTTACTCCTGTCAAAGACTTCTGATTCTTAGTCCCAATAGCCTTCTTGCCTGAAACTCCCTTCTCATTTGATTTGGATTCAAGTGATTTTGTTGCCTTATCCATCTGGAGTTAGCAACTGTTGACTTGGTGAACAATGGTGCTCCAGCACATGGTCTTTGAATGTGGGTTTAACTTCGACATGATCCTCAGTTTTTTCAATGGATTTTTCTTTAGGACTCTGCAATTAATCTTCTCAGGTGGTGTTCAGAGGGCTCTTTAAATCCCTAGGCTTTTCAATATTCTAAGGTCTGAATTGAGCAACTTGTGTGTGGGAAGATTTTAGTTACTATGAGAAAGGAAAATTTATGCCAAGTTCCAAACAGATTATCTGCTTTGTGGAGGGCTCTTCCAGTCCAAATGCAGTAATGTCCCATATGCCAACCGGGAGCAAAGTTCAAAGTGTTCAGCTTGCTTATATTAAGCAGAGTAATTGCAAGGATGGTTCTAAAAGCTTTGATGATACTGTTGTCTTCATTATAGAGAATGCATAGTCCCCTATATTGGATATAGTGATGGCTTCTGATTTTGCTATTACTAGCTCTCATTCACTGAAAGGTACAGACGTTGTTGATATCATCAAGCTTTAAGTTTCTTAAGAAGCAAGAGAGCCTCCTTGGTCTTCTCATAGTTTGCAACTTTATCTTCAACCACAAAAAGAGGTTCAGGAACTTCCTCAATACAATGACCTTTAGACATGACCAGTACTGGTAAGGCCAAGGCAGTCAGGGCAGAGCAGATGGCTTATTGTCATTGTAGTGTTCACTGTACATGTTTACTCACAGCACCATATTCTGGTTGGTGAAAACGTGTGGCCCCCACAACACATATTTCTAAAAATACCCTGTCTGGAACTGTGAGTAACCACCATCTTGAACTTTGGGAATTCAAGCCACAGTTCTGCCAGTACCCAGAACTCAGCATTGGTTTGATGATCTGCCAATTTACCAAGAGCAACGGCTTTCATTTCCGCACAAGTTGGTGGGAACAAAGTTCACAATAGCTGTTCAAATGGGAGCCTTGAGCACAGCAGTCAAAGTGACATTTTTGCCAGATGACCCCTATTTTGGAGTATTTTGATATCTGAATGAGCACACATCATGGTAGGGAAAGGACAGGCTCCTCTCAAACCAGTAGACCCTGTAGGAGCTGGTTAGACCTTCTTAATATAACATATTGAAAAGAAATGGTGATATCAGGATTCCTTGTTTTATTTTTTTAACACAAATATTTTAATATTTTATTATTTTACATTGAGTTCTATAACTTTTTATAAAAACATTTTATCAGGTATCTTAGCTACCTTTGTTGCATAACAAGTTACTTTAAAAACTAGCAACTCAAAACAACAATAAACGTATATTATCTATGAATAATGAACCTGAGAGCACCTTAGAGGTATGATTCTAGCTTGGAGTCTCTCATGAAGTTGTATTCAAATGTCAGCCAGGGATGTAATAAGTTTTTGTTAATATATCCATCAAGTTTGTAGTCATCTGAAAGATTGGAGTTGGAGTATTAACTTCCAAAATGGCTGACTCATATGGCTGGCAAGTTGACGTTAATTGGATGGAGGCTTCATATCTCTTCAAAGTTGCTTGCATGCTCTTGCAGCATGGTAGCTGACTTCTCTTAGAGTGAACAATCCAAAAGACAACAAGGCAGATGCCAAAATGTTTTATAATAGTGTTCAAAATTATGCACTATTATCTTCATAATATTGGGTACACAGATCAGCCCAATACAGTGTGAGAGGGAATTGCATAAGCACATGAATACCAGGAGGTAAGGATCATTAGGGCCATTTGGAGGCTAACTACTATATCAAGTTAGTATTTTTCTTCCATTCTTTTAAGACTTTTATCATCAATTATTTTTATCAAATTATCTTTCAATATTTATTGAGATGATCATGGGAGTTTCTTGCTATAATATATCAATGTGCTTCATTACTTTGGCTTATCGTTAGATAATTAATCTTATATTCTTGGATGTATCTCCAAATAGTCATGATGTACTTTGCTGGATTAAATTTGTTAATGTTTTCTTTAGAATTGCATTTATTAGTGAGATTGGCTTATGATTTCATAACTCATGTAGTCTTGTTATCAGTGATATGCTGGTCTTGTTAAGTGCGTTGGAAAGTGTTACCTCTTCTATAATTCCATATAAATGTTTGTGATCAGTATTTGGAATTACTTTTTGAATGTTAGAATTTACTAGCAAAACCATCTGCCAGTATTATGTAGAAAGATATTTAGTTATCAGTTGTATTTCCTAAATATTAAAAAATCTGTTCCAGTTTTCAATTTCTTTTTGTTTTATTTTTTCAGAAAATTCTATGTAAACCTAAATTTCTAAGAAGTTGGCCATGTTATTCCTATTGCTTTTCACATGCTATGCCATGCAATATATCTTTTTTTATTCTAGATAGTCTTTATTTGTAACTTTTCTCTTTTTTGCTTGATCAGTCTTTCCAGAAGATTATCTGTTTTACAGTATCAAACAAACAAACAAACAACCTTTGGCTTTGTTGATCTTCTATCTTACTTTTTCCAAAAAAAAAAAAAAAAAATCCCAACTGTATGTGATATATTATCTTCGGAATTATAATTATGGTCATACATGTTATCTATGCATGAAAACATACATATTAATCAAAAATCTTACTCTTCAAAGAAAGACTTGAATGGGCTGACTTGGTGCTAGTTGTAGAAGAGCAAGCAAGATCAGGCTGGTCTTAAAGGGAGAGAGTTGACAAGCAGTTCAACTAAGAAAGCTTGATGGCTTTCTGGGGGACAGATAACAACACCAGAACCAGAATGAACAATAAATGAAAAATCCCTCACAATTTGGGAACTGGATTAATGACCAGATTAAAGAAAAATTAGAAGCTAGTGAGGAAGTAGGAATGTTCTGGGATGACTGCTTGAAGCCCAGATGAGTTTTGATGCATTGCCTTTATGGGATAGTCATCATTTGCTATGTGTATCAGGCTAACATGAAAATATAGCAGCAATTGAGACACACTGAGTTTTGTCTCTTGAGCTGTAAGCTTGTGGTACACTAGTGTACAGAATGATGAAAGAGCCCAATGATAATTTTCACCTCAAATGGCAAAACATCTTTTATGGTAATGTAAACACGTCAACCATGGGATGAACATAGCTATGAAGAAAATCAGGTGACGCAATTATAGGGTCTTGGTGACCATCAACCTGACAATATTTGATGAAAACCACATTTCTGTTATATTAAAATATCCCAATTTATTTTTAAAAGCATGACTTTCTTTAAATTTTAAATACATTATACTAGGTGACTTACAGCATCTAGCAATACACCATCCTGACCTGTTGCTCCTGAATTTTAAATGACTGAATATCTTCCTTAAAATACATATATTTGATCACCAGCTCCCAGTATGCTTTAATTAATATATACATCATTACAAATAAATGCTCATCTTAGTTTTCTGCATAAAAGGGATCGAAAGTTGTTTTACAAAAGAAACAAAATCAGCACACTTGGCGGCTGGATGCAGGATATAAGCATTTCAGAGCCTCAAGTGTCATAAGTGGTTTAACTAAACCAAGCTATAATGTATACTTCAGAGAACTGTCAGAACGGAAAACTAATTCTGTATTTGAATTGAATTCAAATAAATCCAGTACCATGTGTCTTGCCTATACGTACACCTGCTAGGATTTCTATGAATTATTTGCAATCAAAGTCTTAAACTTGTTTAAAAAGAGGCACAAATTTGCCATTTTTAAAAAACCAAAAGAGTATGTTCTTACAGAGTTATATAAATATTTCGTGTCCTTAAAAGTGACTAATGTTGACCTGCGATTTTTTAATATCTATAATTATTATATAATTATATTTTAACATAACAATTGTACTATATAATTCTTATATTTATTATTATAAATTTAAACTTTATAAGTTTACTCATTTTGTTGGGGGAATTGGGAGTGATGCATAATGCCTAAAGTCTGATTGATCAATGATAATGAAGAAAACACTCCAAATATTTGAGCCATGCATGTATTTAGTGTTTCTGTAAATTTATTAGAAGGTGAGTCTTTTAGGGAAATCTAGAAAGCTACAGAATTGAGGATTATGGTTAGGTACTTTAAAAATTTTTCAACTTTTTTGCATCTTAGGATGAGGCGAGATGCTGGTGTGGTGTCAATTCAGAAGAAAAGCTGACAAATTCAAAATGTAGTTTTTTGGGTAAAAATAAATATATAGCACCCATTTTTTGCTTATTTCCCATTTATTTGGTGCTCTAGCTTCAGTGTAAAATATTTTTACTTTTCATTTAAAATATAAAATGTAATACATTTCTCATAGAAAATTCTAAAATTAGAGGCAATTATTCTAATTTATTAAGCAAGCTATGAAGACCGTCAGGGCTATGGCATTGTGCAACTCCATTAGCAATCATCCTTCACATAGACAGGACTGAAAATGGCAACCCTCATTGTGCAACTGTTCCTGAATTTGCTCTATGGAGCTGGGCAATTCCCTGCAACCTCCTTGAGGGCTGTGAATAATGGTTTTATGTTTGTTTGTTTGTTTGTTTGTTTTCTTTTGTATCAAGTACACAAAGAGGAGAACTTGAAATTCTTCATTAGTTATTTACCCTCTGTGTGTTTGTCTCCCTCCCTCCCCATATAGACAGCTCCTTAAACTGTATAGGTATCTTCTCCAGTCCCTGTGAGGTGATTTGCCTTCTTGCCTCACCCTGTTCTTCTGTCCAAGGAAGATATAGTGCAGAGCCATTAAGAGGGATTATCTTCTTAAAAATGAAAGAATTGAAATGATAACTCTTAGGATTCTTCAGTGACCCTGTGTGGTGCATAGCCACAGGTCAATGCCTGACATTAGAAATAAATCTGTGTGGAAATCCTGGTTTGCAATGCGGTATGTGGCCATTCTTAACATTGGTTAGGCTAAGAATGCAGGTCATAGCCTGTGTTGGTTAAAAGACTAATCCCTTAAGTAGTTGCAGGTCTATTCTAGTGAAGTCATTACACCTTACCGATGTAATCATCCTTTAAAGTACATAGCCTTATCTGTAAAAAGGATAATTTATTTCTTGCCTAATGTAGTGAGCTATAATACATTAACTTGAGTGGTTTTGGATCTCCTCCTGTTGGTTTTAAACTTGGATTCCTTGAGGAAGTGCTTACAAATACACACACACAAATATATACAGGTGCATGTACACACATGCATATACAAATGTGTATATGTGTGTGTGTGTATACACACACACACATACATACATACTTAGACAATTTTATAGTCAGAAACAGGCATTTCATAAATTGCTTTTTATGGCAATGGCTTTAGATCCTTTCGACTAACAATGTAATAATCAGAAACTTAAGATTGCTCTCCATTTTTCACTTCCATTCTTTTGATTTTCTGTAACTTATGCTGTCTCCTATCTGCAACTCAAGATGCATGTTCTGTTTACTATTTTGTAATACATAAATATGATTACGTTAAATAGATGTTAATGAGAGATGTTTGGGTAAAAAGATCTGGTAACAGAGAACTTGATGGGAAGTACCGACTACTCCATTTTAAGAAACCCTCTATAGAAATATCTGTACAGAACATATTTACTAGGTGTGAGTGTTACACACAAGTCCTTTGACTGCTCTCCTTGTGCTTTTAAATATGCAGCAAATCAATAGTGTTTGATAGATATTTGGAGCTTTGAGAAATAAATTGAAGCTATATTTTTAGGAACAAAAACAACAAAATATGAGGCTCAAGTGGTTATTCATCCAAGAAATGACAAACAAGCTTGTGGAAAACAGGCATGAGTATCTAAAACCCTGATGTACTCATGGCCC
This sequence comes from Rousettus aegyptiacus, assembly GCF_014176215.1. Taxonomy (NCBI): domain Eukaryota; kingdom Metazoa; phylum Chordata; class Mammalia; order Chiroptera; family Pteropodidae; genus Rousettus; species Rousettus aegyptiacus. The sequence continues at coordinate 73,691,763 of NW_023416295.1, forward strand.
TCCAGAAACAAAATTCTGATTTGCTGTATATCAAAGGTCTCTTTGGGATTGCATTCACCAGATATTAAATATATGAGAAAAACACAGCAAAATGCAGCATCTGCCAGATATGATGTGAACTACTAGTTTGAGGTAGTTTATATTTCAACATTACCTTGTACTACATTTTTTGATGTCACATCTTTTTGAAGCTGAGTTTTCATTGATCGTTGTGATCAAAATGAATGGGGAATGAAAATCAATATGGAATAGAAAATGAGGGTGGCAGCAGCTAATCTGATTCCAAGGTTTAAGATGCTCCAAGAGCAGAAATCCGCTCAGTATGTAATTATAGTTACATAAAATTTTAAAAATTATTTTATATGTATTGGTTTTTGAATGTTACGAAGTCGAGCATAAATTATTAAGTCATTTGAGTCTAACTACTTTATAAACAGAAAGGTTAGATATTGCTTTTGGCCTCTTGAGCTCATGGAAAAATTACTGAGAAGAGTCCTGTAAACCAAGGAAGTCTGGGAACCTTTGAGTTACACAATTTTGTTGTTCAACACTGTTGAAGTATTTTAATTTGTTGATTTTTCTTGGAGAATAATCAAGAGAGACAAAGTGACACTCTTAGGAAGGTTTTCTTTTTGGTGTGTGTAGGTATGTGTGTGTATAATTCCTAGACTGTGGCTAAATATTCCCAGGTGCCCAGTATCTACCAATGAATTGAGACAGGGTTTTCTTAATTAAGTATTTGAGTAGCATGTTCTGCTTTCCACAATTCTCACTTATGGCATGACAGTGATGAGGTTGCTCTATGGTAGACATGGGATAGAAGCCATTTATTAAGGAGACTCCTGGTAAATTTACTCCAGTCATAAGGAGGTATAAATGAAAAACCATTTCATACTGCTTGATGAAGAAATTGATGCATCTCAGTTTGGGCTGATTTGTTCTTGGACCAACCCAAGAATGTGAAAATTATCCTCACCTTGGTCCTTGTGCAATTCGTTGGGGCATAATTTTTAGTATCGTTTTTAAGATCCTTTGTATTTTCATGATGCTGGTTGTAATCTCTCCTCTTTCATTTATCATTTTATTTATTTGGGCTCTTTCTCCCTCTCTTTTTTTTCTTGAGTTGGGCTAAAGTTTTATCAAATTTATCTTTCTAAAGAATGAGCTCTTAGTTTCATTGATCATTTCTTTTCTTTTAGTTTCCACTTTGTTTACCTCTACTCTGATCTTTATTATTTTCTTCCTTTTGCATTTTGTTTGTTCTTATTTTTTCTGGTCCATTTAGTTGTAAAATTAGATTTTTTCTTTTTTGGACTTTTCTTGTTCCTTGAGGTTGGTGGGTATCACTGTGCACTTCCCTTTTTGAACCACTTTTACCACATCCCATAGATTTTGGAAAGTTTTATTTCCGTTTTCATTTGTCTAACATCTCTTCACTGACCCCCTGGTTGTTTAGTAACATGTTCTTTGGTCTCCATGTCTTTGTTTTCCCTAGTTTTATTTTTGTAATCGATTTCTGGTTTCATACCCCTGTGGTTAGGAAAGATACTTGATATGATTTCAGTCTTTAATTTACTGAGGCTCAATTTGTGGCCTAACATGTGATTTATCTTAGAGAATGTTCCATGTGCACTTGAGAATGATGTGTATTCTGCTGCTTCTGGATGGCAGGTTCTGAGTATGTCTCAAGTACATTTGGTCAAGCATGGCATTTAAGGCCGATGTTTCCTTATTGATTTTCTGTCTGGATAATCTATCCATCTGTAAGTGAAGTATAAAAGTCCCTATTATTATAATTCTATCTATTTATACTTTTAGGTCTGTTAATATTTACTTTATATATTTAGATGCTCCTGTTGGGTGCATAAATATTTATAAATGTTATATCCTCTTGTTGGATGGCCCCTTTATCTTTACATAAAACCTTTGTTTCTTATTATAGTCATCGTCCTAATGCCCATTTGTCTGATGTAAGTATAAGTATAGCTACACTTGATTTTCTTTGATTTCCATTTGCATGAAGTATCTTTTTCCAAATCTTCATTTTCAGTCTCTGTGAGTCCTTGTATCTTAACTGAGTGTATTTTGGCAGGATATGTTTGCGTCTTGTTTTTTCCCCCCATTTTTTAATTATATTTAGTTCATTTACATTTAAAGTAATTACTGATAGGTATGAACTTGTCACCATTTTGTTAATAGTTTTCTAGCTGCTTTGTAATTTCTTTATTCCTTTTCCTCTGGTTCTCTTCCATTGTGATTTGATGGTTTTCTATAGTAGTATATTTAGATTTTTTTTCTCTTTATCTTTTGTATATCTACAATAGAGTTTTTCATTTTGTATTACCATGAGGTTTATATAAAACAACTTATAACAGTTGATTTTAAGTTGATAACAACTTCAGTTTGAATGCCTTCTAAAGTTCTGTGCAGTTATTATATTCTTTAGCTCTATGATTTGTGTGGTACTTTCTTATATTTTCTATTTCTTTGTTGAAATTCTCACTTTGTTTATGCACCATTCTCCTGGCCTCAGTAAGCATTTTCATGACTGTTAATTTGAACTCTTTATCAGGTAAGTCACTTATCTATGTTTTGTTAAAGTATTTTTAATTAGGTTTTACTTTATTTTTTCATTTGGAACATATTCCTTTGTTTCTTATTTTTTTATTTTTTTTTTGAACTCTCTGTCTTGGTGTCTATATATTAAAAAGCCACCTCTCCCCGTCTTGAAGGAGTGGCTTTGTGTAGGAGATGATTTTTTTTTTTTTTCTACGCTACCTTAGATCCTGGTTATCTGCACATACCTTTGTGATTTTCCTAAGCACACAGCAGCTTACTCTGTACTTAGTGGCTCCCAGTAGTTGAAAGTGTGTCAGGGTCTTTTTGTGTTCCCCATAGTGAGTAGCCTCTAAATATCACCTAGATTTAGGCTAATTAAAAGCTAGATCCTCAGGCAGCAGTTTTTAAGGTATATCGTTAGGCCTCTTTCAGGGGAAGACTAGGAGATGTCTGCTCCCTCTGCACTGAGTGGTAGACTGACATCCATTAAGAACTGTTTGTTTGGTACTGTCCCACTGAACCCGTGAACACAAGCCCCTCTGTTCACCAGAGCTAAGCTATCAAGGGTATTTTTTCTATGTGTCAGCCACAAAAATCAGATTGCTCTGTGCGCAAGCTCCTTACTTGGGAATACTGGTGACTACGGTGGGGCAGAGGGAGAGCCAAAGATGGTACCCACCAGCATCCCTGGTCTCTGGTGAGGATTACAGACAGGCCTCTAGCTGTGTGTTTAATTAGAAGCCTGACCTTCAGGCTGCAGCTCTGAAGATAAACTAATAAGCCTCTTACATTGAAAAGCTGGGTTTTCTGTCTGCCACCTCTGAGCTGTGCCCAGGGGTTAGTCATGGTGAGTCCGTTTGTGCCCATTAAACACTGTTTTCAGTTTGCTATAGCCTGGTAGGTCTTTTGATATAAGCCCCTTTGGCTTGCTTTTTTTTCTTTTCTTTTTTTTTTTTTTTTGGCAGGGGGATCATCTTTCAGGTGTAGGTCTTAAAAGTTGGGTTGCCATATATGATGATCAAACCATTTGCTCCTCAGGGAATAGCTGAGGGTTATTAGTTCCCTCCCAATTATGGGTTACCATACTGGGTGTACAGTTTATGGTGAGAGTGTGTCCCAGTCTCTTTTACTGTTTTTTTATTTCCCCTCATTTGCCTAGTGTGTAGGAGTTATCAGCTAGTTTTTGGTTTTCTTTCAGAGAGAATTGTTTCATATGTAGCTGTATAGTTTGTGTGTCTGTGGAATGAGGTGAGTTCAAATCCTTTTACTTTGCCTTCTTGAACTGGAACCCAATTTTACATTTATTGTTTACTTTAAGAGGAAAATAATTTTATTATTTTCATTTTGTGGGTCCAACAACTGAGGCACAGATAGTTTGTGGTCCTTGTACAGTATGTATCACATAGGTGGGAAAGGGCACGATCAGTCAGGTTTTGATCTCCAAAGCAGAATCTCTTGAACTACTATGAAGACTCCTGAAGCTTTAGCTAAGTGAACTAATAAAAGGCAACTCTAGGAGTTGTTTCCTTGATGACACTACTGACAGAAGCTATTATCTTTTCATTTACTCTTTCTCTTAAAATCGCGATGCCATCGGACAAAATCAGTTAGTGTTAAATGGTTAACAAAGCTATAGTACAAATACAAACATTTTCTATCTTGCTCATTGTATTACATTCCTAACATTTCCATTTTCTGAGGTCTCTCAAGTCATTTACATATCAGCATTTGCCCTTTTATGGTGGTTTGTTCTAATATCAACTGAACTTTAAATATTCTTTAAAAGTTACCCTGTGTAATTCTAGTTGGCTCTATTTCACAGTATACTTGATAGTGTTGAGAAGGTGAAGTGAGATTCCTTTTCCTTGTCAGTGATTTCAGCTGTCAACCTCTAAAACAGTGACACAGGGAAGCTATTATTAAAACTGTTTTTGTCAAAGCAAGGGCATTTCAGAAGCGAATAAATCTAGAACAACCAACTTCTCAGTCTCTTGAGCACTTTATTTGTTATAAATACAAGTCAATACCACAAGATGGCACCTTCTTACTTTCAACATCTACGGTTACAAACAATCATCTTCATAAAATGGTTTCAGCTTTTTTAATGTGTTGTTTTAGATATCATTGAAACCTTATAAAAGCAAGACTTGCTACAAACAAGATCAACCTTTGATGTATATTAATTGAGGTCAGATAATTAAATTCAGAAAAAGAATTTATAAATATTCAGATAAGAAAATTGAATTACAATAGAAGAGTTTGTCATCAAACTGAATTACAACTGTGCATGATTAATTCTATATCTAGATTGCTGTTTTTGTTAAAATGCAGTATAAGTAATCAAATAATCTATACCTCATTCTCCAATGTAACCACCTATTTCATTTGTGCATTCTAACATTCAGTACACAATTCATTCAGAAATCACCTTGCTTTCATTTAGTCTAGCAATTATGCACACTCCATTTTTTTTTTTTTCAATAGATGCAATCCATGAAGTGCCATCATCCCCTGGCTACAAAACAAAATACAATATTTAAAGGTAAAAACTCAGAGAATTTCTGAAATGGTAACCCATTCTCTCAGTGTTCATGAAAATAGTCAATCCAATTTGAAAGTCTTTGAACTAATGTAAACTCTAGAAAACTCAGTGTTGAAGTATGGGAACAATAAAGACTTGCACTAATATAGTGCGTAACAATGCAGTGTGGGACTCATCATTTACAGTAAATGTCTTGATTGGACTTTCCTCTGGATTGTCATCATGCTGCTGAAGATAAAGTTTACTCAAGTCTGTGGGAATTCCATCATGTTTTCTTCTTCCCATTTCCAAACAGGAAGATAAAAGTTTTCAGTTGCCTTGTGAAAATCAAAAAATTAAACACTCACACCAACAAAGAACTAGAAAGCAAAATGGCAGACCAAATAATCCTTGACTCCATTTCCAAATGAAGTTGAGGCAATATTACTTTTGCGATACTGGTGTTCTGCCTAATATATCACACCGTGAGATTCCTCAAAAAACTGAGAAGTCTGAGAACTACAAAAGAGAAAGCAGTTAAGGCAGTTGATGTCTACATTTGGATTTCTTTTTCAGGTTACATGTCTAAGTCTCCATCATAGGCTAAGGTCAGAGGCTTCTGTTGGGGAGGTGTGCTTTGATGTGGTTTTGGCTTCTTGCTGCAAAGGGAAAAGAATTCCTGAGATAGAGTTCACAGGGCTCTCTTTCATCTGCCAACACAATAGCAAGATTTAGAAATTCAAGCAGTTAAATGACAAAAGGTTACTTTCTCTGGACTTATGGGTTTCTTTTTTGGATACTTATATTTTCAACACCATTTTCAGAAGAAACTATCATGTTTTTGAAATCTTAAAAAATGGTTTAGTGGTCGCAATGAGCTTGGCATAGGATACTTTCCTTTCTTGTTTATATACATTAATGTGAACATTTGTTATTCATAATTCCTGAGCTACTGCAACTTTCACATCACAGATGTTTAACATTATTAGCTGCTGGAGCAGCCAGACTCCCTTACTCTGGTCTTGTTTCTAAGTAAACATACTTCTGCTCTGGCCTGAAACTTGACATTTAGCTGCCAAATCACCAGAGTTTTTCAGGAAAATTTCATTGATTCTGCATCATGCAAAGCCATTCTCACCTCCTCTGTTTTACTTGAAGCCAAAAACTTTGCCGGGTAAGGGAGGGTTGCTATTCTTTCTCACACAGAAAGAAGCTAAAATCGAATACTAATTCCAATTCACACAGCGATGCCCCAGATCTGGGGCAAAACAACCTGCCCTACTCTGATTCTTATTGTAAGTGAATCTCAACTTACATCTACAAATATTTATAGTTTGAATTTTGCCACACACTGCCCCACTATAATAATTCCCTTCCTCTTCAAAGTTTTTGCTTTGCCATGCCTTCAGAGCTCAGCTAGCAGGGACCCATCTCCTTCCCTCCCTCTAAATGTCTATAGTATGTATTTTACAGTAACATCTATTAAATGAATAGTAAGTGTCCAGCCCTCTAAGCACTCTACATAAAATATCTCAATCCCAGAATAACCCTGAGAGAGAGGGACTGGAATGATTGCTACTTTACAGAGGGATGAGAGGTTATTTACTCTCCAAGTTACCAAGTGAGTGGCAGAACCTAGATTCTAAGCAAGTCCAACACCTAGACCCATCTATGCCTTTAACCTCTTCACACATTATCTCTCTACACATGTATTACTTAGGCGCTTGATAGAGACAACTTTCTTGTCTGTTCACGTAAAGTTTTATACTCTGAATTTAAATTAAAAACAAACATTTTAATGTGCACAATTCAATGACAATTTGTACATTCACCATGTTGTGTAACCATCACCCCTATCTAGTTCAAGACCATTTTCATCACCCCAAAGGGAAACTCTATACCAATTAAGCCATCTCTCCCAGTCCCTGCCCCACCCGCCCAGCGACCACTTATCAACTTTCTGCCACTATGGATTTGTTTGTTGTGGAAGTTTCACATAAATGAAATCATACCATATGTGGACTTTTGTATCTGGCTTTTTCATTTAATGGCTACATTGGAGAATTTTATGTTATATGAATTCTACCACAATTAAAAAAAAAAAGATGTTTGATAAAAGTTGCAGGTAGAATGTCCTAGTTTAAAATGCTTACGTTCTAATTTAAAGAGAAAACTATTTTTTTTTAGCTTTAATTTTTGAAGCAAATCATAGAAGCTAAAGAGAAAAATTAAAAATCATTAGAAAATAAACTATTAAAAGGAATCAGATCCTATCAGTGCCTCTCATCAGCACCTGCAGGCAGTGGGTGCTCAATGGCTGACTTGCTGAGTGCTGGGTGCTGCAGGCAAACAGCTTCCAACAAGAGAATTTGAGAAGTAGAATCCTCTGCTTGAGAATCCTCTGCAAAGGGATCCCCAGCCTCCAATTTCCTGCTTCCAAGGTCTTTTCCACTACTCCAAAATTTATTACATAATTAGCTGAATAATATTCCATTTAACTTTATATTAACATATACATACATTCCAGTGGCTATAATCATATTGCTGGGCTCAGGCTGTAGCATGAAGAAAGGACTAAGCTTGAAATGGGTTCCTGATTGGTCTAATCTGCAGTATTTATTAAAGGTACTAAGAAAACGTGTGAATAAGAGTTCAGGACAACTTAGAAGTGGTATATCCACCATGGTGGTGGTGATGCTAGTGGAGATTATCTTAGTGTTAAAGAATACCTTGCGGTTCATCTAGAATGACATTAGGGGTCCCCTCTCCCAGTTACCTTTTTTGGGGGGAGCAGGGGAAGAGAGACTGAAAAAACATGTGCTTCCTTCCAAAGAGTTTTGTCATTCCACTCTTAGCTGGCATTTTCTAAGGGTCATTAGGCAAACAAATGAGAGGAGTGAGTTCTGGGGAGTAGGGGTAGGGATAGAAATTGTTGGATCTTTACACCAAGATTTCCTTCCCAGGAAATATGGGCCAGCATCTGTGAGCTGGGCCTGGAAATTTCTCAGTATTACACAGATATTTTTACATGTATGGAATTCTGAACATTCTGTACACCTCTGGAAAAACAGGGCTCTTAATAGATAAGCCTTGGGTTTTTGTGGGCTATGGTATGTACTGGGGATCACTGTGATGAAGACCTCGTTTTATGAATTTTTTCATATTGTGTAACATCTCAGTTGACATAAAATCACAACTATGAATGTGTGAGATCTGAAAACTTATATGGAGCTTAAAATCTCTCAAATGTTGGCAACCATTGAATAAGGTGGTACTTTGCTGGGCAGTTGTGGCTTTACAACAAAGAAACCTGAGGAGAAGCTGAGGGGCAGCCCTGCCCTCTGCAAAGCCAGCACCCAGGAGACTTTTTTTCTTTTTTAAATTATAGTTGACATATAATTTTATATTAGTTTTAGGTGTACAACATAGTGATTAGGCATTTATATAACTTGTGAAACAATCACTCCAGTAAGCCTAGTACCCATCTGACATCATATGTAATTATTACAATATTATTGACCATATTCCCTCACTTGTACTTCTTATCCCCATGACTATTGTTGTAACTGCCAATTTGCACTTCTTGATCCCTTCACTGTTTTCATCCACTCTCCCTACTCCGAGCCATCTGGCAACCATCAATTTGTTTTGTGTATCTGAAATTGTTTCTCTTTTGTTTGTATATTTTTTTGTTTTTCTAGATTCTACATATAAGTGAAATAATATGGTATCTGTCTTTCTTTGTCTTATTTCACTTAGCACAGCAGATTACCTTCTAGGTCTACCCATGTTACAAATGGCAATATTGTATTTTTTTTTTTTTTTATGGCTGAGTAACATTCCATTGTATATATGGACCACTACTACTTTAATCATTTATTGGTGGACACTTAGTTTGCTTCTGTAACTTAGCTATTGTAAACAATACTTCAATGAACACAGAAATGCATATATCTTTTTGAGTCAGTGTTTTGTATTTCTTTAGATAAATACTCAGAAGTAGAATTGCTGAGTCATATGGTATATCTATTTTTAATTTTTTAAGGAGCCTCCATACTGTTTTCCATAGTGGCTACACCAACTAACAAGTCGACCAACAGGGCAAGAAGGTTCCCTTTTCTCCACATCCTCTCCAGCACCTGTTTGTTGATTTATTATGTTAGTAGATTTGAGAATTGAACCAATCTTGCATTGCTTATGGTTTATGATCTTTTTAATGTATTGCTGAATTAGGTTTGCTAATTTGTTGAGGACTTCTGTGTCCATGTTCACCAGGGATAATGGCCTATAATTATTTTTGTAATGTCTTTGTTTGGTTTTGGTATCAAGGTTGTTCTGGCCTCATAATGAGCTAGGGAGCCTTCCTTCCTCTTCAGTTCTTTGGAATAGTTTGAGAGGGATAAGTATTAATTCTTGTTTTTTGTTTGTTTGTTTGTTTGTTTTTTGTGAAATTCATCAGATGAAGACATCTGGTCCAGGATTTTTTCTTCTGGGAGTTTTATTATTATTATTCAATTTTAATATCAATTATTGGTTGTTCAGATTTGCTATTTCTTCCTGATTCAGTCCTACATTGGGTGTGAAGATGTTTACAGGAGTCATATCCTTTTGTTGGATCCCTTTATCATTATGAAATGTCTGTCTCTTGATTTAGCTCTTGTTTTAAAGTCTGTTTTTATTTTTAATTTTTATCAAAGTATTGCTAACCCAGCTTTTAAAAAATGTTTCCATTTGCATGAAATATCTTTTTCCATTCCTTGGCTCATTGTATGTTCCTAGTAATGTATAATTTCTTCCAGTTGCCCAATCTGTTTGCATATAATTACTTGTTTTGTGGCTTACAGGTAGTCTATTGTGGAAAATGTTCCATATGCACTTGAAATGGATATATATTTTGTTGCTTTGTGGTGAAATGTCCTAAAAATATAAAATAAGTATATCTTATCTAATGTGATATTTAAGGCCGCTCTTTCCTTGCCGATTTTCTGCCTGGGTGATCTATCCATTGATGTCAATAGGATGTTAAAGTCCCATATTACCGTGTATCTGTCCCTTTATGTCAATATTTGCTTTATATATTTAGGCGCTCCTACATTAGGTGTGTAGATGTTTATAAGAGCCACATCCTTTTCTTTGATCCTTTATTATTATGAAATGTCCTTCTTTGTCTCTTGATATATCCTTTGTTGTAAAGTCTGTTTTGTTTGATATCATAGTATTACTACACCAGCATTTTTTTTTTCATTTATATTTGCACAAAATATCTTTTTCCAACCCTTTCAGTCTGTAGTGGCTCTCTTATAGGCGGTCTACCTATGGCTTTTGCTTTTTATCCAATGAGCCACCATATTTGATCTTCTGATTCATCTAATTTGATGTTAATTTCCTCTACTGTATTCTCCATTTCAATTATTATATTCTTCATCTATGTTTTTTTTTAATGATTTCTATCCCTTTCTTGAAGTTCTGAGTTCATCTACTCTTAAGTTCATTAAACAACTTTAACAAGTGTTTTTAATTCTGTATCTGGTAAATTGCTCGTCTCCATTTTTTTATTTAGCTTTTTTTTTTTTTCCTTGTAGTTGTGTTCTGTTCTTTCATTTGGGGTATTTCGTTGTTTCTTCCTTTTGGCTGCCTTTCTGTGTTTGTTTCTATGTATTATGTAGATATGCTATGTTTCCTTATCTTGGGATAGTGGCCTTATGTAGTAGATGTCCTGATGGGCCTAGTGGTTCAGTCTCCCTGGTCTTGAGTTGGGTGCTATGGGATTGTTGTTCTCCTTTTGTAGTTGAGGCGTGATCGACCCTTAAAATGACTAGCTGTGAGGACTGGCCGTGACAATTTGTTGTGTGAGGATGACCATGGAGCTGGATTCACTTTAGCAAGGCTCTGGTGCCTGCCAAGTCTCCTCTCTGAGTGTGTCTTTGTGGTCTAAAGCCGGACATTAGGTGTGTTGGTTCTGAGACCTCTTAGGAGGGGCCCTGGTAAGGCCAAGGTCAACCACTGCCTGTGTCCATTCTTGGCACCACCTGGTAGGAGCTACAAAGTGATCTCTGGTTGGTTGCTACCTGTGCTAGGCTTAGAGGTACCAGGTGATGCTATGCTACTAACTGAGGCTGGCAGCCACTACTGTCCAGAGCACACTGAGGCTAGCTGCTGCTTATTTGGGGTTTGTGGATCTTTGAGAGATTTTAGGAAAGTCCAAGCACTAGCCAAATCTAGCAGGTCTTGAGGAATAGTTGCTGAAAGAGGTTTGGGCCTGATAAGTAGTGGGGAAGAATCTCACCAGGTAGGGGAAAACTATGTTAACCAGTTAATGGCGAGTTCAGAATTGGTGCCTACATTTGCCTGCCAGGTGGGTTGTGGGAAGGCTCAATAAAGGAACAATGCCATCTGCCGGTCCTTCTGTCCCCAGAAAAAGCTGGCCTGAAGCTGGTAATTCATTTCCTCCTCATATGTTCCTGATGTTTTTCAAGCCACTACCCCTGTGCTAGAGCTCAGAGTGATTGAATTTGTGAGCAAATGAGTCTGGGTTCAGGCCCTTTAAGACTTGTAGCACCTAGGTCTCTAGCAGCCCACTGTCTTTCTTGGACATAAACTTTACTGGTTTTCACAGGCAGTTGTTATGGGGATTTCCGTCCCCTGTACTGGAGCACCAGGGCTGTGGAGTTTGAGATAGGCCTGGGACCCCTTGCTCCTCAGAGGAATCTTCACAGCCAAATTCTTAATTGTCACACTGTGGATGTGAGGCTAGTCTGTTCTGTGTCTCTGTCCACCCTATCAGTCTCAGTCTCAATGTGGCGGCTTTTTTATATCCTCAGTTATGTCTGTTCAGTTGGTCTTCAGATGGTTCTCAGTGATGTTTGTTCTATAACTTAGTTGTAATTTTGATTTGGTTTTTGGAGGATGCAAGCACAGAATTTACCTACTCTGTCATATTGACTAGAATTCCTCAGGGCACTTGCCTTTAGAGGCTCCTGCTCCCTACCTTTCTTCCTTACTGGAATTCATTTTTTTCCTCAATAAGTTTTATTTTTAAGCATATTTCCCCTCAATTCTGGTATCATAAAAGGAGTAAATCAGGACCCACAAATGCCTGACACAGAAGCTACCACCTGTCATTCTCTAATCCATCATGCAAACTTGGGTGTGAGAGATCACTGACTGACACATTTTAAAGTGACCTTTTTCATAATCATTTGCATCTTTGTGAAGGGTAAACACATTAAGCTAGTAAAGTGAGCTCATTATGAACTGAAAAGCAAGCTGCTAGCATTTCTTAGCATTGTTGAATTCAAGCCACAAGGTTTTATCAGGGCAGTGGGGATTAAGTAGTTTGATGAAAGCCAGAAACTCTTTTGTTTAGGTAGTTACTCCTGAGGGCTGACCCTCTGGAAGTGGGGGCATCACTCTCAAACTTGGACTGAATAACAGCCCATTTACGGAGTTTGCTGAGCAAAACAGAATGGATGTCATTGAGTAACTTCCTGGCACTATGTCTAGATTACAAGCTTACCCAATGGTTGGCCCCACTAAAACGCCTCATGGATCTTTATTGCCAGAGAAATTGGGACATCAGTAATATTTCAAAAACTTCAAACAGTAATGACAGATGTACAGAGTAGTATCTGAATGAAAGTTCCTTCAGGTTATTTTTCTATATTTTCTCAAAAGCATTTCCAAATTTTATTATAAATTGCTTTCATGGAAAATCTATCCCTAAGACCTGGCATATTATAGCAATTCTCTTGTCCTAAGCCTTTTGGAGGAGAAAATAAAAAACCTCCAAAACTGTCTCTAACTCTTCTGCAGGTTATTTAATAGAGGTAGATGCTGTGATAGTATCTATTTGGATTCTTGAGGTAGCTCATAGGTAAAGGTAAGTAGTATGTGTTCTGATATCAGATCTGTTCCTAGTTCTATAGCTTAATTAACTTGGGAAACATGGAGCCTCTAAATATGAAACCAGAAGACACTGCATTCTAAAGAGGACTGGAAGGCTGATGGAAAGAGCATGCACTATGGGATTAGGCAAACCTGGAACTGATTTTACTAGGCCAATGACCTCAGATAAGGTATTTAACTTTCCTGAGGACCACCTACTCTTTCTTTAAAATGAGGACAATAGCAACACTTCATTAGATTATCATGAACCATTACTTTTTTCCTGACCTGTCTCTAAAAATCATGGGCAATACATTTTTGCTTTACTTATCTACTCATTTATTCATCTACTTATTCAGTTCTTCAATACATATTTATCAGACTTGTGCTATGAAAAATATCAATAAAATATAGCCATTACACCTCTTCCCCTTCTTCCCACAGAGTCCTCGGGGTTTGGTAAAGAAGGATAATATTTATACAAATAACTACAATACCAATGTGGAATAAATGTCATAAGGGAGGAGGGATGGGCAAGTTATTCTAGATTGTTTGAAAGGAAAATGTTGGCATTTGAGTTTTACTGGGAAGAACTGGTGGAATGCCAATATCTTGTGAGGAAAAATTAATTTTAGATGAATGGGATATAAGAGGTAAATCATGGAAGCAGAAGCCTCCTTGCGGAATTAGAAGGTACCACGTTATTTGCCCTGAATAAGGTTACTGCTAAAAATAATTATCTTTCAGAAAGAGCTTGTAGCTTTATATTCAACCCCTATAAATGTTTCATAGTATGAGGAACTGCCTTTACAATGCAAAGTTTTTTTATTAAAAAAAAATAGGGATTATATACACACACACAATACACATAAAATGGCCATTTTCCCTAATATATGTGAATAGGTACTTGGGTCTTAGGATAAAACAGCAGTACAAACAGGCTGAAAAAAGTGCTATCTTTCAAACAGTTGGGATGGAAATATGATAAACTTGACTGGAAGGGGAGACTATAGCAGTGAGAGTGATCCGAAAGATACATGTAAACTTCGAATAAAATTTATGAAATTAGACAAAATGAGTATTTTATAAAAGGATTATTGATGTGAATGTATAACTAAGCACTACAGTTAAATTAAATTAGGAAATTTACTGTTTTATCAAAATACTATTTACTATTTTATCTTGTGTTTTTAAATTTTCTTCAATGATAAAATGAGGACTTAAGTACATCTGGGACTATACAATCCACCAGAGTGTCTAGGGCATAAAGAAAGAGAAGATGAGGTTGAAAGAGTTGTTTGAGCTCTAACTGTGGAAGACTTTAGTTGACTGGCTAGGCAGCCAGAACACAACTTTCATTTTGCTGTCAATGAGAAGCCATTGCTGGTGTCTGAGTAGGAGAGGGGCTGATACCTGGCTAAATTTTAGGAAAACTAACCTGGCTACAGACTGGAGAAGGGAGCATTTGTGATGGTCCAAATGTGGAGCTATTGTTACTTCCCAAAGAGGGATTATAAGATTAGGCATTGAGGATGAAAAAATAGATTAAGAAATAATGTACATATATTTATGTTATTTGGCCACTGGAAAGAGAGTGGAAATTCCATTTTTTTTTTTATATTAAACTTATTTAGAAAATTGTTTCTTACTAGAATTCAGTGAGGTACCTAATTAATCACCAGAGAGTATAGTCATGCTGAAAGAGCCTTAATAAATACTTATCATTGAAAGAACGGAATAAGGTTAACATAACTTTAAGTTGGAGGGAATCGAGAAATGTAAAAAGGCAAAATTTGAGCATTACCATTAATTTTAGATCTCTTAGATATTCGAGAGAAGAGGGAGCCATAGAATCTGGATTTGGGGAAGTGGCTATTAACAACTAGAACACATCCAGGCTTTTAAAGAATAATAGATTATCTCACATTGTATTTAGTCCTTTGCTTGGAGAGCAGTTTCTCATCTGTCAAACCTTCATATACTTTGTTGCAATCATACTTTCTCTTCTTTTTCTAATATTTTTCTGGTGGTAAATGCTTCTTATCACTCTGAACCTCATATAAGGCTTTGACCTTCACAGTTGTTCATTAAAACACAATCTAGGCAATACTTAAAAACTTATCAATTCAAATATGAAAAAATGGTTAAATCATTTGATTAAATGATGAATAACTAACCGAAAGGGTTTTTACTATCATCCTAAGTTGGATAAAAATCCAATTTCTAGAGATTCAGTTTCTATCAATCACTATAGATGGCAGAAAAAATTAAAGTCATCTTATTTTCTTCACTAACTTTCATGGACCAAGGGTAAAAATTTAAGAACCTGTGTAGCCCTAGAAACAGAATTTGAGATGAAATATATAGAAAAGCTGGATTTGGATCTAGATTAAAATGGGTAAAAATTTTCAAGGAAGTAGTCAATGGGAAAGATGAATATAAATATCTTGACTTGGAGGAAAAAGTAAACTAACACTTTGATCTCATGAAAATACAAAAAAAAAAAAAATCCTTTAAAGTTTATGCTTAGGAAGCCAATAAAATATTCTCAATACACATGAAAATATCCAAAGGCATTTCCTTCTCTCCGGTTTCAAGAACAGCTCAACAATAATATATTCTATACAACAAACTAGTCATACTTTTCTGAGAATAAATTTTCCAAACTACTCACTTAAAATATGGGATTATTGGAATTGACATTCTCCCACAACTGGTACAGATAAACACTTGGCTGTAGTTAAAATGTGCTAACATATTCGAACCAACTGGTCACTTTAACTGGTTAAAATAGGTCATTTAAGAACTAGAATTATCTAGAGTGATGGTTCTCAGCATTGGCTACATATTAGAATTGCTTGGGGGCACTTTTAAATATCCATACAACCTGGTCACAGGCAAGACTAATTAAATGAGATTCTCTGAGGCTAGGACCCGTGGTATCTCCTGGAGGTGCCAGGAGATACCAATAAAAACATGCCAAACTGAAAACTGCAGATTTAATACTATAATGGGACAGTCCTGACTAATGATTTGTCTCTTGCAATTTCTGATGTTATTAGAAAATCAGAATAAAGAATGTTATTTCAAATGAGCGTGATAATGATTTCCCATTTCAATTATTTAACACTGTTGGTAATTATGTGTGGATTCAAGGTCCTGTTATAATGGCTAATGATCCTCACATGTTTTCTTTTAGTATAATATACTGCCAATAAAAACATGGAATATAAACTATAATTAGTACTTACCAAACAAGGTAGGAAGTAAAGACTAGGAAAATCATGATAAGAAAACCACTACCTGAAACGCCATAAACCCAAATTTTTACTCGGCCATCTGTTTAAAGAGAAAATAACAAGCTTAGCATTTAAAAGCTTTATTTCTCATCTGAATTCTGAGACTTACATAAGGCATAAGTGGAAATGCCCAAATGTGACAGCTATCAAAAGTAAAAAGTGAAAATGTAAGATAAACTATCAAAATTTTCATGATGCTAAACAAACACTGGCAACCATTACTTCATAAAATCTAACAACTGGCAGGATATTTTTTTGCTCTATTTTAAGTGAACAGACAGTTAACTAAACTTAGAATTGGACTGACAAAGGAATCATGTTCCTTTCTGAAAGATATACACAAACAGAAGGTTTATTATACTTTGTGAATGTAATTAACAGCATATCCAAAAAACACATGTCAGCATTTTATTCTAAAGGCTTCCGTAGGATGAAAAAACAATCAAAATCTGTTGTAAACAACACTTTGTAATAAACTCAAAATTACATTCAATTATATTATGACTACCTATCATACCTTTTGCTTACAAGACACTTTCAAGCCTCATTCGGGTTTTAGAATGAGGCTTCAATGAAGTAATGATACTTTTCTAAGGTCTTAAAGCTTTCAACAAAGCTTTGATTCTGACTTCTTTGAAACATTAATGATAAAATCTCCTAGTCTGAGTTTTTAAATTGAGTGAGAATGCACCTTTAATCATATTACCCCTACACCTAATAGAGTTGAATGAATTATTGGAAGGACCCAATGCTTTTAAAACCCCAGTGGTGAGCTATGTGGTCCATGACCTTTAAGTATGTTATTTAAATAAGAGTAACTTTTTATAACATAATGGATAAAGTCAAACTTTAAACTATAAAAAAGTTATCTAGTGAAATATAAGTCTTCCTGTAACCCTCTCTCAATTCCCTAGCCAGGAGCTACTCCTCTTACCAGTGTCCTTGTGAATCATTTCAGTTTCTGTATATGCAAGCATGAGTATGTACAAAATACATTTTTTTAAAAAAGACAAATGATGCATATCACTCCCTTTGATTTTATTTTTTTTACTTAACAATATATGTTGTAAATATTTCTATTCTAGTTCATAAAGGTCTATTTTTCATTCTTAATATATTTTATTTATCCATTCTATTTATTGACATGTTTTCTCTCATTTTCTATATAACAAGTAATCATGTAATGAATGTCATATGTGTATATATTGTATGATAAATTCCTAAGAGAAATTTTAGGTCACAATGATGATCTATATTGCCTAAATGCCCTCTTATAGGTTGCTCCAGTTTACACTGTAATTATGAAAACAAAGTTATAAACTCTCTTCTCAGACTAAATATTATATATTCTCTTATATACATGTATATATGCACATGTGTATATGTATGCATATACACACACATGTATATTTACACACATGATATAACATATGCTTTAATTAGAACCCCAAAGGTTAAGGAACCTTGTGGATGTGAAGACTCATCTCTCTGAAACCTCACCCTGATCCTCTTCCTGAAACAGAGTCCACAGGCAGCAGGTAGGCCTGCCTACATTTCATATCATGTGTCCTTCAAAGTTAAATCTACTCCTAACTTAGTCACAACATGAAAAAGATATTTTTAAACATTTATGGTGTGCCCAGACATATAAGGGAATTAAAAGTGAGTTAAGATATTGTGGCCATCCTTAAAATCTGGTTAAAGAGTATATGTATATCTTGTTTCTCCCACAAGAGCTAGGGGTCCTTTGGAGCTGCGCTCTGGTTTTTGCTTCATTTAAGCACAACATCAAGCAGTTTAGAGAGGCCTAGAGTCCAGGAGGAAAGTTCCTAGGGTATATTTTGCCTAAGTTTTGCCTCTTTCCTCTCCATGCCCTGTTATTCATGCCACTTTGCTCAGTCATTAGTAGCATTTTGGCTCTTAGAAGATGTATGTATGATAGGCAGAGTATCTTGCTTTCATTTTCTGCCCACTTTATAAAGTGGGAAGAAACAAGTGCTATGTAAAGGCTTCATGACCTGCCCTTCAAACTTTTCTATCACTTATTGGTGGTGTGAACTTGGTCAAAATAATTTGAATAGCCAGTTTAAGACTCATCTCTAATGGGAATGATAGCATCTCATTATATTGCATGAATCATTTCGTTTTCTTGCAACCTAATGAGATGCTATCATTCCCATTTAGAGATGGGAATGATAGCATCTCATTAGGTTGCAAGAAAACGAAATGATTCATGCAATATAATGAGCGCAGAACCACAAGGTACACAGAAAGCAACTAATATTCATTCCTGGGCAAGGCATGGAGAATTTAGGGAAAGAATGTTATAAAAGGCTTATTTCAATTAATTAATAAGAACATTAGTACCCAATTCTGACCTGTGCACTTAACTCTAAGCTTGAACTTTCTCCAAAGTTTCCTTTTTAGCAATTCTTTTCAGTGCCAATTTGGTGCTAATTTCTACTCGTTTTTCTGCAAATCGGGTCCCCTCTACTTTAAATTTTTCAGAAATTCTTCAAAATATGTTCTTCTATGCTAATGTTTTAAAAAATCAGTCTGTAATTTCAAGGAGTTTGAAAGAGAAAAGGCAGGTAAGATCATTTGTTTAACCTACTCTCTTGACTCAGTTTTAAATGCCTTCTCTGATTTCAACACTCAAGATCCCCTCCCTGTTTCAGCATTCTCCCAAAGTCATGGCAATGAAGGATGTTATCAGGAAAAGTAAACCAATCGTTGAGACCTTTGCTCCAAACTTGGAGACTGTTCACCATCACTGTGCCCAGGCTACTTTCTCCATATGGTATTCAACTCTACTTTGTGACCCAGGGATTTTCTCCTGTATCCAGCATTGACAGGTCAGAAGCCAAGCTATTAAGATTCTACCTGTCACCTTGATAAAAATTAAGGCAACTTTTCTGTAAAATACAATTAGAGTTTTTCTGGGTGATGCTCTTAAATATCAGAATTTGCTAGATACAGGAGATGAAGCTATAGCCTGGCTTAATCCTCAACTAGATCTAATTCTTGTTCCTACAGTGCTTAATGTGCAAGTCCATCTAGAAGAGCATCCTACTCCAGTTCTGAGTAAAACCACCCTCAGTGATGCCTAGAGAACTTTGGTACGTAATCCTTTAATTGCAGCCACAGAGACAATGACTGTTGACTCAAATGAGTTAAGAGTAAGACTCTGGTAGTGACTTGAGTAGTGAATTACCTGTAAATACTTAAAAAAAAAAAATTCATTACTGTCCTTAATAACCACCAATTCCTGAGGCCTACAGGTCTGACACTGTGCTAGTACCCACAATAATCCTGAAGGGTAGGTGTTTCTAGATTAATTTCTTCATCTGGGAAATCATACTCAGTCTCCAAACAGGTACATTCTGAGCCATGATGTCTACAACGTCTGTCTTCCTTGAAACTGATGCTATCATTTCACTACTGTTTCTTAAACCAGAGTCCCTGGACATTTCCTGAGGTATCTGCATGCTGCCAAGAATATATTCCTATTTTTGCTTTTAATTTAAAAGCATACACATTTGCAGAGAGAATTTAAAATTTATATATTTTAAAGGTTATTATTTTGGTTACCTAATTCAGCATCTCTTAGATGGGGGTTGACAGACTGATCCTCATCCATCCATGAAAACATTTTACATTTAAACTTGAGGAACTTTAGACTATATTGCCTCTTCCCTCATTCTGTTTTTTGTTTTTTTTTTTCCCTTCCCTCCATTCTTTGTCCTGGACAGTGGTAAAAAATATGAAACCCAATTCCCAGTGAGAAAATTTACATTTTTTTTTACTCATAACTGAAACGTACCTGGATCAAGGGGTTGAAGAGACCATCCTTTAAAAATATCATGTATTTTTGAATTCATAGGTCTGTTTTTCCCTGAAAGGTTTTTCACATGAGCCTTTTTATCCTCTGAGCCAGGTATTTTCATGCAGTAATCCAGAAAACCATTTGATCTCATTATTTCAGTATAGCCCTTCTCACAACCACAGACTCCACCCTATAGCATAAAAAATATTTTTATGGTTATACAGTAAGTTGTGCAGATGAAAAAATGTCAGAATCACTTGATATTTGCATATGTCATGGCAATTTAGGGTTTTTCAGCAATAGACTTGCCAAAGAGGTGAAAATCCAATAAATAGTTCATCTTTCTGAATTCCAAAATCAACTCCTTAAATAAATCATCAGCTTTTCCTAGTGGTTCACAATTCTTTGTCAATAACTATATCCTCTTCTCTCTCATACCTAATTTTAATATTATTTTCCAATTACAGTGACATAATATTAGTTTCAGATGTACAACATAGTGATTAGACATTTATATAAATAATGAAGCGATCACCCAGATAAATCTAGTACCCACCTGACACCAGAGTTACTACAATATTATTGATGATATTCCTTATGCTATAGTTTATATCCCCTTGAAACTACCAGTTTATACTTGTTAATCCCTTCCCCTTTTTCACGCAGCCCTTCAACCCCCTCCTATCTGGCAACCATCAAAATGTTCTCTGTATCTATGTTTCTGTTTTGTCTGTTTCTTTCTTCAGAGTCCACATATAACTGAAATTATGTCTTTCTTTGTCTGACTTACTGTACTCAGCACAGTATCCTCTAGGCGCATCTACATTGTTGCAGATGGCAAGATTTCATTCGTTTTTTATGGCTGAGTAATATACCATTGTATATATGTATGTACATATCTAAGTAATGTGCTCTTTGAGCTCTGTTGCTGCCCAAGCTGCTGAATGCCTCTCTCACCTTCTGCCATTGATCACTAACTAGTCTGAACTACCTTTCCACTTGTAGGCTTGGTTCTGCACTCAAGGAGGGCACCCCAAGTAGCCGAAAAAAGGAGTTCACCAAAGGCACATGCCTATGAGAAGAAACCTATTTAAAAACCATGACATAACTTTAAAATTTTTATATATGCACTGCACATCACAGATGCCATTGATTAGAATACATTATAAATTTTGCATTAATTCCTGAACAGTAGTAGATGGGAATTAAGGGAGAAGGATTTTATTTTGCTTAAATATAGGCTTCTGGTCAAAATGGCAAAGTAGGCAAGGGCTATGCTAACCTCCTCTCACATTATCAAAATTACAGCTAAACTACAGAACTATCACTGGGAAATGCATGAAGTTTAGCTGAAAAGAAGTCCTATACCTAAGGATATATGGAAGCCACAACAAGACTAGTAGGAGGGACTGAGATGCCAAATAGGATAGTCCCACATCCATGTGTAGCAGTTGAAAATTGGGAAAAATATCTCCTCTGCAGAGGTCCCCCAAAAGGAGTGAGGGGGTCCCAGGCCCATACCAGTCTCCACAGCCTAGGGTTCTAGTGCCAGGAAAAGAAGTCTCCACAACTTCAGGCTGTGGAAACCAGAAGAGATTGTAGCTAAGTGATGGCTGCTGGAGTCAAAGGGTCCGTGCATGGACTCACTTGCTCTTTCTGGAGCAGCATCTTGAAAGGCATCAGGAACATATGGGGAGAAACTGAATTGCTTTGCTTCAGGGTGAGGGCTAGAGGGACAGCTTTCTCCTAGACATAAATGCTGGCAGAAGTCATTGTTCCTTTGTTGAGTCCTTACCCCAGCTCAGCCTGCACAAGAAAGTGAGTACCTTATTTGAATCTCCATCAACCTCAACAATACCGTTGGCTATACCCTGGTGATTCCCTCAAACCCCACCCAAGCCACTTCCAGTAGCTTTTCCAAATCAATGGCCTGTCTTGGCTCATGCAATGGACAATTTAAAAATCTTATCAAAGGTTCACAAACCCCAAACAAGCAGCAGTCAGCCTCAGCTTGTGGCTGAGCCTCTCCTAGGCACTTCCAAGTCCAGCATAAGTGGCAATCATCTGAAGATCACTTTGTAGCTCATATCAAGTGACTCTTGGCAGGAAAAGGCAGCATGTGAACTTGGCTGGCAACAGAGTCCCTCACAAGAGGAACCCCAAAACCAACACACTTGGTGTCCAGCTTTAGACACACAAGAACACCACTAAACCACCTCCAAAAATAACATCCCTTAAGAGCAGTCCCTAGAATCTTGCTTAAACAAATTCTCCATAGAATCAGCCTCCACACATCAGCTCTTCCATTGTAGTCACAGCCAGTCCTCACAATCAGCCTGAGGGTCAATCCCTCCCATTGTGCAAACAGCAACCAAGGCTCAACTACAACAGGAGGGGATACACCTGCAGCACCTGGCTCACGTGACCAGGGAGATGGTGCCACTAGACCCCTTCTACATAAGGCCATTCTAGTAAGACCAAGAAATAGCAGTTCTAATACATAGAAACAAAGGGAGGCAGCCAAAATGGAGATTCAAAGAAACATGTCCCAAATGAAAGAACAGAACAAAATTCCCAGAAACAAAAAAAACTAAAAATGGAGACAAGCAGATTTCAAAACACTGGTTATAAAGATTCTCAATCT
Organism: Rousettus aegyptiacus; assembly: GCF_014176215.1. NCBI lineage: Eukaryota > Metazoa > Chordata > Mammalia > Chiroptera > Pteropodidae > Rousettus > Rousettus aegyptiacus. The sequence goes on from NW_023416295.1 coordinate 73,714,496, forward strand.
CGGTGAGAACTTAAGACATATATAATATGGATATAGAAAACATAACCAGTCAGAAATCAAGAGTACAATAACTGAAATAAAGAATATATTGGAATCATCACATTAGATGAAGCAGAGGATCAAATCAGCAATGTAGAAGAGAAGGCATCAGAAAATACCCAAACAAAAAACAAAAAAAAAGATAATTTAAGGCATCTCTGGAAAAACATCAAGCATATCAACATTCATATTATAGGAGTACTAGAGAGTGACCGAGGAATTGAAAACCTATGACAATATGATGGGAAACTTCCCTAAGCTGGTGAAGGAAATGGACATACGAGCCCAGAAAGCCCCAAACAAGATGAACCCCAAGAAGCCCACACTAAGATGCATCATAATTAAAATGCCAGAGAGAATCTTAAAAGCAGCAGGAGAAAAGTAGTTAGTAACCTATAAGGGAGTTCCATAAGACTGTCAGCTTATTTCTCAACAGAAATTTTTCAGGCCGGAAGGGATTGGCAGGAAATATTCAGTTATGAAAAGCAAGGACCTACAACCAAGATTACTTTACCCAGAAAAACTATTACTTAGAATCGAAGGGCAGATAAAGTGCTTCTCAGACAAGAAAAAACTAAAGGAGTTCATCACCACTAAGCCAGTAGTATTACAGGAAATGTTAGGACTTAAGAAAAAAGATAGAAAATATGAATAATAAAATAGCAATAACTACATACCTATGTATCAATAATTACTCTAAATATAAATGGATTAAATGCTCCAATCAAAAGATAGGATGGCTGAATGGATAAGAAAACAAGACCTTTAAAAATGCTGCCTACAAGAGATTAATTTCAGATCGAAAGACATAGATTAAAAGCAAAGGGATGAAAAAAGATATTTCATAAAAATGGGAACAAATGAAAAGCTGGTTTAGCAATACTTATACCAGACAAAAGAAGACTTTAAAACAAAGGCTATAACAAGAGACAAAGAAGAACTCAGTTATCCTACTTCTGGGTATTTATCCAAAGAAATTTAAAACCCTACTTTAAAGGGACATGTGAATCTATATGTTAAGATATGGAGGCTACCTGGAGGATGAGAGGGTGTCCATCAATGGATAAAGAAGAGGTTGTACATATATACAATGGAATATTACTCGGCCATAAAAAAGAATGTAATCTTGTCATCTGCCACAATTTGGAAGCACCTAGAGGGTATTGTGCTAAATGGAGTGAGTCCGACAGAAAAATACAAATACTATGTGATTTCATTTACGTGTGGACTCTAAAGAACAAAATAAATAGACAAAACTAAAACTCATCAGTACAGAGAACATTTCAGTGGTTACCAGTTGGGCGAAAAGTGGGAAGGGATTAAGAAGTATAAATTGGTACAAATCTTCTGTGTATATAAAGTATAGCATAAGGAATATAGTCAATAATATTGTAGTAACTATGTATGGTTTCAGATAAATTTATCTGGTTGATCACTTTATAAGATGCTACTGTATATCAACTCTAATTGACAAAATTAAATATATATGTGTCTGTGTATACACACACACACACACACACAATTTTTATCCATAGGCATATATTTAACTTATTTAAAATGAACTAAAAACTTATACTGTTTATAGTGTAATCAATTTTACTAAGTAACACTTAGCAAATGTGAACATGCATTTATAATATTTTTCAAAATAGTTTAGGTATATGAAAGACTAAGAATGGAAGAATATATCAACTGAGAACATGTATTGTTAAATAGAGCTAATAAAATTAGATAACTGAAAAACAGATTTGCCTAATGATTGCTTGCTTTAACACATGGTCCTGCAAAGAAATTCTTAGTATCTGTGATTAGTCCTGCAAATGCCTCTAGATGGTATCATGGGCACATGGAACTGCTGCTGGCTGTAGCGGACTGGAAAACATCCAATAGCATGTGTATAACACAGCAATTAAAATACTTGTAGAAGTCTTTAGTACATGACTCACCTGTGTACAGTAGGAGAAAGGTTTTCTGCAGGCTGGATTACACTGTCGAATAGCAGCAGGACGTGCCTGAGGGGAGCAGCCTCCTACAAAGGAAATCCCACGATCATTTGCAGATTTTTCTATGATAAACATTAAAAAACATTTTGTTTTCCTCTCTGGCACTGACCATTTGTAACAGTATCATTTTTTTTAATCCATTTGCTGACATATGGTCCATTCTTATTTTATTGATTACTCCAGGATAGATAGTTTGAGATGGGAAGCTGTGCTAACAGAAGATATTTACAGTAAATTTTTTTATACCTGCTCACTGGTGATATGATGCTATCACATGACTATGCTTGAGGGCAAAGTCTATGGGTGCCAGCATCAGTAAAAGAATTGGTGAAATCTTAATTTAAGTTCAGGAGCACAAAATATATCTGCTGGAGACTTATTCTACACATATTTTTCTACAGTTCCAGAATAACCCAACTAGGCACTAGGCCAGTTCTCAACCAAATGCTAAAATAAGGCCACTAATCAATTTATGAGACCAAAATGTTTATATCAAAATGTTTTTAAATGTATTTCAATGAGGATAACAAACATCACACACATCAACCCCATACATATTTTTAAGAGCCAATGACTAGATGGAATGACGCATGCCTCTATAATCTGAAAATCATTTACATATAAATCTTGACTTTCTGGATTCAAGGTACTAAGCTAAGAGATTACATAATATTTTAGGGCAGTATTTAAGTCTTATTTATAATACTGGTTGCATTTATAGGCTCTAGCCTTTGCATTACTATAATTGTCAACCAGTTATAGTTTGTTCTGCAGCCAGAAAAAAAGCTTTGGGTGTAAGTCAGTGCAGAAAACAATGAGATCTACACTTTCCCTAAGAATGAAGCAGCTAAATTCTATTACTTGGAAAATAAAATAATTCATACAATAATAAATAAATCCTACACTCCAGAATTAGCACTTAGGTGTGGATTTATTACTTTGGGCAGTAATGGCAATAACCACACAGTCCTGTTGCTACTGTGTTTGGAGGGGGATTTTTCACTCTTTAAACAGCAACCTCCAAAGCACAGAGTGTGCGCCCCTGCAGAAAAGGCTTGGCTCTTTTGGGAACTGAGAAGAAAATATTTGAATTTATATAGGTTCTACAACATTTATTGTTTAAATTTTTAGAATGAAATAAAGTTCTAATAATACTAATAATAATAGCAGATGATACTAGCAACCTGAGCTCAATCATCAGATGTCCACATGTTGTACTTTGGGGATGAAGTACTCTGTGCAGAGAATTTGATGTGCAACCCTCACCACTCTGACTCTCATCATATTGCAGAATATGATGCTTGCTGTGTTCCTAGTTAGATAGATTTCTAGTCTATTTAGTTTTAACAATAGCATATAAAATGGACAAGTAGCTTAAAACAAATTATCGTATGAATAAACTATGGATTAAGGGGACTACCAAATGCAAAAACAAATATATAAGGAAAAGGCAGAGCTGACAATTCTATTCCTATGATACGTTCTTTGTCAGTCCAGTACTAAATAAAAATAATTACAATTTAATTTTACTTGAAAAGGCATAAAAAACCCTTTAAAATTATTGAGAATACTACTTGTACATCAAACTGTATACACCATCATGATTGAAGACCACTTCCCTCAGTTTATATTCAGATATTAAATAATCATGACTAGCACAGTATTGCAAAACTAAGATTCCAGTGCATGAATAAAAGCATCTATAGGCTGCAGGAAACAAGTTACCATTAATATAATATTTAAAACTTTCGTATATCTTAATAAACCCTTAATTTCAGTTTTTGTATGTTTTAACGATATATAAGCATAGTAGTGCAGAAACATATGTTGAGTATGTCTTCAAAAACTTTTTACTAAGAAGGCACATGATTTAAAATTTTAGAAACCATTGTTTTAAGCTAGCATCTGTGTTTTTCAGTCTTTGTCACAGATATTTAAGGAAATTTTATTGTATTTCAGCTTATTTCTTTAAGTCGTATGATAGAATTCTTTTCTTTCTGAGATGCAAAGATCTAATGACAATTTGCCATGAGGATCATCTAAGGCCATTTGTCCAGTCTTTCCCTACTTATAATTTCTAAGCTAATTCTTCTCACAAACAGCAACACTCAGAGATCTTTTTGAAGTGCCCACACGAATCATAGGTAGGAATACCTGTGACATTAATCCCATCTGAACGTTGGCACCATACAGTTCGTTCATTATTGTTCCAAAGGCTTGCTTTCCATGTGTAGTAATAACATTTGCCTCCTGCAAGCAAATATGATATCAGATCTATTGTACCTCACATAAAAAAAGAATAAACAATAAATCAAAGCTGAGAACTGAAAAGTGCTCTTGGTACCTGTACAAGGGCGTGTTTCTAGAACCTGCTGGGGGCAGTTGTCCTGGTTCTCAAAAGACTGAATTATAAATGTCCTTGACCTGGATTGGCGGCCCAGTGTCTCAAAGCTCCTTCCATCGATGCAAGTTAGTTCACATGTGCTCCACTCTGACCATTCCGTTAAATGGCAGTCTCCTGGATGATTGTGCAGTAATTAAGTTTTCAAAGAGCAGCATAACATAGTAAAATTGGTGTTCACAGAAACCATATAAAGAGAATCAGTCAGTCATTGAAGTGGAATATCTTTGGGCCTAAAGAACGATGAGTTTAATAAACTGAACATACACATATGTATATATGTACATATGCATGTATATGTATTTACATACATGTACATGTGTTACATGCCATCCCATAAGGATATATTAAACCACCTTAAACTTATGCCATATACCCTTTTATTAAAATTAAAATAAACTCATATCATGTAACTAATAATGACCTTCACAATTACATAAACTTTACCATTTGACAGACTGCTGTCATAAACATATTGCCTTACTTGTCCCCAACATGCCATCCCCCAGAGGTTCATCTATTCATGGATTCAGTCAGCATTTTTTATGCCAGGTGCTGTCAGGTCAGGTACTATTAACACATTTTCTAGGTGGAGCAAACATTGCTCAAAGAGGTTAGACTATATTCCCCAGGTAGAATACCAGAGACGTGACGGAAAGAAGATTCTAACTTAGCTCTTAAATTTCCAAGTTCAGTCCTTTTTTTTTTTTCTTCTTGTCTAGTTTTCCTCCATTGAAGCTGGAGGTACATTCCAAAGTGATAAGCACAATTAAAAATGAATTAAAGTTAATTAAAAACTTCAATATTGATGAGATAGAGCTCCGGGGGTGGGGGGGGGGAAACACAAGATAACAGAAAATAAATAAGATCAACATGGAAAGCACTTGTGAGTCTTTAAAATTACATACCTGGGCAAGGCACAGAACACAGCTGTTTCAGGATGCCATCTGGAAAGGGCATATCTTTACACAGGGCATCATCTACACGTACAGCCGAGTTAGAGACAGAACCACTGTGGACCATACAGGAAAGGCTGCGGCTTTGGACCCCTTCCCCACAGTCTCCACCCTGTAAGAAGAAAGGATACTGTCAAAATTACCTAAAAAATTAGCATCTCAGAATTTTGTCTACTGCCACCTGAAGAAAAGCCTATTGGGAGTTTTTATTTTTCAATTGTTGACAATAAAGCCTCACTGAGCAATTCTTCTAGAGCTGATAGAGAAGTTGTGAAGTAGAAATGCAAATTTACCCCATGGAATTTTTGCACTCACAAAATGACAAATCATTTTGGAACTCAGCCAGGATTGATTGAAAAAGAAAAACAATACATAATTTGTCTAGGTGTATGTAATAAAATGACCCAACCTATAATCTGCTCCCCCAAGAGAGCCTGTGCAGCCACAGGGCGTACATTTCTCTTTTATTTTGCTTGTTTTTCTCTTGTAGGGAATTTAATCCTTTCTCAAATGGATTAGATTGGGGTTTCCAGCATAATACTGATTTTGTCTATTGCCAGAAGTCGTTGTTTTCCCAGCATGCCTTCTGTGATGAATAATGTTCACTGAAGATATTTCATACAAATCCCACTCAGATTATTCTGGGAAATTAAAAAAAAAAAAAAGGTGTAGGTGTAGTGACTCACAGAAACAGAAGCTTAGAATTGAAAGCTCTTGGCAGTTATCATGCCCAAACATCTACTTAGTCAAAGGTTTCCTACTATAAAATTTTTGGCAGTTACTCATGAGATGGGCACTTTCTTTGTAGTTTTAGTCAGCAGTTTATATTTCAAACAGAAGTCCATTGGTTATTTGAATAATGTTAGTTGATAGCTGTTTTTGCATAAATATCTTAGAAAGCAGAGACTAAGGCAAAGCTTTTCTGCTAAGAGTGAGGGTAAAAGGACTGAAGCAGGAATGGAGAGAAAGTGAATATGAGGTAGTGTGTTACCAAACTGGCTTCAACTTCCCAAGAGAAATAGCTGCTTTCCTAGTCACCTATAACATCTCTCAGACAGGCTGCATGGTATTACCATACCTCAGTACCATCCATGACAGGGCAAGGGAGGATGAAAGGAGAGGCCTTTAAATGCCAGCTCCTCCTTGGATCCACTTCTCATTGATAAACTTTCATCCCAGGAAGTATTAACTCCTCTATACTTCCAAGGTGTGCTACTCAGCCTCCATTAAGTCTGAAAGACTTATGACTACCACTGGCATTATGGTGGGAGAGGGAAAGAAGGAGAGAGCGAGGGGAAGGGAAGGAGAGGATGAGGAGAAAAGAGAGAGCAAGGGACAGAGAGAGACCAACTGACCAATTGACCTTGCGCCTTTATACCTGTGTTGCTGCAGTCAGGGATGCTACTACATGCTGCAACCCATTAACCTGATATTAAGTAACTGTGATAACTGTATAACTGTGCTCTGCACTGGAAAACTAGGTTTCATCTTCTTACCCTTTCCCCATTGCAGGACTCAGAAACTGCATTGCTTGGCCTTAGAGATGCTGTGTCTCTTACAGTGGGAGGAGTAAAGAAGGTTAAGGTGGTCAGCTATACTAGTCAGAACAGAGTTCCAGGGCATGAAACAGGGGATCCAGGGGCTGATGGGCCTGCTGAGTTCCATCAAATCAAGGCACTGTGGCAGCAGCTACTGAGTGTCGAAGGCAGGTTGTAACTAGACCACTAGAGGTGCAGGATGGTTGGTACACAGTGGCTGCTGAGAAATATTATTTATACAAGGTAATTAGGATTCAAAGACATTGGCAAAAAAAGAAAAGGTACAACTTGGAGGAGGTCCATGTTGTAGTAACTTAAAGCCTAAAGAATCTTAATAGGCACATAAACTAGGGCCATTCTCTTCTAGAGATGTTTTAACAAGAATTATAATTTACTTATCTAAAATGGCAATTCCACATTTGATTTATCAAAACCTCATAATTGCTCTAATCAATTCTATGGCTGTTGTGAAATTTTTAAAAAAAGTCGCACCCTAATTGTGAATCTAAGTGCATTTTTTGGAGATAAGTGGAGGTTCAAAATCAGTTCACGGTAGATTCATTCAAAGCAAATGCTCTAGTAAATGTTTACTCCCTGAAGTGGACAATAACTAGTGTATGTTAAATTTCTTTTTTAGGGAGAATTCTCTCTTATAACCTGTTATTCCAGATGATGGACTCATTACCGAATTGTCTAAGTTGTAAGTTTTTGCTATAGAGCATCAGACTTTGTATACTTGGAGGAGGATCTGAAGATATGGCAGCATGTATGAAATCTGAAATCACTACTGTCTGGAACCTCAAGTAACAAAATGCAGTTGATCAGAGTTCTGTTTGACATTCCAGGAGATAGGATGTAAGGAAATGATAGGAAATAAATCTGTGTCAGGTATCATTTTAAAAACCAAGACGGACCATCATGTGCTCCTAGTATGTATCCATATTTAACCTTAGTCTCCCATACAATGGCCACAATATGAAGAGAAATCAGCTTCAGAATGAGAATTTCACTCACAAAGCAAGCACTTAGTCACTCTCATTCATGAGACTTTACACACTAGGGTCTGAAAATAGAGCCAGGCTTCTTAGAGCAAGATTGTCAACAGCTAGGATTCTCTTATTAACTCTCCACTGTCCAGATCATTAATACTTTTTGCATACTCTTAATTTGCATCACCAGATGTGGATAGGCAGATGGTGCTAATAATCACAGTCATAATTTTAGTTAAAATTACAATAGCAATTACAATTTATTGAGCTCTTTTGCCAGGCATTATGCAAAAAAAAACAAACAAAAAAAAACAGACTTGGAAAGTTAGAAACTGCAAAAATCACAGAGCTAGGAACTGGCAGAACACTGACCAAAATTAAACCTGCTAGACTCGAATCTGAGCTGGATTTATCAACATATGTGTGAATACATGTTATATTTTAGAAAGAATGAGTTAGAAAACATTTTTAAAAAAGTGAAGTCTGATGATAAACATTTCATTTTGCTAATCTCTTTCCACATATGATAGTGACAAAATTGGCATATCCACTGTGCCCTGTGCAAACTCCTCTCATTATGATGTGATACTTCTTGATGGCAATCAGCCACTTGAATATCACCACCCTCAGTGAATGAGCAAGTTATAAACCTGCATTTGGCAGGTTAGGAAATACTAGGGCAAGCAGAAGCAGAAGTGTAGTTGTCAGAGAGGTCTTTTTCTTTTGTGTACAAAGGCCCATGGTATATTTGGATTAGTAATTCAAAAAATTCAGCTTACACACATATTTAAGCAAAAGCAACTCACTGAAAAGATACTGTGTTATTTGTTTCACAAAGAGATCACAATTAGGCTTCAGGAAAAGCAGGAATGCCATTTGAACCCAGGAAAAACTTAAATATCATCATGATTCCCTTTCTCTTTTGCCTCTGCTTTTCTTTATGTCACTTTCTTTTTTCTTTCTTGCTTCTTAGTGATTGACTTTATCTGCAAGGTGGGACAATGTGGCAGCTAAGCATCCTGAATACAATAACTTTGAACAGCTTCAATTTCATTCCACATTCGTGGGGCAAAGTGCTGGTTGGCCATGTTTGGGTAAAGTGCCCACACCAGAACAATTAACTACAAACTTGTTTTTTGAGAGCTTTGCCATGATGAGGTCTAAATCCAGAGTTTCCTCCTAAGTGGATGCGTTGGTGAGTGGGAAGATCTCATCTAGAAATTTGAGGCAGCTCTGAAGTTTCTGGTCCACCTGCTCTAGAGGTCTCTGGGGCCACCAGATTAGGGATTGCTAACAGATGCCACAATCCCTCCGTCCCCACTAGCATTGCTACAGAGACTGTTCACAATGCGCCATTCTTACTCCTGTGAATCTGGCCAAAGCTCAATAGGGGACAACAAAATGAAATAACACATTTGGCATTTCCCCATAATGTTCCCATTGAATGAGAAGGCAGACCTGTCTATCAAAAGAAAAAAAAAAAAAAAAAAAAGGGAGTGGGGCTCCTGACACCTGGAGATAAAAAGGAAAATACAAAAGAAAAGGTAAGGTATAGTAACAGCTGTATGCCTGGTAAGACTTGGAGCATGGAATTTGTCAGTCTTTCCTCCTTCCCTCCTTTTTTTCTATTTTTTTGCTCTCCTTTCTCCTGCAATGGACTCCTTAATTATTTCAGCTTATTTTCTCCACTCTTATTTTTTCCATGGTTATCACAATTATAAGGAGAAACATTCCTTCTATTGTCTTAATTGTGATTCCAAAAACATTTAAAAATTGTTGAAGATTTAAGATAAAAGATTTTAGACTAGTAGACAAAGTATTCATATGTAAAGCCATCAGGTTACTATTGAGTTACTTAGCACGGTCACCTTATTCTCTGTAAAAAGGAGACTGAACAAAAGTACCACACATTTTCATTTCTCTGGGATTATAATACATGGGCATTTAACTTCTGCAGGATAATAATACTGCATGACAGTGTCAACCTGACACGAACACTGAACATCTTTACAAAAATACTCTGCAGATTTCTTAATGCATAATCAAAATTATTGTTATCTAATTAAAACATGCTTTGGGATATGAACTGAAGGATAACATATTACAGAAAATAGAAAAAAATCAATGTGCTTTTTTCACAAGAAGCCAGAGAGAAAATGCAGTAGAGTATCTTTGCTGATACAGCAAAAGCTCTGGGTATGTGACATATTATGATGTTGCTAGGCATTTATATTTCAGGTCAATAAAAAAGTAATCATTGAGGAAAATGTAGTAACCTTGGTTTGTGTAATAATGTTAAAATATAACTTTCATATGCTTTTGGTTTTCTGCCCAAATGCAAGATTTTGTCTAGGCCTAAAAGTGCCTCTTAAAAAAAAAAAAAAAAGTCTACAGAAAGCTGTGCATTTCCATAGCATCTGGGTTTTGCCTAATTAAATAATATTTCGACATTTCCAATAAGCTAGGAAAGTAACAGAGAATTCTTGAGGATGCCAAAGAGATTGAAAGTCCCATGACCCTGCCTATTATAATCAGTAACTAATGAATGGCCATATATTTTCCTAGCAGTATTGCTCTGCTTGAGGTTAAGTCACTTGATTATACTTTTCATGTTCTCTATTGCATAAAAATACATTGTGCTAGGCCCCTGCTGCTGTGAAATTTATTCCATCAGCACACAGGTTTGCCAGACAAATGCTTTGGATATATTGGAAAGTATTTCTAAGTGTTACAAACCTACCTCCAATTTACATGCAGACCAGTTGCCGAGGACCCAGCTGTAGCAGGGGGTCACTGGGCAGGTTTTCTGCTGGGTAAGCTCTGTGGGGCATGGCCGGCCCTCTCCTTGGGTTGGCATCATGATAAATCGTGTCCGGCTCATTCGACCTAAAATGATAAGGAAGGTGTCAGCTTTTCAGTTACAGTTTGACTTAGGGAATTAAAGGACAGAATGTTGCCTCACATACTTAAGTCTTTATTAAAATACACTGGACTTTGTCATGTTCAGCTTTCAGTTTTTCTGCGATTTTAATTTAGGTATCTACAGATACACAGGTTATCTAAGACCTGTATAATGCTTAAGGGTCTGAAATTCTGTCTGCCTTCTACTTCTTTAGTGTTCCTAAATACAAACTATATTGTTGCCAGATAAACTGGTCCTATAAACACTGGCAGAATGTTAATTCGCTCGACAAATATTTAAGCTTAACTGAAAGCGTATTAAGCTCTAGTATGATAGAGGCCCTACTATGTGCTTGGGATATAGTAATGAATTTTCCAGATGTAACTTCACAGAACTTATATTTTAGGCCAGGATTATAAATATTAAAAATAGAGTTGGATCTTCTTTTTCTTTTAGGTTCTAAATTAGAAAGTAAAATAAAAAATTGCACACAGTCTAAATCCCCTAGGAAAGTGCCAGTCCAAGGTCCCAAAAGTTTTCCTCAATTCAACATGGTAAATTTTCCTGGCATTTAAGACCATTTTCTTTTTTCATTGAGCACAAGATAAAGTTGTTGGCTTATGTGAAGGAAACATGATGTTTAAAAAACCTGTTCAAATGTTGGTATTCCATTTCACAGTGAAAGAAAGTTGGTTAATAAGAATAGCTGAGGAAAGAGCAGGGCTCCCATGCCTATTTATGCCCACTCTTAGACATTAGGTCGTAAGCTCATTCTGTGGAATAGCGGATGGCATTTAAGTGTCTGTGTTTCTCTCTCTTGATCTCTCTCCCACTCACTCTTTTCCTTACGCTTTATTTATTTATTTTTCGTGATGAGGTACTATGTGCACGTAATTTCCTTACTATTAATAGCTGTAAGTATAATGCCCTCCTAATTCTTAAAGTTAATTATGTAATTGTATTTCTGATAACTATTAAAAGAAAACCAGAAGATTCTACTAGAAAATATTATGAGGATACAGCCCAGTCTGGGAAGGAACCAGAGCACATTTCCTTGAGCAATTGAGCTTTAAGCAGAAATCTTAAGGAATGCAAGGCAGACACAATATACAGAGACTGTCCCATGAAGAAGAAAGAGGTTGTAAAGTCATGAGATTAAAAGGAGCAAAACATGTCTGAGGAACTGACAGAGGCTAGTGACGGCTGGAGCAGAGAGAGCTAGGGGGAGACTAGGTTGAGGCAGTGCTGTAAAAGCCATTTGAAGTGGGGTCTTTTAGTCAGTTTCCAAGATTCTACATTTATATCTTAAGAGAAATAAAAAGCTAGAGATGACTTTGCTTCTATATAGAATTCACTTGAAGGCCCTGAGTAGAAACAATTCTCAGATGCCCTCAAATTCAGGGACAAGCAAGGGTGACTCACACTTTCAGAGGACTAGACATCTTACCACTGAAATATTATCATAGATTTGGTGTCAACCTAATGTTCTCTGAGAAGACCCTTGAAGAAAACCAAGAAGTTCTCATCACTGGATTCTAAATTCCTTGAGATTTGGGCTTTTGTCTCTAAAATGGTGCTTTATAACATTAAGCACTAATTGAATATTTGTTTAATTCATATATCCATAAATTACCTACATGATATTATCTGGTGTCTGAAAATATGTGATAATATAATAATACCAATACAATTACTGATCAGGTACCACATGGTAGGCAATATTCTAAATACTGTTTAGACACTGATTCATTTAATAATCATAACCATTCTGGAAGAAAATCCTATCAATTTCTGTATTATAGTAGAGAAGTGAGGTACAGAGAGTTTAAATCACTTGTCTAAAATCAAAAAATTAGTAAGTTGCAGAACAGAATTCATACTCACAAAGTGTTGCTCCAGAGGCTGCAGGTTTAGCCATTATGCTTGGGATACGCAGGCAAGAGAACGAGGGTGATGCCTATTCAGTGACAGTGGTCAAATACTACCTGAGATTCTAAACATTGGACTGGATGGAATACTCAAGCAAATGACTATCTCCCAGTAATGATTATTCTAAGAGGGACCCCTAATAGCAGAAGCAAGAAGGAATTGTTTTGGTGATCATGAGTTTTCCTGTGATGAGAAAAATAGTGGCGGTTGTGGCCAAATTAAAGATATTGAAAAGAATGATTGATATGGAATATGAAAGAAAGAGAATTTTAAAATACTTGATGTATGGTGAAAAGAAACCTGGATTTGGCATCGAAATTCTCTAGGTGGAAACAGTCCTCTCCAATTATCAGCTAATAAATGATGTGATTGCATGAAAGTAATTTAACTTCCCGAGCATGAATTTCCTCTTCTGTAGAATAAAATTAAGTATACAGAAAGTCCTTATTATCTGAGATAATTCATGCTGGGGAAAATGCCACTTAAAAGTGTATCTATTTAAAATGGGAATTATTTTTTTTTAATAAAAATTGTCTAAATAGTAGATTTTCAGGGACTAAAGAATATGCAAGTTGATTATTTGATCTAATATCAACTACCATACAGATTATAATTACAATTATGCACTCATCATTAGGACAAAGAATAAATCAGCTACTGATTTCTCTTACATAATTTTATGGTTACCCTATAAAATATCCATTGTTTCATGACTGGCTTGTGCAGTTTGGTCATAGTGTCTTTGGCTTTTGAGCCACTTTTCATTTATTTTCTCAAGAGCTCCTTTAAATCCTTGGTGTACATGGCACTCCATTTTGTACTCCTTTGTTGTGGGTACATGTTCTATTTGCAGCTAGAGACTGACCAACAAATATCCTGATGCAATGACAGTATATGTGCATCAATGGAGGATGCTTGTTGGCTGGGGGATGGCTTTATATCAAATTGTTCACAATTTGATATTATGAAGGGTTTTGCCTATAGCACTAATAATGGTGATTCAGGTAAAGAATACTGAGATGATAGCTCCTTGCACTTATCTCATACTGGTTATATGAATCCAAAACAGCTTATAGTGTATCTAAAGCACCTATAGTATAGGTGCCTGTTAAGGTTTTTAATATTTTTAATAAATTATTTTAAAAACTACTATTTCATATCAGTTCCTAGAACTGGTTCTAGAACAAGCCTATAATGAGTATACAAAGCATGCTACCTGTATTCTATTGGGCTTATAATACCAAAAGCACACAACTATGAAAACCATAATGATTCAGCCTGGTCCCAACCCACCAAATCCCTCACACTCTAGTCTGTAAGAGTGAAAGTTGCTGCTATATGTATCCTCATGCTTCCAATCTGACAGTGGGAGATTTTCTTGAACACTCTGTCTGGACTCCTATTGTTTGGGTTTATGTTCTTCAATAAATACATAATATATGGGTCTAAGAATCTATTTGGAACCTGAATTCAATAGTAGATATAGACAATCTGCTGAATGAGCAATACCAATGAGATGGAGAGACAGAAATTGACTCACTATTTATTCATCTACTCTTCAGGCTATAAAAGAGAGAAAAGTACTCCTTATAAAATATGTTTTCAATTTAATAAAATCCAAAAAAATGGTAGGGTAAGTTTGCTAGCAATTCTCTCTGATCCTTTTTCTCTCCTTCCTTGGGAAGAATGTACATAGGGGAAAATGGAAAAGGAAATACAATAATAGAGCGAAGAAGAACATACCTATTTAACCTTACATACTTCATTAAATATCTCAGCAATTTACATGAACATACCTATAAATTCCAATGCCCATAAACATGTAAATACAATAACAGTGTGTGAAGTAACTTTGAGCTGATAGCATGGTATTTGAATACTATTACTACTGGTTTGCTTTCCACCTCAGTATAATTTCTTTTGAATGGGAGTTGAATTTTTAAAGCATGTGAACAGTTGTTGGCAAAGAATGGCCTTCCAGAGCTGACAAGTATAAGTGGTTGGTGATCTTACATCATGAAGGATGGGGATTAATGTATTTAACCTCAAGTTGATGGTGGTCCTTCCTGATGTGCATCCAAAAGTTTGGTTATTAAATAAAATGTTTCCACTTTTAAGTATTTCCTACTGTTAATTTATTCTGAAACTTTTGGTTCCTGCTACCTAATATTAGTCTGTATAAAGTACTAGCAGATGACAAAATAAATTAAAAAGAAGCAAAGGGATACTAACAAAACTCTCATTAACAGCTGGTCATATCTATCTATTAATTTTAATTATATGTCTCTGTGGTTAAGGGAATTTACTGTAAAATACCTTTTGTCATTATAAAAGTACTCTTCATTATTGAGGGAGGGACTAAGTTAATTGACTACAATGTGCTATGATATAGATATGACATATTCTTGATTAGATCTCTTTTCTTCCTTATCCTGCTTTCTTTGCTCCGCTTGAGAGTATGGGCTTTCCCCATTCCCCTCCAAAAAATTATTTCAACAAGAAACCCAGTCTCAGACTCTGTTTCAGACATAATTATTAATATTCTCATTTCATTATGTGACAAAATTAAGCTCAGAAAAATTAAATAACATCTGCAAAATCACACAGCTAAAAGGATTGGAACAATGGTTTGTCTTCCTCCAAAAGCATGTGCTTTCCGACATATTTCAATCTCATCTGATCCAAGTCAGGTATCAGACACTATACTGTACTTGTTAAGCCACTTGAACAAGCCTGAAAGGTGCACTTAGGTCACCCTCTGCACTAAGTGTGTTACCTGTATTCATACATTTCATATTTTTCTTAGTAAAAACTACAAATATGATATGAACACCTTGCTCTGTGATAACTATTTCCTCTGGGTACTTGTCAGAATAAATTTCTTAAAGCATAAAAAGCTGGATATCTACTTATTATTCTCTTAGATATCATCTGAAATTTTTATCCAAGTTTAAGTGCAAAATTTGTTTTAAATATATACCCTAGTGGACATGAATGTGGGATCAAGGTTATTTTCTAATGTAACCAAGTGGAGAAAAATTACAGTCCTGATCCATACTGTAAAGGCAGATCTTTGGCATTGTTAGAGATGAAAGACACAGTAATGGTTCTTCACTTAGAGGTACAGTGCAGGTGTTTCCCCCTGTAGAGGGATTCCATGGCTCACCTGAATATTGCATCAGGCACCTAGATATCTTTCATCTTAGAGAACACTCAATGTAGGCAACATACAGATTCCATAGGCTTTTCAGAGTAAAATAGACTAGTGTCAGTCCTGACCATTTACTAGGAGTGAGGTCAGTTAAGGAAAGGAGTAACAAGACAACAGTTTTCAAGGTCAAGGTAGACCATGGTATCACAGGAGTGGAATAGGTTTTTTAAGAAGAGAAGATTAGGCACCTTTGGCTTTGGTAGGAAATAGAGAGCTCCAGACTTCTCTGGGTAGAGTACATTTGTATGTTCTAACCTCTGACCTCAACAATAAGACTTGTAAGCTGCCTATATAGCAGAAATACTTCAAATGAAATACTTCCATGGGATGCAAAACAAGGTCAGAGAGGGATTCTGGCAATCTTGGAGCTACTCTGTGCACCAGAATCATGCCTTCCCTATCTGTAAGCTTGGCTCTCTATGTTCCAATTAGACATACTGGATAATATGCAACATTATTAATTATGAAACAAGTATATATTTAGGAGGCTTGAAATTCAGAGGAACTTCTTAAAGCCCTTTGTGCCCTTGGTGTTCCAATCTGAGATCTATTTCCGCTGCTTATTCTTAAATATAACTATAAATTCTTAGAAGTTTTATAAAATGATATAGCACCCAGCCCAGGTCTGTGCATATAACAGGAACATTGATATGTACAAAGTGTCATATGCAAAGGTGAACAGTAGAACAAATGGGGCTTGGAGACACCTGAACTTGGATTCAAATCTTTCCTCCACTATGTAAAACCCCATGACCTTAAGCAGGTCGCTTAATTGCCTTTCACCTCGCCTGTAAAATTATGCCTATACTTCAGAGTACTCTTGTAAAAAAAAAAAAAAAGAGTAAAATGTTCCTGGTATTATGCCTTTGACCGACAGATATTAGAAGGTAATTATTCTAATATTTCATCATTTTACAGATTAAAAAAGTGCAAGTGAGTTCTGCAAGACTAACTCAAGGCCCTACAACTTGTAATTAGAAAAGTCAGCTCTAATATGCAGATATTCTGGTTTCTGGTCTAGTATTTTTAAATTTTTTGTATTTTTTTAATTCTTCCAGTTAGCTTCCTGTTCTTTTGTCATAGGGACTAATTAATTGGTACAGTAAATAAGTTGGAACTGTTATAACTACTCAACTGTGCCCGATAAAGGACACCACACTGACCATAGGTTATACAGATACTAAAAAGAAAGGTTACTGGCTTGCCTTTGAAACCTAAAAAAAAAGAGAGAGGGAAAAAAAGCTGGAAATTTCAAAGTTGTGGTGCTTTGGAGTAAATACTATATTATTTTTTCATTATAGGTGAAAATTGACAGAAAAATGACATGCCATCTGGGAATCATAAGAGGCAGGCTAGAGTACATAATGTAGAAAAATATTATAAACTCATATACATTGAATTAAAAATATGAAATAAGAAAAAAATCATAGTGTGGGATTAATAACATTCTTAGAATGTTATTGGTTAAATAATAATTATGAATAATTCATGATATGCTAAATTTAGGGAGTTTCAATTTCACTGAACTGATGAAAATTCAGCAGACAAAGAATATGACTAATTCAAATATTAAGCTCTTCTATTACAAGCTTTGATCTTCGAAATCTATCTAAAAAGATCTCTTAGTGGAAGTTAGAATCAGTCTCCTGTAATGTAAATTAAATTGGATTTAAACTGTTCTGACCTTGAAATCTTTAACACAATTAGAAGTATATGTGCCAAGTATCAGGTGTACATCAAAGAGACAATTCAGATGCTTGGAAAATAAGGAAGATCTCATTTCAGAATTTCCCTTCAGATGAATGTGGTTCTGTGGATTTGATGGACGTGGCTCTTGGGGAAGCATTGGGAATGTCTAGCACACCAGGTTTTGCCTGATAACCCAGCGACTTCATAAACAGAGACAATCATGTCAACTTTTGCCTTTGATAAGTCAGCCGAGAGCTGCAGGTACTGAAGTCAGGCGCCCCTATAATCTGCTTGCCCATTTTAATGTGACACAATAAACTCTGTCTTTTCTTGTGGTCTCTGCCCTATTGCTTCAACTAGTTGGTAAAAAGAAAGCAACTCATACAAAAAGACAGCTGCTGGCACACTGGCTTCGAAGAGACAAGCCACAGATGTTTCTCCACGATAGTTTCCAACCTTTTCAGCTCCACAGTTTGGTGTCTTTTAAGAAACAATGTGCCATACATGTCTGCTTTTGATGATCACTTGTTTGTTGTTTTTAGGCTGTTCTGCATGAGGATTAAGGCATGATTTAAATACAGAATTCTCTCATTTGGGAAACATTACTATCTTCCAGGAGAGTAGTGATCAGAGAAGAGTGGTGGTGTAAGACTAACTGGAAGTTTAGAATGAGGAAGTTTAGGGACTGGTGAAGGATAATATATTCTATAGAGGCTATCTCCACAGAGTTCTGAGGGTGGGTGCTTAAAAATTCAAAAGCCATGTGTCCTATTTTTTGTACTGCTCTTTTTTTTTTTAAGATTGAGGTTGGCCACAAATAAATATAACTAGACAAATACTCATTTTTATATTTTTTTCTATAGGTCATAACATAGAGCCTTGAATGAAACAAACTGTCAAAAATGCTTGTGAGATTAAACTGAGCGGCTAGTAAAGAAACAACATTTATAAGAACTCTGGCACCTTGTCATTTCATTTTTACATAAATATTACCTCTTTGGTAGCCTTTCTTCCCCCATCCTTTACTCCCCTTCAAGACACTTGTTATTCTCCATCACATGAACTGTTTAGTTTCATGATAGCACTCATCAGCATCTGTTATTTTTGTGTTTATTTACTTGTTGATTTGATTTGCTATCTCTCTGTCTTGTCATCACCATCTAATTTTCCACTAGAATATTAAACTTATGAAGTCAGAGGACTTTATTTTTCTGGGATCTTATCTCTTCCATACATAGTGTATCCTTAGCTCCTGGCATTCAGAAAGCATCCAGTGAGTATTTGTGATATATATGAATGAATTTTCTTCTACGGTCCTGCCTTCAGGAATAGATCTCAAAATACAGGGTAACCGTATGATTTATTTTCCACACTGCCACTTTTGACAATGAAAGAGGACACTGTTAGGTGCCAGAATAATAGGTGTCAACTTTATATATCTTTGCTGAATAAATGAGAAACAGAATACATACATATTTAGAGCAGAGCAATGTCAGACATTGGGATTATGGGATATTTTTAAAAAGTCATTACATCTGACAATTCAAGAGAGCAAGACATCTAAGAGCCAAGAAAGGATTCCTAAAAAGTTATTGTACTAGACCATTAGAACTAACTGGAGGTGATTTATTATTAGTGCTATATCTATGTGCCAGTGGATACTATTTAGATGATTTCCAAGAGCTTTATACAGCTTGATTTCTCTAAGTAGTTAACATTCCTTCCCTAGTATCCTTCACATGATGACTTTCCTTAGGAAATATCTGATTATTTGTCTTTGTTTATTACTCTAAAGATTAGAAAAAGTGAATTTAAGTTCAAACTCTAATGATCTAGAATTCTCCAATAGTGGGATTGAGATTTGGAAATTTATGTTTTTGTTCATTTGTTTCGTTTTACTAGGAGACAAGCATTGTTTGATAAGGCCACATCACTAACAGAACTGCTTGAAAAAACTAAAGTGATATTTTAATACTAAACTTATAATTTGGGCTCTTATTTTTAAAGGAGGTATGTTAGCATAAACATGGCAATCTGTCATGTTTCACTGAGTGGGTATGGTGGCAGAATTAGGACTTTCAAGCAAAAACATAACAGATTTTCTGTCTCCTTGTATTGAACACATTCATGTGTAACGGTACTAAAGATTTATGTATTTAGTTGGGGGGAACGGGAAACAGCCACTGGAAAGGGCTGGCTGCTTTAAGGCTGGTAATGTAGTTTATTGGCTCATCCACTTTGAGCTTTTCAAGATGGTACAAAACCACCTGTGCAATGACAAATAACTGAAGTTCCTCCAATGTGCTAGGTATTGTGCTTCATGGGTACTGGGGGGATTCACCCATGAAGAACCCAAAGAGAGTCTTTGGCCCCTCAAACAATGATTAAAATGTAATTCGTGCATTATAAAAGTAGTAGGGGACAGTTGTAGGGTGATGATGAAATGTTCCATGCGAGGAAAAGTGCCAAGGTGGAAGTAAGTACATGCTCAAGGATGTGACTGATATATGCTGTATTGGAGCACAATGAGCCAACAGGATAATGGAGAGTGATGGGGATAGAGAGGCAGGCATGGGTGTGGATTGTGCTGACAATACAGGACTTCATCCTTTTTTTACATTTCCATGCTATCCTTTACTGCTGTGAGAGTCACACATCCCAGCAGAGGCCCATGTGGACAAGACTGCATTGCTTATGGCTTTGGGATAACCAGAGTGGATCACCACTGGACAGAAGAGGAACTAGTTATTCTGATCAAAGACATCACCAATATAACACCTCTCATTTGTGAGTCTTTAGTGAATTCATCAATATGCAACATTACCTATTTATTTCTTTATTTACTTTCTATTTTCTCTCAATTAGATTGTAAGCTTCATGAGAACAGGGAAATTTATTTATTTTTTTCTCTCTCCACTACTGCATCCCAGCACATCAAATTATAACTGGCATATAGGTATTTGCTTAAAGAATAAATAAATTGATGACTGACTCTTAAGTCAACAGAAAAACAACTGTTCAGATTTGCATTTTTAAAATTTCATTTTTAAAATGACTGGAGCATATGGATTTTCAATGAGATAAAAAGATGATATGAGAGTGAGTCTCTGGCATAATCTTTCAAAGATCCCAGGAAGTCTCTGATAACCCTCTCTGCTGTTGGTGGGAACACATGATGTGTTGGTTACTATGCTAGGTGCCTTCATATACTTCACGTCATTTAATTTTCAAACCAAAAACAATGCCTCTAATATGTGCATGAATTCCATTTTATAGATGAAGAAGCTGAGACTCAGAAAGATGAAGAAATTTGCTTAAAGGGCTACAATTTGAACCTAGCTTTACCCAGCTTTGCAGTGGATGCCCACCTGGAAACTACGCCATGTTACCAATCAGCACATTTGAGGAACTATAGGTTAATCATTGAAACCTTGGTCCTAAGACTTAGCATTTGCATTTCTGAGGTTCTTTTCAGGCTCCCACTGTGTAGAAAATGGCATGTTATTATATCAGAGGTTGGGATTCCTACATTTTCTACAGTTTGAATGATGCTCTTTGCAGGAGGAGTTTTCAATATCCTTAGCTACATTTTCCTAACAAATATCTTGGCTACTGTTTTCAGGATCTTACAGCTGAGCAGTTCACAGATGAGCCCTTTTTCCATGCTGCATCCTGCCTCAGTTCCTGAAATGATCCCAACTAAGGCAGAGAATTATCAACAACTCCGGCACACCAATTTGTGAGTAGCTTAGAAATGAGCCAGTACTTTAGTGCCAGTGGTTCAGTCACAGGACTTCCAAAAAACTGCTTTCAGAAATGTTTGCTAATCAGATCCCGGTCCTGGCTCCACTCTTCTGCCCTGATTCCATGGTTCATTCAACTTGTAATTCTTCTTCCCTTTTCTTCCCTTGCTTAGTGCCTACCATATAACAGGCTTTTGCTCTAGGTCCCTACTCCAAATTTCTGACATTTACCTTGTGATAAATTGTAACTCCCTTTCAGGACTAGAGTTCGAGCCTGAACCACAGCTGCGTGTTTTTCAGTTATGCTCTTGTTGCTCTCTCTTACATGGACGCATATCACAATACCCACTTTAGCCAGGTCGCTGGAGTGCCATCTATGCTTCCATTCACCTAGATTCTGAGTATTATTTGCCTTCTGCATTCCTTGCCATTATGCATTACTTACTTACCCACTGAGACTCTGGCAACTTGGGTAGTGATTACATATCTGTTCACCAAAGATTCACACTCCGTTTCCTCTATGTAACACTGTGCCGAGAAGTGACTGGGCATCCAGAAACTACATTTCCTGCCTTACCACCTTGGATTGAGCTGGGAACGGGGGTCTAAATTTTGTCTAGTAGAATACAGATGGAAGAGACGTATGCTACTTCCAACCTGATTCATCAAAACTTCCACAGAACCAGATGGATATCACCCTCCAGAGAAACTTGGTTATGTTAAAGTAGAGCCTCCATCAACCTGGGTCCTTGATTGACTTTATGAAGCAGAAACTCACCTTTTTATGAATGAAAAATTAGTCTCTGGACTATAATGTTAAGCCACTCTGATTTGGGCATTTACCTGACACAGTAGCCAGCTTTATTTATATAACAGGTACTTCTTCCAAAAACTACAGAGACCAACATTATTTTGAATTCCTTGAGCTTAGGACCTTTTGAATAAACACTGTCCCACAGGACCAGCAGCTCCTCTGGCATCTGCCTCTGTTACCAAGTGGCATGAAGGATGATTCTATTAAGCTAGCTTCTCTCTCTTTTCTCCTGAGTAAGCCTCATGTTGCTTTCAGCTAGCCAACATGTCTTATGCCCAGTGGTCAAGCTACAACATACTGAAAGATATTGAAAAATTAAATTGTTTAGTGGGGGGGCAGGGCAGAGAATCCAATACCTCCATGGCCACAAGTCTGTGAACATTCTGTCCAAGCCGTCCACCCTGAGAGTTGACAGTTGACCACACATTCCACTAGGCAATGAATGCTCATTCTCTGAGGCTTCTCCAAGTTACGCTGCAGATGGAAATGAAATATGATTTTATTGAAGAATTCATATCAACTCAACATCAAATCAGTATTCCTTTATGAGAAATACTACCTTTTCTTTTATAATGATAATCTTTCTATATGTCTGGGGAAAAATATCCTTTCTTATGTAAATTGGTGGTGATCATAGAAAATGGTTGTCCTTACTTTATAAAAATCAAAGCTTGTCAGCCCACATTTCTTTCTATAAACTTTAGAACAGACATGCAATTAGGGTACTAGGAAATCAGTCAGTTCATGACAGAGATCTGTCCTGTCCCTCAGCTAGCTAGGAACCAGAATGCCTCAGTACTAAATTCTGGCACCTTGCAGTTCTGGGTGAGCCTATAGTACATAGAGAACTCAAACTAACAGCAAGGCCAAAAAATAAATAATATAAGAATAAAACAAAAATCAACAACCCATTTAAAGTTTATTTAAAAAGATCAGTTATGCTAAAAACATAACCATGGTCTTAATCATGGGGAAAGTTTGTAAAAGAGTTTATTTTCCTCTTACCCTCTCTGAAACCTGCATCTAGGCAAAATATACAAATTTTCTAATAATCAAGGTAGAAGAAGAAATTATCTAAGAAACATAGAAAGAATAATGACAAAATCTGCTTTAGCAATCACATGTTCTGTGCTTATTTGGGAAAACTTTAACATTCAACCCACATTAAATGTTAGCAATGTCCACACCAAGCTAAAATTATTGATCAAAGCATGATTATTTGACAAGTGGGCAAAATGGAAATTACTAATATGGGATCTGTGACCTATTAAATATATAGGGATATTCTAGTTAGGTAATTATTTGGGAGTTCTTTAAATTAATATTATATTTTTAGATTTTTAAAAATTAGTTTAAGGACATGGTACATTGGTTAGACATTTAAATAGTTTATGAAATGATCCCCTGATTGCTCTATCTTCCCTCTGGCTCTACACATAGCCATGACATTACTGCTGACTACATTCCCTGTGACCTGTTGCTCCTTATATCCATGGGCATCTAAAAACCACTAATTTGTACTTCTTCAACTCTTCACCGCTTTCTCCCAGCCCCTTCCCCAGCTCCTTCCCCTCAGGCCATCACCAGATTGTACTCTATATTTGTGAATCTACTTTCGATGATAAACTATTTTTTAAATATTCGTTAGACATACAGTATATGGAAAGTAGAGAAACTGATTTTTCTATTAATGAAAAGTTTATATCTTTGTTTCAAAATAACAGATTTATTAGATACACTGAATGTAAGATTTTCATTCATTGGGAGTTGTAGATTAGTGGTTTATGTTTTCTGAAACAGACAACTTCTTGAGAGGTAGATGAAATAAAATGATAAAATAAATCACTGACACTTGGTAAACAGAACTCTGCCCTGTATTAGATAGTTTTAGAATTTTACCAGATGAGATATTCAATTTTAGATGGCGTGGTCTTAGACCTGGTGTTGTAGTCTATGGCTATCCTGTTGGTTTAGAGCATGTTATGATAGTACTTACTATGATTAAATCAGGATAGGTGTGGAAGGTTTTGTTTTGATTTTAATTTCCACTTATGGATTCTACCTATGTTAGGAGAAATGGGACAACTCTTTTTTTTTTTTTTTGCCAGTTTGTTAAAAAAAGTTACTGAGTTAACTGACCACAAATTTTCAATTTATTCCAAATATTGTGTAGTGATTCTGATAGTGTGGCAGCGTATGGTAATATTTCTATTAAATTGCCCCCATAGTGCTCTTCATTTTTACATTGGGAAAGAAATGCCAACTTCTTTGGAATAACTTTTGTCCAAACTCCATATAGTTTACAGGAAAAAAGGGAATAATAAAATTACGAAAATTCAGAACCCACTAATTTGAAACTTGGTAGGGAGGCATTTTAACTTGATCTAAGAAGAAAAATATAGTTGTACTAATTATCTAGCAATAAATTAATAAGCAAATTAGCAGCATTTTCTAATAACAATTGCCAGTGTTCATCTTACATGCAAGAGACAGTGTTTATTACAAATGCAAATGAATCATCTGCCCAATACAAAGAGTCATATCTAAATATTCAAATCACCTGATGTCAATCTGTGGCCCAGTAAGTACATCTAAATAAGTTATTGAAAATCATAAAAAGTATTACTTTAATGAATCCATTTCCCCAGCATGAAATGACGTTTCCCATTTATTTTGACTAAGTTTAAATTAGTGAGATGTACAATAGTAGTACCAATTACTCTAATTGAACCTAAGCTACAATGAGAAGAAATCAAGGTCTGTCATTTATATCAAGCATTGTTGAGATCGAAGACAAATATTAAGAAAAACAAAGCCTTCGGTGTGAGATACAAATATAAACAAATTACCTGCTCACATCGGTCCATGCTGACTGGCTTGCCATCACTACGCACACAGCTCAGAAGGCGGGTCCTGACGCCTTGCCCACAGGTTGCATTCTCACTCAACTGGCACGTGCTCCACTCTACAGGCATAGAATCACCACACGGAATTTCAAAATTATGGCCATGTGAGCAAAATACAACAAATCTTTGATTATCTGCATTGGTGGAGAAGGATACTGTGCACATAATCCTAAAACCATTCCAGGTGGCTTCAAAAAGCATCATGCAATTCTTTCATCGAAAAATAAGCAAATAAATTAATAAGGGTGAGTTACCTGCCTAAGTTTGCTTTCTTGGACAAAAAAAACCTGAATGTTTGTTAGAAACCACCTCACAGCTGGCTGGGTAGAAAAGACACTAACCAGGACGACAAAGTAAAACCAGTTTGGAATCATCTATTTGTGGGGGATAATTGAGAGAGAAAATAACCCTGAAATTATGCTAGCCTTTGATGTAAACTTGCAAATATTTTTAAGGAATAAATATAATCACCTAAACAATTTGGTACATTTGGTACTGTGAAGCCAAGAGGTAACTCAGAAAGGAAAGAGCTCAAGATAGTCTGAACAATATGGACTGTCCCCAAAACTCTAAGATTTGGCTAGTTGTGTTACAAAGTAGACAACTGAGAGTGAGAATAAATTCTCCTATAATTAACCTGTTTCTTAAAAATTCTTATTGTTGGTGTAAGTAGAAAGGGAGATCCTTGCTCATATGCAATGAGAACCTTATAAAGGAGATTTTCCATACTTGGTAGATGATCTAAAAGTTTTTAGGAATAACAAATCCTATAATAAACTCAGTGTTTTAAAGGCATGTTCTTCCAGTAAAGCAATTTTTATTGTATTTCTGATAAAATCATTCTGAAGCACACTTTAAAGAAAAAGGATAAAAACACTAGGTCATCTTTTACCTATAATGACAATCAGACAGCCCCCACAGAATTCACTACAAGGTTTTCAATATAAGAAATCTCAGCAATGCCACTAGGACCTCAATGGAGAATTTGTTTTAGAAAAAGCTATTGCTTTGCCTCTGCAGGCACATGGCAGTTTGGTTGTCAGTTATTGAATGCAATGCTGAGACTTAACATGGTTCCACATTTTGTGGCCTTTTATATATCTGCTACTGCAGGCAATGATGAATAGCACATCAGTGTAACTAAACAGTCTTGGTATTAGACACTGAGCTCTGTGGAGCCCCCAGAAAATCTGAGTAGTGAATGAATGAGAAGGCTGGTGTGATTCCCAGTGCCTCTCAAACATCTCTGTGCAGGCAGGCCGACCATTCTTTCTTATTGAGAGCCCATAGAGCTAGTTACATTACAAGCTTGAATTTCTTGAAATAATAAAGGCCATGAAAGAGCTAAATTCTATGACAGCATGATTACATTCTTTCCTAAATGGTAAATCATGCCATGCTACTTATTTTTATCATTTCAGTTTATCATGACTTAATTCAACTTTATTCTGAAACTTTGCCAAGTCTTTCTAAACATTTTTGCTGAATCTACATGCCAAGAGTGGACATTTTTTTCTTTAAAAGGACACTGGAAATGTCAAGTCCTCTCAGCCTTTCATGCAATACTCTTGCATACTCTAGTCAGTCCTTAATCTGGAGGTTAAAAACACCCAGACATTCTCCCATTAGTCACTGTTCAGGGAAATGGGCATGGTTGTGGATTTCAACTGTACCTGTCAGATTGTACTGGAACTGGAAGCAGTTTTCATTGAGGAGACAAGGCCGCACCTGGGAGTCTTCAGCACATGCCCTTGAGCTCAGGGAGGGCCTCAGCAGATGACGGGTTCTTCTCTGCATTGTGTGGGGATCACATGACTGAAAATCAAAGAGCAGGCAGAATTAGGAAGGACCCAGAATTAGCTAATAAATTATGATTAGCTGTATACATGTAGGGACATGTACAATAACTACAGGGAAGAGAGTATTGAGAGTATTGAACATAATATTTAGAACATAAAAAAAGTATGTGATGTGATGCAAAGTAAATAGTTTTTTTCTTTTTCACCTAACAACTCTTTCTTTTCTATGTTATGGTGAAGCCTACATTTTTACCTCCCATGTATGAATAGGCACGTGGAGGCTATCAATTTAATGTACTCTGTACTCTCAAATAATCTAACCTGTAGTAGAAGATCAATGTATTTTGAGTGTTGAAATGAATGAAAAAAGGAAGACACTGTCCTTGTGTTCTCACACAGTCTAGCCCAATAGCAATAACTACATAGAACATTTTAATGAGAAAATAATTTTTAAAGCCTTGGAAAACAGGTGTACATAGAAAATTACGAAATATATATTGCTAAACACCAGAATTTTCCTCTTATTTGGGAGGCCTCCTCATTCAAGAGGATGAGCCACTGCATGTTATGACCTTTTTCAGCAAAATAAATGTGAAAATGTGAACTTCAAAGATCTCCTGCAAACATCATTTTACTCTTGGGGCCACACAGTCTCTCATAACCTTGACTCGTATAATGCCCTCGAGCCAAGTAAACCTGCCTGCCACATCTCCTCCAACTGCTGTACCCACCACAGTGGACCTTCAAGTTCCCCTTACTGGAATAATCTCCTTTCAACTATCTTACCTCCTGTCCTTCTCCTTCCTCAGAACACTAACTGGGTCTTTATCATTGACAGTCTTTCTTTTCATAATGTTAAATTCTTTTCTTCTTTCCTGCACAATATTGTACCCATGCTCAGGAACTACTGTATAGGATTTGTTTCTAAATATATGTACATAAACATACATTTATATGTTACACCTGCCCTTATAATGTTGCTATTTTTTATTATCCTGGCTCCTTCCTTTCTTTATAAACTCTTTGAGGGCATGATAGGTCATGATTTCTGCATCTCATGTCACTCCCTAAAAAACTTGGCATCTATTTTACACAGTGATTATTCAATAAAAAACATTAAATATAGTAATGACATTACAATTCCAGACTTAGAAATCTAAAGAAGCACAGAAATGCTTAAACCACAGGAGAAACAAAAATCTCTGAATAAAAATCACCAAATCGAGCTTGGATTAGAAATGGTGAAGTGAAAGACATTCCCAGATCTCACCCCTTGAAACAATAATAAGATGAACATCTAAAACTCAACAAAAAACACCCAAACTACACACCAGCATGTCTGAGATGGAATCTGTGTATAAGAGCTACCACACATCAGAACCCCGGGTGTCAGGTGGTGAACTGGGAGAAGCAAAGAAGCTGCCTCTTGAACCCACTGGAGCTCCCTGCAGAAAGAGGGGGATAGGAGAAGGTGTGGCGAGTTCCCTGAACAACTCTTTTTGGGACTGCTGTGAGTTCCATGCAGCCAGCAGCAGGGTCTAGTCATTAGGGCAAAAGGCAGAGAAACAGGGATGGCACAAAAGTGGGGATGGCAGAGAAACAGCAGTTTGCTTTTTAGCAGCCACAGTTGTAAAATCAAGGCTGAGCCATAGCTCTAGACTCTCAAACTAGAAGGCCCCTCACCATATACCCTCGGATATGGAACACCGCAGAGCCCAAGGGAAATCTGAGCAAATGCTACTGAAACTGTCACTAACACTGACACACTCTGAGACTGAGGATAGCAAGCATGATTAAACATCTATAAGGAAAAAAAAAAAAAAAACTTTATATAGAGATCCAAGAGGCTTAGACGCCACCTACTGGAAACTAAAAGAAAAGCGCCTTCTTTGCAACAGGCTAGGAACCATTATATAATAAATCTTTCTGGAAATAAAAAAAAGCAGAACACAATTCCATTAATGCCCAGGTGGAGAAATAATCCATTAAATACCATGAACAACCAAGGGGATAAGGCATCTCAGAAAGAAGGAGAAAAATCTCCAGAAAACAAGCTTATAGACACAGAAATATGTGACTTAAATAACAGAGAACTCAGGATGGTACTTCGGAAAAAACTCAGTGATCCAAAATGAATTCTATCAACAATTTCAGGAATTGAAAAAACAACTAGATGAACAGAATGAGTTCTTTAGAAAGGATACTGAAACCCTCAAAAAAGAACCAAATAGACCTTCTGGAGATAAAGAACACACTGAAAGAGTTGAAAAAAGTAATAACCAGCTTGGGAAATTGAGTCGACCAAAGGGAGGAAAGGATCAATGATATTGAAGACAGAAATAAAATCAGAAGGAAGAAGAGAGAAACTGAGGAATGAAAAATAATGAAAGAAAAATACAAGAACTAGTCGATACTATCAGGAGAGGAAACAAGAATAATGGACATTATTGAAGATGAGGAAAAGAAGCAGGAATTAGAAAGCATTTTCAGACAAATAGTTGATGAGAATTTCCCAAATCTAAGGAATTAGCTGGAGTTTGGAATTCAAGAAGTCAAGAGAACACTCAATTGTCTCAACCCAAAAAGGCCTTTACCAAGACATAATGTATTAAAATTATTGAAAGTCAACAACAAAGACAGAATTCTCAAGGCAGCCAGGGAAAAGACGACGGTAACCTATAAAGGAAAACCCATCAGATTATCGTCAGATTTTTCAGCATGAACCTTACAAACCAGAAGAGTGGAATCAAATGAAAGGAACTACCAGCCAAGAATAATATATGCAGCTAAGCTATCCTTTGGATATAAAGGAGAAATAAAGACCTTTCGAGACATACAAAAATTGAGGGAATTCTTCACTATGAGGCCTGCACTACAGGAAATACTGAAAGGGATCAGCTCACCTAAAACAAAATGACCAAAAAAAAAAAAAAAAAAAAAAAAACCACATAATTAGGAGTAAGATGGCTAGCAGGCTGATAAAAACAGAGGAGTGCAACCCTTACTAGGAACAGAGCATTACAAGCTTAAAATAAGAAGTGATTTGCTATAGCAAAATAGTGATGAAACTTTAGCATATATAGGGAAATATTGAGACAACAATGACTGAAAAGGAGAGGATTCAAAGATCCAAATTTGCAAAGGGGAATGGAGATAAGGCACACACAGAAGAAAAGGGGTGATTGTATACATATAACTATCCTTTACATATTTGTAATGGTAACCACATGCCAAAGATTCAGAACAGATGTATATAACACAAAACAAGAAAAACCAGAGAGAAAACCCACAAAGGCTAACCAACATAAAGAAAACAGAAACACAAGGACATGGAAGCAATTGAAATACCAAGCTACCAGAAAGCAAAAGATAAAATGGCTATAGAAAAACCTCATATATCAATAATTACCCTAAATGTAAATGGACTTAATACACCAATAAAAAGGCATAGAGTTGCAGAAAGGATCAAGACACAAAACCCAGCCATGTGCTGCCTCCAGGAGACACATCTCAGTTCCAAAGACAAATACAGACTCAAAGTGAAAGGGTGGAAAATGATATTTCAAGCAAATGGCATTCAGAGAAAAGTGGGAGTAGTGGTACTAATATCAGACAAAATAGACTTCAAAATAAAAACGATAAAGAAAGACACTGAGGTACACTTCATAATGATAAAGGGAATCATGCACCAAGAAGACATAACACTTATTAATATCTATGCTCCCGATCAGGAGTCCTGAAATATATAAATCAATTACTAACAGAACTAAAGGGAGAAACAGACCAAAACACTATCATAGTAGGAGATCCAAATACCCCATTGTTGGGTATGAACAGATCATCCAAACAGAAAATCAATACGGTAATAACATCCTTAAATTATACATTAGACCAACTGGACATAACTGACATTTACAGAGCCTTTCATCCTCAAACGGCTGCTTATACATTTTTCTCTAGTGCACATGGAACACTCTCAATAATTGACCACATACTGGGACACAGAGATAGCCTCAACAAACATAAGAGGGTTGAAATCATACCAACCATATTCTCTGATCATAATGCTTGAAACTAGAGATCAACTGTAAAAAGAAAGCAGAAAGAACCACAAATACATGGAGATTAAACAACATGCTACTGAAGAATAACTGGGTTAGAGGAGAAATATAAAGATAGATCAAGAGATACACAGAAACAAATGATAATTATAGTACAACATATCAAAACTTTTGGGACATGGCAAAAGTGGTCATAAGAGGAAAGTTCATGTGATTGCAGGCCTACCGCCAAAAAAAAGAATGAGCCTAAGTAAACAACCTAATACTTCACCTTAAAAAATTAGAAAAGGAAGAACAAGTGAAGCCTAAAGTCGGCAGAAGGAAAGAAATCATCGAAATCAGAGCAGAAGTAAATGAAATTGAAAACAAAACAAAAAAAATAGAAATATTAAATGCAACAAAGAGCTGGTTCTTTGAGAAGGTAAATAAAAATGATTCACTAAAGAAAAAAGAGAAAGGGTGCAAATAAACAAATTCAGGGATAAAAGAGGAGAAATGATGACAGACACTGCAGAAATACAAAAGATCATACAAGAATACTATGAAAAAGTATATAACACCAAATTTAATAACATAGAGAAAATAGAATAGCATTTAGAAAAATACAACCTTCCTAGAATGAATCAGAAGAACTAGAAAATCTAAATGGACCAATCAGCAGTATGGAAATTGAAACAATCATCAACAATCTACCAAAAAGTGAAAATCCAGGACCAGATGGCTTCACCAGTGAATTCAACCAAACATTCAAAGAAGATTTAATACTTATTCTCTTCAAACTCTTCCAAAAAAATCAAAGAGGAGTCAATACTTCCCAACTCATTTTATGAGGCCAACATTGCCCTGATATCAAAACGTGGCAAAGATACCACACGAAAAAAACTACAGACCAATATCTCTCATGAACACCTATGCAAAAATCCTAAATAAGATATTGGTGAACCAAATATAGCAACATCCCAGGCTTCATCCCAGGGGCACAGGGATGGTTCAACATACATGAATCGATTAATGTGATACACCACATAAACAAATTAAAAAATAAGAATCATATGATTATATCAATAGATGCAGAAAAAGCCTTAGATATAGCATCCATTTATGATCAAAACACTTAACAAAATTGGTATAGAAGAAGAATACCTTAATATAATAAAGGCCATATATAACAAGCCCTCAGCCAACATTATATTTAATGGTTAAAAACTAAAAACCTTTCTTCTAAGATCAGGAACAAGGCGAGGCTGTCCACTATTGCTATTGTTACTCAATATAACATTGGAGGTCCTAGCAAGTACAATGAGACATAAGAACAATATAAAAGGCATCCAAATAGGGAACAAAGAATTCAAACTCACTCTTTGCAGATGACATGATTCTCTATATAGAAAACCCTAAAGACTCCACAAGAACACTACTAGAAACAATATGCAATACAGTAAGTTTCTAGATACAAAACCAATGTTCAAATATCCATCATGTTCCTATACTCTAATAACAAAGTGTCAGGAAAAGAAGTGGGGAAAAAATCCTTTTGCAATTACAACAACAAAAAAATACCTAGGAATAAATCTAATGGAACATGTGAAGGATCTATATAATGAAAACTATAAGAACCTATTAAAAGAAATCAAAGAAGATACAAAGAAATGGAAGGATAATCCATGTTCTTGGATTGAAAGAATCAACATAGTTAAAAAGACCTTATTACCTAAAGCATTATACAGATTTAATGCAATCCCCATCAAAATTCCATTGGCATTTTTTAAAGAAACATAACAAAATCAGAGTTTTGAGGAAGCACAGAGGACTCTGAATTGCCAAAGTCATCTTGAGAAAAAAGAATGAGGCTGGAGGCATCACTCTGCCTGACTGCAAATTATATTACAAAGTGACAGTAATCAAAACAGCATGGTATTGACAGCAAAACAGATACACAGACCAGTGAAACAGAATCAAGAGTCCAGACATAAAGCCATATTTATATGGACAAATAATTTTTGACAAAAAAAGAAAAACATACAATGAAGAAAGGAAAGGAAAGCCTCTTCAATAAATGGTGCTGGGAAAACTGGAAAGCCACCTGCAAAAGAATGAAACTAGACTGTCGTCTATCACCACACACCCAAATTAACTCAAAATGGATCAAGGACCTAAATATAAGACCTGAAACAATAAAATGCATAGAAGAAAACATAAAAATTAAACTCAAGGACCTTGGACTTAAAGAGGATTTTATGAATTTGACCTCAAAGGCAAGGGAAGTAAAAGCTAAAATAAGTGAATGGGACTACATCAAACTAAAAAGCTTCTGCTCGGCAAAAGAAACCATCAACAAGGTAAAGAGACAACCATCCAAATAGGAAAATATATTTGCAAGCAACACCTCAGATAAGGGCCTAATATCCAAAATATACAAAGAACTCAAACAACTTAATAACAGCAAAAAAAACAAATGATCCAATCAAAAAATGGGCAGAAGACCTAAACAACAGACACTTCTCCCTAGAGGACACAAATGGCCAACAAATATATGAAAAGATGCTCAATATTGCTAGCCATTAGGGAAATGCAAATCAAAATCACAATGAGATACTATCTCACACCTGTTAGAATGGCTATAATCAACAGGACAAGTAATAACAAGTGTTGGAGAGGACGTGGAGAAATAGAAACCCTCATACTCTGCTGGTGGAACTGCAAATTGGTATAACCACTATGGAAAACAGTATGGAGGTTCCTCAAAAAACTAAAAATTGATCTACCATATGATCCAGCAATCCCTCTACTGGGTATTTATCCCAAAGACTTGAAAACACATATCTGTACAGATATTTGTACACTGATGTTCATAGCAGCATTATTCATAGTGTCCAGGAAGCATCCAAAGTGTCCTACGATAGATGATTGGCTAAGAAGCTGTGGTACATATATACAATGGAATATTACTCAGCCGTAAGAAGAGATGAAATACTTCCATTTGTACCAACATGGATAGACCTTGAAATAATAATACTAAGTGAAATAAGCCAGACAGAAAAAGTAGAAAACCACATGATATCACTTACATGTGTGATATAAACCTGAAAGCAACAAATGAACAGGACAAACAGAGAATCATGGACATGAACAATAGACTGGTGGTTACCAGAGGGGAAAGGGGAAAATAAAAAATAAAATATTATATAAATAAATAAACAAACAAATAAATAAAATCGGGAAAAAAAGAAAATCGCCAAATCATCATTTCCATATTTGGGATGTTTTATTGTTTGTTACTTTTACCTTTCTAGATATTGTAGCAAGAACAAAACCTTTAAACTAAATCTTGACTGCTAATCTAAAGGATAATATTAGATTGCACTGAACCATGCAGAAAAATGCCACGAATTTTTCTAATTTTAAATGTGTGGTGCCACTGAGACACATTTACTGTCTATGTGACTTTATAATTGGAAAGTCTGTCAATACTTGTAATTTTATATTTTAATTGTATTTAATTGTCTCTAGATGATCAAGAAGGGTCATAAAACCAAGTAATTATTCTTAATTATCTACAAATGAATCCCATACTAAATCCTTACCAATAATTTACTAGTTAAGCAATTAATTTGATTGTTCTCATGAGAAGGCATATTAACTTAAATGATTTGTCGATAAAAGAAAATGAAGATATCTTGGTAGATACGCCTGATCACTCCTGTTGTACCTTACAAAAAATCAATGTCTGAACCAAATGAATGCATGTAAGGACCTACACATTGGCTTAGTCTAAGTCATCAAATAAAGTAAAAATGAAATTATACATACACTCACACAAACATGGATGCACAAATTAAATTATTCCGTAACCTTGAACAACTCTGTACCTTATTTCCTCATCTAAACATAGGTGAAAAGGGACTATGGAGATAGGGGTATAATTTCGTAAGATTTAAGAATTTCCTGAGGATACGGCACACACAGAGGAAATGGACTGTGTGTGTGTGTGTGTGTGTGTGTGTGTGTGTGTACATATATAATACATATACTATGTATAATATATAATATATATAAACTTTCTTATTCATATTTATAATGGTAACCAAAGATTCAAAATTGAAGTATGTAACATAAAATTAGAAGGACTAAAGGGAAAATCCACAAATCTCTCCTCGACCCTCCTCCTCCCCTCCAAAAAAGAAAAAGATACACAAGGACAAGGAAGCAATGAAAACACTGAGCTGCCAGAAAGCAAAAGATAAAATGGCTATAGGAAAACTTCATTCAATTGTCACCTTAAATGTAAATGGACTGAACACACCAATAAAAAGGCATAGAGTTGCAGAAAGGATCAAGGCACAAAACCCAGCCATGTGCTGCCTCCAGGAGACACATCTCAGTGCCAAAGACAAATACAGACTCAAAGTGAAAGGGTGGAAAATGATATTTCAAGCAAATGACATTCAGAGAAAAGTGGGAGTAGTGGTACTAATATCAGACAAAAAAGACTTCAAAATAAAAACGGTAAAGATACTGAGGGACACTTCATAATGATAAAAGGAATCATGCCCCAAGAAGACATAACACTCATTAATATCTATGCTCCCAATCAGGGAGCCCTGAAATATATAAATCAATTACTAAAAGAACTAAAGGGAGAAATAGACCAAAACACTATTATAGTAGGGGATCTAAATACCCTACTGTCGGATATGGACAGATCATCCAAACAATAAGGAAATAATATCCTTAAATGATACATTAGACCAACTGGACATAATTGACATTTACAGAGCCTTTCATCCCCAAATAGCTGCTTATACATTCTTCTCCAGTGCACATGGAACATTCTCAATAATTGACCACATACTGAGACACAGAGATAAGCCTCTGTATTGTTCCAATTTTATTATATGTGCTGCCAAAGCAATCGCACAGATAGCCTCAACAAATATAAAAGGGTTGAATTATAATGCTTTGAAGCTGGAGAGCAACTGTAAAAATAAAGCAGGAAGAACCACAAATACACAGAGATTAAATAAAATGCTACTGAAGAATGACTAGGTCGGAGAAGAAATAAGAGATTAAGAGATATATAGAAATGAATGATACTGATAGTACAACATATTAAAACTTTTGGAACATCTCAAAAACAGTCATAAGAGTAACGTTCATGTCATTACAGGCCTCCCTCCAAAAACAAGAAAGGGCCTAAATTAACAACCTAATGCTTCATCTTAAAAAAGTAGAAAAGGGAGAACAACTGAATCCCAGAGTCAGCAGAAGGAAAGAATCTAAATTAGAGCAGAATTAATTGAAATTGAAGAGAAACAAACAAAAAACAATAGAAAACATAAATGCGACGAAGAGCTGGTTCTTTGAGAAGGTTAATAAAAATGACAAACCCCTATAGACTCACTATAGGGGTTTCTATAGACTCACTATAGAAAAAAGAGAAAGGACACAAACAAAATCAGTGATGAAAGAGGGGAAATTAAGATAGATGCTGCAGAAATACACAGGATCATACAAGAATACTATGAAAAAGTATATAACACCAGATTGAATAATCTGGAAGAAATGGGTAAGTACTTAGGAAGATATAACCTTCCTAGACTGAATCAAGAACTGGAAAATCTAAATAGACTGATCAGCAGTATGGAAATTGAAACAATCATCAAAACTCTATCAAAAAGTAAAGGTCCAAGACCAGATGGCTTCACTGGTGAATTCGACCAAACATTCAAAGAAGATTTAATACCTATTCTCTTCAAACTCTTCCAAAAAAATCAAAGAGGAGGCAATACTTCCTAATTCATTTTATGAGGCCAATAGTACCCTGTACCAAAACCTGGTAAAGATAACACACAAAAAAGAAAATTACAAACCAATATCTCTCGTGAACACAGATGCAAAAATCCTAAATAAGTATTAGTGAATCAAATACAGCAACATATTAAAAAAATTATACACCCCGATCATGTGGGCTTCATCCTGGGGGCACAGGGATGGTTCAACATATGCAAATCAATTAATGTGATACACCACATAAATTAAAAATAATCATATGATCATATCAGTAGGTGTAGAAAAAGCCTTCAACAAGATACAGCATCCATTTATGATCAAAATACTTAACAAAATTGGTATAGAAGGAAAGTACTTTAACATAATAAAGGCATATGTGACAGATCCATCCCCAACATTCTACTTAATGCTGAGAAAATAAAAACCTTCCCTCTAAGATCAGGAACAAGACAAGGCTGTCCACCATCACCACTTTTATTCCTAGAGAATGCAATCAGACAAGAGAGAGATGTAAAAGACATCCAAATAGGAAATGAAGAAGTCAGACTCACTATTTGCAGATGACATGATTCTCTATATAGAAAACCCTAAAGATGCCACAAGAACACTACTAGAAACAATAAGCAATATGGTAAAGTTTCTGGATACAAAAATCCAGAGTTCCTATACTCTAATAATGAATTATTATTATTATTGCTGGTGGACTTCAAATTGGCATATGGAAAACAGTATGGAGGTTCCTCAAAAAACTAAGAATTGATCTACCATATTATCTAGCAATCCCTCTGCTGGGTATTTATCCCAAAGACTTGAAAACGTACATCTGAAAAGACATTTGCACACTGATGTTCATAGCAGCATTGTTCACAGTGGCCAGGACATAGAAGCAACCAAAGTGTCCTACACCAGATGATTGGTTAAAGAAGCTATGTCAACATATATACAACAGAATATTACTCAGAAATGTAATAAGAAGAAATGAAGTACTGCCATTTGGGACAACATAGACAGACCTTGACATAATTATGCTAAGTGAAATAAGCCGGACAGTAAATGTGGAAAATCACATGATATCACTTATATGTGGGATATAAACCAAAAAGCAGCAAATGAACAGGACAAACGAACAGAGACTCATGGACATGGACAATAGAATAATGGTCACCAGAGAGTGGGTGGAGAGTTAGGTGAGGTAAGAGGGGTCAAATATGTGGTGACAGGAAGAAATCTAACTATGGGTGGTGAATACACAATACAATATATATTTATGCCTTACTATTATATTGTACTTCTGAAACTTACTGGATATTGTTAACCAATGTCACCATAAAAAAAAAAATAATAATTTCCTTCATCAGACCTCATAGTATATGTCTCTACATTTGGTTTTAAAATATCCTCTTAAGTCTAATCCGTTATTAATAACCATGTAGGCATCGATAAGCACTTTCTAAAAATTTACATATTAAAAACCAACACTACAGCTAATTCTCCTCTTTATCTGTAGAAACAAGCAAAGAAGGAAGCATGGGTGACTTAAATCAATGAAAACAATCCAACCTAATCTAGGCAATATTTTCACATTCTACCTTATAAAAATTGTCCTAGCTCTGCTCACAAGTGATAGATGGGTTAGTGCTTCTCCTTTTTTCTTTCTCTCAATTAGCTATTTCTAGGAAGTTCATACAATAATGAATTAATCACAAGGGAGATGGAAATGAGGCTAAGAAAAAAAGGATAGTAAAGGAGGCTTACATCTGGATTATTTCATTATTGTATCAAGATTCCTCAAATATAAATCTAGATCTCTTGTTCTCTCAAGCATTTATATAAAGACATGTTGCCAGTTTTTTAAATGAAAAAGTGAGAAGGCAATGTATATATAACTATTCCAAAGTTGACTCTGGACTAGTTTTATTATAAAGATCAAGGCTGTATCCCTCAAATTTATTTGCTAGGGAAGGAGATGACCAATAATAACCAGTAACAGTAGTCCCCACTTATCTGTGATTTTGCTTTCCATGGTTTCAGTTACCCTTGGTCAACCACAGTCCAAAAATATTAAATATCTAATTCCAGAAATAAACAACTTATAAGTTTTAATTTGTGCACCATCCTGAGTAGTATGATGAAATCTCACACCACTTGACCCAGGATATGAAGCCTCCCTTTGTCCGGTGTTTCTACACTGTATGTGCTCCCTGCCCATTAGTCACTTAGTAGCAATCTGTTATCAGATTGACTGTCTGGTATGGCAGTGCTTGTATGCATGTAACCCTTGCTCTACTTAATAACGACCCTTAGAGCATTATGGCATATGGTATGTAATGACTCTGACAATTCGGATCTACCAAGGAATGGTCCTCTAAGTGAAAAGGCATGTATGTATGTATAGTATAAAGGAAGAAAAAAAAACATAATTTATATAACGTTCAGTACTATTCTTCAGGCATCCACCAGAGATCTTGAAACATATTTCCTGTAGATAAGGAAGGACTGCTGAAGTCTCTGGTACATAAACCCCTTTAAGAGAACAGATTTTCTACCTTATTACCTTTGAAAACCAGTACTTACCTTAAAATTCAATTCAATTATTCCTTATGACATTGTACCTTCACACCTTTTGTTCTTTCTAGCAACACGGCTTTTACCCTTAGACTTGACCTGGATATTTGTATTCATCTGTTAAAATTATATCTGATATCTACTGGCTTCCTTGCACCCATATAATTGGAATCACCTCATTTAGTAAACATTTTTGGTGCTCTTATACAAGTATTGATGTGTGTATATTCCTTCCCATGGGTTATTTGAAGGAAGAGTCCATGCCTTAATTTTCCTGGACACTGAGAGGCTGTTCTGTGTCTGGCATATGGTATGAAAATAATAAATATTTATAGTGTTGAATAATTTGGCACTTCCTTAGCAATAAGACCGCATTTTTGTAAGCTGCCATTAGCAGATCATCTTGCCTGAATATAAGAGTACCCATCAGTCCACATATTGGATAAAAAGGAAATAAAATCTTTTCTCTAATTCTCATATATTTTCTATAAAATCTAGATGACACTTCCCAGAATAATAGAATCTATAACTAAATTAATAAACATCGATAAATAATTTTTATTTACCTATATAAAACAGATAATTTATATATTTTAAATAAATCCAAATAAGAATGTATAATTTGATATTATTGACACTGAACTGTTAACAACCACAGTTTGATAAAACCTGGCATAAATCCAGGTACTTGTAAATGTAAGTCACTCTGCAAATTTCTTGTTTAGAGATGAGCATGACTCTGGGGCCTGGCCTTGTCAGTCACCATCAGATATAGACACCCAAGGCCTTTATTCAGTTACAAGGATTATCTGATAATTCTGAGATGGTCTTTCTCCCATTTAGCTCTGTCAGTAGCTCTGTTATTTCTCTCGATACCTTTCATGGAGCAACAATGGATATATGCTATGAACTTTTTTTTATTTGAAAGAATGGAAAAAGATTCACAAAATACCACTGCAATGCTTTGTAAGAAAATTTTACATGTAATCAAACCTTGGTAATCAAAGGTTGATAAGGGATAAGAAAACTTCTAGGGGAGAAAAATTGGAGCTTTACATCAAGCCTCTCGTATTAAAAAGAGATTAATAATAATAATAATAATAATATTCCAAGAAGACGATTACAGAAATAAAAATAAATAAATAAAAGTTCTTTACACATCACAGTGCAAGAAAGAGAACAAAGTCAAAAATATATAGACAATATACTCAATAAAATTAAGTGGCAAGTTATCGCCACAAACCTCAAACTATGACGAGGTGGGGACAAATGACTGAAGTTACAGGACTTTCTGATATCGGAATCCAATAGGAGAAAGCACAAGGTAAAAAATAGACTTCTGACTTACCATTAAACACCAAAATTAAAAAAAATAAAATCCCTGAAAGTCAGAGAGTTTTCCATATTCCAAAAGTTGGTGAACATAAAGGTTCCATGGAGAGGTTTTGGGGGCTGATGCAGTCTGGGTCCTATGAACTCTTAATATTAACAAGCCAAAGATCCCTTCCTGAAGAGGAACTAATGGGAAGAGTTTCCAAACTGAGCAAAACAGGGAAACTAGTAATGAAGGAAAAGGAAGGCCAGTAAACAAAATGGAGAAGGAAAAGGAATCTAGTGAAATCTCACAAAGCAAGCTGTTATATTTTTGAATGAGAGGGTGAGAAAAAATGCAGTACTATTGTAAAGATACACAAAGAAAAAGAACCAAACACAATCCAAGG
This sequence comes from Rousettus aegyptiacus, assembly GCF_014176215.1. Taxonomy (NCBI): domain Eukaryota; kingdom Metazoa; phylum Chordata; class Mammalia; order Chiroptera; family Pteropodidae; genus Rousettus; species Rousettus aegyptiacus. The sequence goes on from NW_023416295.1 coordinate 73,755,552, forward strand.
ATTTTATATCCAAAAAACTTTCAATGAAAAGACCATAGATAAACTGTTAACAACATGCAAAAACTCAAGGAATATTGTTTCCATGAGCCCCTTCCTGGGAATTTACTGGAGACTGACTTTTAGACATTCACATGGCAGGAAAGACATTAATGTAAAGACTTGTGATGAGCTAACTTTACATGTAGAACTTATATAAAGGCAGTACGCTCTGAAGATATAGATAAAATTCAAATGTAAAAGAATGAGGAGGGACTATGTAAAAAACTATAAATATTTTAAAGTTCCCATGACTGTGGTAGTATAGGTATTATTCTGAGAATGTTTTCCATGTTATTTAGAATAAAACAAATGCGTAATTATGACATATTTTTTCTTTTATCTCCAGTGTTCTTGAAAAAGTGGATTCTTAGTATAGAAAAAGAGACAAATAATGTAAAATAGAACTTAAACAAACTCTCATAGTTCATCATTATAAACTCATGAAGTAATTCATCTTCAAAATAAAGGGAATAAAAATATATATTTCAAACTTTTTCCTACTGAAGTGGATTAGAAACAGTGGAACCCTGTAAGTGTGGTCTTCCTGCAAAGGAAGAAAGCTGGATAAACCACAAATATGTGGAGATTAAATAACATGTTACTAAAGAATGACTAGGTCAAAAAAGAAAGAAAAGGGGAGATCGAGATATACATAGAAACAGAATGAATACGACATATCAAAATTTTTAGGCTCTTCTCAAAGCTGTAATGAGGAAAGTTTGTATCATTACAGGCCTATCTAAAATAAAAACAGAAAAATCTCAAACAAACAACTAGTATTTTATCTTAAAAACTAGAAAAAGAATGAAGCCCAAAGTCAGTAGAAGGAAGGCAATAATAAAAATTAGAGCAGAATTAAATGAAATTGAGAACAAAAAGATAAAAGAAAAAATGAATGCAACAAAGGACTGGTTCTTTGAAAAGATCAATAAAATGACAAACCCCTGGCTGGACTCATTAAGCAAAAAAGAGAAAGGACACAAATTAAATCAGAAATGAAAGGAAGAAGTTATGAAAAATACCACCGAAATACAAAGCATCATACAAGAATACAATGAAAGATTATATGCCACCAAATTCAATAACCTAGAAGGAATGGACAAGTTCTTAGAAGTACACAATCTTCCTAGACTGAATCACAAAGAACTGAGCAATCTAAATAGACCCATCAACAGAAGGAAATTGAAACAAACATCAAAAACCTCCCAAAAAATTATAGTCCAGGACCAGATGGCTTCACTAATGAATTCTACCAAAAATGATTTAATACCTGTTCTTCTCAAACTTTTCCAAAAAATTGAAGAAGCAATACTTCATTTTATGAGGCCTACATTAGCCTGATACCAAACCCAGTAAAGATAACATACAAAAATGAAAACTGTAGACCAATACTCTAATGTAAATAGATGCAAAAATCCTAAATAAAATACTAGCTAATTGAATACAATAATACATTAAAATGACTATATATCTTGATCAAGTTGGGTTCATTCCAGGGCACAAGAATGGTTTAACACACACAAATCAATTAATGTGATACACTACATAAACAAAATAAAGCATAAAAAGCATAGGACCATATCAATAGATGCAGAAAAAACCTCTGATAAGATACAGCATCCATTTATGATTAAAATACTTAATAAAATAGGTATAGAAGGAAAGTACCTCAACATAATAAAGGCCATATATGACAAACTCCCAGCTAATATCATACTTAATGTTGAAAAACTAAAAATCTTCTAAGATCAGGAACAAGGGAAAACTGTACCCTATCACCACTCTTATTCAATATAGTGTTGGAAATCCTGGCTAAAGCAATCAGGCAAGAGAAAGAAATAAAAGGCATGCAAATTGGGAATGAAGAAGTCAAATAGTCACTTTTTGCAGATAATATGATTCTCTACATAGAAAACCCCAAAGATTCCATCAAAAATCTATTAGAAACATTTAACAATACAGTAAAGCTTCAGGATACAAAATCAATGTACAAAAATCCAGTGTTCCTATATACTTACATTGACTTTTTAGAAGAAATGGAAAAAAAACTCCTCATTTTGTAATTGCAATAAAAAGAATAATATACGTAGGAATAAACCTAATGATGCATATGAAAGACCTATACACTGAAAACTAAAAGACCTCAGTCAAAGAAATTGAAGAAGACACAAAGAAATGGAAAGATATTTTGTGTTTATGCACTGGAAGAATCAACATAGTTAAAATGACCTTATTACCCAAAGCTGTATACAGATTTAATACAATCTTCACTCATCAAAATCCCAATGACATTTTTAAATATATAGAACACACACAAAAAGATCATCAGATATGTATGGAAACACGAAAGACCTTGAATAGCCAAAGCAATCCTGAAGAAAAAAAATAGGCCAGAGGTACCACTTTGCCTGAACTCAAATTATACTACAAAGAGAAAATAATCAAAACACCATAGCACTGGCAGAAAAACAGACACATGGACTGATGGAACGGAACTGAGATTCCATAAATAAACTCCCATATATATGGGCAAATAATTTATGACAAAGGAGTCAAAAATATACAATGAAGAAAGGAAAGGAAAGCTTCTTCAATAATTGGTGTTGGGAAAATTGGAAAGCCACACTGCCATCGGTCACCATACACCAAAATTAACTCAAAATGGATCAAAGACATACATATAAGTCTGAGATAATAAATTGCGAAGAAGAAAACAGGTGCTAAACTCAAAGACCTTGGATTTAGAGAGGATTTTATAAATTTGGCCTCAAGTTAAGGGAAGTAAAAGCAAAAATAAGTGAATGGGACTATATCAAACTAAAAAGCATCTATACTGCAAAAGAAAGCATCAACAAGACAAACAGGCAACCATTTGAATGGGAAAAGATACTTGCAAACAATGAAGAATTACCATATGACCCAGCAATCCCTCTTCTGTGTGTTTACCCAAAAAATTTAAAGAAAACATTTATCTACAAAGATATGCACACCCCAGTATTCATAATAGCACTATTCATGGTGGCCAAGATATGGAAACTGAAGTGTTCTTCAATAAATGATTGGATAAAGAAGCTGTGGTACATATATAACAATGGAATATTACTCAACCATAAGAAAAGACAAAATATTGCCATTTGTGACAACATGAATGGATCTTGAAATTATCATGCTAAGTGAAATAAGTCAGGCAGAAAAACTTGAGAAGCATATAATTTCACTTATATCTGGGATATAAAACTGAAAGCAAAAAAAGAAACAAAAATGACAAACCAAACAGACTCATGGACACAGACAGTAGATTAGTGGTTACCAGAGGGAAGTGGAGGATGGGGATGGGGGTCACGAGGGTCAAATACCTGGTGATGAAATGAAATTTAACTTTGGGTGGTGAACACACAAGTCAATATACATATTAAATGTTATCGAATTATACACTTGAAACATATATAACTTTATTAATCAACATCACCCAAATAAATTTAATTTAAAAATAAAACAATAAAAGCCAGGGCTTCCTAGAGAAACAGCTATTTGTAAGTCTGGCAAAGGAAATATACAAAATGAGCCTGATACATCTTGCTATATTAGATAGCAAGAAAGTAAACAACGACCACCAGAGTCTTTATTAAAATGTTGTAGCACATATTTAAAAAGACTACAACTAGGATAATCTGAGCATTAATACAGTTGATAACTGAAAAGGATTTAAACACATCAACTTTATTTAAATCTATGATTCAGAATGATAGCAAAAATAGTCACATGTAGTAAAAGATGCTAGAAAAGCAACACCTTATTTTGAAAACTGGTAAATAAAGGGCAAATATTCATTTTTCCTGCCACTTTTTCTATATGGCAGTAGGTAATTAAATAGCAGTTGTGATAAAATTTCTCCTTACATAAGCAGTACTACGAGTAAATGAGAAAGGCTGATAGTATCAAGATACCATTTTTGTATTTCCTAAATGAAAAAGGGTCTAGGAATTGACCACCAATGATAGCTAAATTCACTAAGAGAGATAACCACACATTTGGGCCTTCTGAAAAAGAACATACCTTCTATGAAAAAGTCTTGCCAAAGTAATAACATCTGAATCTGATTAAGCCTCTATATCTAGCTCCCAATTTACAGAAAATTCAAGGACAGAGGAACATGTTAAGCCTCACCATGGGGATGAAATTTACTAGACACACTGGATGATTCCATAGGAAAGATGACCTGTTTTCTTTACCAATAAATTGCTAGGAAGAAAAAAATGAAATGAGAGAAGCTAGATAAAAAGAGATTTAAAGACATTATAAAGCAGGCAGAACTAAGCTGTCTAGCCACTCGGATTATAGAACTCAAGGAAAAGATTATCATAGAAGTCAGTACAGAGTTTACTTTTGAAGGAAGTGAGGAGGTTATAATTAGGAGGAACCTGTGAAATTCTTTGGGGGTAACTGGCAAGTTTCCATCTCAGAACCTGGGTGGCTGTTTCCCTGATGGTGAAACTGTGCATTTGTTTTATGTGGTTTTCCATATTTCTGCTAACATTGATATTTTAAAATATTAAAATCTTTTTCTCTTAGCATCCTGAGAAAATTTAGGTTTCTTTTCATTATTGGATTTGATAGTCTCCTGACAGCACTTTTTTCCAAAGTGTGTTCTTTTCTACAGTATGCTAATAGTTGGCAAGAAAGAAAAAGATTTCCTAGGCAAATGTATTTAGAAACATTGAGCTAAACAATGCTAAACGAGGATTTTTAGATTATATATCTTTACTATGCTTCGCAAAGTCAGCTATTAAGTTATCAAAAAATCTTTTCTGTCCTTTTTTTCCTGGGCATAGGTAAGACTGGACTACATATCCAGTCTTTTTTGCAGTTCGGTGTGACCATGCAACTGAATTTTGACAAGTGAAAGGGAAGTGGGAGGATATGTGCGATACCCCATTCCTGACCCTAAAGCCCATTCTGCCGTCCTCTGTGCTCTTCATCCTCTCCAACGAGCTGGGATGGGGATGACCAGAATGACTCTGGATGCCAAGATTGAAGATGGCAGACCCTCCATTGGTCTGGGTTCCAGAATGACTGCATGATGCGGAGAGTGTCCTTTCCCCACTGAGAAAACCCACTTAGGACTGTTTTATGGAGACAAATTTATATGCCATTTGAACCATTATAACTTGGGGTTATTCTTGCAAATTATATAAAACTACTATACTGTATAATATGACTAGGAGTCTCAAACTTTTATATATCGATATAGCATTCCATATGACATATTTGGAAAATATGGACTTAACATATTTAAAGATATAAATGAATGTGAAAAGATATAATGTAAATTATAGTTATTAATTTATCTATATGAATCAGTCACTTCCCTTGAAAACTCTTCTAGTAAGGTTTCCATACACTTTAAACAAATAGCTTTTGAGAATACATTAAATGCAAGGCATTGAACCAATGAATAAAACATCATCTCAGGGAAGATTTTCCTTTTATACTTTGGATTTTCAAGAGATCATACCATGTCTCCCCCAAAGACTTACATTGTAAAAGAATATGTTAAGGACTTAAAAGGAAATATAGTTATTTCATCCTCCCTATAAAACAAAAGCATTTACTGAATTTGTCTCAAAGGATGTTAAGTTTAATTTACTAATTTGTGTGTTTTGGAAGGTAAGGTGGCAGTTGAATAGGTTGGTCTTAGCTGGAATTTTTTTTTTTTTTCAAATGTTAAGTTATGATATATTAGTGGGTTGAGAACATAGTATTAATAACTAATACTTTTGTAATGCTTACTATTATACCAGTCACTGTTCTACATCCTTTAAATTGACTCATTTCATTCTCATAACAGCCTGATGAGGTAGATATGTTATTTTACCAATTTTACAGATGGTACAGAGAGGTTAAGTAATTTCATCAAGATCATACAGTTAGAAAAGGGAAGAGTCAAGTTTCCAACCCATTTGTATTATACTAGAGTTCATGTTCTTAACAACCATGCTATCTTGATTCTGTTTAGTGGGTCAAAATCAGCACTTTTAAAACTAATGGAGCATAGTACAGAAAATGTCTGTTATATATTCAGTAAGAATTATTTCATAAAACTGTTATTTCTGATAATATATATTTCTATAAATAAATAATAGTGTATGTGCTCATTTGTGATCTAAAATGTATTTCCTACAGTATGTCGTGGTCAAATATTTAAAGCCACCGATCTAATAAAAAATGTTTATCAAAAGACTTTTTCCATTAAATAGGCTGTCTCTATTGCAAAACTGAGTTTTTATTATATTTTTTTAATTTTGCGAGTATGAACTATAACTTTTTTTTAAAGGGGTGAATGTTCACTCTTTCTAAAGTATTTCAATCATAAAAACTATTTTTTTAAATACCAGGGTAAATTTCAGTATAGAAAAATTATTAAGTTTGTACCTAGGAAAGTCACATTTATTTTCAACGTAATCCAATATATTTCAAATGTAAACCTGTAAGAAAAAATTATTTCTTAAGCATATTCCCTTTCCATAGGGAGTGGGTTTGGCTGTAGGTTGGTGCCTGTATCCTATCCAGGTATCCTGGACATAACCAGAGGGGAGAGCAACACAGTTGCCTGTGTCAATGCTTTAAGTCTTAGAAGAATAATTAAAATCAGAATATTCCCTTCCACAGGGTTCTTTCTGACAGAATAGAAAGTGGAGTCAAAACTCAGAAACTGTTGTTCACCATTAAGGCATAAGCTAACACACATCCACAAATTGGAAGGAAGTAGAAGGTGGAGTACCAAAGGGGTTACTCCAGCAGTAAGGCACAGGAAGCATTTCAGTATCTATGTTTTAACTCCTCTCATCTAATGATCTGGGCATTTTCTTTACCCTAGCCAACCTCTTCTGTAGATACACCTAATATTAGAGTAGTGGTTCTCCAAGTGTGGTTCCAAGACCAGCAGCATCAACATGATCTGGAAACTTGCTAGAAATGCCAACCACTGTACCTTATCCCAGATTCACTGAATCAAGAACTGCATGTATGTGGGGGACCCACAACTCCCAGGGTGGGTCTCAGCAACCTGTATTTTAATGAGTCATCCAGGTGATTTTGATGTACTATCTAATTTTATAACCACTGTCCTCAAACCAGTTTCAATTTTACATGTATAATAACAAGCTCCTAATTTCCTATCCTCAGTGTCCAGTCTTTCCTACCTCTGTTAATGGCAACTCCAGCCATCCAGAATTCAGGTCAAAAACTTTCAAGTCATCTTTGACTCCTTTGTTTTTTTACTCCTTACAACCATCCTAAACAGATTCTGTCTGCTCTAACTTCAAAATACAATTTATGATCCATCTGTTTCTCACCATTTGTACCACTCCTACCTTGGTAAAAGTCACTATTACTTTTCACTTAGATTATAACAATAACCTCATAACTTATCCTGCTCTTCTCATTCTATAGTTTTTTTTTTTTTTTTTTTTTTAACTCTGGGGCCAGAATTATCCTTTGAAAAGAATGCATATTAGATCACTTAACTCCTTTCTTCCATACCCTTCAATAATTTCTCCAACTTAGTATGAAAACCAAGTCCAATTCTGGTCCTACGCAGTCTGGTCCTATAATGCTCATGGCCTTCTAGTTTCCCACTGTTCTATTCACCACTCTGGCTTTCTAGGTGTTTTTGAAGAACTCCAAGCATTCCTTGTCTCAAGGCTTTGCTGTTGCTGTTACTCTGCCGGCAGTGCTCTTCCTCCAGAACCTGAATGATTTGCTCCCTTACTTCCTTCAGTCATTGCTGCCCTATTAGGCCTTCTTTGACCATGCTATAAAAAATACCAGCAGCTCCTCCATATCAGTCTTTATTCCTCTATAGTTTTTTAATCCATATTACTTATCACTACCTGACATGCTATATATTAAAGTGATGCTTTTGAAGTGATTTGAAATGTTTTGTTTTTGATTATCTCTCTCTCTTCTATGAGAATATAAGCTCCATGAGGGCTGGGACTTGGTCCAGTTGATCGTTGACATTCCTAGTATCTGGAATAGGCCAACTTCAGACTCTTCTTGATACTTGATATATAGGTTTCAATCGACAGTATATTAGTGAATGACAACTCATGCCTTGCCAGGGAACTCAGGTCTTCTCGTTGGCTCAAATAGAGAGAACATTTATCACTTAGCATCCGTAGAATTTAAGGATAGTTTATGAGTTTGATGAGATCAATGAATGTAAGTATTCTGAGTTCCTGGGAGTTTGGAAGTACAGTACACTCTTATAATTAATGTGGTTTGCATAGGTTAAAAGATGGCATACAACAAAGAAACCCGATCAGAAATTAAAATACCACAAACTAAAATTACTGGTCAATCAGAAGGGACAGAAGTTGGATTCCCAGGCCCTACAGTGATGAGCTGGTTTCTCCTCTACTTTATTCTAGATTTGAGGGCTCCAACAAGACATACAAACCTATGTATAAAAGAATAACTTCTTATTGCTTCTGCTTGTCTTTTGAGAGATCAAGTGGATAATAACAATGAGACTGAAAGCATATTCTGGATGTTGTTTTATACCCCAAATAACAGCAACAGGCAACATTTTAGAGTAGGAACATATGCCTAGTACTGTGGTGAACATTCCATGGGAGTTATCTCCTAAATCCTTTCTCCCTAAATCTAACCTCCCAACAACCTAGATATACTTTCAATATTCTTGGTTTTACAAATGATGAAATCAAAGCTCAAATAATATAACAATTTTATAGTAGGTACCCGAGCCAGGATTTGAATTTGGGAATGCTAATTTGGTCCTCAGTATCTTCGACTGTTATAATTGTAAAGTATCGGTACTTGTGGGATATTTTGAGCTGTAGGCAGTGGGTAAAACAGTACACCACAGAGCTGTACTGTGACTGTGATTATTATGACTGCTATTTGTTTTATCCTGGAAAGCATTTTGTATGGACAATGGTAGAGATGGGAAAGGAGAGAGAGAGGGAAGGAGGGAAGGAAGAAGGAAGGAAGGGAGAGGCGGAGAGGGGGAGGGCACGCATATGCAGATGTAAAGAACTATGGTTTATAAACTAACCAAAAAGCAAGATGAATAGCAGACTGAAGAAGAGGAGAGCCAGCTAAGGATAGAACAGTAGTGAATAAGGCTTGCTGTCTGCCTTTGAGGAACCTACAGATGCTCCCAGGATAGGAGCTCACTTGTCAGATTTAGGGAGTTAATTGGAAGCAGGAGTGCCAGACACATGTCTCAGTATAATGGGACTGACAAGAGCAGGGACAGAAGCTATGATATCATCAAAATGATATAATGTTCCTCATAAGATTTTGCTTGCCTATTGCTAAGAAGAAGTTAGGATGATGCATGAATGTCAGGAGAGTATTGCTTAGCTAAGATGTTTGGGTAAAGATTTTATAATGGTCATGGACATCCCCACATAATCCTTCTGACTGGTATTTTATGACACTAAGAATTTGCAAAGGTACATATTTATAATCCAATCAGAGGCCTTAGAACATATGAATGATATATGTCATATCCAATTAGAGAATCTGAGGTTGTCATCTGTTTATATTATTGTTGGAGATTGGGAAAGAGGGAACAAAACATCAAAACCTATGTTTACAGTATGTGAAGGTTATCCTACAAGTGACTTTTTAGGTTTGACTTTCCTCGAAAACATCAGTCATGAAAGAAAGACCGGAGAGACTAAAGAGATATGATCATTAGAACCAAAATCAAAGGATTATAAAGGCTAAAAGGGTATTAATGGGACCATTGGGAACATGGGAATATGGCCTATAAGCTGTAAGTATTATATCAATATTATATTTCCTGAATTTGTTAACTGTGCTGTGATTATGTTAAATAATGTCCTTGAACTTAGGAAATGCATACTGAATTATCAGTATAAAACAGAAAAAGGGCATGATGCCTTCAACATATGCTCAAACGGTTCACAAATAATAGTATGTGTATGTGTACACACATATGCCACTTTTTCGCGTGTGTGTGTGGCATGTGTATGCGAGACTGTGTAGAGGGATGGCAGAGGGCAGAGTTAATCGAGCATTAAGTGGCAAATTTAAATATTGATGGTGTGAATATTATGTAAGTTTTAAACATTTCAAAATAAATCTTGTTCAATAAGAGAACTATAAATGGCACTGACTCACCGATATTCAGGAGACACTAATGAATCACAAAAATGAAGCAAATATTTATAACTTTCTCTATGCCACTCCGAGAATCCTTAAGTGGCAACTTCTATTTGAATTGAGGGTACACTAACTCAAAATCAATCACTTTCCCTCTCTCTCCTTTCTTTTTCTCCTCTCCTTCTTCTGCTTCTTTTATTTTCTATGTGATGCTTACTTCTCTTTCTTCACTCTGATCCTCAACCATTCAAGGACTAAATGAAAAACCAAGCCAAAATAAGCAATAAACTGCATTGGGGTTCCTACCTGTGATGGGCCCCAGAATGCTGTATGGAATGAGGATCTCAGGACAAAAGTTCTGGTCTTTGCCAGCAGTATAGGAGTGCTGGGCCAGCTGTCAGATATCATAAGACTAAAGGAAGATCATTTCTGCAATGTTTTGTTTTACTGTTTGTGCTCTCCTCCACTCCCAGTCCCCACCATGAACCAAAGGAAAGTATCAAATATTACATCTAGAATCCAGCTGGGATCTCACATCCCTCCTGCGTTTCCTCTCCCACCAAAGATTACTAAGCCTCTTTCCTCTCAAAAGAATCTTATCCTTGGTTAGCCAAAGCCACCTTATCTGCTAGAGGAAAAAGTGGTATTAAATTCTATGTGGGGGCTGACAGCACAGAGGGTGTTTCCAGGAAACCCTGTTCTGGGTTTATTCTTTCTACTCACACCATTGTTCTAGTCTCTCACAGTGAATATTTTCTTCTTTTTTCCCCTGTTCTCCTTGCTCATTGCTCCTCTGTTCTCCTTTGCCAAACTAACCCTTGCTCATCTCTGAGGTCCTATAGGAGTATTCTCATCCTAGAAAACTTCACTGATCTTCCCAGGGGTTAGAAAATGTGTAAACATATGCTCTCAGGACACCCTGTGTTTTTTAACACCTTTGGCTCTGTTGAAATTGATTAGGAATTTTCTGTATTCATCATTAGACTGTAGGTTCCTTGAGGACAAGTGATCTTCGTTGTCATAGCCCCAGTGTCTAACATGTCATTTTCACATAGTAGGCTCTTAATACTGGTGGAATACAATGTTTACAGTTTATTTCTGTACTTGTGTGCTAGTCACTGTGCTAAATGATTTACACATATCAATCTCTGCTCTACTTCTGAGTTGGGCACTATTTTTCAATTTTCCTGACTTACCAAAGTTAAATTACTTGCCCAAAGTACCAGTGCTAAGAAGACGAAAGAGAAGAGAATACAATGTATTTGGGCTGTTTCTAAATCTTAAACTTATTCCTACAATCATTTACTCAGCATTGCTGTGTACTTAACACTTGCCTTTCGGAATAGAAATTAGCATTTAGAAAAAATAATGCATGTAGCCAAATTGCATTTTATCTGACTTTCTGGAACTGGAAAAAAAAATGGTGAATGAGAATACGGCCTATGTAACATCTGAAATTATAAACTAATTTGAAGGTAAACACATTCATCATATTTTTATCTGCAATTTTAGAATTTTTTTTCTACTGTTACCATATGTAGCATTTTAAAACTTAAAAAACACCCTACGGATAATATGAAAAACTAATATAGTAAAACACATTAGGCTCTCCTTTAAGAAAACATAGTTCACTGAAAATTATTCATAGATATTTTTCAAGGTAGTATGTATATTGCAACCTGAGAGAAACATATAAATTTTAAAAAACTGAAGTGTGTACAAAAATCAGCAAGACATCTCTCTGTCCATTATGACTCATCAGATGTGCCATTTTGTGGAGAGGTTCCCTGGCAATCAACTCTGTAATGCACCATGAGGGTAAATATATTTTCATATTCTTTTTTCATGCAACCAACTAGGGGGATTGAAATGATGCAAAAAAGGACCTGTAGGATAACCTTTATGTACTGTAAACACATGTTTAAAATTCAAAGTGAAAACCTGGCCTTTTCTTCTTGAGCATGAAACATACAATTGGGATGGAATAGAAATCACAAGTACAATAGAATATATATCACAAACCCAAATCCAATACCATTCACATCTTTGATACTAAGTTTTAATAATAGCCATAATAATGAAATATTATTGACAGTAAAGACAGATCTCACATAGATCAAAGAGAGGAATTAAGTAAATTTAAAATATTAAATTTTATTTGTTTGACTATTTTAAAAAGTTAAAGTAGTCACTCTTTTTATAATTCTTGAAGAAGACTCTGCACCTACTTTTACAAAGCTATGAGCAACGAGAAATATTTATTATATATGAATTTGAGTTCAGGGCCTCATGTTTTAAAATTTCAATATTACTAATCGTTGATGCATTTGTAGTACCAATAAAAATCATATTTGACATTCCAAAATGTAATTATTATACTCACTTATATCGATCAGTAAACTGAGCATCAAAGAGTGTTAGCAAACCACCAAAGTCACACAGCATAGTAAGCCAAATATAAAACAGGATCTCGAGAGCCCCTCTTTGTTATCTTTATGAATGTCAAGAACTGTATAAAGTACTGTCTTTATATGCCAACTTTATGAATAATGTTTTACAAATATTAATTCAATAGCAAGAAGAATAATTTTATAACAGTGGCTAATTTGCTTTCATCCTCCATTCTAAATTATATGGGTGATCGGAGCATACTAAGTACACTATTCAATGATCTGGATGTTTTTATGTCAAAATAACCCCGTAAAAATAGTTAGAGATTTCAAGAAAATATTTTAAGCACATTGTGATTGTGAAGGGGGCAATGGTAGACATCTATTTCCTTAAAAAACTAAAGCCATTGCCTCTGGATATAAAGGTCATTTCCCCATGTCTCTGTTTCTTCACTCATGGATTTACCCTACATAAGTCACACTAAAGTGAAGACAATAAAAATGAGATCCATTTGGGAATACTCTGAGGAACAAATACAAAATAGTATTGTCCATACTGCAATTTTGGGGCATCCAGGAGAGGGGCGGAGTTCATGCTGGACTGTGCCAGGAGAGAGCAGTTCATCAAAGCATCATCTAAATGAAAACGAAGGACCATCAAGTTCCAATTCATCGCCAATTACCCACAGGTTAGAGCTGCTCAATCAAGTGCCACTGGAAACAAACTGAAAATTGGTGGAGCACTAAATAGATGACAGTTAGACTCTGGAATATGAGTCAGTGAGCCTGAGGAGGGCTGATGACTATTGAAGCAGAGAGCCTTTGGGGATGACAGACACAAGTGTGGCATAAACAAAACTCCCTGTTGCAAGGATCCCCCACTTCCCATTGACAAAGATGCCGAAGTGAATAATATGTGTAAAGGAAAATTGGGAGCATTCCCTTGGGAAACATGATGTGTTCTCTGAGCTTGGAGGCCCAATTCCACCAGAAAACTGCAAAGGAAAGCAACATATCTAAATGTGGGAGAGAGCAGGCCATGCTCTAAGTTTGGAAACGGAAACACAGTTAATGGAGGCAAAATTTCAGAGCATTCTATTGAACAGACATGACAAATTCTAATAAATTTAGGAGAGCTTGCTACATTTATGAACAAATTAGGTCAAGCTGAAAGACTCTGGCTTTTGAATTAGGCTCAGTTTCAGATTTGGAAACTACAACCTCAGGTATTATTAATGAGTCTGATTAGTTATTTCACTTCTGTATTTTTCACTTTGCTCACTAAAAAGTGGGGCTAATAATGCTATGAGTATTAAATGATATAATGCATACCAAATGTTTAGCACAAAGAAACACTGTTTAGTTTTTGTTTTTGTAATTCCCCTTTACTTAAAAGAACAGTTCCAAGGATACACTGAAACCAAGGGTCTATACTGTTTCAAAAATGCCCATTTTGTTTCTGATATGTTCTGAATTCTAATGAAATTGATGGAGTTAGGAGTAAACAAAAAGTGTCTCCTTTGGTTCCTGTATAATTATGTGTGTGGAGTTGGAGGAGAGGGAGTGAGAAGGAGGAGCGAGAGGAGGAAAAGAAGAGGAAAAGAGGATAAAGGAGTGCTAAAGGTGTGGGAAAAATAGTCTCTGTGGGACAAGACTGCAGGGAATTCTTGAGTTTTCTGGGAAGAATAGCTCAGTAGAGAAAGCAAAAGAATACATGAGTGAGGATCCACCTACGAACAGTGAAAATCATCCCATATGCTTCTGATAGAGTCCTCCTTGTTATATATTAAATTATCTAGCTATTATTAAAAAGCAAAGCTTTATACAAGCATTAAAAATGAAATTCTTTGAGCTAGATGTTTGTTGATGCCATATGAGAAGGGAGGAAAATATAACAAAAGAAAAATCTCTAAGGTTTTCTTTAGAAGGTTGTAAATCATTGAATTATGAGTTACACAGATATTTACAAGCTTGGCCTAGATAGAGAATAGTAATCTATAAATGCCATTCAACTGATTTATGGCACAACTGTTCTAACCCATTAACAATAGCAGGAAATGTACTTAATTTATTCTCAGGGATGCACATTTACATTATTCACAACAAGCCATTTATAGGAAAATTTGCAACCCTTAAACTAAAGTGAATGCATCTCTAGTGGGTTTTGAACAGTTATAACTGTCTAATAAATGCTTGTATCCTAACTTACTGTACAAGCCAATGTAAATATTCACTAGCTATCCTGTAAGTACTTTACTTTGTGAATTACTGAACAGTTCTGGAACATGAGGCAGAATCTGTAGACCGAAGTTGTATGGGTCCTGAAATAATCTTTTATTCCTGATTCCATACTCCAGACTTGTTAGATGTAGCAGAGTGGTAATTTCAAGGTTCTAAGGATCTCTTAGTGTTTTCAGCTACTGTATTGAAAATGTACCATCTGGCAGACTACCAAGTCACTGGTCTAATTTGCACTCTACAAGTCAAGACAAAAATTATGTTCTGGGCCTAAATTCCTTATAAAAATATACACATGCATGCCGCTGGGAGACTGAAGTGAAGAAGAAAGAGAAAAAAGAAGAAAAAGGAGGAATAAGGTAGGAACAGGTTTGAGAGGGAGTGAGGGAATAAAGGGGTAAGAGATGTAGGAAAAGGGAGCTCCATGCTAAATCACAAGGGGTTTCATGTGTTCTATCATTTATTTTTCTCAAGAATCCACTGAGGTATAGTTACCTAGGGCACTATGTTATATATATGTAAAAAGTGAAGACTAATCCTCTAGGTATAGTTTAATTACAATTCTAATAGTCAATCTCTTACCAATAAACACTGTAGCCTTGATTTAAAATAATTAAACTGAATTGCCAAAACTGTGTGCCCTTGGCAGGTCTTAAATTAGAAAACTCAGTGAATAGATTGTTACTCTTTTACAAATTTAGACAGGTAAGTTTTGTAAAATGGAATTATATTATGTGTTTAAGCCAATACATTTCATTGACTTTGGGTATTTTTTCTTGATGATACCTCCAGTTTCTCTAAATATATACACTCTGTCTCTTGGCCATTGATCAAGTCATTTCTTGTCACTACGAAAACATTTACGTGAACTAGAAGCTAACTCTTCTTATAAATTCCCAGATAAATTCTGCTTTACAAACAATATCTACAAACAACTACCATCTTTTACAAACAAAACAAAACAAAACAAAATAAAACTGTTCTTTTCCTCCTTTTGCATATTGGACAATCTACTAGTAAATGACTTTGATAGCTAGCTCATACAGCTGAGGCATTTTACACACACACACACACACACACACACACACACACACACACACACACACACACATTTCCGTGGATTAAATGACCATTCTCTGAGACCTGATATTGAAGAGTTCCATGATCTAAAATTAGTTTAAAACCAGGGAATCAGAATTCAGTTTTACAAGTGTTTGATATAAAGGCAGAACTCCATTATTCTAAAAGCTACCATGACAAAGATATTTCCATGTATCCTTCAATTGTCCATGACATCAATAATTTGTTGTATTAATTACAATAATATTCTAGTGCAAAAAGGTGCTCAACAAAAATGTCGCTCAACAAAAATGTCAGCCCTTTACTTTCAAACTAAGGGTCATTCTCCATGATAATAAAGTATAAAAATGTATTATAGTTAACAAAGTCATTCTTATCACTTTCATGAATCTGATTGAAGTCAATTCATTTTATTTTGATATAAGATAAATACAAGATGAGATACACCTGGAACTGTTTGATATTAGATAAGAGCATGTTTAACTATTACGAAAAGATTTAGGTTTCAGGAGCTTTAACTGCTCATCTGAGCAATCAGAAGATGATGTTTGAACACACAGCTAAATGAAGTTTAATTAAAGGAATACCTTTAATGAAAGTTATTAGGAGCGTGCAGTTTTTCAAATCACATGTTAATTCTATATACTGACAATTTGAAAATAATTCCTTCATCTGCCATTCAATATCTTAACTCCCTGCCCTCATTTAACTGAGTCCCTGCAGTTTGTTAACAGCTACACTGTATTCCAGGTAAGATGGTCCCTGGGGGATGCTACACCATCATGCTTTGGACCGTGTTGCATGATTTTCTAGATGTTCTCCCTGCTTGCAAGATATACGATTTGTACTAGGTGTCTTTTGCAACCTTTTGGATTTACAATAATCTCATTCTTTTGAACATACAATTAGATTTAAAGGGTGAAATATATTTAGTATTGTTCTGTTTTTTCCACTTGTTTAAATAATTTTTTTCCACTGATATTGCAAGTTTTAAAAAATTAGGACAATGTAATATATATCTTCGAAAGTACCAAGCAATGTATAAGCTCTCTAAAGCTTATACTCAATAATTTAAATATTAAATAAGCATCTAACATAACCCTTACCTAAAGAAGTTTGTAATAAATGACACTTTTTAAAAATTTTGTGTGATTAATAAGTCATTAATGATGAATATATATCTATCTATATCTATACTTATATATATCATTGCCACATATGGAAGTGTGTATGTGTGATTGTGTGTATACATACATACATGTATATTTAAAATTAGATGCCTCCAAAAGAGCAATCAGCAAAAGCAGTTACTTACCTATCTTAAAAAGATAGTTCACTCTGTTTTAAAGTGAAAGTTCACTACTTCACTACAAGCCAACAAAATAAATTTGTAAATTATTCTGGATTAATATTTGAAAAAGTTTTGAGCTTTTTCATGTGAAATTGATGTGAAATTATACAAATAAAAAAATAAAAGTGTTAGGAATCGGGTTTTTGTTTGTTTGTTTATTTACAAATTATGTTTCTCCCATCACTCCTTTGAGGAAGTATTTATCTCTTGGATGTTGCGATATGCCTGCTTTCAGGCTTCTTAGCCAGCCATATGGTATAAATGTGATAGTATGAACAGACTTATGAAACCCACTACTACTTCTTATGAAAAGATATGGTAAAGAAAGAAACATCAACAGATTGATGAATAAAAGGAGCAGGTGTGGCATTTTTCTATTTCCTTACAATTAAATATTGTTCTTTTAGAATAGATAATGGAGTATAGGCAAGAGAAGGATTTGGATTTTGGAGGTCATGACACACATTGCAGTGATGAAATATCATAAGGAAAGGAGTTCATCTCATAACGAATGAAAGCACCAGGTTTTCTACTAAAAAATGTTTTTAGCACTAGCAAATTTACCATAGTTATAACACATACTGTCAATGTTTAAAAATTAACTAATATTTGGACAACAATAGCAACGAACATTAGGAAAGTAAAAAAAAAATTAGCAATTTGATATAGAGTAGCACCAAAAACATAAAAACAGAGGTAATAAATTAAGAAATGCAAGACTTCTATGTTAAAAACTATAAAAACATTGTTGAAAGAAATTAAAGAAATCCTTAAAAGTGGAGAGCAATACCCTGTTCATGAATTAAGATATCCATCCTTTCGAAATTGATCTATAGATTGTATGCTGTATCAAACAAAAACAGCAGGACTTTTGGACAAAATTCCCAATTCAATTCTTAATTTATATGGAAATGCAAAAGACAAAATATAACAATCTTGAAGAATTTTTTAAAATGGCAGATTTATATTAACAGATTTCAATTTTTATTTTAAATCTACAGTAATTAAAGCTTTGATATTGGTAAGCGAACTGATAAAATGATCAATTGAATCGTACAGATAATCCAAAAACAGTACCACAGGTAACTAACTGTGGTACAGGTAACTAACTAACTAACTAACTAACTGTTCACTTGATAGTATACAAAGACGACAATGTAATTCAAGAGGATGAAAAGAAGTACTCTTCAACAAATGATGCCGGCGAAACAGGTTGTTTGTAGGAGGGTGGGGAGCATTCATACTATAGTATGTACTCTTGGCACATTGTTCGAATTCCTTAGGATATTTTTCCCTGCTCTGAGCACCCTTTTCTCTGCTTCTGAGTGCTTTGCTGCAAATGACTTGCACTGAGACTTCTACATGATCGTCCTTAGACAATCTTATCTTTCTAAAACTCTTAGGAAAATAAAAACTGCTGACAAGATTTAATCCCATCTTCCAAAAAGGCAGCCTACAGCTGGTAAATGACTAGTGACAGTGTACATGAGCCTAGTTCCTTTGCCTCAAAAAGAAAGGACAACTCTGTGGTATAATTATGTTCCAGAGCTTCTTTCAAAGATCAAGCTGGGGTGGGGATTTCATTTTAAATGGCATCCTTATTTCATTCCTTCCCTCTTCAATTCTGCTTCCCCACTACCTTATTGGATCCTTCTGGGAATATTTCCTTAATAAATTACTTGCACTAAATTATTGGCTCAGGATCCAATTTTGGAAGAACCTAACTTAAAACACTTTAAACCATGTGACACATGCAAATTTTTGAAAGGAATCATACATCTAAATGTAAAAGCTAAACTTACAAACATTTTAGATGAAAATGTAGTAGAGTGCTTTTATGGCCTTGGGTTAGGCAAAGATTTCTTACAGGACAAAATATATATTAAACATAAAATAAGAAAATAAATTATATATCATCAAAACTAGAATCCTATTGAAACAAAACAATCCACTGTAACGAAGGTAAAAAGACAATCTAGTGGTTGGAATAGAAAATATTTACAATGCATATATCTGACAAAAGGACTTACATTCAGAATACATAATGGACTTCTCTAAAACAAAATAAAAATTGGAGCATGACATAAGATGGCAGAATAGGTAGTTTTTGAATTCAGTTCCCCTGACAGAAAGACCCTTAGCAACTCTCCACAGACAAGATGGCTTTGTGAAAAATCCCAGAACCTAGCAGTGAGTCTGACAAACCCCCTTAGTCCACAATATCTGAGAAAAGCTGCATTACAAGGGCAAGAAGAACAGTTTCCTTTTGACTGTGTTTCCCCTCCCCCAGAATGGCAGAGCTGCATGCAGTAGGTTTCCCTGAGCCTATAGTTTCTCCACTGGGGAAAAAAAGAGCCTGAGATAGGCATCCAGCTTTCCCAGTGTTACAGGACACTTCCCGGAGACCCACTTAGCTTTCACTTCATTGGGATGACTGCGGGAATCAGCAAGCAAGACTACTGGAAATCAGCTAGGGTTGGAGGAGAAGGGTGGTGCTCACAACAACCAGTGTGTGAACTTGGCAGATCATGTTTATGCTGCCAGTGGCACATGAGCGGAGATGCTAACCAGCTGCTCTGCCTATCTGCCTAGGTGAGCCGGTGGCCTCATTTTTCCAGGGAATTTGGTCAGCATTCTGTCCAGTTTAGATCCCTAGCCAATGAGCCATCCTGGCCATGGTATCTATTTTGCAGCCCCGACTTTCACAGTAAAGCAAGTCAACAGCCCTGCCCAAATATAGAGCATAACCTCTGGCCTTGCGAAGGAGCCTGAAAATAATCAGCGGCAGTCTTGGAGCTCAGCCTATAATACCATACAACTGTGGTGCTTAGCATACAGCCCTGCCTGTCAACAGAACCCATCCTACAGCCCTGCCCAATTGCTGAGCACAGTTTATGGCCTCATATAGGCAAAAATCCCTGCCAGCAATACTTCCCAATCATGGAATCAAATAAGTGACACTTCCCTGTCATGAAACATAGCCTACAACCCTGTCCAACCATAGATGATTACAGAGCCCATGTAGTGGTCCTGACAGATGAGCTCCCTGCTCTACCAGGGAGCCCAGTCATAGTCCATTTGAATGTAGAGCCTAGCCAGCAGCTCCTTGACCTCAGACCATAAGCAACAGCCTGTCCATCTGCAGAACAAACAGTAAGCCTCACCTGCCTGCAGACACTACCAGCTCACTCATCCAGAACTCCCAACTAAATTGACTATTGAAGGTCTTTCCCTGATGAAGGGAACCTCTAAAGGCTGAAAGAGGAGGACACTTCCCTAGATGCGATGATACCAAAACATAGATAATAAGACCAAAAAGAATCAGGTCAAATAACTGATTCTAAAGAAATGGAGATGTATAAATGCAAAATAGTCACAATAATCTTCCTAAAAAGTTCAATGACTGTACAGACAACTAAAGAAAATTTGGCAGTCAATGCACAAACAAAATGAGAAATTCAAGGAAGAGAAACCATCCCCCCCAAAAAAAAATACCCAACAAAAACCAACACAGAAACGTTAGAGCTGAAGAATACAATAATTAAACTTAAAAATTCAATAGAGAGATTCATGAACAATTTCAACAAAGCAGAGGAAGAATCGGTGAACTCAAAAATATCACCTGAAATTAACCAGTTAAAGAAGCAAAATGGAAAAAAGTAAAAAGAGTGAAGAAAGCCTATAGTACTTATGAGACAACATCTAAAGAAACAGTACATAGTTGTGCCACATAATGACATTTTGGTCAATAATGAACTGCGTATACAACAGTGGTTTCATAAGATTATAATGGAGCTGCAAAATTTCTATTGCCTTGTGACACTGTGGCCCTTATAATGTAGTAATCCAACATATTATTTATGTGTTTGTGGTAATACTGATGTAAACAAATCTATTGTGCTGCCAGTCATATAAAAGTTTAGCACATACAATTATATACAGTACATAATCTTTGATAATGATAATAAACAAATGTTTTAGTCTATCAACTTACTATAATTTTTAGGGTTATTTTACAGTGTATTCTTTCTCCTTTTTAAAAAAATATGTTTGCTATGAAACGGTATGCCGTGTCATGCATTACATTATTTTCTCTTGTGCTTAATTTAATCTTGTGTTGTTTTATATGATAACATACTATACAGGCTTGCAGCCTGGAGTAATAGACTGTACCATATAGCCTAGGCATGTAGTAGGCTATACCATTCAGGTTTGTGTAAGTATATCATGTTTGAACAACAAGAAAATCAACTAATAACATTCTCATAGTATGACCCCATCATTAAGTGGCACAATGATAAGCATTGTAGGAATCCCAGAAGAGAGAGAAAAAGGGAAAGAAAATTTTAAAAATTGCTGAAAACTTTCCAAACAGAGACAAATGGACATTTAGATTCATAAAGCCCAAATATTCCCAATATATTGGATCTAAAGAGAGTTTAACCAAGACGCATACATTATCAAAAGTCAAAGTCAAAGAGAGAATTTGGAAACATATAAAAACATATGAACGTGTAAAAAATCACCAGTAAAGTAAATATATAGTCAAAGTTAAAAACACTAGTATTGTAATAGTGGTGCATAAATCACCTTCAATTCCAGTTTAAAAATTAAAATAAAAGTTATTAAAAATAACCATAATTCCAATAAATTTGTTTTTAAAGACACATTAAAAAGGTATAAATTATAACAGCAATGACTTAAAATGTGAGGGGGGAGGAAGAAAAAAGTATAGAGTTTTTGTATACTATTGAAGTCAAGTTATTATTGGCTTAAGATGGAATATTATTTTTATCAAGTATTTTATGTAAGCTCCAAGGTAACAAGGATAAAATCTATAGCAGATACACAAAAGAATAAAAGGAATCAAAGTGTACCACCACAAAAAAAGTCATTAAATCACAAAGAAAGATAAGAGAGGAATAAGTGAAGGAACGACAAAATAGTCAGAACACAATTAACAAAATGGTAATAGTAAGACTTATCCGTCATTATTTTAAATATAAATAGAGTGGCTGA
Source organism: Rousettus aegyptiacus (assembly GCF_014176215.1). NCBI lineage: Eukaryota > Metazoa > Chordata > Mammalia > Chiroptera > Pteropodidae > Rousettus > Rousettus aegyptiacus. Next base: position 73,777,827 of record NW_023416295.1, read on the forward strand.
ATGGATAAAAAAAAAAGATACAGTGTTATGCTGTCTATAAGACACTTTAGCTTTAAGGACACACATAAGGTAAAAGTGAAAGGAGGGAAAAAGATATTTCAAAAAAATTGAAACCAAAAGAGAGCAGTAGTGGCTATGTTTATATCAGACAAAATAGACTTTAAGTTAAAAATAGTCATGAGATTTAAAAAATCCATTAATAATAAAGAGATTAATGCATCAGGAAGATGTATAAATTGTAAATATTTATTCGTCCAACATTGGAGCACCTAAATATGTAAAACAAATACCTACGGAAATAAAGAGAGAAATAAAAAGGAAAATAATAATGTAGGGGACTTTAAAAACCCACTATCAACAATAGATTATCCAGGCAGAAAATAAGGAAACAGCATATTTGAAGAAAATTATAGACAAAATTGATCTAAAGACATATAAAGAGTATTCTATCCAGCAGTAGAATACACATTTTTCTCAAGTGCATACAGAAAATTCTCCAGAATAGATCATATGTTAGTCCACAAAACAAATCTTAACAAATTCAAAAAAAACTGAAATTATATCAAATATCTTTTTAAGCCACAATATTATGAGACTAGAAATAAATAACAGAAGGAAAAGTAGAAAATTCACAAATATGCAGAAATGAAACAATATACTCCTAGGATCAAGGAAGAAATCAAAAAATAAATTCAGAAATATCTTGAGTCTATAGCCATACCACCCTTAACATGCCCAATCCTGTCTGACCTTGGAAACTAAGCAGGGTCAGGCCTGGTTAGTACTTGGATGGGAGACAACCTAGGAAGATCAGGTGCTGTAGGCATAAAAAATATTAAAAAATAAGGGATTGTAAGCTGACAAGGTCCTTGCAATCTGTGAGGTCAACCAAAAGTTTCCTCACCTAAAAAAAAAAAATCTTGAGACAAATGAAAATAGAAACCACATACCAAAGTTTATGGAATTCAAGAAATATAATTATAAGAAGGAAGTTCACAGCTATAAAAGCCTATATTAAGAAAAAATAACATCTCAAATAAATAACCTAATATTAGATCTTAAGAAACTACAAAAAAAATCAAATAACAACAAAAAAAAATAAAAATAAAAACAAATAACCAGACTAAGCCCAAAGTTAATAGAAGGAAAGAAATAACAAAGATTATGACAGTAATAAATAAAATAGAGCATGTGAGAATAGAAAACATCTACAAAAATAAGATCTGGTTATTAAAAAGATTAAAAAATTGCAAATCTTTAGCTAGAATTACTAAGGAAAAAATGGAGGACTTGAATAAAATAAGAATAAAATTCAATTATAAAGTTATAAGTTGGATACAATTAAATTATAAACAAAAGTGAAGACACTACACCTGTTACCCCAGAAATACAAAGGATCATAAAGGTCTACTATGAACAATTACATGCCAATAAACTAGATAACTTAGAAGAAATGGATAAATCCCTGGAAACATATAACCTAATGAAACTGAATAAAGAAGAAACAGAAAAATCTAAAAAGACCAATAATGAGTGAGGAGATAGAAGCAGTAATCATAAACTTTTCAATACAGAAACTCCCAAAACCAGATGGCTTCACTGGCGAATCCTACCATTTAAAAAAGAATTACCAGCAATTCTTCTAAAATACAAGGAAATATTTCCATACATTTTATAAGGCCAGCATTACTTTGATAATAAAACACAGCATAGCAAAAGAAATAATCAACGAATTTAAAAGGCAACCTATGGAAAAGAAAAAAAATATTTGCAAACTATGTATCTGATAAAGAGTTTATATCCAAAATATATAAAGAACTCATACAATCCAATAGCAAAAAAAATCTAGTAATTCAATTAAAAAACAGGCAAAAGACCTGCATAGGCATTTTTCCAATGAAGACACACAAATGGCCAGCAGGTACATGAAAAGATACTCAACATCTCTAATCATCAGGGAAATGCAAATCAAAATTACAGTGAGATATCACTTCACAACTGTTAGACTGACCATCATCAAAAAGACAGGACAAATTTTGGCAAGGATGTGGAGAAAACCAGTTTACATTGTTGGTGGAAATGTATATTAGTATAGCCATTAGGAAAACAGTATGGAGGTACCTCAAAACATTAAAACTAGTACTACTATAACCCACATCTGGGTATATAGCCAAAGGAAGTGAAATCACTATCTTGAAGAGATATTTGCACCCACGTGTTCATTGCCACATTATTCACAACAGCCAAGACATGGAAACAACCTGTGTTTGTCAAGAGATGGATAGGTAAAGAAAATGTGAGACACATGGTACGCACATACACACATCAGATTGTTATTCAGCCATAAAAAGAAGAGAATTCTGCCATTTACAATAACATGGATGAACCTTAAGGGTATTATGGTAAGTAAGTGAGATAGAGAAAGACAAATACCGTATGCTATCATTTATATGTGGAATCTAAAAAAGTTGAATTCATAAAACCAGAGTAAAATAGTAATTGCCATGAGCTAGGGGAATGGGGAGGAATAGGGATGTGTTGGTCAAAGGGTACACACTTCCAGTTATGAGATGAAAAAGTTCTTGAGATCTAATGTATAGCAATAGTAACTATAGTTAACAATACTAAATTGTATACTTGAAGTTCGCTAAAAGGATATGAAATATTTTCACCACACACATACACACATACAAAAGTATCTATGTGAAGTGATGAATATGTTACCTAGTCCTATTGTGGTTATTTTATATATATATATATATATTAAATTAAATTAAATATATTATATTAAATTTAATAATTTAATAATTTAATAATTTAATAATTTAATAAATTATATTAAATTATTACATCGTATACTTTTAAACTTATACAATGATATTTGACAATTTCTCAATAAAATGGCAAAAAACGAGAGAGAAAAAATAAAACCACCCAACCCCGATTGAAAAACAAGTAAAAGACTTGAATAGTATTTTACAAATAAGATATCTCATAAACGTATGAAAAGCTATTCAGTGTTATTAGTCATCAGGGAAATGCAAATTTAAATCACAATGAGATATTACTACAAACCCAACAAAATAGGTAAAATTTTTAAATGGAGGAAAAAAACTTGAAAACACCAAATGTAGATGAGGATGTATTAGGACTGGAATTCTCATGCATTGCTGGAGATTGTGTAAAATGGTTCTATAACTTTGAAAATTATTTGAATGTTTCTAATAAATGTACATCTATCCTGTGACCTAGCTATTTCATTTATAAATATGTGCTCAAAATAAATTAGTGCAAATATTCCCAAAATAACTCACAGAATGGTCACAGTAGTTATATTCATAAGAGCTCTAAAGTAGAAATGACCCAAATGTCCACTAAGAAGAGAATATGTAAATAACTGATGCTATATTCCTACAATGAAATTATCTAGCAACAAAAATACAAAAATAATGATCTCAATGTCACTCATAAATCTCAAAAACATTACACTGAGCAAAATCAGCAAGACACAGAAGAGTATATACTACGATTCCATTTATATAATGTACAAGGCATAATACTGAGCTAATAGGATCATCTACAAAAGGGCACATACTGTATTACTCCAATTACATGAAGTGCAAGGAAGGCAAAACTATCATATAATAGATATGAGAGAAGTAAGACTAGTGGCTAACCTGTGTTAGGGAACTGTGCATATAAACTGAAAAGCAGTATCAAGGCACCTGCAGGGTGCTAAAATTGGCCTATATTTTGATCTCTTTGGTGGTTATTCAGATGTATAAAAAGTAAAATTGCATCAGGCTTTAATCTTAAGATTTGTGCATTTTAATTTATGAAATGTATAACCCATCAGAAAACTATGAAATTTTCTAGAATTGGAAAGGAAAAATGCATGTATAATATTCTACACCATACTACAGTTGATAATAGAAAAATGCAGCACGGATAAATATGCATTCAGTAATAGAAGATAATGAGAGGCAGTGTAGGAATAATGATTATAGTTTTAGAATATGCAAAATCATCTGAACTTAAATTTTATCATAATAAAGCAAACAGAAACTCAAAATCTCATTCCAATTTGCTTGAGGTGATATTTCACAATTATAATACAACAAATGAAGAGTATCATGTCCTTAATAGCAAAAATGGTCCAAGAGAAAAAGAGAAAGATTAATTTTTTCTATTTTGCAAACTACAAATGATATATGATTGTGTAAGATAGATAAGCTTACAAAAATAATCATTTAAATCTATAATTTCAGATTATATTGACAAAGATAGGAAATTTGAGGGAGAAATAAAATAAGCTAAATAGACCTGATATGCCTGGTTCATAATTTACTATTTCATTCAGAAGTTTACAATAGAGAAATCTATATTCAAGACTACTTTAATAAAAATGAAAGTTAATAAAGATTAATATTAAATTACTCAGATGAGTAGAAAAATGCAAAGCATAGTCTACGAAGCCATTGGAAACAATAGAAATTTTAAGGACCATTTTTTAAAGTATAAAACACGTAGATGCCAGTTATAAAATTAAAATAAATTTTAAACACTCCTATGAAAAGCCTAAAACATTAATGTATACTTGTATAATTAGTCTTCTTAAAAAAATAACATAGGGGGAAAAAAGAATGAGTAAAGACAAAACATACAAAAAAAGAAAGTAAAGCAGAAGGATCTATTTAAGACAAAGTGGAATAAAATGGCAAAGTTCTGATGAAAAAAATCATTGGAAATTATTGAAGCAAATATTTATGAACCTTATTGTGCTAAATAACATGGTATCAAACTATAGAAATAAAACACGATTATAAAAGCAATGAGAATTTGACAGGAATACAATAGTAAGAGCATACTCTAGTAGACTGCTGTCAGACCATAACTTTTCAGGTTGGATAATGACAAATATGGACAAAAGAATATTGAAAAATATAATAAATTGAGCTGAATTTTTCTATATATATGCATGAATTATAAAAAATAAAATAACTCATTTTTTTCAAGCATAGTGGAACATTAACAAACATTGATTGTATACCAATCATAGCAAACCTCAATACATTTTTAAAAGCAAGTAGAAATAAACAAGACTAATTAGGAAAGGCTTTGAAATTTAAAAACTTATATATGCTTTGTAAAACAATTATTTAGGACACAAGGATATTTGCATTTTGATGGACTTTTTTAGAAAGTAGTGAAAATAAGAATACTTTATATTAAGGTCAGAGTCAAATTTTAAATATTCCAGCTGGTTTCACCTGCCCAAATTCTATTATAGATAAATTCTATAAAATCCTTGATATTAATATCCTTGAGTATATTTATTATTGCAAAAGACATGTAAGATATTAAAAAGTATTTTATTCTAATTGGAAAAAATATATACTTTAAAACCCAGAGGAAATAGGTTAAGTGCAAGAACTCAAAATAACAAATTAGAATATAAAAATAAGAAGACTAGACTTGATCATTAAATGAAACTTTGAAAATAAAATCTCCAACATAGATAAACTCTGGCAAATTGAACTTAAATAAATAAACGATAAGCAAAGGAAAATAAAAGTATCAAAAAAAATTGTTTCCGCAATTAACACAAGGGATAATAGAAATTCTGAATGGACTAATAAGCCTGGGCTACTGTGGATGCATACCAAAAGGCTGCCTACAAAAAGGCTATGTTCAAACAGTTTCACAGATAAATTCTTTCAACCATCGAGCATCACGCACTTTCTTACATCAGCAAACTGTTTCAAAGCATAGAAAAAAAAATGCAAAATTTATTTTATGATGTATGATAACCCCAACTTCAAACACTTACAATAGTAATACATAAAGAAATTATAAGTCAATCTCGATTATAGAAATATAATGCCAAAGCACTAAAATTCTTGATTATATAATATACTCATATTTTTTTTTTAAAAAAACAGTGCTATATTAAAAAAAAAAATAACACACTATAAATGACTGAATAGTTGTTTTCCTGGGAAAGCAAAGATGCCTCAGATGTACTAGAAGTGTCCGTTATAATGCCTATCATGCACAAACTCCTATTCCATCTGGCCTCACCCTGCCCATAGTTATAGCTTGGAAAACAATCATCATAAAGTACAGCACAGGGAATATAGTCGATAATCTTCTGTTAACTATATATAATGCCAGGTGGGTACTAGTCAGGGTGATCACTTTAGAAATTACATAAATGTCTAACCACTATGCTGTATACCTGAAACTAATATAATATTGAATGTCACCTCTAATTGAAAAATAAATATTAAAGAAAAAAAGAAAAAAATCATCGAGCTGGTGCTTCATGTTGGGATTGGGCCTCCGTGTGCCCTATATTCATATGTTTTGGCCAAGAGTATTTGTCTGATACTAACTGTGTTAAATAGCTTAGCCAGTGTTCTACCTCTTTCCAGGACTTGTGTAAGAGAATATTTTGAGTACTGTTCAGGGGAAAAAGAACAGTGGAAGCCCAGCACAGATCTGCAAAGTGAAGCATAGGTAGGTACTGACGGTAAAGAGAAAAATCAAGAGGATCATCGAAAAGAGCTGTGGAATCAACAGACAATTTAACTTCAATTTTGTATAATTTTAAAAATACAAGTGGCAGTTTTGTGGTCTTAGTTTTGGTTTGGTTTTGGTATTTTATTCCTTGAAGCCTAAAGAAAAATATTACAATATTAATGTAATAGTCATAATAATTGTGAAACACTTAACATCACTGTGAAACTCAAGAATATGACAATGAGTAGTAGTATAGCTCTGCCCAACTAAATACAGTCTGAGAAGCAAAAAAAAAAAAAAAAAAATGTACACATTCATATCAGAATAAAGATGTTCATTTTTTGAGATAGTATAATTATAGTTCTTAAAATACTAAGAGAATGAAAACATAAAAGAGCAAATATAAAAGTCCAGTGAAGTGAGCAGAAACATGAAAAAAGAAAACCTAATACTTTGCCTCCTTCCAGGACAGCAATGACATTTTAAGTAGTGCCATTTAAAATATTAATTCCTAAGTATAAACTTAACACAAAATACCTATATAAAGAAGGCTATACCATTTCATAGACATACATGAAAAAAAGGATGCATTTTTAAAAAAGAATACAAATTAAGAATTTACCAAGCTAGAGTCTGGACACCAAAATTTTATTTACATAACTCTCTGCAGTTTTCTGTATGCTTAAAATGTTTCAAAATTTAAAAAGAAAGAGAAATCCTACCAACAGTGCATGAGGGTTCCCTTTTCTATGAAAAAAAAAAAAACAGTATGAAAGTTCCTCAGAAAAATTAAAAATAGAACATCAATTCTACTTCTGGGTATCTATTTGAAGAAAACGAATACACTATTTTGAAGAGATATCTGCACTTCTGTGTTCACTGTAGCATTATTTACAATAGCCAACAAATGGAAGCAACCTAGGTGTCTATTGAGAGATAAAGGGATAATGAAGACACTATACACACACAAACATATAAAATGTACACAATGGCATTTAACTCAGCCACAAAAAAAGAATACAGGTATTATGCTAAGTAAAATAAGTTAGAGACAGATACCATACGATTTCACTTAAATGTGGAATGTAAAACACAAAACAAATGAACAAATGAAACAAAACAGAAAAAGATTCGGACACAGATAATAAATTAATGGTTGCCAGAGAGGAAGATGTAGGGGAAGGGTGAAAAAGTGAAGGGAATAAGAAGTACACATTTCCAGTTATAAAATAAAGTCATGAGGATGTAATGCACAGCTTAGGAAGTATAGTCAATAATACCGTAATAACCTTGTATAGCGTCAGATGGTTATTAGAATTATCATGGTGATCATGTCTCTAAGTATATAAATGTTGACAATGTAGTATACCTGAAACTAACATAATATTGAATATTAACTATATTTTAATTAAAAAGCATACTGTATTATTAAATTGATAAAATGACATAAAATATTTTCAAATTAAATATTAATTAAAAATTAATGAATAATCAATTATTTTTTCTTTCAAAGTTTAATAAAAAAGTTAGATGTTTTATTAGGAATAATAAGATATGTAAGTAGTCAAAAAATGGAAAAGTGATAGAAATATATTTGCTCAGACATTGAAATTATATATTTAAGTTATATGAATTAAAACAGACTAAACAAGAGTTAAATACCAGTATATAGACCGGAAGTGCCAGAACGCCAGAAACACACACACACACACACAGAAATATATATATACTAATATATATGAGTATGTGATAAAAAAGGACATAATTACAGATATATGGGATTCGATGAATTAAAACAAAAATTATGTGTACTTTATCTGAATAGACTTTTTAAATCTAGCAAAAATTGCCATGTTCATGCAATATATAAATGACTATAATTTACTCAGAATGAGATTTCAAAAGAACATAACTGTAGGAGAAATTGGAAAGATTGTTAAAAATATACCATTGAAGAATATTCCGACTACAGATGTGTTTAAGATTTCATAGAACTAATTCCTATATTTAAAATTTTGGTTTGGATAAAAGAAAACTGTGGAACCTTTCAAATGAATTTTTCCTAATAAGCATAATATTAAATCCAATTGGGTAAAATGGGAGGAATGAGAAAGACAGAGGGAGAGAAGGAGGAAGTGGGGAGAGGAAGAGAGAGAGACATTTTGAACCAATTAAAATAATCATAGACTAAATTCTTAAGTTGTAAATGTCTAACCACCATGCTGTACACCTGAAACTAATATAATGTTTAATGTCAACTATAATTGAAAAATGAAAAGTGAAAACTATAAAAAATTAAAATAATCATAGACAATAACCAAATAGCTTAAGAATAAATGGACATTTCAAAAATATTTTAAAATCATATTTATAAAGAATAAATTCTAAAATGATATAAGTAAAAAGCATTTGATAAAACTGAGTAGTCACTTCTGAAAACATATATGTATATACAGATATAGTTACATATATGTTAAAAGATATTTAGAGAAAATTTTTAAACTTGATAAAATAAGGGTGCTGTTTAAAATGGCTTAAACATAATATTATGATTAAAAACAGAAAAAGACTAAAAATTTTTATTTCATTCTTAGTATTTAGAAAGTTCTTGCTAACAAAGTATGTACAGAATAAATAATGTAAATATCAGATATAAGAATAAATATTTGCAGATTTTATGGTTATTATATAGACTATATAATCATATGATGAGAAAAACCTAAGCATGTTTTCTAATTAAAAAAAACAGAATATTTAGAAAACACGATGGATGAAAGATATACATAACACCCAATAGCGTAATTAGATACTAAACTTAAGCAGTTAGAAATGCATATTAAAAAGTGAATTAATACTAGTGATGAAAAATTGAATTGGATACAAAAAGAACATGAAGAAAAGTCTCACAAACAAATTCTAAAAAAATACCTAGAATATAAAATACAAAAAGAAATCAGTGGAGAAATATTCATTTGAAATTTAATTGAAGATCCTATCTCATACTATATACAAATAAATGCCAGATGAATTATATCTATTTATATATTTTTAAGAAATTTAACTATTAGAAATAATTTTAAAATAGTAAATCTGCAAATTTTTAAAGAAAAATAGTTTCATAAAAATTAAATACTTCTCTGTGGTATAAGATACCATAAATTGTGTTAAGATTAAATTTGTAGAGATTTTGGTTAAGGATGGGAGGTTTTACAGAATTCCTCCCAAGAATACCACTAAAATAATATTAAAGAGATTAAAATGAGAGTAAAGGATTTGTTTTTTCAAGGTATACAAATGATTATATGATGATAATAATATAAGAGTGCAAAAGCCAAAAAATGAAACCGGGAAACTGATAACTGCCTTAGCTGACCTGACAGTACTGAATGCCAAACCAGGAAGGGTAAATTTGAACTTGATTTGTTCTGCAAAGCTTCAACAGACTAGGAAGTTGAGTAGCAAGTACATTTGAAAAAGGAGGTAGAATTGGAGCTCAAAACTCCAGTACTCATCGAAAGTAATTAGGTCCCCATATAGCCTCTGCCCATTTGGCCAGATACATGCCCTCCTCAACTCTAGATAAAGACTAGAACTTTATTATATTAAAAAGGGGGGGGGGATGGGAAACTGAATTTTCTTCACTGGGGACACTAGGCACAATTTAGCACAGAGTTACCATTCTGAAAATAAAGAGATTAAAGGAAAAGACTGACTATATAATAAACATTGAGACTTTTAGCATTTTTCTTATTTTGTTCTCAGAATATTTCAACCAGGAATATATGATCCAGATAATATTCTCTGAGGACTACAGGTAGAAGTAGAATTATTTTAGCCACCACTTCTTCAAATATTTTTCTGTCCATTCCCCACTCTTGTGTAAGGACTCCAATTACAGTTATGTTAAACCACTTGTTAATGTTCCACAGGTCACTTAATCTTTACTCATTTTCTTTCAGTCTTTTCTTCTTTTGCCAGAATGTAATTCCTATTACTGTGTCTTAAAGTTCCCTCATCTTTTCTTCTGCAAAGTCTGTTTTATTACTCTCATTCAGTAAAATTTTCATTTCAGACATGATTACTTAGATCTCTAAAAGTAACATGCGATTCTTTTCAACATCTTCTATTTTACTGATTATGTCCACGTTTCTTTAAGTTGCAGAGCATACTTAAAATATTTAACATAGCTATTTTTAAGTTCTTTATCTTCTAGTTCAGCTTTTGGTGACTGGTTTTCCTCTTGCTTATGGACCACAATTTGTTGCTTTGTCAGATATATAGCAATTAAGTATAAGATCAATATAGAAAAATAACACATATAATAGAAATGCAGCTCTATGACTTTTCACAATATAAAAACACTCATGTAACTAGACCAGAGTTCAAGAGACAAAATATTCACAGAGTTATCTAAGCTTCTACCATGCCTTCTTCTAGTCACTAGTCACTTCTAAATGTTATGAATACTACATTTATTGATTTTTTTTTTTAGCCTTCTATTTAAGTATGTTGAAGTTTGTTTTGGCAGGCAGTAAGGTTTCTCTTAAAATTTAATTTGAGAAGTTGTAGAGTAGATTTTACTCTAGGGTAAATTTAGCCCTCCTAAGGCATAAACCTTTTCTGGTCATTATCAAATGGCTTGAAGACTTGAAGAGCTATCTCTATTTGGCTGGATTAAATTAAAATGTCTCCAAGACCTGTGTGAGCTTTAGAGTATTTACACATGGCAGCTCCTTAGAAGTCATTCTTTGTCTGTACTTAGGGAGTTTCACTCCATATGTGCATAAATTAGAATTTAGACAAAAACTCAGAGACCCCTATGTAGACAGTTGGATTTCTTTCTTTGCCTAGCCTTACCCTCTTCAGTATTTTGCCCTACAAATTTCAGCTTCCTCTACTTCTCAGACCTTGGATCTCTGGCTCCTCGCTATGCTCCTATTAGGATTTTATTCCTGGCACCATTATCCAGAAAGTATCTCCATCTAGAAACCATGGTGATTATTAAAGCTCATCTCATTTGGTTTTCTTCCCTCCGGATAATAGTTTCATGCTATCTGTTGTCCAATGTGTAAAACTGTTGGTTTATATAAATATGTTATACATATATACATATTATATATATACATATTACATATATATATATAGAGAGAGAGAGACAGAGACAGAGACAGAGACAGAGAGACAGAGGGAGAGAGTGTTCTGTTTTTAGGTGTTTACGATGGGAGCATAAATACAATACAATCCAAATAAATCTAATATTATTTCTAGAAGTGAAAGTTCCTGCCTTCTCCAGTTCTTTGAACCAGCCTTGCTCTCATGTTAGTTTAGTCACTAATAAGTTAAATTCTGATACTTTGTATGATTAATGTTTTTCATTTAAAAAAAATTAAACTCCTACAAGGTGTAAAATAATATTGTGGTTATGTTTTGCTATAGTTGAAATAAGAAATTATCTCTTAGGAAAATGTGTAGAAGTTTTTATGGACGAAATAATACAAAGTGTGGTATTTACTTTAAAGTCATCTATAGGGGAAAGACTATAAAATGGAGAAGAAGAAAAAATAAAATTGTCATATATAGATAATTATTGAGGCTGCATGATCAATTTATGGGGCTCATTATACTATTTTTTTGGAAGTTTTCTTATAAAATAAAAAGATATAGATAGGTAAAGAGAGAAGGAGAGAGAGAGGGATATTGAGAACAATGAAACCCTTATTTTATGCTTCAAATTGGTGACAGTGAGATTCAAAGAAATCACACTGTATAGGAAAGGATAATAACACATTAAGTTTTAAAAAGTGAAACAGCCCAAAGACTGCTTTTATCTGATTGTCATTTGCTTCCACAGCGCATGCAATGAGGCATCCATTTGCAGGAACAAATGCAGTTCTGGAAATAAGAATGGTTCTAGGTGATATTAAACCTCACTACACACAGGAGTAAAATATTCCACAAGCTCCTGAGTTGGCCTCTGAGAAGAGCCAATATCAGTTTAGCAGAAGCAACAAGAACTTTCAGTCTAGAATGCAAAAAAAATTTCATCATTCTCTGGCTTTAGTTGTCAGTCAAAGAAAAGTACTAAGCAGCTTGAGGGTCATAACTGTTAGAAATGCCATCAGAAACAAATATAGGTTGTCATCTTCATGTCTCAGACTGTGAGAAGCAAATGACGAAGTGCTTGGAGCTGAGAACTAGTATTAAACATTCCAGGGAAACATTTGTTTCCCTGGAATAGTGGAAAGGGATAGTAGTAAGGTGCTGAAAATGCTGAGTCTGCAGTAATAGAATGTCAATGTTGATAGTCTTTACCAAAAATAGCACTGAAATACCATGAAAAGTATTGTTCTTAACCTCAAATGTTTAATTCTGGAGCACATATCAAAAAACTGGAGTGTATTTCTCTATCTCTTTAAGAAAATGTCATCGCCTGCAGAAGTAATGGCAGTATGTATCTGCTGCTACATACCTGCATTAGTTTTCACTAGAGTATCCTGCACACATAAAGAGTTAGAGAAAAAGGCGTAGTATAGAAATAAGACGTATTTTGGATGCAAAATATTAAGTATGATAAAATCAGATTCAATTACACCTAACGCACTATGCAGTTTCTTTGCAAAATCTTCCTTTCTGATCCTTCTTCAGATGTTATCCTGGTGGTAATGTAAAGATCGAGTCACTGCTTGACAATGATGTTGCCCTTGGGTGGTGTACTGAATCTCTAAGTTCTGCAGTGTGAGAAGATGCCCAGCTACAGTTCTAACCAGCCTTTGATCCATTCAGCTCAAAGAGAATCAATTAAAGTTCAAATTGGTTTCCTAAACTTGAGTCATTTTCCTGGAGAGGGGATTCCAAAGGCTTGCTTCTGTAAAGTATACATCAGTTTGGGAATTCTTCTCCAAGATCCTCTTTGCTTTTTCCTATCCATTCTTTTATTTAAGAAATTCCTGTCAAGCCTCCAACAAGTGTCATAAATAGAAAATCTGTATTACTTAATGAAAATTTTCTATAGAGATTGGTGGAATAAATGAAGAGAACCACATATTCATTTAAATATATCGGGGGCTGAACAGTATCTGAATTCAGAAATTTATAAACCTCTCTTAAAGAACATATAATTCTATGAATGGTCATCTGTATAATTTTGAAGTATAAAGGATAAAGATAAAAACTGGGAAAATGTAGGCAGATGAAAGAGGAATACAAAGTAATAAACAATGAAATATTAAGTATATATATACATGTGTATTTGTACATGTGTGTATATACATATACATGTATGTTTTCACACATATCTTTAAAGAATGAAGACTATTGCAAAGATATTTATATGTATGATTTCATAACCTATTGTAAACATTAAAGAATTCTAGAGAAGCATATTAGTCAAAAAAACTGTGTATGTGTATATATATGTATATAATATATACACACATATGTGTGTATATATAATATACATATGTATGTGTATATATTATGGAAAAAGAAAAAATGAGAACATGAAAATAAGTGAAACACATGGTTTTCCATTTTCTTCAAGCTCTGCTTGAGTTGTATTTGTTTTATCTTGCTCCATTTACAGTCTTCAAGTTTTCCCAATACAATTAAAATGGTCCCAATACAATTCTTAGTGCTTTGTCTTATTTGCTTTTTGATATAGTTTGCAATTGGCTGTTATTATAAGGTCGGCAACCCATTCAAAGTCAATTTTCTGATGAGTTATTTTTGGGGACTACTGTTAAATTAGGCATAAGTCATTTTTCAGCATTAGGAAGTAATACTGTATTTTTTGTAAGATCAAGAAATAACTCTTTGTATGAGGAAAAGGATATTCCTTATATGGCTTAGAAAATGAATGACGTGGTAAGCAATGTAAGGGGAGCTTTGATTTGATGCTACTTTTTTTTTTTTAACAAACTTGTATTAAGTTATACACTGTGTTAGTCACTGTATACATATTATCTTTAATTATTAAACAATCTGGGAAAACAACTGCCATTGTCCGTATCTTCCTGATAAGGAACCTGTAACTCAGAACTTTAAGTAACTTGGCCACCATCACACAGACAGCAAGTGTTTCGGGGCACTAGACCAAAGCCTTTTTAGCGACTCCTTTCCTTTCTTTCCTTGGCAAGCTATTTTAATGAGACAGATTATTTAATTTATAAAATCTTCCTTCATGAATCCAATAACCAAAGTAAACCAGAAAATGAGACCACAGAGTTGATAGGCTATAATATTCTCAAGGAGAGGAAATGTGGTTTCTATTTCTCTTGTAGTGGCTAGAAATGTATAGACTACCTGGGCTTAAATAGTCACTGTGCCTCTTACTAGCACACAAAGCAGCAGGTGGCTAACTTCTCTGAAACTCAGGTTACTGATCTCTATATTGGGGGAATAATAGTATTTATTTAATAGTGTCATTTTCAGATTAAATGCGATAATAAATATATATGCTAGGTACATTGTCTGGCATATGCAAAGCATCTGTAAATATCATCTAAGTTTCCACCTGATATTATAATTAAAGTGAGATTAAGTAACAACATGACTTGATGATCAAGAGCCTTGGGATTCACCGAGTGTTCCCACGAATAGCAGAATTAGCATCACCTGGAAACTTAGAGTGTAAATTCATAGGCCCCAACCCAAACTTAATGAATTGAAATATTTGGGGTGAAGCTGAGGAGCTCTGTGTTAACACACATTGTAGATTATGCTTAAGTGTGCTAGCGTAAAAATCTTTGGCCCAGAAGTTAAGAAGTATACTTTTAGTCATTTTACATGGTGCCTACCACTTTCTAGTGAATACTGTGTGAATTAATAAACACTGCTGGTCAGCTATTGAATGTTTTGTTACACCTATGCAATATGTATTTACAAATATATTGAGGACTGTCATCTCCTCAGTAGCAGTGATGCTCTGTAATATGTGTTTGGCCTTATAGTGCAGGACACATACTAGGAATTCAAGAAATAGTTTTAATTGATTGATTTTGCTAAGTTTTTTTTTTTTTAATAACTGGCAAACCTATTTTACTCCACAATGTTTAAAACCATATTATTTCATATTAAATATAGCTTTTATAGCTAAATCCAAGTATAAACTTGAGAGTATTTTGTGGTTACATAATAGAAATATAAATATGTTTTTGTCTCAGAAATATTTTGAGATTTTTTTGTCAAACTAATTTTTTTTTTGTTTGCTTTTATGTGTTTGGGTCTAAAAAATTACGCTGCAAAAAAAAAAAAAAAAAAAA
The DNA here is from genome assembly GCF_014176215.1 of Rousettus aegyptiacus. Taxonomy (NCBI): domain Eukaryota; kingdom Metazoa; phylum Chordata; class Mammalia; order Chiroptera; family Pteropodidae; genus Rousettus; species Rousettus aegyptiacus. The sequence goes on from NW_023416295.1 coordinate 73,793,609, forward strand.
AAGGATGAGAAAAAAAACCATTGTGAATTAGTTCCATTAACATATGTCACCCTGTAGACTATCAAAAGAGAATTTGGTAAAATGGCCAATATTGCAGAGAAAAAAAAATGGTGTAGAGGATAGAGGTTCTATTTATCTCTCTGGCAACCAAATCAAAGTTGTGACAAAAACAAGGAGCAGCAGCAAGGAAAAATCACCTGGAATCTAGATGAACAAGCCTGATAACTAGGGAGAAATCCAAGAAAGTACCCTGTAATGGCAGAAGGTAGGACAGGGTGAGGAAGCAGGGCCGCCCAGTCCCTAGTGGCTGAGTGATAGAGGCAGCATCAGAAGCCTCTTAAAGGGGTCATGACCTCAAGCAGATTTTTGCAGCGACAGACCTGCTCACTCTTAGCACCAGTGCTGATTCAGCAGTGTGCAGGGGCACCAGGGACTTATAGGGAGGCAGTGTCAGAATGAGGACCAAATCGAGACTTGCTCTGTACAGAAGTACCAGTGGTATCCATTGTTCCCTGTTGAGCCCTCCCCTCTCCCAGTGTGCAGACACAGCACTGCCATAGCTGTGACTTCATCAAACTGGATAACAGAGGTTGCTCCACCCGGAGGATTCCCTGAAACCTCGCCTCCCTCAACTTGCGGCCCCACCCAAGCTACATCCATGTGTATCCTCAGTGAGTCAGGTGCTCCTTGTTGAGACTCACACTGCTGGCAACCTCGGTTTCTGGTGTGGCCTTTTGAGGCAAGTATAAACACAATATCTGTGGATTGCTTGCTGAATCTTAGCAGGTAGCCCTGGAAGGGTAGAGGCTTGGGCTACGTTTGGCCTACAAGTGAATCCCTCTCAGGACTGTGCCACTGGTCACCTACTTCGTAAATCTACACTTATAAGACTGGTAGACTTCGGAGCTTTGCTTAGTACATAGAAACAGACCTAGAAAGGCAGCCAAAATGGGAAGACAAAGAAGCAGAAACCATATGAGAGAAGAGAACAGAGATCCAGATATAATGGAGTCAAGTAATCTAACAGATGCAGAGTTCAAAACATTGGTTATAAAGATAGTCAATGAACTTTTGGAAAGTGTAGATAAATTCAGTGAGAAATTCAACAAAGAAAAAAAACACAAAAATGGAAGTAGAAATTATAAAAAGTAACCAATCTGAAATGAAGAACGCATTATCTGAGAAGAGAAGTATATTAAAAGAAATAAATAGGAAAGCCAATCAGGACACTCAATCAGAATGGCAAGAAAAAAGATGCCAAGACTATAAAAATAATTTAAGGAGGATATGGGACACTATTAAGGCTCCAAATATTCATCTGATTGGAGTAACAAGAGAAAATCAAGATGTCGAACAGCTGTTTAAAGAAATAATGATGGAAAATTTCTCTAACCTAGTGAAGGAAATGGACATAAAATACCAGGAAGCTCAGAGAATTTCAAAACTCAGGGACCCAAAGAGGCCCACACCAAGACACATCATAATTAAAATACCGAAGGTTAAATACAATGAAAGAATATTAAAAGCAGCAAGAGAAAAAGAAATAATTACCTACTATAAGACTGGCAGTTGATTTCTCAAAAGAAACTATGCAGGACAGAGGGCTTGGCAAAAAATATTTGACAGGATGAAGACCCAGAATCTACAACCAAGAATAATTTATCCAGCAAAGCTATCATTTAGAGTTGAAGGACAAAAATAAGCTAAAGGAATTTATCACCACCAAGCCGGTATTACAGGAAATGTTGGAGGGACTTCATTAAAAAGTAAAAAAAACATGTTTCAAAAACAGGAATAAGAATGGTAAAAACTACATTCCTATCAATAAGTATCTTAAATGAAAAAGAATTAAGTACTCTAACCAAAAGATAGAGTGGCTGAACGGATAAGAAAACAAGATCCCTACATGTGAAAAGAAAGGGGATGGAAAAGATATTACTTTGATGGACCGAAAAGGTGTTTAAATCAGAGAAAGATAAACCCTGTATGATTTCACTTATATGCAGAATCTAAGGAATAATAAAAAAAAAAAAAAAAACATCGCAAATATAGTAGACAATTTGGTGATGGACAGAGGGAAGGGAGATTTGTGGGACTGGGAGAATGGGGTGAAAGGTCAAAGAAGTACAAATTAGTGGCTGATGGATGGTCATGGGGATGGGGAGCATGGCATAGGGAATGCAGTTAGCATTAATACGTTGGCTAGGTGGAGGGTGAGGGGAGGGCGGGTGCAATTGGGAATCATTTTATGAACAATATAGATATCTAACCAATGTACTGTATACTTGAAACTAAATTTAAAATTTAAAAAAAAAATTTTAAATGTGAAAAAAAAATAATGGCCAATATTTAGAATCTGTGAATCAACATAGGGTATAGAGAACAATTATTCCATAATTGTTTCCTTTTTCTCAAAAAGGTACATCGAGGTGCTAATTAAATTTTAGGGACAAATATTCAACTTGCTAAGCTCGCCATGATCATTGTCAAGTGCTTTTTAGGCATCTGTGAGGATGGGGCATTATGTTAAGATGTTGCAATTTATTTCAATTACACAACATATATAGAGATAGGGAAGGTTATTGGTTATGAGCTCTGATTACCATTTTCTCCCCACTTTAAAGTATTTATTTGTACTTGACAGTAGCATGACTTCTGAGTGACCATGGATAAAAATGTCTTACCATCATAGCATAGAGTTACAAAAATCCAATGCAATGTTGGTTACAAAAGATGTGCTCAATTAAAGTTATTATTGTTGTTGTCATAACTATAATTGTTATTACTGTTATTTTTCATGTAACTTAGAAGGTACATAAGCAGTTGAAAGACAACCCTCTTCATGGTGATGAACAAGTAACTAGATCATCTTTCAGACACACAAAAGGAGGTTAAAATATTTTCTCTATTTCCAGTTTATGAACACTCCAAAAATAGAGTGACTATGTTTAGAAAAGCAAACCTTAAAGAAAACTGTCTCTTAGAAACCTAAAGAAGCAACCACAGGATGCCAGTCCTTCATAACACCATTAACATGCTCCCACAGCAAACCTTCTAGCTACATAGCCAGATACTTTAACTTAAGAGGACATTTTCATTCAAAGTGATTATAGCTTAATGGAGTCTCCTGTGAGCAAATTAGGGGAGGAAAAGTGAGACATAGCATGACCTCTACATTTAATTAAATTTCTTCAGGTTGCTAATTCTTCTGCAAGTTGATTAGTAAACAGTGTATGCTACCACACTCTCTAAAGTGTGAATATATGTACACAGTCATGAAATTATCATACAGGTTATTATAAATCACTAAAAGTAATTCAGTTTATTCCAAAAATAAATGTTGCATCTTATAGAAAGATAAATATTAAGTTTAAATCTACCCTAATTCTTCCAAAATAAATGAGCCAAAGATGTAAGAGCAAAGGCTCTGGCTTCATCAGATAGAATAAGGTTCATTTCCATTTTTAGTGTGGAACTTCATGTAAGCCTACTTAGCCTTTCTGAGAATCATTTTCTTTGTCTGTACAGTGGGACTGAAAACAGTATGTGCTTAGTAGGATTGATGCAAAGACTAAAGGGAATAATCCTTACATATGCCCTGCACACAAGTGCTCAATAACTGTTAAATTAATTATATTTAAGTTACACACAATAAATAAGTCATAAGTCAATAATAGGAAATACTTTTAATTCCTACAAATTACCCTTTGTTACCTCTTCTTCTTAATATTGTGTTGTCCTACCCTCAGTAAGTCACCAAATAAAAAAAAAAATAACAAGGCAACTCTCTTTTAGAAATAGAATTACAGCAATATAAAAGATAAGATTGTAAAAATTAATAAGGAATGATTAAAATGTCAATATATGATATTAACTGATTTCAAACATATTTTTCATTTCCATACAAAGATTTACATAATATTTCACAAACTGTCAGTATCACCACTGATTTCAAGGTATTCTTCCCTTCCTCATATTTTAACCCATATCATATGCTCCTTATCCTCTTTTTCTGTTTTAGCTCTTTATGGAAAAATATGTCTAAAACATCAAAATTTATCTTCTGAGAATATTAAGTTGAAATATACTACTTGAAGAATATTTATTTTGGCATATTCCTATTATGTTTCTATTTTTTAAAGGAAGAAAAATAAAAAAAATACTTTAGATTTCAAAAAAAAATTGTGTGAGCTTTGGAAGAATATGGTAAAGGAATACCTCATTTTTGGGAACACAGCAAAAGACAAAAACAGATTTTCACTAACGGAAGCTAAATTATACAGTGCAGTTGAGCTACTAAGATATAATTGATTTGCTGGATAAAAATGGAATGGAATCAAGAGATTACAATGAGAATCATTTGGGTACTAAAGAGACTTCTTTAACAATGGGTATGCATTTGAATCCTAGTGTCATCATTACAGGCTCATTTTCCTTGTTAGTGTTCCCATGATAAAGGCTTAAAAGAAGCACTGGCATTTTATTTTGCTCAGTCTAGCTAGCTGGAATTTTTTTTCTTTCTTTTTTCTTAGGCAAAATTATTTCCCCATGTAACCAGAACAATGCTTTAGAGAGCAGCACTGTGAATGTATAGAGAACAACAGTGAAGGCAGGGTTAGGGCATTGGCAACAGAATTACCTGTGGGCATATGCTCCAAGGTCCCCACTCGGACATGACACATTCATTGGGACACAGAAGAGAACAGGACTGGGTATCTGGGGGCATTTCATCTCGGTTGCAGAGGTTGTTATCCACTGTTCCACCTTCGCTGTCAGCAGTGTTCACACATCTGTAAGGCAAGATCGCAAAAATAGTTTGATTACTTAAAACAATAAAGAGTAAATTTTAAATCGTTACAATGTATCATAGTCACTTATTCCTCAAACATAAACATAAGACCACCAGAGAAACCAGGGAAAAAATTCCTTCTGTAGCCAGTCAGCCTTTATTGTATGGGAACTCAGTTTAGAACCTTTTACTCAACAGAGCAGGAGAGAACAATGGGGGACAGAGACAACTATCATCTTTGAACAACTCTCAATCTTAAGAGATTTACAATATATTTACTCATATCCAGAACAAAGTGAATTTTCTATTTGTTGTAACAAACCCTGAAGACTCTCCTTTTCTGAATGAATCTATTACTTTATAATAGCTAGAGCCCTCATAGCTCCCGATGACTCTCAGACCTTCCCTAGACTTCTATCTCATATCATCGAGATCTCCCTAATCTTTGACAAACACATTTAAGGTCATGCCAAAGTAAAGTGAAAAATAATTGACCATGTTTTTCTTTTAAGTATATTCCACAAATCATTAAGGAATTTTGGTACAACTAACCAAAGGGCAATGAGCAAGCATTTTTTTATGGTAGTTGAGCGCACTGTACTGACACACACATTATAGTTGTTTGGCCTACTTGGTGTTAGGCTTCGAGATAAGTGCTGGTGAAGACAAGATAAAGAATCACACCATCAATTCGATCAAATGAAACAAAGTCTTATACCACTATACACCCAACAGAATGGCTTAAAGAAAAACATAGACAATATTAAGGGTTGGCAAGAATGTGGAGAAATTCTAACTCTTCATACTCTGCTGGTCGTAGCATAAACCCTTTGAAAAACTAGTGGACAGTATCTACTAAGCATATACATACTGTGTATCCTAACAACCCCACTTTCTATTCATATGCAAAAGAAATGTGTAAAAATATGAACAACACCCTCAAAAACTGACTCTAAATGTTTATGGGTCCACTATTCATAATCAGCTAAACTAGAAACAATTTATCTAGAACATTTATTCAGCAACAATAAAATAGATAAATATCTGGCGGTAAATTCAATAAATTAAATTCTATAAAGTGGCGAGAATGCATGAACTATTGTTAAAAGAAAAAGCATTGGGTGAAACTCAAAATATAATGCTGAACAAAAGAAGCTACCCACAAAGAAAGCACATACTGTAGAATTTATTTACACAGAGTTAAAAAGTAAGCAATACTCCTCTGTAGTGTCCAAAGTCAGAATAGGGGTTACCCTTGGGAGAATGGTTACTGACTGATAGGGGCTGAGATAGTATTGCTAATATTTTGTTTCTTGGCCTCTGGGTGGGCTACACAGCTGTGTTCACATTGTGAAAATTCGTCAAGCTGCACCCCTATGATCTGGGCATTTCTTTGCCTTTATATCTCAAATAAAAGTTTATTTTTAAAATATATTCTCAAAAATGTTTAAGACTTGCTATGTACAAGTCTACTTTGCTAGGTGTTGCTATACAAAGTTATTATTTATAACTGACTCATTTAGTAAATATTTTTGAGGGCTTACTATGCACTGGGTCCTTGCCTGGGTGCTAGGTACAGAACTGAAAAACAGACAGACAAGATCTCTATTGTTATAAATCTTGTCTTCTAGTAATAATGATCAAAGCAGAGGTGAAACTGACAATGATGATGAGCTAGATGGTGACATTAGGTGACCTAGTTATTTTGGACACAATGCCATAGCCAAGGAGTAGGCATTTTAAGAGGGTTGCACTGGAGAGCTTTTGATGCTCCTCAAATCATGCTGTGCTGGAATGAATTTTCCTATACATTAGGAGTTTCATTTACATATACATTGTGAATTTTTAAAAATTAATGAAAATGTAATGTAGTCTATCACTTGGCACAAAATAAGCTCTCTTACATGCTAATATAAAACTATCTATTGTATAAAGAACATTATCAGAGAATGGTAGATAGAGAGAAGACATAAGTACATAATGCTTTCTAATGGATGGAGGCAATGGTATAGAGTCATCTATTGACTTTAATTTCTCCTGTGGTAATAGTCAGTAGTGGAAGGAGGAACCACGAGATGGTTTATATGTCTTTCCCTGAACAAACTTAAAAGCTGGAAATTGCTTTCCTTCTTGACTGCATACTCTCAGCTGACAATATCTTTTTACTATTTCACTGAGAAAGAAGAGGTAACACTTGTGGTCAGTGGTGCCTAGTGAATTGAACACTTTAGTCTCCGTTCACTCTCAATATGCCACAAAATCAATATTAAACTAATTTCACACACACACACACACACACGCATGCCTGCCAAGGGGGAGGGAAAGGAATTACCCTGCAAGGAAAAAGAATATGAGAAAGAACAAAGGTTAATGGTAACTGCCTTAACACACCAAGTAGGTTGAATTCTAAGCCTTCGGGGGGAGGGGGGGCGGCGAAAAAAACAACTTCATTTATACCACTGAACACACGAAATATTTAGGAATTGGTGGCACTAAGTACCCTGGAAGTGTGGATGAAAGCTGAGGCTGAAAAACTGGTGAGTTTATTAAAAGTATGTTTAAGTACCTAGGCCCTCAGACACCTTCTGTCAGTCCACAAAGTTGGGTGATGTGCCCTCCCTACAGCTGCAAGTAATTGAAGATTTATTAGCTGGAAAGTGTTACAAGAAGGGTTTTTTAGGATTAGAGAAGATATGATCCCTTTTTTATAATAATGAAAACAAGAATTTAAGTTATGCAAAAAAATTACCATAAAGTTGGCATCTTAAGCAATGTAAATTTGTTATCTTACAATTCTACATAGTATAGAAATCCAATAAAGATCTCACTGGGCAAACTCAGTGCTTTGGCAGAGCTGCATTTTTTTTCCAGAGGCTCTAAAGGAGAATCTATTTCCTTATCTTTTCCAGGCTAACAAAAAGAGTAATCTCCTTTGTCCTTGGGTTTACAGGACTACATGATTTGAGTACTGGCCCCAGGACATGTTACTATTTATCTTGTTAAAATAATCCAAGAAAGATCCTGCTTTGGACACTTCTTCCTGCCTGGAATTCTCTTTCTACAGATCTTCACATTCACTTAGGTCTCTCTCAAATGTTTTGCTAATCAACCTCCCCTAAATAATACCTTCCATCATTCTAACCAATTTTACTTTTCTTCTTGACATTCCATTACATATTAATTTATGTTTTTTTCTCCCCTCTGCTGCTATATTGTAAGTTCTTTGAGGACAGGGATTTTGTTCGATTTTACTCCCAGGTCCTAGAATAGTGCCTGATAATAAAAGCCACATATTCATAAGTATTTTTTTAATTTAATAAATGACTGCAATCATGGATGGACCATGAAGTTGGCCTCCAGTTAGTAAGTTTTAAGAAAGAGAGACGATAAGCTGTTTCATTCATTAAAACAGAAGTCAGTAACAGTTTGGAATGCAAGATGCCTGGAAAATCTGCTTTGCATATTTAAATGTGATCATAAACATAAACCAAATAACACAGTGAGTATATATGAGTTTGCTATGGCTACCATAACAAAATGCCACAGACTGGGTGGCTTAAACAACAGAAATTTATTTTCTCATAATTTTAGAAATTAGAAGTGTGAGATCAAGGTGTTGGTAGGATTGGTTTCTTCTGAGGCTTCTGTCCTTGGCTCATGGATGGTCCTCTTCCTGTCTTCATATGGTCTTTTCCTCTGGGCCTTCCAGTGTACTAATCTCTTCTTATAAGGATGCCAGTCAGACTGGAGCATGGTTCACCCGAACGACCTTATTTATCATTAAATCTTCTCTAAGAATCCTATTTCCAAATACCACATTTTGAGGAACTAGGGGTTAGGAGTTCAACACATAGATTTTGGGGGCCACAATTCAGCCCACAGCAAGGTAATATTTGGTAGTCATGTTATTTTTATTATCTCAGGCTCTGTAGGTTTGAGAGGTGTGGCTTAAAGTCCCTCTTGCTCAAGTATCTTTTTCTCAATCAACCTGCCCTAATTCTGTCAGTAGCATTCATTCTCTTAAAGCTTTCCTTTCATTCCTCAGATTTTGCTTTAATATTGCTAGGAGGCCTTGCTGGGAAGAGAGTGAGAGATGTCACAGATCATTTATATATTACCTGATAAGCTCAGGTGGTCAGTCATTTCTCAATGCTATAAGAGAATAAGACAGAGGATACACAGCTTTTGAAGAGAAAGAGGTAGAAGTACAAAGTTTGTGACAGTCTGAGCATACCTAGTCCTCAGGAGAAAGAGATGAACAAAGGGAAAGACAATTTGTCCATTAGCCATTTGGCAGGGTTGTTGAGGAGCACTTCTATAATTTTTCCAGCAGCTATTTCTACCAAGTTTTGTGACATTGAGACTATGTCTCAGACATGGTGGGTATATATTGAATTACCAAATAAATTATGTTTGCTGATGTTGAATAACAACACATATAAGTAGGCTCTGTCTTGACAACTGACTTCAACCTAACAGTTAATTTAACAGGGAGTTATCTGATTTGGGTAATGTCTGTCCATTTGAAATGGAGCTTCCTAAATGTGACAAAAGAATATGCTCATGCAATTGAATTGTTGACTACACTGTTTTCTCAATTTTATAAACTAATCATTGCTTACCATTAATATTTAACTTTTGCTTGTTCAGTTTCTAATGTTGATTACCATTATTCTCAATTGATAAATACTTCTTCTTCCCAAATAATTTCTAAATAGACCATTTTGATGAACTTGGGCCAAAGTGTTTCCTTAAATACATCAAGTGTCTCTTTTGGTTACCACTGCTGTATTTAAAACAAAAACTTTAAATATACTCCCTTAGTAAATAACCCAGAATTTACTCAATTCTTTCAGAGATAGTCTCTAGTTATATTAAAATGTATTGCTATTGTCTGTAGGTATTCTCAGACATTATTTCCCAAAGCTAATTGTGGGAGTTTAAATTAACTTCTTCAATGTGGTGACATCCAAATTCAAGATAATGTCCCTCAACTATACCAACCATAAAGAAAAAAAAAAAAACCTTTAAACAAACAAACAAATAAACCAACCAAGAAACATAGTCAAAATCTAATATCTTATCAGTGAGGGCCATAAATCAGTGGAGGAATGACAGCCTGCTCCACACAGTTGGCTTTTCCACTGAAGTCATTTGCAGGAAACTGTAAGAATTGTAGCTTCATTGCCGAGGAAATTCCACTATATATACGGCAGTTCAGGGCAGGCATGCTTCCATGAACTTAAAGATGAACAAAAGCTAGAGTATATTTGAGAAAATCAGAGTGTACTTAGTTTAAGCAATGTTGTTGTTTTTATGAAGGTATATAAGTTCTACTGCCATTTCCCAAATGTCTCCATTTCCACACACCTGATTTTCCTAGATTGCATTCCTCCTCCACAGCGCAGGGACTTCAGCTCATTGTGGATTTTGCATGGAGACCAGTGCTCTACAACCCAGGAATACTGATTGCACTCACTGTAACATGGGACTGCCTCATGCACCTGTTAAGAACAGGAAAGGAAAAAAAAAAAAAACATGTGAAATTGTTCAAGTTATAGAAAAACAGCCTACCTTTTTGTAATTCCTGCTGAATATAACCCGAGAACTATACTCTGGCTCAAACAGCCAAATTCCATCCCCCAAAAGCAAAATATATTTGGCTTCTCTGAAATTATTGATTTTCCTAAAAAAGTATCCAGGGGAAATCAGCTAAAACATGATGGTATGCCTTTGCAGAAGAGAACAAAGGACAGTCATTTCCTATCATCAAGAATAGAAATTCCATTATCATTTCATTTCCTCAAAGAGCTTACATAACATCTATTAGGTAGTCCAGCTCTCAGTTATACAGTATATTGTATTCTCAGATGCACTTTAAGCTGTCAATTGAAACATATGTAAGGAAAATTTATTCTTGAACATTAGAGCCTTTTAGAATGCATAAGAAAAGTGGTATTATTTGCACTGGAAAGTTGATTTTATGCCCCCAAATGATTAATGCTAACAGGCAATTATTTAGCCTGTTGGGCATTGTCGCTTTATATGAATTTAGCTATTTGTAAGATGTTTTCAGAGTATACTCAAAGCATACACAAGACAAATGCTACCTGTTAGAGTCTGTGCATAATTACTGAATGCAAATATTTACAATTTCATGGTAAATGCAATGAATATCATAATTAATTCTTAGGTTACTTCCTGTGTATTTGTGAAGTTTTTCTTCCCCCTGAAATAATCGTATCCCAATAGGTAGTCAACTGAGTTTGTCGGCCTCTTTGAGGCTAAATTTAAAATGCATCACTCCTCAATATGGAGCACTGTGTTCTACCTTGAAAAAAAAAAAAAAAAACTGTTCCATTTCATGATGCGTTACTCTAGACCACAAAGATGGCTCTAGTATAGCATTCTGATAAAGAGTGGTTCAAACTATTAACAAAGTAGTTATAATTAATGCTGTGCCTTTGAAATAGGAAATTAAGCCCGAGTCTTTTCCTCTCCTTACCTTTTTAATTCCCTAAAATTGTAAATGATGACTAGGCAGTGTTATCCAAACAGAACCATTACTTGCAAGCTTCTATTAAATGCAAGGGAAAGCACTGTGCAATGGGATCATCAGAAAACAAGATTGGAGCACTGCCAGCATGCTAGATGGAAATCAGATGAGAAAAGGTTTCTGTGAGACTATCTTAGGAATCACAAATAATGTCAGAAACTTTTTAACTGTGGAGTTCTTTTTGGCTCTCTCATGGAATGTACAAGGATACGAGAAACAACAAGGCAAAAAATATGTGAGGGCAAAATGAAAGGAGATGGGAAAATACAACTGGAAATGGTGTGAGGAAAGTAAGGAATTAAGTAATAAAAGAAACACTTTTCATTCTGTGAATGCTGACAAGAATGGAATGAAAGGGTCAGAAGTAGTGTCCACATTAGAATAAGGAAGTAACAACCCATAAGGGAGAAAAGTGCTCAAAAAACTCATAAGATACTAGAAATAAAAGAAGAATCTATAAAAACAAAAAGACATGACCCCAACAAAACAGACACCAGGAAACTGAGTTGATGACAGCTGAAGATTTAGCTGACCATCTGCACCATGGAAACGAAGCTTTCACTGAATTTATAGGTTTGTTTTACAAACTCTTCAGTATATATCAAAGAATTTAAAGAAAGCTTTTTGGCTTTCATGTGAGATACAAGGAAGTCTGTCAAAGCACTTTGCACAAACAAGGTAGATGAAAAAATTAAAAACCTAATTTTCCCCGCACCTCATAACATGAATCTGTAAGCAAATGGATGGGATATCATCTCTGAGATGGACCCATTTTTCTAAACTTATCAACACTAAGCAGAGCTTATATTTCTACCCCCTTCTATATAAAGCCCCAAGATCAGATGGAAAATGAAAAGCTGTTTAGTTGCATGTACCTCTTTTATACACATTTAAACACCTAGTTATATATTGGTTTACTGTTTTTATTCTTTATGCTCTGGTGATCTGCACCTGTAGCAGAGTAGCTAACTAACCTTAATAAAAAGCTATTGGAAGGCAAGGAACAAGTCTATGTAGGAAGAAATTGTCACACCTTAACTAATAGTATAAAAATAGCACTTCTTAAAGATCTTCCAGTCATATGGATTTGCTTGATTCCCCTCCAATATTTGTCTGCTATTTTAATATTGCTCGTATTGTCACTTTTAGCTGATAAATTCTTACCTTCCTTCACAGCACAAGTAAACCCTACTATTTCCATGATGCTTTCCCCATTTCCAGTCGGCAAGTCTTTGGTAACGATAGTCTTGGTTTTAAGCACCCTTGTAAGCTACATTATAATGCCAGGGTGTGCACGTACAGGGCTGGAACAGTAGTGCTAGTGGGGTGTGGGGGAGCAAACATATTTGATAGCCATCACCTTGACTCCTCTTCTCTCATACTAATTTAGCTCTTTTTCTCACCTTAGTTTTAATGACCATAAGTCTACTTTGTACTTTAAATAACACTGAGAGGATATGTTCAGAGAAACACACTTTGCACTCTCCACATCTAAATATGCTTCTGGGCAGTATATGTAGCCAGAAGTTGGATCTAGACCACAAGTGTTTGTTTATGTGGCTACTTGAAAAAAAACTTGTGAGTCTTAGGCAGACAGGGACTAAGTTTCCAGAGAGTCTGTATTTCACAAGATGGGGGGTGGTGGAGGGAGTGGCAGGTAGTGCTCATTAAGAATTTGTTGAATTGAAACTAACTTTTGAAGAAGCCCAGGTTGCTAAATGGTTCTTAATTCTCTAAAGAAAACACCCCCACTAAATGGAGCCTGTAAAGGGTACCTTATAGCCTCAAAGGACAATAAAAATGAACAAAAATGAAAATCTTTTCATTCCATTATGGGCCTTTGATGAAGAATAACAATCATTGTGTTATCAAAAAGCACTGCTTGGTGATTTTGTTATGGGAAAGAAAGGCTGTCACTTAACAAATGTGAGAATTATTTCTTTAGAGTCCTTGTCCATCAGTCAAGGAATCTCACAGGATCAAAAACACCCACTAGAAGCCAAAAGGCAGCAGGCATTCAAGAATTAATATTAACTACCCAAATGCCCAGTTTCTTCTCCTGACAGTCTTTTATGTCCTGCCTACTTTGTATTGCTATTTAGTTGGTGTTTACTATAGTTTTATAATGGGAATTTGTTAAAATATGAACTTTATTAAGGAATCATATGGAAATGCTCTGAAGGAGAGAAATGAGCCATGGGAAAGTTAAAAATAATCATTTTTTTAATGGCACAAATTAGAAAGAAAATTAGAGTTTAATAAGGACCTAGATGCTAAAAAAATGTCACTGAAAAATCTAAATCTACTGAAAGAAGAAATATTTCATTCTTCTAATAATGAGTCTTATTTATTACTTCTTTGGGAACTGTGTTTTTATAATTTTGCTCATCCTAGAGTCATTTTATAAATTGATTCATTGAAGTAATCTTTTAATATTTATTAAATAAACCACTACTCATTATAACTGATCAATTTAATTAAGTACTGCTTTCTGATACCACTCTTCAACTATAGACAGACTTCTCTGGCATAAACTTAGAAGAAGAGTCTCATCGGGGCTCAGTAGATCATTATTAGATATCAGAGTCTTAGAGTTCAAGGGTTCAAATATAAAGCAAATGATCCCATAGCAACCACAATAAAAACAAAAATAAATAAATGACAATTCAAGGTCTCCAAATTCCTATAGTAATAACACTTTGCTCCAGTGAAGGTGCTAGGCAAGACCAAGGTAGAAACCTTCAGGTTTGAGAGCCCTATGCTGGGCACTGTGGCTACTTAGTAAAACTTGAAAATCAGTTCGAAGGCCCATCTGGGACCACAGGCAGGTACTTTCCCATTGGAATGTGAGAGGAACTGGTCTCCAGGAGTGGTGAGATCAACAAAGTATTAGGGGTTCCCCTCGCCTCTAAACTTTATGAGTTCTTAACATAAGATGTACAAACTTGCCTCTCATCAGGTCGGGGACCCTTATCCTTTAATTCAAAGAACTTCCTTCCTAGTTGTTCCCTACTTATCCATGCTTCCTCTCTTTCATCTTTCAGGCCTTACGCTGTCCCTTCTTCAGAAGGATCAACTAGGCTATACCCTCCCTCGATTTACCAAATTTGCCCCTTTTCTTACTCAATCAGCAGCTAAGTTATATTCTCCTACATTAACACTTGTCTGACTGACTGGAAAGAATTGCATTTACACAATTACACATTAACCTTTTGCTTACATTTTTATTAATCATGCACTTAAATCTGCTTCTGCACAATATGATACATACAGTGCTAAAGTTCAGTTCTAATGTAGCTGCACCCACATGCTTTTTAACATGCTCATTAACAGTCCCCAGTCATCAATGACACTACAATAACACTGTGTAGAAGTTTGTAGCTTCTATAAGACATTCTATGGCTTAGGTCTCAATGATAACAATCATTTGATTTAGATGAGGCTGGTATAATCTCTATTCACAGGTGAAAATAACATTTGAAGAAGCTGTTAGTCCTTATGGCTGGTACTCAAAATGAGACTGAGAATCCCAGTCTGCACAGGCTGCCTGTTTAGCTTAGTCAGGCACATCACTGTGCTCCAAGAGAAAGCCAATATCTTTTCTGTGATGAAGATAATGCTAATATTTATAAATTCCCAAAAAGGGGAAAATTTAAACAGAAATTTCAAAGATGTCTTTGTAGTAGATGATGCCTATTGCTTTACATAGAAAAAAATATTGCATGAGTAATTATTGCTTTACACAGAGAAAACTATTGCATGAGTAATTCATCTCTAGTCTTTGGGTATCGAGTCTCCTTTCACAATTTAAAAAATCCAAAAAGGGTCTCAGAAAACTAACTTCCATGTTTAAAGCAAGAGGAGGGCTGTGTGTTTTGGATGGCTGAAATTCTTTGTGTTGAAGATGGTGAGTTAAAAATACCAAGAAGTGTTTTTAAACTGATATCTGTGGGAAAACCATTATGCCTGTCATTGTGTGCTATGAGTTGCTCAAGAGTGTAGCATTTAGGATAATGTTTTTTCTGGAGATCTTGGAGTCCAGTGATCCATACTCAAGGATGTGGGTAACTGTTACTTTTAGTCTAGCTGCTCAAGCCTGAGGCCCTGTGGCTGCTCTCCTCAGCCTGGACCTTTTCATACACCAGCTTCCTTAGCTACACAGCAAATGAAAAGACTTCCTCAGAATGCTCTGAAGATATCATCATGCCTAGTTTGTGAGATTCGCCGTTGATTTTACATATTTTTTTTATGTTTTCTTGTCAATTTTGATGTTAAAAGTCTAAAAATAAAACTGATAATATTGAATGAGTTTTATTGCAAAATTTATTGACAAATACTTGTTGAACTTTAAAGCCAATGTCATCGTTTATTACAACAATAATGGTGGTAGCTATATTCTCCATCTCCTAAGAACAGCAGTGTCCAAGCCGGATGTTCAGACCCTGAGAACTGCAGCATTACTACTAGGACTCATGAATGCATTTCCATACCAAAACTCACCTGTAGTCTCAAAGAATAATATAATTTCAAACATGTTGGTACCACCACTTATAAAATGAATTTAGGCAATGTTGTGATTAATGAAGTTTTAATTTCATTTGAAAGCATGGCTGAATTTGAAGATGCTCATTAGAAAGT
This sequence comes from Rousettus aegyptiacus, assembly GCF_014176215.1. Classification (NCBI taxonomy): domain Eukaryota; kingdom Metazoa; phylum Chordata; class Mammalia; order Chiroptera; family Pteropodidae; genus Rousettus; species Rousettus aegyptiacus. The sequence goes on from NW_023416295.1 coordinate 73,809,592, forward strand.
TTCTCAATGCAGGCTGGCTAAGAGTATGAGGTCTTCATATAAAAATCTCAGGGAACCACTGTTTTTACATATAAAGGAGAAGAAATAGGCTAACAAGGAGGCTATGCCCTAAAATCACATTACTGTTTATATTTTGATAAAAGATATTTTGTATAGAATAGCTCTTCTTCTAAAAGTGAATGTTGAAGTTCTAAACTTCAGATTCATTACCTTTCACTTTCTAATGGTCTACAGCAGGGGCCCCTAACCCTCAGGACTGCCACAGACAGGTACCGGTAAGGCCTCTGGCCTGTTAGGAACCTGGCTGCACAGCAGAAGTGAGTGAGTGGTGGGTCAGCAAGCCGAGCTTCATCTGTATTTGTAGCAACTCCCTCCCCCAACACTAGCATCACTACCTCAGCTCCACCTTATATCATCAGACACTAGATTCTCATAGGAGCACTGGTCCCTGGTGCCAAAAAGGTTTGGGACTGCTGGCCTACAGAATTAAACCCCTTCCCTCTGGCCTAAATACCACTGATGAGCTCTTAAGCAGAGTCCTCAAAATCAAGACCAATACCCATGTAAAGCTAATCCATCTCTGTCACCCACATTGTCCTATTTTCTTCCCTGTGGTAGGAGAGGGAAGTGGGAGGTGGACACTGAGACTGAACAAGTACGATGTCCCCCAAGCCACACATGCTTTGCCAGGTTCCTGCCCCCTTTAAGGATGTCAAACTCATCCACTAGAGAAGGTATTTAACAGAGAAGAGCCACAAAGCCCTCATCTAAAAGGATTAAAGCTCCATTACCTGTGCTGATGTACTTTAGATTATTTATAATGCAAATAAGTAAAAATGTCCTAGTTTTTCTATATATATTATATTTCTCCCTATAGCTGACTGACATTTCTTATTGTGTGTTATTTCATCTATGAAACTAAACCATGGTTTTAAAGTATGTCACATGTTAAGGGACACTCAGCAACAAATATTGTTGCGCATATCCTATAAAGTGCATATTCTTCAGGAAAGTGGACACACATGCATGCACCCATGTGTAAGCACAAGAACTGATCAGACTGCCTCTGTGCCTGCTCCATATTATAGAACTGAGGGAGCATATTGACACGAGAAACTTGGGGCAAGTTGAACTGTAAGGCCCACACTCTGCACGACAGCACTATGTAAATAATCATAACGAAACATAATGAGAGAAAGAAACTCACCCCAGAATCTGGATTGCCTTTTCCAGTACCTTGGGATATGCCACCCACTGGCATGCTGCGTAATGGCAAGAAATCAGATGAAATTTTGTAGATTGCTCACAGCATGCCAGGGACTACCGTCATGGTGATCCTTTGGATTTTCATAGAAAAGATTGCATTTATCAAACTAAAGTGAAAAATAAAACAACGCCATGCCAACTATGATTGCTACTTTCAGAAAACTGGAAGAATTGAGCTTGTAACTCTTTATAAAGGAGGTTATAGATAAGCCTTGAGGACATTATGCTAAGTGAAATAAATCAATCGCAGGAGGACAGATACTGCATGAGTCCCTTTTATGAGGTATCTCAAATACTCAAGCTTATTAAAGCAAAGAACAGAATGATGGTTGCCAGGGGTGGAGGGTAGGGGAAAATGAGGAGATGCTAACCAATGAGTATAACATTTCAGTTATACAAGATGAATTAGTTCTCGAGGTCTGCTGGACAACACTGTGTCTATGGATAAGAGTACTTACTGCATTATACACTTAAAAATCTCTTGAATATATTTCATATTGTTATATTATCAGAATAAAAGAACAATTAAAAAGAGGTATGTGTCTCAGAGGGTATTGGATTGCACCATGGAAACCTGAGCAGAGAGAAAACAAAAACTCTTGCCCTGACCATCTAAGCCATACGGTATAGGAGTCTAGAGCAAAGATTAGATAGACAGGTGGGTAGGTAGACAGACAGGCAGAGTGAGTGATTTTGGGTACTAGAATATGACCACCAGAAATCAGGTGAGAAAGGAAACCTTTTCTTATCTGTTGCAATAAAAAAAAGTATGAAATGAAGATGACTGCCTCTGGTAGGTAAAAAATGTTTCACAAATTATAGGCATAAGGCAATGCTAAACCAGAGCTTAACAGATCTCAGTTCTCAGAAACACATGTCTGAAGGGTAAGTAAATCAGAAAGGTCTGTGGCACTTTTTGGAGTTTATCAAGAAAAAGAGAAAGGGTTTATATCTGAGGCTTGCAACTCATTACGTAAGTGTCAAATGGAAGTGAAGCCTTTGGAGAAAACCTTTTCTTTCCTTATTGGCCTTTGCTGTACAGCTCCAACATACTCTCAGTCATTCAGAGCATCATGCTATTCCTGTATTCTAGGATACATGCCATTATCTCTCTACTCAATGAATGCAAGAAACCTACGGGCTTCAAAAAGACATACTTTTCAAGCATGCCTAGAAAAGTAATATAATTTGGATTATATAAACATATTTGTATAAGGAAGCAATATCATTTAAGATGTACATTCCTTAGAGGAATCCTATGTTTGTGTGGCTGGACTATCAAATAGAAATGGACAAGGATAAGTAGTCCTGGGTAAGGTTAATCTACTATGAACTACTTTGGATGAGAGATGTGTCAATCAAGCAAACAAACAAAAATCCAATTCTCATAAACTGTATACAAGGGCCCTGGTGCATACGGGATGAAGCCTGGAGACTGATGCTACTTGGGGCAAGTAAATGGGAAATCTGATGAGGTACAATCTTATTTTGTAGACAATGAGAGCCACTAAGACATGAGATTTATATCAAGGGAGATATTTCAAATAAATCTGAGGAACGTAAGTCATCCTGAATGTGAGGGAAATGAGAGTATGTGAGAGTGCTGAGAAAGGCAGAGGTGGCAACAGTATCAGTCTGAGGTTATAGTTATGGAATAATGGTCATTATAGCTGCTATTTTCACAAAGCTCTCAACATAATAAGCAAGACGAGACACCAAGATTTGGTAGTAAAAGTGAAAGAGATACCCCAAACATCATTTTTGGAATCATTTAAGATTAGTATATTCTAGAACCTAGGGACACATTAAAGCTTCTTTTGGACCAACAAAATTATAGGGAGAAAAAAAAAAGATAAGACATCAGCTTCCCAAGTGCCCTGAATTCCAGGGAGTATTACTAATGAGCAGAACAGCAGAAACTCTTGGATTTTTGCCAAGAAAACTTCTTCATAACATTCTTACTATCTTCTCTCATCTTATATTGGCTTAGTTAGGATAGATCTGATGCTGTGAATAATCTGAAAAGCAATCTGGTCTTTGGAAGGTTTGCTCAAAAATTAACAATATTCACGTAGACAACAGAAAACTGGCTCCCAGGACCAAGTTCAAAAGGAAAGTCCTATAATTGGTAAGAAATACCTTTTCAGATGTTCTTATCAGGCAATGAGATAATGATGGGCCCACCATGCTACAGTTTTAATTATTATTGAAAACAAACCGTTCCTACTCTGAAATGCATCATAGTTCTCATCTATCACTTACTCCACAGTCCATCAAGACGTTAGAACAAAATAAATGAAGGAACCATCAAATGTGGCTATTATTCTGTCTAGTGAGACCAATAGAAAAAGAGAGAGAAACAGAATTGCAGTGTGTAAAGTCCATTTATAATTCGGCTAATTTCTAAATGATCCTATCATAACGGGCCGGAGAAGAGATCACTATATCTTTTCACTCAAGAAAAAACAAAATGTAATTATTAATTCTTATAGTTTAAGGCAAAAAAAAAATTATTACTATAAAATATCCCCAGAGACTTTTTGCACAAAGATGTTATGTGTTATACACACATACACAGCCACAATAATCTTTTTTTTCTTCTGTAGATAAATGTATAAGAAAGCAGCTCTTAGGTTGTATTGTGTTCTAATGGTTTTCTCAGTTAAAATACAAGGCCAGGCACAGCACAAAATGGCATTTAAAATATGAACTCTTAGTGTGAGATCTCCCCTAACGAACCTGATGTGTCTGTGACTAAGTTAAAGTGAAACATAGAGCCACAAGTGATGTTTTATAACCAAGGATGGCACAGCTTGACCTTTGCAGAAATGAGAGACAAGTTTGATTTGATAATGGAATCCCTGTCATTCACTTACATGGTGATAAATTGGGATCTTGGCTCTGATTTCTACACTGATTTCATCATTTGGAGTCTCTTATTGGGGACTAATTGAAAGCTGTAGAATTAAGGAATAAAGAGTATTTTGTTGGAAACATTCTTCCTCTGAGGCAGACAGTGAAAAAGAGACAAAGTCTGATATAGAGCCTTTTCGGCACCTCACAAAATAAAAACAGAAGATGATTACTGAAGGAAAACAATAGTCTAAGGCAGAACTGCGCTTATCTTGCATTTTATTTTGAGCAAAGGAAAGACTACTGATGGTAAGGCAAAAGTCATGTCTAACAAGAGAAAATGTTACTACATACAACATAAATAATGAACCCATTCATGGGTACTTGTAAAACACATGATATTTGAAAAGCTTGACAACGAAGGCTTTAAAATGTGTTACAGGATGATCAATTAATCCATTTACACAAAGTGGGTATGTTCCTGCCAATTTGGCCTCTACAAAGTTAAAACACAAATGCATGGATTCACGTGCAACAAACGACAGCCTTTCCATTTATTGAGCACTAAGAGCTCCAGAAATCATATTTTCTGCAAACAGCCTCCCCTCGCCACCGAAAAACAACAACAACAACAATAACAACAACAAAACTACACATTTCCCTAGTTTGTACTCTGTGCTTCATAGATGTATATGGGTATAAATAATGAATAAGTACAGGAATATTTTCTGAGCATGCTTTCTGAAAAAACATACCTAGACCAAGCCATGATGCTGATACCACCTGAAGCTAAAATGTTTGCCTTCTTTATATTTAATTTTATAGGTATTTAAATATTATGCATCAATAATTCAAATCCAACTGCTTATAATTATAGTCTGGTCCCAATATTTGAAAGTAGATACCCAAATGAATTTAGAGTCTTTCTGATATTTCTTAGATTTATATAAATTCAAAATCCTCTCATTTATGAATTTGTTTCTGATTTCTCTGGAAATAGATGATGGTAGTACCCCATCCCAATTATGGACACCTTAAATTAATTAAGAAAAATACAGCCTTCTAAAAGGATTGACTTCTTCCCTTAATGGCAGGTAAGATTCAAGGAGGTCAGCATGCATCGTGACTAAAGGCAGACCCTGCTAGGAGGAGGGAGCCAGGCTCATAGTGACGACTGGCTTTCTCAGAAGGTGAGAATGCTCCATATCTCACGTATTGCCTATAGTATCTAGCATGCATTGGGCCCATGACAGACTTATAACCTATGCATGTTGTATTTAATCAAACTCTAAGGAAGTATAAGGCTCATGGTTCTAGATATAAGAGTATACTTCACTTTGTTGGGGGTGAAACTTGTTAAAATATGCCGCCTTGGTAGGAATCACACTGCTTTGGATTCATAAAATGACATCTGTAGAGCAATTTAGGAGATGGGCAACATATAGCACTCTACTTGTATTGTATTTCTGTTCTCCATTATTGAATTCCTTGGTTGAATCCATTAAATTGATAATGTAGTCCCCTTTGGGGGTGGTTTAATTTCAGCAATGGGTGAAGTGACCCTTTATACTAAGTGAAAGATTATCTGTGGTCTAGTGAGCAGAGGAATATGAAGGAAGCTGTGAGAAGATTTTGTTTCAGTTTCCACCATTAATTTCCTGGCAACTCACTTAAAAGACTCTTGAGGTCTAGCTTTTCTCTTTACAATCTGACATTAATACTTTCAAAAGAAGTGCAGCACAGTATATGAGCTTTAGAAACTTTGAGAGAGTTTACCATAAGTAATGTTTGTTTTGAGTAAGATTAGCATTAAGGCATTAGTTGAATAAATTTTGGAGCTGGAAATAAACTATATGATCATCTATCTCGACTGCATCATTTTCATCAAAATTACACCTGCCCTCCCAAGTAACCTAATAAACTTTGAATAGTTGCTAACACTGCACCCTCAAAACCTCATAGAAGTGACAGATTGAAAGAGACAAATGCATTGACGTTTTATGTGCTTTCTCATCTTCCACAGCACCTAATACATTGCTGAGAAAGAAATACCCAAACAGTACCAGATAAGCCAGCAAAACAACCCAAGTCACTAAAAATAGCACTATTATTTTTGATAAAGATACAAGGGGATATTTACAAGTTCTATAGTAATGTCAATTTTGACATTTCTCTTTAGCATGAAATGATTCCTCCTAAAAAGGAAAGGTCTTTAATTTTATAGCTGAGACATATAAAGTGACCTATGCTGAAAGACTTAATTAAAAAATATTAATAATTTATGGTCCATTTACCAGAGAGTAGACTATAAGATATTGTAAGAAATAGAAAGAGTGTGGATATTATGAAAATTATTCTTCATTAAAGATAACAGTCACCTGATAACAACAGTTATAGATCTTTTAACAGCTGGTGATTTTGACAGTTGCAGCTATATCTCTGTACTTATTTACTGATGTATTAATTTATCAGACATTTACTATGCTTGACAATGCTCTACTATGTAAGCTTCATAATCTCCTTAGACATTAGATAAATAAAGATGACACGAATCCTTTTCTCTTGTGTAGGTGTTGGGAAACTATGGCCCATAGGCCAAATTTGGCCTGCTGAACCATTTTTTTTAAATGAGATATAATGTATATATCATAAAGTTCACTCTCAAAAGTATAAAATTTCAGTGTTTTTAAATATTGTGCAACAATCATCGCTATTTCCAATTTATCATATTTCCATCATCATCCTTGCCTCTTCCCAAAAAAGTATGTTATTTAGCAGTCACTACCTATTCTCTCCTTCCTTTGGCCCCTGCCAATCGATCAGTCACTAATCTACATTCTGCCTCTATGGTTTTGCCTTCTCTGGTCACTTCATATAAATGGAATCATACAATACATGAACTTTTGTGTCTTTCACAGCATAGTATTTTCAAAGCTCATCCATGCTGCGTCATGAATACTTCATTATAGTTTATAGCTAAATTACATTTAGCTGTTCAGATATGCCAAATTTGTTTATTTGTTCTTTAAGTTGATAGACACTTGGGTTGTTTCCATCCTTTGGCTCTTATTAATAATGCTATTTGTGTATAAGTTTTTATATGTTCTCAATTCTCTTGATCATTACCTTGGACTAGAATTCCTAAATAATGTGGAAAACTATGTTTACCTTTTAACTACAAAGAGTCTTCCAAAGTAGCTGCAACATTTTACATTTCTACCAGCAATATCTAAGGGGTACAATTAATTTACATTCAACACTTACTGTCTTTTTAATTTTGATTATAGGTATCTTAGTGGCTACAAACTGATAGCTCATTGTGGTTTTGGTTTCCATTTTCCTAATAACTAATCATGTTTCACATGTGAACATTTTTATTGGTCATTTGTATTTCCTTAAAGAAATGTTTAGTAAAGTCCTGTGCCCACTGATTAATTGGGTTATCTTCTTGTTGGGTTGTAAGATTTCTTTATATTTCTTTATATTTCCTGGATACTAGATACTAGATTCTTACATGATTTGCAAATATTTTTTCTCATTCTCTGGGTTGTCTGTACTTTCCTGGTGATGTTTTTTGAACTGCAAAAGTTTTTAACTTTTATGAAGTCCAATCTACCTTTTACCCTTTGGTTGCTTGAGCTTTAGGTATTCATTGCCTAAAGCAAGATCACAAAAGTTAACACCATGTTTTCTTTTAAGAGTGTAATAGTTTTAGACTAACATTTTGGTATTTGGTCCCTTTTGGATTGATTTTGTATATTCTGTGAGAGTGGTACAGATTTATTCTTCGCACGTGGATATCCAGTTTTCCAAATATCATTTGTTGAAAAGACTATTCTCTCTTTCATTGAATTCCCTTGGCAACTGTGTTAGGCTGAACACTGCCCTCATAAAGATATCCATGTCCTAGTCCCTGGAACTTCTGAATGTTACTTAACATAGCACAAGGAATTCTGCATATGTGGTTAAATTAAGCTTCTCATGATAGGGAGATTATCATGGATTATCCAGGTGGACCAAATGTAATTAAAAGGGTGCTTATAAGAGGATCACAGAAAGGTCAGATACAGGAGAAGATGATATGAAAAATGAAGCAGAGATTTGAGTGATATAGCAAAGAATCCTGGCAGCATCCAGAGGCCAGAGGAGGTAAGGCTCAGGTTCGTCCCTGGTAAATCAATACAGAAATAACATAACATGTTCAAGATTTTGGACTTTCCACATCTATAACTGTGAGATAATAAGTTTATATTGTTTTAAGTCACTAAATTTGTGATAATTTGTTATAGCAATAGGACATTAGCAACAATAGCACTTTGTCAAAAAATCAGTCAATCACAAAATTATAGGTCTATTTCCAGCCTCAGTTCTAGTCCATTGATCTATAGGTCTATCCTTATGTACAACACAGTCGATTAATGTACCTTTGAACTGTTTCGAAAGCATGGAGTGTAAGTACCCCAACTTTGTTCTTCTCTTTAAAGATTGTTTTGACTATTCTGGTTCCCTTGCATACTTGTATAATTTCAATCCATTTAAACATAGTGACTGTCATATGTCCTAATATATGACCTATCATGGAAAATGTTGCATGCACAATTGAAAAGAATGCACATTCTGCTATTATTGGGTAGACTGTTTTATACTGATACATAATGACCTTTACTTTCACTGGCGCTCTTTATTTTTTTATGTGTGTTTGAACAACTATCTAGCAACCTTTCATTCCAGTGTGAAAGACTCCTTTAGTGTTTTGTGTAGGGCTAGCAACAAATTCTTTTGGTTTTAGTTTATTTGGGAGTTTAATTTTTCCTTGATGTTTGCAGAATGGTTTTCTCTGGATAAAGAATTTTTGAATAAATCCACTTTTTAGTACTTTGAATATGTCTTCCCATGGCCTTCTTTCCTCAGATGTATCTGATATGAACTGAACTATTTATTCTAATGGTGATGATCACCTGTAAATGATAAAATTCTCTCGCATTGTTTTAAAGATTCTATTTTTGTATTTAACTTTGACAGTTTTTATTATGATGTGTCTAGGTGTAGATCTTTTTAAGTTTATTCTGCATAAAATTTGAATGTATATATTAATTATTTTTTACCAAAGTTAGAAAGTTTTGGTTCTTATTTCTTCAAAATTATTTCTGCCTCTTTCCATGTTTACTTTTTTTTTTTTTCCTGGGACTCCTATTATGTATGTATATGTGTGTTTGATAGTGCCCTATAGATTTCTGAGGCTCCTATTTTTCTTCATTTTTTTCATCTTTTATCTTTCTGTTCCTCAAACTTGATAATCTCAATATCTTCCAGTTCACCAGTTCTTTTTTGCCTGCCTAATTCTATAGTTCAGGACCTCTAGTAAATTTTTATTGTAGTTTTTATACTTTTAAACTCTACAATATATATTTGGTTCTTCCTTTAAATTTCCATCTTGTTATTGATATTCACTATTTGCTTTGACAACATTCTTATACTTTCCATTAGTTCTTTGAACATATTTAAAATAACTGATTCGAAATTTTTGTCTAGTAAGTTCAACATCTCAGCTTCCTTAAAAAGTTTGCATTGACTGCTTCCTGTGTATGGATCATACTTTTTTTCTTCGCATGCCTTACATTTTTGTTGTTGTTGAAAAGTGGACGTTTAAAATAACATGGCAACTCTGGATATCAGCTTCTTCCCTCTCTTCAGTGTTTGTTGACATTGCTTTTTGTTGTCATTGTTGCTACTTTGTTTAGTGATTTATTTTCAACCAATTTTGTGATGTCTGTGTTATTTGTCATGTCTAATGATGTCTCCAATGATCTGACAGAGATTCCCTGTAATGCTTGGTACTGATGAATCTCCCAGTCTTTGATGAGGGGCTGTGTGTGTATGTTATGATTCACATTTAACATTCAGCCAAGCATTTTACTACAATTTGTCTTCACTTTCTGTTTGTACATTGCCTCAGGTTAGCCTGCAGTGAGAGGGTCTTGTCAGAGCTTTCATAAGTATGTGCCAGCCATACACATGTGAATGGCCTTTTAATTCCCAAGAATATGTCAGAGTTTTTCAAAATCACTATGAACATATCATTCCCTAAGCTTTTCCTTTTAAGCTTTTAGTTATCTTAATTGTTTGTTCCAACTGCTAGCTACTCTCTAAGGTAGCCACAATTTAAACAATTGTCTCTGATTATTTTGGATTAATGTCCCCAAAGAAAAAGCTGTTCATACTGGGCCAATTCACAGTCAGGTCAAATAAAGACAGCCTTATGAGTGGAATCTTCCTGAGAGCCAACAGACAGTCAAATAATAACAATTCTTCAAAAATAGAACTTTGTAAAAGCTCCAATCCTGTTAAGCCCTCTCTAATGGCTGCCAGACTGATTATTTTTTATCACAATGTGGACAGCTTCTTTAAAGGCTACCGTGGAGCTGTGGTTGGGGACATGGAAATAAGTTAAAATGCATTACAGCTTTCTAAGATTGAGCCATTTTTCTTGAGTAAATGCTCCCCAGATTGCTTCAGTCTTTGATTAATTTACACGATACTGAGAAACCTGATTTAGACAGTTTTTGCCAGTTTTCTTGTTGCTTTCATGCAGGAAAGGATTTTGGGAGGTCCTTTCTCCACTATTTTTGCTGACATTGCCTATTTCTTTAAATCAAATTTTATTGAGTCACAGCCACGCCCAGTCATGTAGTTTTATCTATGGCTGCTTTTGTACTACTCTGGCAGAGCTGAGAAGTTGTAACAGAAATCCTATTGCCTGAAAAGTTATATTTGCTTAACCTTTCTCTGTATCTCATAGTCCATTTATAACCTATATTAAACTTTTAATTTTTAGTCTTTATATTGTTTGACCAAGTTTTGGAGGAAAATTTTAAATGAGATCTTTTTTTAAAAAAATTTAAATTTAAATAAAAGTAAAGTATACTAATCAATAAGATGGGGTTATTCAGAAAGAAATATGTCATGAGCTAGGAGTAAAATGCCCGCCATGTTCAATCTTAAAAAAGGGAATGACTTTTTGAGTGAAAACTGAAAAAATCCACCAAGATGCATGTGTCAGGAAAAAAGTTATTATTCTACCATATGATTTCACTTATATGTAGTATCTAAGGAACAAAAAGAACAAACTAATCAAAACCGACTCACAAATATAGTGGACAATTTGGTGACAGACACAGAGGAGGGGGTTTGGGTGGCTGGGAGAATGAGGTGAAGGATTAAAGAAGTACAAGTTAGTAGTTGATTGTTGGGCACAGGGAGCATGGAAGAGGGAATGTAGTTAGCATTAATATGATGGCTAAGTGGAGGGGCAAGGGAGAGAGCAATTGGGGGGATCGTTGTATGAACACTATAGATGTCTAACCAACGTACTGAATACTTGAAACCAATTTAGATAAATACATTTATTTTTTTTAAAAAATCATTACGCTAAACAAAGTCTATAGGATACTAAAAATTTATCTCGATAAATTATAACAATCTTAAAAGTTAAATATGAGAATAAAAAATGAAATTTAATTTTAACAAATTTGTTTTGTATATAAGCTGTTTATAAATGCCCAGAGCGTGACATGGGAATCAACCCTAAGAGTATCATGTCATGATTTTATATACCATATGACCAAAAATAGCCAACTTGAGCATTTAGGTGAAGCTTAGACAAAATAGGAGGTATGATACCATAAAATTCTTTGAATGTGAAAGTTTGCTACCTAACACCCAATTAACAGAAGGCTGAGTAGGTCTGAAGTTGTACATTTTATACCCTTCCCAGTACATGGGACCCACTACCTAGGTTTTCTTTTTCCTTGTTACTCCTTATAAAATCTCATACATGAAGAATCTGGGTACTCCTGTGACTGACAAAATCTATTTAGTTATACTTACCTTCTGGCCCCCAAGGCATCATAAACATCGTTCTAGTTTACAAACAGGTAGTCTCTGAAAACATTACTTATTTTTTTATTCATTGTATGACCAACAATATTTCATATAAAATCAAAATGGTCAGAAATAGCATGTGGATTTATTAAAACTATAAAAGTAAAGAACTAAGATTTATATTGTTAGGTAGCCATGAGCAACATGAACGAAGGCCCAACTCCATAATCATGGGAATGACAACAATTACAGCCTAACCCAAAAGGCTGCCCTTAGGACCTCCTAGAAAAAACAAACAAACAAACAAAATTTTCAAATAACAATATCCCTACATCCTGGAGTACAAGAAAGTAAATGACTATAGCATAATAACCAGTTTAGGCCAGCTACAAACGTTTATGCAATAAGGAGTACTCTGACCTCCTTTTTACCTCAGCCTCACTCATCACACCATCATTATAATGTCATATATATATATATATATATATGCCTGGAAGTTCATGACTCTAATTATAACAGACTAGATTCTAGGTAAGGACATGCGCAGTTAACAATAGGTTATATAACAGCCAACTGTCAATTACAATGACCTCACATGCCAATTAGCTAGCACTGCCTTTGCGACCTCCCATTATGGCCCAGATATAAGACAGACTTCCTCACTTCTGCGAGGCTACAGCCCTCTCTAGTGTAGCCTGTTTCTCTCTTGAGACCTGTTTGAATAAGTCTTACATCCCTAAACTTCGCTGATCTGTAATTCCTTACTGCATTGGTAGAAAGGACCAAGGCCCCCAGCTCCACTGGGGCAATGACAGATTCATATCACCCTCAACAGTAACGATATGAGACATTGATGTAATCTTGACAAAAAAGATTAATGCCTTTAAAAAATGAGAGAGAGAAAGAGAGTAAGATTGAGAGAAAACTTGATATTCTCAGCATTATTTGCTAAGAATTTGGTGATTCTAAACTCAGCATCTCAGTGGGAAGCTCTGTATGGAATTCTCAATACTAAGTTTAGAGATACAGAGATCATGCACAAAGTCATCTAATATACTCTGAAATTAGAGAGCAGATTTAACATCAGAAACGTTTTCAGAGCCTGGTACATTCTGAAATCTCATTTCATTGTTTTCTTCATATTGAAATAAGCCAGGCACGCTAAATTCAAGCAGATATAAATCAATTTTGTGGGTTTTTGAAATAGTCATTTTGCTGATATAAGGGAATTCATTCAATAGTAACATATAAGAAACTGACTCTCCTATGGGAGAATTTTCTTCTTCCAAGTGTAAACAATGTTTTGATCAGGATTTACAAAGAGAAAAAAAGCTGATTTGTGAAGAAAAACATCAAAGCTTCTTTTCACTAAATGAAAACAGTAAAGATCAAAACAGATTGCAGCACCAACCTGAGCCTTTGTAGAAGTCCATGTTGGCAGTGCATGACAAGCAAAAGAGAGAGAAAATTATATATGCATTAGTTGAGCTACTATTAAAATGCAGAGTTGAAAAAAAAAGTAGAAATCGTTTTCCCTGGTTACTCGAAATTAATGGCTTACATTTTAGCTAGAATTTGTATGTTTCCCTCCCAATTCTCAAATGAAATACCCCCTCTAAGTGGATATCAAACATATGACTATGTAGAAATAAAGAACGAATATAAATATGGATCTGAGAAAGTTGAGCAGATTTTCTCCAGCTGTCCTCTTGCTATGAGAGCTGATTCCTAAAACCAGGACTTAAGGAAATATAATAAATCTCTGAGGCTTAACTCCATCTCCCTAAAAAGTATCATGGTTAGAGCTTATCAATCATGGCCCCCAAAAAAAGAAGACATAAAAATTATTTGTTAAGGATACAGCGTGTATAGACCACATTAACTCTTAGAATGTAGTCTATGAACTTGTTCCTACTGCCCACTCCTACCTGGCCCCCATGTAGCTTTACTCCTTAACTTTACCACAATTTTAATTTTGAACTTAATTGATTGGTTACTTAATTATTGTCATCTCTACAACTAGACTATATGCTCCCTGAGAGCAGGATCGATATCATTTTTTGTTATTGTTGTTGTTGCTGTTCATCATTATATTTTCAATACTTATCCAGTACATTGAATAGATATTTTAAAAATACTTGTAAAAAGATAAAAGAATGAATGTAGCCCCAAAGTGATATACATTACAAATATTAGATACATCGATACATCTGAAAAATTATAACCCAAATCCAAAATATGTTTTCAATTTGAATTCAAGTTATATTCTTTTATATACTAAATCGGAAATCTAAACTTACAGGATAATAGTTCCAAAGAAACAAAGCTGTGTAGATCGATCAAATATCCATATACCTGGCATGTTGAGAGTTCTAATCACATATGAATTAACCCTTCACCACCACAATTTAGAAATAATGGTTGTTTGCAACCAGAAGTAACTGAGCCCACAGGGTCTTACAAACTTAGCAGGTGGCCAGGCATACTACACTATTTCAAACATATTATTAAAATTGAATCATTTGCCAGCTATAAATTATATAGGTTAATTAAAAGAATATCTTTGGCGTTAGCCAGAAGTATAAAAACATTAAAAATGATTAATGATAAGAAACTTGGGGAAATTTCTGACATTAGAGACATATCTGTTTCTTGGTAACTGGTAGATATAATTAACTCAGAATTAAGTGATCAATGAACAATGAACAATGTTCACATAATTATTTTATTGCACATTAGTATCACATCTACGGAAATAATTTATTCTCAGTTTTAATATTACTACCAAATCTTGATGATTAATGCCCATGGATTAGAATTTAGAATAACAGAGAAACTTGGCTGTATGGCTTATGTAGACACCCTACATTATTTGTGTAGACACCCCATGTTTTCTGACTTGCCCAGAGCTTAGAGTCAGTAGGGTTCTAGGAATATAGTTCTATAATTCAAGGGTAGCTAAAGCTATTCAATTTCAGTTCATTCCACTTCTACAGGGAATACATACAAATATATGTAAATAATGAATGCATTATTGATAACAAAGTCCAAGCATTCTCTCAATGAATAATAATGAGTAATTTTATATGTAGATGGTTAGGTTTTTACAGGGCAATAATTGAAAGCATTCAAAAGCATTTCTTTGATATTCCCTGGGGAACATAATAAAGTTTTCCAAAGAATTAATAATCATGTCAGATATGGGAATTTAACTTTGACAAACTAAGTTGTTTATGTTATTTATGTATTCTTCCTTTTTTTTTTAAATTATATGTTATTTTTCCTTTCTTTTTCAAAATCTTGGTGCCATAATCAGTCTCTAGTTAAAATATATAATTTTTTGTATAACATTAATCCTCTGTTCTTGCTCAAAACTCTGAAATATTTAAAGCACTTTTACCACTATATGCAGCCTTAATCTCTCTTCTTGGCTTTAGTCAAACTGCTCCTGGCTGTTTCTACTTTAAAATGCTGCTATCATGTCAATTTTAATGTTCCTAAATCGAAACTGCTTAACTGTCCCCACTGGGCCAACTTCATTTCCACAGATCTAAATACTATTCTTTCTGTAAAGCTCAGTTCAAGTTTTACTTTTTCTTGCCCTAAATTTTCCCGAATCTGTGCTTCCACACTCCCCTGAATTCCTGAGGCTTAACAGACATAAGTTTTTCAAACATAAGTTCTGTCTCTCTAAATGAAGCCCGAGTCTGTTTTGAGACTGGGATGCATAGCACATATGTCAGACAAGCTTAGAGCAATTCAGGTGACCACTCAAAACACTGCAGGGCTCCCATCGCTTTTAGAACCATACTCGTAGTTCTCTTACTTAAGGTCCACTGAGCGTTAAGTGACCCCGCCCCGCCTATTTCTCTAAAATTTTTCTCCAACTCTTTTCCCTGTAGCTCATTCTACTCCAGCAACACCAACCTTCATGCTGTTCTTTAGACATGAAAGCAATGCTTGCTTCTGGGTCTGTTAACTCTAGCTATAACATTCTTTCTTCAGGCCACTGCAGCTTCCTTTTTCACTGCATTCTTGACTGTGTTGTGAAGTCACCATCTCAGAGAAATCCTCCCTAATCATTCTATCCCCTACCCTTGTTTGTTTTCTCCACATGACTCATCATAATCTGTAACTATTTGTATGTTTATGTGCTTCTTTGCAATCTATTCTCTCACTAGAATATAACTTTCATTAGAGCAGAGATTTTAATTGCCTGTTCTTAGCTGTATCCGACACATGGCACATAGGAAATACTAAATAATTACTGATTCCATGAATAATTACCTCTTTATACATTAGGCACTTGGCATAGTATCTTAAGCATGGAGTGAGAGTGCTGATAACTACAGAATAAGAAAACTTGGTAAAAAGATATTTTGAAGCTATATTATATTAAGCAGAGTCAATTGTGGTCAGTAACACTTGAAGAAACAGAGATATGTGTTAAAATTCCATTTTCATGCAGTCTGGTTTATTCATTACCTAAAATTAAATATCAATTACAGTTAATATAAATGGTAATTAAGGCAGCTTTCTAGGCAGCTTTTTTCCCCCATATGTGTTCTAGCACAGACCTCTTCTGCATTTCCACAATAAATTTTCAGTCAGATGTATTAACATGAATGGAAAGAAATGGTATATACTCACATAAATAATTGAATGCTTACTGAGGGAAATGTGAATCTGAAATATGAACCATAACTAAAAATGAACAGAATTGTTATCAAGTTTCACATTAAATATTTTCCATAATATTACCTGTATTCATAAATTTTAATAGAATGAAACAGAATAAAGTTAAATAAAATGCTAAAGAATATTTAAAATCTTCCTTAGAAAAAAATTGAATAGGAATTTTTATGAATAATTAAGGAAAATTTAATTCTAGGAGGATATATGAATTGAATGTTTATTTTTTGAGATATTATA
This sequence comes from Rousettus aegyptiacus, assembly GCF_014176215.1. NCBI lineage: Eukaryota > Metazoa > Chordata > Mammalia > Chiroptera > Pteropodidae > Rousettus > Rousettus aegyptiacus. The sequence continues at coordinate 73,826,524 of NW_023416295.1, forward strand.
ATTGAACCAAGGCATGCCATGGTCTTTTTCACTACTTTAATATGGAATCACATGAAAGAATGTTATTAGACTGCTTTATATGAAATTTATATGATCATAAGCAATATGTTTTTTAGTTTATTTTAGAATCTGACTGAGAAATGCTAATGACATATTTATTACTTATGGATCTATGTGAATGTTTCCACATATCTTAATTTTGAGAGGCAATGAGAACATATTGATAATATATACTTTTATTTTTTTTTTTTTTACGCTGACTACACCTGGTCTTCCTAGTTGGTCTCCCATCCAACTACTAACCAGGCCTGATCCTGCTTAGCTTCCGAGTATATACTTTTAATATGAAGTACATAAAACTGTCCTATAAGTTATGTATGTATTTTGTATTCGGTACATGCTGGTAAGACTGAATTAGGTATTATATACATTTTACAATTAAAGAAAGATAGAAAAGTTATATGACACAAACGTAACTCGAACATATGCTTTCTCTTTCCTCAGAGTACCTGTGTTTTGTTGTCTTTTCAAAGACCAAATGAGAGAAAGAAAAAGTACATCTCATCAATATTTTCAAAGAGTGCAACTTCTAGTTCATCATAAAATAATATTCTTTCTTTACAATGACAAAAAAAGGGATTGCCATCTACTAGTAAATAGCCACTGACTTCTCAAATTAGATGTACTGCTTTTGGAACCCTGGTTCTCATTAATCCTCTGAAATTTTCCTAAAATAGGTAAGAAGGCAGAAAAATAAATGACTTTCCATTTGATGGTACAGAAACTAAAAATGGAGGAAAAGAACTAGATCAAAAGGAAATGGAAGGATTACGAAAATAATCAATGTTTCAAACTGTGAAAAATCAAAGTTGGAACAAAACAAGTTCCTCTCCTAATACTATTAATTGTGTGTGTGTGTGCACACGCATGTGCATACACTGATTTGAATGCACTTACATGGGCACATGTGTGATCACATGGGCATGAGTAGTTATTTAATATATACTCTTATTCTAGAATATTGGAATAAACAAGAATTGTTTATTGGAGAGAGAAATGTTCTAAGATTGAAGTTGCCAAATCAAGTGTTTAAAGTATTCCTTATGCTTCTATCTAATAAGAAAATCAATCAGGCAGCCAAACAAACAACATCAGCAGAGGCGAATTGCTGGTTCAGAGAGTCCTTTAATCAGATGCAAGATGCTGAAACCTCAATGACCTAGAAAGCCCAGTGGCAGCTCAGGCTAAGGGCATATATGCTATGACTACATTAAAACAAATATAATCATCCATCTAGAGAATCATTATTTTTTCTTTTGCAGAGAGCTATTTTCATAACATTTAGAATTCACTACTTTCATATCAAAGACTGTTGAAATGGAAAATTTTAAACAAATAAACATGCCAATATCATAAAATAACAACAGCTAATGCTCCAACTGCTTTGCTTAACTTCCTACTATATATTAGAATAGCAAGAAATCTTTTTTTTTTAAGTAGAATTTGAGATGAAGGGTGCATAGTAAATTGAGTTAGTGGATTAAGATAAATCTGAAAGTCATAAAATAACATAAGAAAAATTATTTTTCACGTGACTATAGACAGAAGAGATAGATTTAACTAGTGTAGAAATAACAAGTTTTACTCTGTATTTGACTTATTTCCTAGGGAATGAGGTTCTGGACAGTCATGATATACGAAACTGGAACATTCCTAACACAAGAAGAAAAAGTCAAAAATAATACATTTGAAAAAATGAAATTACTAATAGGGAGCCATTTACACCTGAAAGTAATTTGATGAGTTAAAATAAAATATATTTTATTTTCTCTATCTATTATTTCTAAGCTACACTGTTAAGAAAATAAACTATTTCATTACATACACCTGTATCACTATTTATATATAAATAGGACATTATGTATATTGCACTAAATTACATAAATATGTATGTATGTGAAACAGATGCTAGATATAGATATATACCACAGATATACCAGATATCTATATCATATATTTATATCTACCTTATCTGAACACACAAGATGTGGGTTAGACATACAATATATTTTGTACCCAAATATTTAAAGATGTATAAATTAAATTTTTATATCAGAACCATGACTTATCTACCATTTTGATCCATCATTTGTCATCAGACTTATTTGTCCTAATGACTGTGATTTTATTTATATAGCTAGTTTATACTTATTTTTATAGTTTTCAGTTATTATAACTTTTCTAACTTACTCATTATTAATAAAGCATAAGTGAGAGCATAAGACCTTGGAGATAAGGATAAGAAATAGAAATGATGAATATAAGAATAAGAAATTCATATAAAAAATAGAAATGAAAATGCAAGGAGAAAGGCAATGATACTCTATCTTGAGACAAACTCTGAGGGATATATTCAACATATGTTGTCTCTATTCCTTCACCAAGCAGTTTAATCATTTATTGTAAATTATTTCATTTCTTTCACTCTCTAATAAGGAAATCTTACCTCAAGGGTGTTCATTTTCCTCCAAAGGCTGTGATCTCATCATATTAAATCTAAATTAAATGTGTTTTTATAGGAATTTAGTAAGTTATAAAACACATAGAAACAAAATAATCTAGAGTAATTCTTTATTCTCAGTCTAAAAGTTCTGCCTTTTCTATAATTAGATCATCTCTAGTTTCTTCAATGATCAGCAACACCAATGATATAGAATTTCTTTTAGGAGCCATCAGTAATGACTTTTAGTGTTTAGATAACCATTTATTGGCCTTTCATGTACAGAGCAACCAGTAAAATATGTTTAATTAAGATAGTTTTAATGATATCCTAAGATGCAAATTCAAAATGATCCTAAAGTATATTTACTATTTGTTGAACACCTATTGTGTTATCAATAGTATGCAACTAACTTGGTAAACCAGTGCTCTTAACTCACTACTTTAGGGTTTGAGTCTAAAAATAGAATTAAAATGAGCTCTTCTTTTCAAGTATAACTTGCTGTCAAAGTAAACACTCTGTCTAGTTTATAGGAATCTAATCATCTCTATATGGCTATGAATCCTAGAATTGGGCTCATTTCTCTGCTGATTGTACTACTTGATTTTCTGTGAGCAGAATACCACAATATACCCAAAGTCTCCATATCATCCAAGGAAGACACTTTTCCTACTAAGAGTTTAAAATAACACTGAATTAAGCATAAGACACTAGGTAGTTGTATAAAGCACATGAGTATTAAGGGGATAGTCACAGAGGCTCCTTTGTCTTCAGTCCACCTTTAGCCTTTGCAATTAACTGCAGGTGTACAAAATTGCATGCAGCTATAATTGCACCTGAAATTAGCTGACTACAGGTAAAATCATTCTGGTATACCCTCCCAAGGGAAGCCTCGGTTAATTATACCAATTATTAGGTGATTATAGGCATAATGATATGCATTTCCATGTAATTTTATTGCTTGAAAAACTCCAGTGCAGAAAATAAGATATGAACTTAAGCTTTTATAAAATTCTCATTAAGTGAGAGTGCTTTTGGGTTTCAAGTGCTTCAGAACTGAATTTCACATTATCAGTTCTTAGCCTGGGTGACTGCCTCGGTACTAACTCATTGTTTACTTGAATCATATCCATATTTTTTCAAACAAAGTGATATGGCAAGGCCATCTGTGTTGGAATATTTTCTTGGATTCAGTATTAAATCTAAATGCAATCATTGATTGTAGAAAACATTTTACTCTGATAAGACTGTTTTACTGATCTTCAGAGCCCAAGCAATGTAAATATTGTACAGTTATGTGCTGTCCTCAGAGGAAAGCAGAGTTTGTACTGCTCCAGGTCAAACCTTACTGTTGTGGCATAGAATGCTTGTATCACTCTAGTAACATGAGTTTGTTCATTGTGATTTTGTTTTATTTTTCCACCTGTGCAAACAGCGAATTTGCAATCTTTAAACCACCATTTAACAAGATTCAGGCTACAAAAATGATTTGTACTGATAGAAAAATCTATCTAAAATATTGCATGTTTAGAACTGAGAGCTGATAGATATGGCTCGTTATATCAAAATTCAAGGATCACTGGTGCCTGCACTCCTCTGTATCCTAATTCTAGCAACTAAGCTCTTATTATATTCCTTGTGGGTTCAAGCCCTGTCACATCGCAATTCTAGTAATAGGTCCTACTCTTGTTCATATGCGTTAGTGTACCTTGTGCTTTACAGAATCCTGTTTGCTCTAAGAGTCCCCGAGTCCTGCTTCTGTATTGTGGCCCCTGCGATCAGGACTATAAATATCGATTACCACAACTCCTCTTTATACTGCCTCTTTGAACCCCCCAGTTTTTCCTGTAGCAGTATGGCTCATCTTTCTATCTTGGTAAATGAGAACCTAGTGCTAAAATAACATAATATATGTGTGTGTTTACATACACACATATATTCCCTTTCTTTCATAATGTACATTTAGCTATCAGCAGTTCTGAGACTTCTGAAAAGAAGCAGGTTTAAATTTAAAATTCATGGGTTTTTTTTATTTGTTTGTTTGTTTTTAACAATTATTTTAACATGAAACTCTTTTGGGAGAATATCTGAAAACAGCCTGTATAACATCTATGGAACATGATCTGAGTAACGCTGTTCAAAAGTTTCAGTTGTAAATATGGCTAACTTATTTTGGATCCGTAGAACTTCTTTACTTATTAGTCAACAATTGACTACTGCTAAGGGTGGAAGAGGTGGACACGTGTCTATAGCTGATTGCAAGAGCATTAACAGGATGTGGATTTTTTTCCTACGGATCTACACAGCTTTTAAACTTTAATTCTCCCAGGTGTAGTACAGAACATGCTGTATTACTAATGGTAACTGTTTTTCAATTAAGTCAATATTTAGAGGAAGCAGTAAAAAAAAAAAAATACATAAAACGTTCCTTTCCACTTAATTTTTCCCACACACTACTGAAGAGGCACTTTCTTTCCCTTTTATGTTAATTGAATCATCATAAATTTGTCACTTCAATTTTAAATGAATGGCAGGATACTCCTCTGTTACCATGTAGTCAGATGGCCACTCTATTAACTCATGTGTCTCTATTCTCATCTCTCATCTTAACCACAGCAAGAACAATAAGTATGATGTATAAAGGTCAGTTTAATTCTTCTGATGATTGTTAAAAACATCCCTCTAAAACTTAAACTTTTAATTTGAATTTCTGAAGTTTCCTATGGTTTCTCTGAGAACAGGTGTACTGCAGGTTCCATTTTTTTCTTTTCAAGGATTCTAAATTCCTTAAAACATCCACATCCCTTGCACATTCTATACACTTGGCTGTCTTTAATGCTTGTTTAATGTGTGTTTAATGCTAGGTTCAACTCTTACCTCACTTCCTTTATAAAGCACCCCCTAACACAATGAAATCATTTGGCCTTTATCTTTTGGATAGTCATTATTCCCTTAGCACATGCAGGCCTTATATTATTTAATAAATTTTAGATGAACGGGCTAATTCCTCAATCGCTTTAAAAATCACCACTTTGCCTTATCTCATTGGGTTCCTAATGCATGTCACAATGAGTCATTCATTCTTGCATTTATTCAACAAACAGCTATAGAGTACCTCATTAGATAATAACGATCATATCTGGTTGCTCATAGTCCAGTGGAAGAAGTGAGAGAAGGGAAGCGGGTGACAGTCATGAAAAACAACTCATTAATTTAAAAAGTGTCTTAGAAAGAAAAAGGACTACCCCCGTCTGTCAAAGTAAGGAAATCCTAAAAGATTTAACTTTACCTCCTTCACTAGTGATAAGTAGAAATTTGCTAAAAAGTCAAGAGAAATATTCTTCAGGGGAAAATAATTACATATATGAATATTTTAATGGCTAAAGATAATTATATGCTCAAGAAATGTCAAGAATTTTTGATGTGGCTGGAACGCAGAGGGTGAAGGAAGAGTTAAATGGCAGAAAGATGAGTCCATAAAACAGCAGACCATCAGTGTTTGGCATGGCATCCCAGTCAGTGTGGTCTTTACACTGTGGACCAGTAGGTCTTGAACTTCGGTGTGTACGTCACAAGCTCCTAAGGATTCCAATAAAGTAGGTCTACAGTGCAGTCCAGGAATGTGTATTTGAAACATCTCTGGTGCTTCTGATGCTAGATGTCCTCAGATGAAATCTTGAGAAATGCCATGTGTGTGCAATAGGAAACCTAAGGGGGTTATTAATATGCAGTGTAGGGGCTGAAATAAATTGAGAAGTTTAATCATCCACTGCCAGGAGGCTCTGGCACTAGATCAGGCAAGAGGTGTCAATGATAATTATAAAGAGCTTTACTTATTTCATTAGTTGCCACTATTCTTGCATAAAATAAGACTGTACCTGAATCTATCAGTATACTTAGAAATAAAGCACTATAAGGCATTGCACTATAAGTAATGACACTGAAATATCCTTTGATTCACAGTACTGCAGCAGAACTCACTCTTTCTTTGTTACGCAACATATTATCCCACTTAAGCCACATAAAAGTCCTGAGGTAGTCATTACTATCTCTAACAGATGAAGAAACAAGGGTTCAGAGTTGAAATGACATGCTCGGTGTTATACCATGTATGCATAATTGAGAGTGTGGATTAAAAATTAGATTTATCTGAATCTTTTTTTTCTATACCATGCTGCCTTTCTAAATAACTGCAAAGTAACTTCCAAAGTATGCAATGAAATAAAGCAGACATCGATATTGTGCACAACAAAATAGAACATGAATTTCATACTGCTGAAGGTTAAAAATATAGGTTTCCAATTAGCTTGTGTCAGGATTGTTCTCATTGCAAATGACAAATACAAGCTCAAGTGGTTAACACAAAATGGCTGAATCTTATGGCTGAGAAGTCCATGGTAGCCTCTAGGTATCACTTGATTCTGGAAACCAAAACTCAACTCTAGAAACCAGTTGCTTTCTCCCTATCTCTTTGTTATCTCCACATTCAACTCTACTGGTCCTGGCAAGATAGTTTCCTCTAGAACTTCAGCCTCATATTCTTCACATTTCAAGTATAATGAAACAGAGCAAAAATTTTTCCCCAGCAATTTCTGTCAAAGATCACTTGCAGTTCTTATTGTGTCACATGTCCATCCCTGAGTCAACCTCTGTCGCCAGAGCTTCTCAGTGCTCTGATTCTCCATGTGGGAGTCTAATGTTTACCTTCTGATCAAGTATAGAGTCGACACCACCCAAACATCACAGACTACGAGTGTGGGGAAAATGGCTCTTCAAAATAAAATTGGATTAACAGTACCAAAACAGGGAGTTTCCACTTGGAGACAGCAACACTAGCAACTGTCCACTGTGCTACATTAAAGACTAAGATAACTGATGGTGACTTTGTATTATGACAAAATCAATTCAACTCATTGATGAATTAGATAATACTTTTCTAAATTTTCTTATTTCCTTAGGATCATACATCACCAAAATATTTTAACAAGGAATATGTTGTTAGATGGTATCTACACACACATGCACACACACACTGATTTCTACAAGACTGTTTTGTTGCTATAGATTGAATCCATTCAAATAAAATTATTCTCTAAATAACTGAATTCTGTTTACAAAATAACCCACTGTTCAATCAAATTCGAGCACTTAAAAAAACTTTAAACTAATTTGTGTGCACATAAAGCTACAATAATTCTTCAGCCAAAGTACATTAGTTCTTTTAATCCTTTGATCAATATTTCCTTCCAGCAATTCATATCTTTTTATTCTGTTTCTAAAATCATTCATTTCTCTAAATAAAATGGAAGGTTTTACTGATCCATTTTTTTTTTTGGTGATTTCTTTCAGATTAGAGGAGCAGTATAGAACTCATTGAGTACTGTATCTTCAGCCTCTAACGGTGTATCACAAATAACAATTATGAGTTGAATAAATGGACATATTATATGTAGTCACATGGTAACTGAATATTTTGTATTTTGAAATGTTGATTTTGCTCCACCCTCCTTGATAAAATGGTTAGGAAAAGAATACACCCAGTAGCCAGGTGTTCTATTTCTGCAAGGAGGAAGCTGGCAGGGGCCATGGCTCTATCCCTTTATTTCTTCAGGCAAAGTATACTTAAACTGGGAAGAGGAAGTAGAAGCTAGGCAGATAGAACAGGTTACTTGGCTGCCAAGGTGGGAGGGGCTGGCTATGTGCAAATCCTGGAACTGAAGTGTCATAGCAAGGAAACAAAGACCCAGAGACAAGAGATACTTACAGACTAAGGAGGAAAGTGGCTGCCTGTCGCACCATCTGTGACAGAGGCTGAGTGAAGCTGGCTTTTATGTGACTCCTAAATAGGGATGTATGACTATATTAAGAGCTAGTAATAGAAGAAGTAATTTAGCTACCTAGACACTTACTTATATAGCTCCCTCTGACTCATTAAATACTTATAAATCTATGAACTTACCAGCAGTTCTTTACTCTCCGGCTTTTTTTCCCATTAGTTGCTACACTTTCTGACTATAATATTTTCATTTGTAAGCATGGCACATTATGAAATTTTAGTATTGATGATACTTAAATTAAATTGCAATATTGTGTTTGTAAAGTGTGGCCCACATAGATCACCACAACTAATTACAAATGTGAAACATTACTTAGGCTGCATAATGACAGCATATTTTAAAATGTATCCCTGAGTGGCTGTTAGTAGTTTCAAGAGAAGAGAGAAGAATTATATATGCCTGAGAAATGGATAAATATAAGTAGCTAGTTCTTGGAAAAGGGTTTGCCTAATGAAATGTGTCCCCAAAGGCATGCTAATAAGCTGCTCACCAAAGTGAGGAGATGTTCCCTGATAGCAGGCCGCTAGAAGGTCCCACCTTATCTATCACCTGGGGTAGTGGTTCTCTTTTGTAATGTTAGGAGTTAGAATGACGTGGGATTGCTGAGGTCAGTGAGAGAAAGTGTTAGAAACTGTGCATTATCTGTGCCCTTTATTTTCTCTTTAGCAGACTATGTTCAGACACTATCCCTTGTAAATATACTGGCTCATGTGAGTAGAACATTCATGTGTGGTCATGTTACTATTCTTGGTACTTTAAAACTTCTAATCAAACAACAAATATTAATTTCACACTGAGTATCAAGGATGTGCCAAGCATATGAGAAAAGTAAATCAAACTCAAGCTGACCAACAAATCAAAAAAGACAAACCAAAAACAACCCCACAAAATGTGAAGCACAAATTCTTGTATTCAATCCAGTTTGCTGACTTACATGAAAAAGAGAGTGAGCAGCAAAATACCAGAGTGCTGTCCATAATTCAAGTGAATGCAAGTTCTAGAGCAGCAGCAATATTCGAAATATTTAACAATCTGTATGACTGTGCAACATGAGAAATATATATTTGGTCTCTGCTCCCAGTTCCTGACATAGAGCTCCTAAATTCCTTGGAGTTTCCCGGGTGATAGGAACATCTTTTGTTTTAATGAGGCAATGTTTGGCGGGTTCCTCAGTAGTTTCAGGATAGGAACTGGTCAACAGAAAGACCAAGCCATGGTTAGAGCTTGGACCTTTCAGGCCAACCCCCAATTTTCAGGGAGGGGAGAGGGGCTACAGGTTGAGCTAATCATCAACTAATAATGATTTACTTGACCTCAGCTAAGTAATAGTACCTCCATGTGACCATAAACAATGGCATTCAGAGAGCTTTCAGGTTGACAAACACATCAATGTGCCAGGAGGGTGGCATACACAAACTCCAAGGAGACAGAGCTCCTGCATGCGGGACCCTTCAGGACTTCATCTTATGAACCTCTTCATCTGTATCCTTTATAAAAAATTGGTAAAGTAAGTAAATGCTTCCCTGAATGTTGTGAGTTGTTCCAGCAAATTACTGAACTTGAAGAGGGACTATGGGAACCCTTGACTTTGTAGCCTAGTCAGATAAAAGTGCAGGACCCTGGGAACCCAATACTGTGAGTGGCATCTGAGGTTAGGGTGGTCTTGTGGGACAGAGTCCTTACACCTGTGGAATCGGATACTGACTCTAAGCAGTTAGTGTCACCATTGAATTAAGTTATGGGACACCCAGTTGGTGTCCAGAGAATCAGAGAATTGTTTGGTGTGGGGAGAACACTCTCACATATCCGGCGTCAGGAGTGTTACAAGTAGAAAAAGGTTTCCTCTAGGCTAGGGCACATTAACTGGAAAAGTCATCAATCAGAGGGAGGACCAGCTGATGAGGTGGACAGGCTCATGTCCACAGCCCTAAGAAGACTGGCTACACCATAAAGAAATGACCTAAGTCTGGAAGCTCACCCCAGACCACTGCATGTTGTTTCCTGACCTTATGAACATATAGTCTTTTTATGCCTACCTAATGCTACAAAACGAAAACTAAGTTCCTTAAGTTGGAACTCTTTCTTGTTCAACATTTAATATATGGTAAAAGACTATAACACTGGTTTGTCAAACATAAACAAGGATGTAGCAGCAATCTGTTAAGATTGTATATATCTCTGTTCTGCACTGTATGTGGGAAGGTGATGAGGCAACTTGTACTCTGAAATAGCTTTGACCCCAAACTAGTAGTAAGCAGGAAAGAAATAAAAACGAACAGTGAACTCCAATAAGCACAAGTCCCATGTGCTGCCAGCTAGGTGGGAGTTCCCCAGTGGCCCATGGCAGGGAGGTGGGGAGGCAGTTCCACATGAAGAACTTCTTCATGAGTTAGAAAATGTCTCTTAGACTAACTGCAAAGCCTCTCCAAGCTGAGCTGGGATTTTCCTGTGGCTTACTGAATATCCTATTAGTATCTGAAGTCATTCTTTTTAAAGGAGGTTTTGATGCCAAATCTTTTGAAGTTTTGACAGTCTACAAAACTCAAAGCAGCAGGACTTTCTGTTGTTGCTGTTGGTTGGGTTTCAATGCAGTAAACATATATACAGCTTCACTTAGTAGGCTGCAAATAGAGTTGGACGAAATCCAGAATTGATTAGTAGACTACTTGAATGAGAAAAAAATCTATAAAAACAATCTTGACATAAAATTAAAATTAAATACCCCCCAATGTATTTTTTAATTAAAACGCATGTGTGGAGAACTTATTTGTTTAGAATAGGCTACTGCAGTAGTTTTCAACTATAGCCTCACATTTAGAATTATATAATGATCTTAAAAAGAAAAATTAGATGGTACCTGAATCTCACCCTAGAGCTTTAGAGAAGAGTGTACCCTAGAGATCTATAAAGGAAAGATTACAAGAACAAGACAACTCTGAGTGAAGCAGCACAGAAAAAATCATGACTGTCTTAGACTGACTGTCTTGATAAATTCAGTGGATCTGGACATAATTGACTGAACATGGTGGGTTCTTTGACCATGAAAAAAGGGATGGAAAGAAGAACGGCTATTGAGCAGGCAATCACTGGGTAGGCAGCTAACTGTGTCTGCCATCCTCTCCAAGTATCCCAAATCATTCTTAGAAATTTTTGAATGAAATGGGAAACTTATGAGAGCATAGTTTTAAAATGATAACATTTATCATATCAATTTTTCTGGTACCCTCCCTGTTCTGTGTGAGCACACAAAAGTAATTGACAATGGCTCAGGAAAATGTGGAATACGATTCAATAATTTCTAAGCTCCTTCCTACCTCTTAAACACCATGATTCAAGACACTAGAAAAATTGCAAATGTGAGAATAAACAGAGCTTTCAGGCCTTGAAAATGTGATAATCGTATCAAGACATATCATGGACACACGGAAAACATTCGAAGATTTTATCAGCAAATAAAACTGATGTGGCAAAAACTGAACTTTAAATCGAAGAGGCTATTAACAAAATAACAACTGCAACCTATAATCAGAGCACTGAATATATGCAGTCTGTTTCTACATCTGTGAATCTGAAATAATATTTATATCATTACATTGGCCTAAAGAAAGTACTTCACTTCTTCCAGCACTTAGGGATGTGGCATTTACAATGTCAAACACTAATCCTCCAGCATATTCATTCAAAATGCACATCTGTTTAGTAGCCACTATGTGGAACATCTTCCACCATGTGTTAGAGTTATTTAAAGATGAACGAAATGTAATCCTTATCATCAAACAGATAAACAACTATTTTGAATGCAATCACTAAACACAAATGGTAGTAATTGGCAAAGTCTTAAATGCTGAAATGATTTACCTGGAATAAGTGTGTATTGTGTCACAACATATATTTCTAAGTGCTCCGTTCTGCTCTATTGAGAGATTTCTAATCTAAATCTGCTTTGTTCTCATTCAAATAGTAGTGCTATACAACTTTGTCCTATAAAGCTGGTTAATAACAATATCAATGAAATAAGACAGAGTAGTGGAAAGTCCAAAGCAAAAGGCGAAGCAACTTGGCTTCTAACTAAAGATTTCCACCATTGCCCCTTCTTTTTCTTCATTCTCCATTAAAAAAAAAAAAAAAGCCAGTTGGAATTGCTTTCTTTCCCTTACCAGCAATTCATTCAACGAACATCCATCAAGCACTTCCTATGTGGCAAGAAATATGATAAACACAGACAAAAAAAAAAAAAAAATCAAGTATGTAAGCCAATCACAATTCAGTTATGAATTTTTGGGTTGTTACTCTGTTTCTGACATGAACGAATTGAGACATACTGACTTTCTTATGTTTCAAAAGAAACAATTACAAAGTTAGAAATTAAGTTTAGGTCTTTTACACCAAGATGCTGTTTATAGGGCATCCATGAGGATGTTTTATTGTGCCAAGAGGTTTATCTGAGCTGGTCCAAACCTCAGGAAAAGATGGTCCAGCCCCTATGGTCCTCAAGCTAAACTCAGATGAAAGGAACTTTTTGTCTCCATTTAGTAGGTTGTTCAGGTTTACAAGGTGCAGGGCTTGTGTGATGATACTTCATGACTCCCACAGGGAGATTGCTGAGCACTTAGTATCTTGTGCTTGAACATAACTCAGAAAGAACATGGAGTGAGGTTACTTCACAGCTCATGGACACACGCCAACAGAGCCTGCCTTGCTGTGTGGATGTCCTATAACTGACAGGACCTCTAATGTTTCACTGTGTGACATCGTGACCATATGCTAAGGAGCACTCCTGCTCTAAGGGAAGCCAGATTGTCAGAGAAGTCTCAAAAGCCAGGCAGATGCCATCATTCCCTCTACTGTCCTTGATCTACCAGAAACAGCCTAGCCAGCTGGCATGTCCACCTCCAAGAATGCTCTGATCACAGAAAACCGGCTGAGACACTCACAGCTCTATCCCTGAATCAGTACAGCTCTGCCAATGAGGCATGATTTAATTGGCAAGAGGAGTCCAAAGAGAAGGCAAAAAAGGCATGAGGTAAATGTGACTGTGCCTTCCTTCAGGCTTTTCCTTAGACAAGCTTGTGTCACACTTTGCATGTCCTATTATAATTTATTCATTGAGTAATCTCTCTACCCACTAGACTTCAAGCTTCTTGGTGATAGTAATCATTTCATTGACTTTAATGGTCACAGCTTCTACCTGGCACAATGGCTGGCGTGAAGGGACAGCTCAACAAATCGGTTTGCTATTTTTGCTAAGGATATGCTGTAATGATGATTTGGGCTAGGACTGTAAAATTTTCTTACTATGGGGCCCTGAGATCCCAGCAACAGCTCCTTCTCACCCAGAAATTCACATAAATTACATGTCACCCCATGGGTGATGCCCAAATGGCGATTTGCCTCCACAGCAATTTCACCTCTGTGCCAGCTAAACCACCAGGCAGCAGAGACTATGAACCCGAGCCCAGCTCCAGGTCAGAGACATATCTAGAGACAGAGGAAGGGCTAATATTTTACTGCTATTTGACCACAGAGTTCATCCACAATGGTTCACAAGACAGTTTTCAATTGATTTGGAGACATGTTAAGAGTCCAAGTGCTGATCATTTTGAAGCACTAATTATGATCCATCTAGCACACTAAATTATCAAATGTAATTCTGTATAAATTTCATCACCCTCCAGCATCATGAAAGCAATAACATACAATTGTGATTTAATATAAAGCATTGTCATGTTTATTGGTTTCCTAGTGTATATGCTATGCTACAAAGATGCTTAAAATAAAGTATCTTATACCAAGGAATAGTGTGTGAATGGACTAGAAAAAAGAAATAAAGCAATAAATGACTTTATCATTCTCACAAGTGCTCCTGCTGTACCAGTGCCTACCTATGAGACGTCAAACAAAATATTTCTAATATTTGCAGTCATCTTTCTCTTATAAATTTAATACTTTTAATGGAGAGTTAAAAATTAATTTCAGTTCTGGATTCAGCTACCCTCACATAAGCAAAGTAATTAGTTCATTACTTATACCTAATTTAGTCCTTTGTTAAATAGGGGTGCTACGAACATTTTAATGATGATTATTTTTATGTGTACAGAGTGCTTATCCAAGTGTCTGAAATATGGTTAGCTTTCATAAAAATTATATTCTATTAGTTATAGAAGTTGTCATCATCATTATTATTTTGTTTTGATGAAATGGAACAATAAAGCTGGACAAGGCCTTAAGAGATTTAACCAATACAAACTCTTTTTTCAAGAGAAAACATACTCTGCTAACTAATGTATTAACAAAGTCACCCAACAAATTTGGGAGAAAAAATGAAAATAGGAATCCATCCTAACTCCAAGTCTAGAGCTTTTTCACCTAACTATTAAATAACATAAAATGTTTTTAGGTTTTTGAGAGCATTGTAACTGGCGGTTTCTATCTCAGCATCTCTCTTGCCAAGTTCCTTTGACAATGCTTCCTATAACTCTGGGCTCTCTGTCAGAGGAGGTGGCAATAGGAAATCAAAACTTTTGATATTCTTTTCTTGACATTAACTCTTTTTCTGAGATATATATTTCCTTCAAAAAGTCCCAGTGGCAAAACATTGTTTTAAAAAAATATTTTAAGTATTTATGAACTGTTTTCTAAGAAGACATTTTTAAGATTTGAAAAACATTATAAGAAGTTCTGAATGTATAAAAGTAAACTCCTACCTTATAACAGATGATTTAAAAAAATTTATTTCCTTTAAATGTGTTAGATATTTACCTATTAAGTTTTGGTCCAGCACTAGACCTATAATTTACCTTCAAAGTGTTAAGGCTAAAAGCCTGCAAACTATAATTTTCAGGCTTCCTTGCAAGCAAGTCTCTGATTATATTCTGTCACTTAGAAGAACTTATGCCAAAATGGAAATCAATAAAAAGACATTCTGCTTCTGGTAGATCCTCCTTAAGTGGCAGCAAGAGCAGCAGCAGTCCCAGTTCTACTAATTAAGCATTTTAGAACCAGCAGCCAGCAGTTCTATTAAATGGGGAGAGAACAGCTACTGCTCACTGCCACCTGCTGTGGCCCTGGTAGTACTGAAGATAATATCTGTTCTAACAATCTTAGTGGCAAGATTGCTCTTAAGGGCTTCAGCCCAGAGATGGTAGCTTCTTCTTGATCTCTAGGTAGAGTCTTCTCCACCAATTCTCCTAACACTTTTGTAAACTTCCCAACCAAAAATTCCTTGTCTGAAATTGGTTTTCTGACTGTACAGTGACTGATAAATACACTTAAGTTTTTCAATGACTCCAGGCAGTATTGTTATTTCCACTTTATGAACAAGAAAAATAATGCTGAGATGGTTTAAGTGACATGCTCAGCATAAATGACTACCAAAAGAGCTAGTGTTGGAACTCTAGTTCTATTGGGCTCAAATGCCCTTGTTACTCAATATTGAGAACTACCTAGTTAAGCATGGTAGGAAAATTTTAGTGTATTTTATTCTAATTTTGAACCATTACATGGTAATTTATAAAACTTTGAAAAATACAAGAAATAAATTTTGCTCTTAAGTTTCCAAATGAATTGAGTAGTACTCTGATCATTCCCTTTGGCCTTTAATTGATGTGTTATGCAATATAACCTATATCACATATATTGTGTTATATATATATATAAACATATATATGTGTATGTATATGTGTGTGTGTGTGTACACACACACACACACACACACATATACAGCAGTAAGAGAGGGTGCAAGGTCAGTTGTGTGGCATCCATCAATTTTCAGTTGATGTCCAGTGGTAAAATACTATCAGTAATAAAAAGAGAAAGTCTCCGAAAGGGGAAAAAAAGAAATATACTGAGGCATAGATATCGAAAGTAACTTAACCATTTTGAGATGTAAACTTATATTTTACACAGATAAACAGAATGTTGTAATCAAACTTTATGTCTGACACAATTTATGTCCCCGCACATTGCCTCTGGATATCATCTGTCTCCCAGTCCTCAGGCTTTGTACAGAGAGATTCCCATCATCCACAATGGCCTCATCTGCAAACTCTGCTCCTTGCCTGAACAACTCCTAAGTGTATTAGATTCCAGAACAACCCTCACCACATTTCCTCTGGCTTTGTCACAGGATATATTTTCTAGGGTACCTTGAGTAAGACAGGCAGCAAAGAAAATCATTCTTAATAAAAACTTTATCTATTTTAGTTTAATTATTTTTGGCTAAATTTATACTACAGAATTTTTTTTACATTTAATATGTGACTATTACTTTATATGTATTGGAAGTTTGAGATTATAAATACATGCAATATATTTATACCTAATTTGCAATATCTGGCTCATAATTTTTCTACTATAAATTATTAGAGAATTTTATCTTTGCTTTTTTGTTCCATTGGTCAGCCTTAGATTTGTATGTGAAGGTGAATTTTACACTCTCCATTTCTTCCACCTCCAATTAAAACAATCAATCTTGTAGCAGTCATCAATTTTTTAACAATTCACTTTATTATGCCTTTTCAGATATGTGATACAGTAAAACTCTCTATCTCCCTCAAATTCTCGACCTTGAAAAATTCATGCAGAATCACAAGTAACCTACTGTTTATTATTATTTATGTGGTTGACTGTACATATGGGAAATGAATTAGAGAAATAAATGAATTAGATAAATTTAAAAATTATTTTTAAAATATGACAAATAAGCCCCAATGGCTTATGGGAACTTGAGTTCTTTAATGTGTAAAAGAATGTGGAAGACATTGGGAAATAGGGAAATATCAGGAATTGTACAACATTCTGGGTTTCACTGGTGCTGCTTGGATATTTTTGCCTTTTTTAAAACTGTAATTCAGTGCATATCAGAAGGTGAGTAACGATTGGTGAGAACTTTTGATACTATCATAGGTTTGCCTCTCTAATGATATGAAATCAGGGACTGCATATAATGGTCACTATTCTAGATTGCCTGAATTTGAACTTTGGCTCCATCATTTAGTAGCTAGGTGATTTCAGGCAAGTCGTTTGCCCTGCTTATTCTTAGTTTATCCATCTAAAATAAGGACAATGATACTGCCTTGTAGAAGTGCTGTGAAGACAAAATGAATTACTACATGTAAAGGATTTAGAATTGTGCCTGCACTATGTTAAACTTTAAATAATGTTTTTTATCATAGGCAGTCAAGGTCTTTTAAAACTCTACAAGTCTCATTTAAAAGAAAGAAAGTTATATAATACATATGAATTCCATGAGTGATTTATGAAAATATTTAAAATGAAAGAAATTTACTTCTAATGATGTCTTAATGGGAAATCTGGCTGATTATACTTTGCAGAAAACAAGCTTAAAATTGGTCACAATTATTAAAAATCATCATTTCAAAACATTGAAAAATGACCAGAGGTAGGTGATAAGTTGAGAATTATTTGTGAACACTGCTAATTTGTATGAAAAAATAGTGATTCTGTGGCCATATTGCTGGATACATTCTCTTTCCTCCAGCTCAAGTGGCAAATGCCCTTAGCTTTACCAATTGGTGTTTGCAGACTCTGTTCAGGGCAGGCAGCAAGTGGCTGGAAATTTAAGTGAGGAATTTTGTAAGTGAGAGAGGTGTAGAAATGCTAAAATAAACTTTCCATACATTTCTGGCTTTCTCTTAAACTATGTATGCAGGTAAGGCACAGCAGAGATCCAGATAAAAGTTGAAAGTCTGGAGAGAATTGAAGATTGGTCATGCCTTTGAGTCTATTCCTCAACCAACACACAGCTCAGGTGACAGCAGATGGAAATCTTACTGGCCTAGGGCATAACCTTTGCATATATCCCTAGCTCACCATGAAATTTTATAAGGGAACTGTGCTATCAAACACTTAGCAGACACGTCACGGACTGCACACTACAAGGCAGAGACAGGGTTTGCAGTTTAAGTCCAAGAAATTTAACTGTCTGTTAAAACAGCATAATAATCCTCTGAAAAAATTTAAACTGACATAAAAGTAACTACTACATATCATCTACATCGTTCAGTTTCTCACAAAATAATTTACTAGACATGCAAAGAAGCAGGAAAGTTACCAATGCACAGGGAAAAAACAATCAATACAAATTATCCCAGAGTAGATTTAGCAGACATACTTCAAAGTAGCTATTCTTAGTATGATCAAATGTAAGGAAAACTTATTCAAAGAATTAAAGAAAAATACGTTTAAAGAATTTTTAAAAAGGAAAATAATGAGCAAACAAATAAATTTGAGGGTAGTTCAATAGCCGAAGAACACAGAGGAAAAATCAATGTTTACAAGAATAAATGGAGCTTCAGAGATCTGTAGTACAGTGTCAAGCACTCTAATTCTCCTGTTATTGGAATCCCAGAGCAGGGAGGGAAAGGGGAAGAAAAATATTTTGACAAATAATCGCCCCAAATTTCCCAAATTGGTGAAAAATATTAACTATTCATCCAAGAAATGCAAGAAACATCAAACTGCGTAAACACAAATGAAACTGCACCTAGATATGTGATAGTCAAAAATAAAGAGAAAAACCTTGAAAACAGCAAAGAAAAATGAAAAATCATATACAGTGGAAAAACTATATGATTAATGGCAGAATTTTCTTCAGAAACAGTGGAAGCCAGAAACATTGGAATGCCATTTGAAGCACTGACAAAAAGAAAAAATTCAACAAATAATTCTATATCCAGCAAAACCATTCTTCAAAAAATGAAGGTGAAATAAAGACTTTTCCAAAATAAAACCAGAAAGAATATGTTACTAGGAGAACAGCCCTATAAAACATACTAAAAGAAGTCCTTTAGGCTGAAGACAAATAACACAAAATGATAACTTAGCCACACTGGAAGAAATGGAGAACACCAGAAATCATAAATATGGGGTGAATATAAAAAATAAACATGCATGCATGCATTTCTCTTAACCTATTTAAGAGTTATGATAGTGTAAAGCAGACTTTATAATATTATATTTTGGGGAGTATAAGGCATAGAGAAGTAATATACATGACAGCAATACAAAAAGAATAGGGGGGATGGGGCTACACTTGTGCAAAGTTCCTGTATTTTATCAGAAGTCGGTGTTAATCTATAATAAATTAATGATGATATAATCCCTAGAGCCACCACTTTAAAAATACAGGAATATCAGCAAAAAGTCAATAGAGAGGGCAAAATGGCTATTAAAATACATAAAAGAGGACAGAAAAAAAGAACAGAGGAATGAAAAATAAATGAAAGAAATAGAAAGCAAGTAGCTAAATACCACATCTAAATCCAACCATATCAATTATTATATTAAATATGAATTTACTAAACACATCAAACAGTGTTCTAAAACTTGATTTTTGGGAGTAGCCAAACTCTTACTGTATACTTAAAATGGCTGAATTTCATTGTACAGAAAGCTACACCAAGAAAAAAAAAAAAAAAAAGGGAGAAAGAAAAAACATACACAGAGAAAGACAAAGATAACATTAGACTATACAGGATTTGCAGGGCACTGGGCAGTATCCCTGTCTATATAAGAAAATTGAGTCTTCCAGAACCAATATCAGCCCTCTTCTGATTCAGATGATTCTGAAAAGGAAATATTGATCTGTTTCATGAGAATGAGTCACTTGCCAGGTTGCCTTTCAGGAACTAGGACCTGGCCATGGCACATCTGGAGAGTAATGAGCTCTGGGAATTCTTGTTGAACCCTGCATGGAACACAGTGTCACAGCTCATCCTGAAGCAGAAAACAAGACAAGACTCTGGGTCTCAGTCTGTCTCAGGATACCATCCAGGTGGCGCTGCTTGATCCTGAATGGTTCTGGGCACAGCTTATTTTCTATCAAGGAGGGCATTCCAAAACCCAAAGCCCCTTGAGAAGGAACAAGGCCCCCATTTGCCCATGTCTAAGGGTAGCACTGAGATTACACTTACGCATATAAACTTGATTTAATTAATTCACTTTAAAATGATTTTCTTCAAGTAATGGATATCTAAACTCAGTTCAACTCAACTTGTTGGTTTTCAAATAAGACTTTAGGGTGTCTAATTACTAGTTGATAAATACAATGATTACTGTATGTCAGTCCTTATTTTGTTTAGCAAAAATTACTTCATTATTTTAATAACACTGAGAAGTAGATATTATCTTTTTTTTTCCATTTTAAAGCTGAGAAAACTGGTGCACAGAAAAGTTAAGTAACTTTCCAATGTTTACACAGTGGTATCAGGATTTAATCCCAGGAAGCCTTGTACATTAATACTTGTTCTTTATCATTATGCTATGTTAATTAAAGCCTACAGTTACAGAAAATCTATTGATTGGAGTATTGCTTTTAGACCAAACCATCTTTCTAAAAGATCTATTTCATCCAACACAGAAAAAGAAAAAAGAAAAAAAAGAAGGACAGAAGAAAACAGAGAGAGGAAAAGAAAATGGATATGAATATAGCAAGAAGAGTTCAAGGTTGAAATTAACCTATTTGAATGGAAATGAAAACTTTTCAGGCAGTTTTATTCCCAAGTATTACCTATTTCATGTCCTTATTAAAGTCACAGGGCTGAAGTGGAGGTTTATAACTTCGTGGAGTTTAAGCCATCTGCCTAAAGTGGCAGAAATAGCCACAGAGTTTAGACTCTAAGCTTATTCCACTAAACCTCACTCCAGAATTTTCGAATCACTGAACTTGGGAGTCAGGGGACTTTGTTGCCAAGAAGAGAAAGTAGATTTTCTGGTATGATTTATATTCTGAAAATCCCAAACCCGTAATGTGTGATTGTGGTTTGATCTCCCTTGAGCTGGCAATTCTTGGACTTTGTGTTGAGATGACTCTGTATCCAGTGGTCTGAAGAAAAGCCTGAAGGTAGGATTGTTACTTTTTGGCATAGGAATGAGACCCATCTGTAATTTCCTTCCCCTTGCTGTTATTATGAGATGATAGTTGACAAACAGGTCAGATTTTGGATGAATGAGAATTCTCTATTCCTGGAGGGATTATCTATTTTCTTTTCAAGAATATAATTATGAACGGTGCCGCCCTACCAAATATCTACAGGCACCTGGAGTCTGCCAGCTGAGGTTGTATTGTTATATTAAAGTAAACATGACTTTCTTCAGAAAACACCAATTATATGAGTGTTATTTCTTGCAAGCCTCTGGACATGAATGCATCTGCTGAGTTTAAAGTTTCCAATTCACCTTTCTTTAAATTTGCTTTGCAGGATTCCTTTCTGATTCACAGATTTTTACTATTAGCTGCCTTCTGAGCCCAGGAGGTCTTACAGAAGCTTTCAGGACATTCCCAGACAACAAAGGCTTAAAGTTCATTACCACTGGATGAGGTTTTTCATCAAGAGGTCATCACAAAACCTGAGAGAATACTGTAAGAGAGAGAGAGAGAGAGAGTTCTGAAGAGAAAGCTGCCCACTCTCTGAAGCTTTTTTTGTGGTAAATGCTAATGGATAAATCTGTCTGTGGGCTTTCTTGAACCTCTCTCCTGGGTATTTATCTAAGACTTTCTGCATCCCATTTGCTCTCCATAAAGCAAAGTTTGAGAGTAAAAAGTACAGAAAGTCAAAGGCAAGTCGATTCAGTCTTCTTAAAAAAAATAAAAGGGTTATTTTAAATTGGCTGATATAAGTTTAGAAATAAGGATTTAAATGTTTTTACCCAGCAATATTTAAAAAATAATAAAAGTAGGGAAGAAAATGCTTATTCGATTAGAAAATGGTTCTCCTCTAAAGGGCATAACAAATCTCTAGGGCAAGTCCCCCTGAAGAGAGATAATACTTATTATGATAAAGAGGCATCTAAGGGTTTTTTGTGCCCATCAGAAACTCCTGTAATAAAGCTAGTGGCTGTATTAACCATGGTTCTAGTTTCCATAAATTTAATACTTTAACATCTACCTGACATGCAAATGCCAGACATTTCTTGTTCTGGACAACCTGATAATATGCCTGCATCGCTTTGCTGTGGCCTCCTGTCTCCCTTGTCTAACCCAACTACTCCTCAGGAGAGATGCTCTTCCAGGGTCTACTTTTCAAGTACAACCCAATCAATTTAGAGCCCACACCCCAAATAACTCCTAAATCAGGCTCTCACACTCTGGGCCACTATCCCCCTTCCCTAATCACACAAAGCCAGGTAATAGACAACTAGGTACAGCCCCCATGTCACGGAGACTACTGAAATGATCCAAACTAGCCTATCCAAAGCCTGCACACCATCTTGCCCATTCTTCCCTGTGGAAATCACAATAAAGGCTCTTGCCACAGATCTCCTTTCTTCCTCTGCCTCCTGCCAAGCCTGGTGTTTTACACTATGGCCCTGGATGGTGTGGTGCGCCCCCTCCTTTAGAGATCTCTGAGTAACAAACTATCTTTGTCATGGTACTTGTCTCCTGATCTGTTGGCCTTATTATATCTCCAATGTTCTATTAATGTTATATTTTATTTATTTGTGTATATGTGTGTGTGTGTGTGTATTTTTTTTTTGTGTGACGTTGGTTAACGAAATCCAGTAAGTTTTAGCTGTACACTTTAACAGTAAGGCATATATATTTACGCTGTGTGTTCATCTCCCATAGTTAGATTTCTTTCTGTCACCACATATTTGACCCTCATTATCCTCCTCTCTGGTAACCACTAGTTCACTGTCCATGTCCATTAATCTGTTTCTGTGTCCTGTTCATTTGTTGCTTTTAGTTTTATATCCCACATATAAATAATATCACATGATTTTCAACTTTTCCTATTTGGCTTATTTAATATGCTACATTTTAAAACATTAGCTATTATGCAAGGTTACCACACCTTGTACATTATCCCAGAAGTCTGGTCACAGACTGGTCCGTGGATGATCATGTGACACAGAGCAGCCTTCTATAGATTGGACAAGGCCTGTGAGTTGGTCTAGCACAAAAGTTTTATGGAATTAGATTTTCTTGATTGCAAGTAAGTAGAGTAGTAATAAACCCCCTAATGTGGACTGATCAATAATTGATTGTTCTCTACCACTGTAACCCAACCCATTGTTCTTGGACTGGTGGCATAAACAGCTCCTGGGAGCTTGTCAGAGTCACAGAATCTCAGGTACCTCTGAATACCTGAAGCAGAATCTGCATTTTAACAAAAATCCCTAAGTGATCGCATGCTCATTTAAGTTCAAAATAGACCACTTGTGGTGGTCATGAGACTGAATCTCTCCATACCACAAGCTGCTGAACTTTGAAATTCTTCAGTGGCTTTGCACTGAAGCCAAGCTTCCCATGGACTGCTCCCAGCTTGTGGTTGACTGCAGCGGGGATACTCTGTAGGCCCAGTCTATAGGAACATGGGAATCCCCCGACAGGTAAATTTGGCTCAGGGATGCTCTGATAACTTGGCTCAATTTCTCTTAGAATTGAATTCTAACATGTTTGCATCAACCTTCCTTCTTTCCCCGCCTCCTTCACTTAGTGTCAGACCTGCATGGTAGCCCAGTAGCTCTCTCAACACCACTGTATTTTCTCTCGTAGGCATTTTCCCAAATAAATTGCTTACTCCTTTAATTCTGTCTCAGGAGTCTACCTTTTAGACAACCTGGATTAACACACGGGTCTATGCCACTTCAAGTGGCAGCTTCCAATCCACAAAAACTACAAAACTGATGCAAACAAACGAACAAACAAACAAAAGTGGTTGAGTTGCAGATATGTATGTATGTATGTATGTGTGTATATGTATGTATGTGTGTATGTATGTATGTGTATATGTATGTATATGTATATATGTATGTATGTATGTGTGTGTGTGTGTATAGCGCCTATGAGCAAAGCAGAAGCCTCATTTATCCTTTCCTGAAGTTATGATTCAAGAATAAATATTAGATAGATGTTGGACATAAGATGACTATAAAGAAAAGAAAAAAAAATGGACAGTTTACCAAATCTGTAGTGGGGATCTAATTTTTGTTTGACTCAATCACATTTGTATTATGTCGATAGCTATCTTAGGTATAGATAGTAATAAGCATCCTTATTTAAAGAACAAGTGTTAAATGTTTTGTTGTTATTCTGAGCAAGTGTATGAAGAAAATTAGTTAACCTACATGGATTAGGTGAGAGGGAAATAATCCAGTACCAAGCCTGGAATCTAATGTTTCAGCAATAAGAGAATGGCTAGGCCTTACGGAAATTAGATATAGTACTAATTATCTTCTAAAAAATACACTGAAAAAAATTTTTTACCAATTACATTGTATTCCATGTATGAGCATACATACTTAGCTTGAATTTTTTCAGTTCTCTAAGAATCTTATAAATTCATCATCCTGAAAAGAAATATTGAAAACCATTACCCATGGATTTAGAAATATTGCACAGGGCTGAAACTGACCAGAAATGGTCTTCAAAGTAAAAGTAATTTGAGGATAAGGTATCTTCAGCACCATAAAAGTGGCAATCACCACACTGAGGGAAACATCCATGCAGTCTCATTTTCTCTTTCTGTACTCTGGAGGTGGGTGTCATCTTTATTCAACAGGGGAGGAAACCAGGTTTCATAGAAGTTAGATAACTTGAATGAAAACTATGCATTAAGAAAGTAAGTAATCTGAAATTTGAAAGCTGTTCTGTTTTGTATCAAGCTATTTTTATTACTTTCCAGCTGCATTGCTTAATATTCTTATAAGATAGAACATAAAACTATATAACTATAGCATCTTCATGTACAATAACGTGAAATTTTTTGGAATACTTTTACCTATCTCTGTACCCCAACGCATAGCATTTTGATTAGAACAGAGTATGGCGACAAGCTTACAGTGTGAACAGCTCTGATTTTCAACCATACCCAGGAGCTGAAACAAGATTGATGGTGACTGGAAAAGGGCATGAGGAAACCTTTTTGGGGAGGAATGTTCTATATATTGATTGGGGTGGTAGAAATGTTCTGTGTTTTGACTGAGGTGACAGTTACATAGGTAGATAACATTTGTCACAATCCATTGAACTGTACACATAGAAATGCATTTTATCATATATAAATTAAATATCGATAAAGTTGATTTATGAGTTAAAAAAATGTTCCAGTGTTATAGCAATTGTATGCTCATAGACTATATGTTCTCTTTAGATTCATGATACTCTGCAAATAGTAATGATAGAATGAAGATTTTGCTTAAAAATATGCATTTTCCCTGCTGTCTCTTTGGAAAGTTTTCTTACATTTTATAGCCTATTATGTATTATATGTAACATGCAACAATGACTCTCATCCTCTAAAAACACAAAGGATTTTTCCAAGTTATATTGTATTCTAGAAAATATATATTTTGTGTGATTTTGTGCAGTATTCTAAGAATATAAGAATCTGAAAATAAATATTACAAACCACAGCCCAAGAAGTTGGAGATATCGTACAAGGCTGAGATTGACAAGAAATGGTCTACAAAGTAAGAGTCATTTGAGGATGAGGTATGTCAGCACTAAGTTAATCAAAGTAGGCACTGTCCCAAGGAGTAAAAATGCCAATTCATTTAAATTTATCCAGTTAATATTTATGGAAATTATAATTAAAAAATTTAGCTCCCCAGAGTCAACTAGTTACACCACAAGAAAAGTAATTGATGTAGAAATATTTACTTAATGCCAAGGGTCAAGTTTAGTAAGAAGCTAGATTATATTTATTTTGTCTTTCAGAGATTTCATTAATAGAATCAGTATATTCCCTTTCAAATGGTGAACTTGTTTCTTCCCTTTCTCTCTCTTTCTCTTTGTCTCTCTGTACATGTTTATATACACAAATACAGATACACACAAACATGTGTGTGTGTGTGTGTGTGTGTGTGTAATTAAGGATTTAGGTTGCACAGTAAACTGCTAATCTGACTTACTATCTGATTTACTAAGAGAACTGCTAAAGTGCAAAATCATTATATTGAAAGAACATTAATGTTGAAAGAATAATAAATACAAGGATTCTATCCTCAATGCATAGAACCTGACTTCATCATATTGGTTTTATTATCTAATTTATTTTTTCGGATTACACTAAAATGTTTCACTGTGCATCATTTATTGGTTCGAATTTTTCTTGAAGTATTTAGACTTAGTATAAGCACTGAGAGCCAACAAATCAACACTTTTAGCTTGTGCATTGATCATCAGTGACCATTTAATCCTTTCCTATATAAATTACTCAATTCATTAGTCAGACCACAGCTGCCAAGTCACCACTAGTTATATTCAGGGGAAGCTCAACATTCTTCACTGAGGGGAAAGCCCTACTTAGATTTCTATAACACCCTCACAATTAGTCGCTAAATTTAACTTACCTCTGCTCTTCCGTGGCTTCAGAGATATTAATTTCCTTGCTAACCCACAATTAGAGGAGTAAATCATAGGCAATTTTCTCTAGGGAATCTTGAATTAAATGCAAATTGCTTGAGTGATTCCTATAAGTACAATTATATTGGTAATGCATCAATGACCCCTTTGTGTGTTTCTGTGGAAAGGATGTGACTCTAAATTCTCTTCTACTTTAAGGCAAATACTCATCTCTTAAGCAATCTGAAGACATATCAACTAATATGAGTAAAGGAAAAATGAAGTGAGGAATGGATTCATTTTCATAATATGTCATAGAATAAAGTCCAATAAAAAAAACTTTTTTGTAATAAAATGCCTTTACCAAATATATTGTTTTCTTTTAAAAAGATGGGAGCAGAGCACCTCAATGTAATACTGAAGTGACTCTAATTTAGGAATGAATTCATTCAACATTCCTTCCATACTTACTGGTCTTAAATTCACTGCAAATGCTTTGTGGAAAATGATACCATATTCTATTAAGAGATGTCATTCCCCCAGCCCTTTGTGAAATCTCCTGTTTTCAGTATATATAAATTCTCATCAATGTTGATTAAAGAGACATGTTTCGAAGTATCAGTGCTATTCAATTACAAAAGAATGGATGTAGTGAATCTGTAGTTCCATGATTTTTGAAAAGGGTGCCAGACAAAGCAGTATACTTCCTTGATAGAACTGCCCTTTTAATGTAAACGTCACAATTCGGGGTGATTCTAAACATTAACTTTCCCTGCCAAGCTGTTTATTTTACCCCTGTGTGGGTACTAGAATGTTTAATAATACAAATCTAACAAAATTGGAAATTTTCCCCTCTATAACATAAAAAGCCACAAAACCTGAAAGGTACTAAGTTTCCAGTCAAAATGCACATTTTCAATAATCCTTTCTTGTGCAACTACCATGTTCTAGGCTCTAGGCCAGGCTGTAACAAGGCACTGAGTGTGGACCTAGTGGATATACAATATGCACTTATCATGTGTGCTAAAGTGCTTAAAATATCTGTATACATTTTATTAACAAGTATGTAAACAAAATGATACATATTAATGAGTGCTTACTGAACATCAGACCCCATATTAGGAAATGTGCACATAGCATTTTGTTTAGCCCTTACAGAAACCTCTGGAAATACATATCACTATGCCTATTTTACAGATTTAAAAAATAGTTTCACAGAGTGCAAGTGACCCTCAGGGTTGCACTGGTAGTAAGTGATAGAGCTGGAAAACAAACATGTGTGCCTGACTTAAACCTTAGACGTTTCCAATTTGTCTCATATGCTGTGATGGTGTGTCAACAATCCAGCCCTGGAAACTCTAAAGAAATAATTGTAGCATGTATTAAACCCAAATGAGAACTAGGTCATTAGCCTGAATATGCACACTCACAATATCTAGATCTTTGCTATTGACTTAGAAAGAAGTATCTCTAAATTATCAACATAATTGCTTTAATTTTTACTTCTGATGTCAGATGTAAACAAAAAGTCAAACTTTATATTTACCTTATGTTAGGTTATTATATTATCCCATCCTGTGCACTCAGATAAGTTTTGTTATTCAACGTTCAATTCTTTATTCTGAGATTCAAAATAGGGATTTTAATTAGATCCACATTTCAGTATTGACTAATGATGATTTTTCATTGCAAAGGAGAATTCAATTGGAATTGAGGGTTTTTGTCTGAACTCTATGCTTAAACAGTGGATATTTTGAAACGTCTACTTTTTAAATGTTTTCTCTGTTATCAAAGATTAGACACCACTACACTCCTTTATTATGCTATTTTTCTTCATAAGCTTCATCCTTTTTGACTTGGATTGTTTTATCCTCTTTTCCCCTTAGGATTTATATAGTTTCAAAATTCTCCTCATTGATTACAGATCATAGTGTATTGCCCAATCTCTTGTAATGTGTTCCTTCTCCAAAACTTTGATAGTCTTCCATTTGTAAGGGAAGGGGTTAGAAGAGAGGCTATACCTACTCATTTTGTTATTCAACACAGTCACCACATGGCATTTCTCAGTCCATCCTCTCCTGTTCCAGTTCATGCTCTCCATTGTTGATATGCCCTGTTCATGAAGCCACTTGAAGGGGCTTCAATATTTCATGGCTCATGGAGCCCTTTGATATCCACTGATGGGTATTGGTGAGAACATAAGCCATTCAATACTTGTTAGATGTAAATAACTCTGGAGTCATATGAAAACCCATTAGTGGTGACAGTGCCCTTCTTTGTCATAAAATGTTGAATGATCTTAAGTAGGAGATGGATCCTCTAAATTGGTAACAGGTGTAAAATTAGAGGAATGGACTGTGAAAAGATTATGTAATGTTGGAATGAGGAAATTATTTTGTTATTGCTTATAAAAGCATTGAATATAATGTATTTATGCATTAGCTAGGCTGAAAATATGTATTTCCTTTTTCTACAAACACCAAGATACATTAAAATGTTCTTGAAATTCTGTAGGTTGGACAGATCCCTACAATCTCCATATTGCTTTATGTTTACAATGAACAACCGAGACTAAAAGAAGAATTGGACACTGGGATAGAATAGTTTAAAGAAGCAAATATCCTCTGAATCTCATTATGTACATATGTACATACATACATAATTAGTCCCATTATACTAACCATTGAGATTTACTGATCTTTCTTTGATCATACCAGACCTCTACATTTACCCTTCTCCTGGAAGAAGCTCCCAGCCCACCCCAAGTTTCTGGTAGCTCTAGACAGGTGTCTACAGATGCTATGAGTCAGGCTCTCAATTAGACTCATACACAGCAGCTCCAGAACCTCCTTGCCCATGTTCTGTGACCAGGAAGCCACGTGAAGGAAACTCAGTACTGGCCCTGTTAGTGGTTATGGGGACAGTGTCTATACCCATGCCAAGTGAGCAGTCTGTCTTGATTCTCCAGGGCCAGAACACCATGATATTCCTGGCAAAAATGGGTAGTATATTCATTCCCCAACGTGGTGCAGCTCACTCTCATTTAAGCACTGAGATACTTTTGCTCTCTCCTAGAGGTTCATAAAGACTACCATGAAGATGATTCTTTCAGGATATAATATTCACCTCTCTCTTCTCTTATTCACAACTAGCCCAAGCAGCCAATTACCATCTATCCCCTTTTCCCTGCTTTGTATCTGAGTAAATGAAGAATTTCTATAGATGGACTGCAAAATTACCTACAAACAATTGATGCCTCTCACATCTTCTATTTCTCTCTTCAACAAGAAAATATTCCCATCCAATAGGTCCAAAGAAGGGTTATTGGCCAGTGAATTCTGTAAACTCTGAAGCTTATTTTGGGATTGGTGAAACACTTTGTGCTAGATTAGTGAATTTGGGAAAATACATGGGATCACTTGGTTGGATGCTTTCATTTAAGGGTAGGAGACTGAAATCTAAAAGGCATGCCCAGTGTCTCAGTTACTTGGTTATAAATCAAACTAAATCATAATAAAACCCTCTACATATAAAATAAGACTCTCCTGTCTCTTTACACAAATGTAACGTGCTGAACTCAAAAGTATTTAATCATCTTTTTATTTCCTTTGCCTAACATTATACCTTGGCACATAGAAAGTGGGGGGGCTCGAAATACATATGCTGAATAAAGTCAAAGAGAAAGTACTCTAATTTCTAGATTAATTTCATTTCATGTTTACCTGAAGGTACTTAACAAATCACAAGAAATCACAAGATATATTACTTCTCATACCATCATTTAATATGCTGTTTAGTTAGTTATGCCTTAGATAATTCAAATTGCGATGAAAGTGAAGCCAATATTCTATGGTACAATGAGACCTCTTATAGTGTTTCGTGTTCAGGATTGCAAAGAAAACAAATTACCATCAAATCTAAGTTTTCACACGAAGGTTACATTTTGTTTCATCTTGGGGAAAAACATTCGAGATTTTTGAGTCTAAAAAGAAATCGTAATTCCATCTGATCTCGGAAGCTAAACAGGGTTGGGACTGGTTAGTTTTTGGATGAAAGGCCACCTAGGAAGACCAGGTGCTGTAGGCATGAAAGATAAAAAATAAGGGATCGTAAGCTGACAAGGTCCTTGCAATCTGTGAGGTCAATCAATTGTTGCCTTGCCTATAAAAAAAAAAAAAAAATTAATAAAAAAAAATAAAAAATAAATAAAAAGGACCCAGCTTTCCATGAAAATCAATATTAGTTTACTCTCTTAAAGTTGCACATGTGTGACTTTAAAAATGGGAGCCAATGTAGGAGCCATAAAATCTTTCATGAAACCTTCCTGCTATTTAATAATGCCTTTATTTTATGAGGGTAATTTTAGTTGGCAGGCTCTAGCAATTAAATTAAGTTATACTTCTGTTAGAGATTTTTTAAAGGAGTCAACAATTTTTTTCCATATGCCAGAAAAAAAAATCATTATTCAGGAAATGTTTTTTTGCTATATTCTATCACAGACAGTTTGTATATAATTGGTACATTTAGATATAGATCTAGCTTCAAAACAGGGCTAAAATAACCATAGTTAATAATATGAAGTTTAGGGGGAATCTAGACAGTTCGTCAACAAATAGAAAAATACCATATAATTTTACTTATATATGGCATCTAAAAACCAAAATAAATGAACAATCAAAACAGAAACAAAGTCATTGATACAGAGAACAAATTGATAATTTCCAGATGGATGGGAGAATGGGTAAAAAAGGTCAAGAGACTATGTACAAATTGACAGTTATAAAAAGTCACAGGGATGTAAAGCACAGCATAGGGAATATAGCCATTAATATTATAAAACTATGAATGGTGTCAGATGGATACTAGACTTATTAGAATATCAGAGTGATCACTTTATATTATATAACATGTCTAATCACTATATTGTACACCTGAAACTAATATAATATTGTGTGTTTACTATAATTGAAAAAGAAGAAAAAAATTAAGTCCATATTAAATGTTTTTGTGATCTATGATTTTTTTTTTTTTGCCAGGAAGTAATTAAAAGAAAAAAACATTCTTTTGAAATTTATTTCATAATCAATGTTAATAAGCAGATCTTTAAAATCTTTAGCAAGCAGAAAAAGTATGATAGTAAGAGCTCGTGTGTGTGTATGCAGGGTTTCACTCCTTAGAAGCCTAACAAAGGGACCAACAATCATTCTGGGAGTCTTTACCTGCATTATAGTTTAGTCAAGGGCTGGCTGGATGAGTATTTAACATTTTAAAAAAATAATAAGCTCTTGGAAGACCTAATAAAAATAATGACTGTTCTCTGCAGAAAAAAAAAAAATAAAAGAATGGAGAATCACAAAGAACTTTTCTTGCAATTTTAGGCAACTCACTGACCCCAGAAGAATACATGGACTACATGATTGGACCTCTATAGGATAACATGAGTATATCAATTTTCAAATCTCTAAGGCCAGGTACACTGTAAGCACTCAAAAATTGTGGCTGGATTAAGCAGTATATTTTTTGTTGAAAAAATTAATGAGAAGTCATGACTGTATAAATAAACATTAAATTCATTTTTAAAACTGCCCTTATTCACATGGTATTACAACATAATATCACTTTAGAACTCTTCCAATTATGAGAGTTTATCTTATAAATAATTGGATTAGAGATTTATGCTATTCCTTCTACAAAAGAAAAAAAAAAAAGATCAAATATTGCCCATGTTTGTTTTTTTTAAGTGCAGTTGAAGTAGAAAAGTTATTGATGTAATAGTAATTATAACTAGTAATAACTTTAAAAAGCTGGCTGCATTAGAAAAAGCTGTATATAATAAAAACTGGCCATATATTTGGAAATGTAAGAAAAACTACAAAACGAAAAGCACTCAAAGATGTAGGAAATGTACCTATAGGTGGGAGGAGACACAGTTTTGACAGGGAGCTCTTATTAATGTGTACAAATTTCAGTTGGTCCTTAAAATGTGAGAGGAGACAGATCTAGGTTAATTGGAGTGGAAAGTGTTATCAGGAAGCCAGATTCTAGATCAAATCTATCACTCTTTGGTTGTACGAGGAGACCTTAGGTAAATCACCTAAGAACATTGGGTCTGGAATCTATCCATTACTTGCAAAATAAGGAAGCTCATTAACCGAGCTTGAAAATCTTTGCTAGTATTAAAAAATTCAACTTTCTGTGCTACATCATTACTTGCCGAACTTCAAAGCATGACTCAAACTACACCTCACCAATTTCAAATTTTTCTTGCTCCAGGTTTTGTGACTCTGATTTTGGGCACATAATATTTTAAAAAATAAGAGTAAAATAAGTAAATTAAAAATAATTGAGTATAAATTGAAATATTAGTCACTAGAATGAAAATTATTGACTTTAATATGGAAAATAAAGTGAAAAACAACTTACAAATAAATGTAGTAAGCTTGCAAGACACTGAACGTTTAATTTTGCTAGTTTCATCAAAATGTATCATTTAAAAGTTGAAAGGCTTATATTTTGTCAAGTCCAAGTGTAAATATCAAAGATTTGGAACAGAAATTTGTTATGGTAACAACAATATGCATAGTCTATTTTAGTTATATCACCACCACCCACTATTCAGAAGGCTATGAGGTCAGGGGGTATTTGGAGAGATTGGTAGGCAGTGGGCTCCTACTAATCTAGACAGGCGGTTAATAAGAGCTAAGTTTTAGACCTTCTAAATTACTAACTTTCTCCAGAGTCTCTCCCAAGATAGCTCTTGACATGTTGAATGTTTTACCCTGGGAAGTAGCTACTTGTGTGGAGAAGAACACTTCTTTAAGGCCGAGGGAGTCAGCCCCAGGGTTAACCTTCCTAGATTTTGGAATTATTATGGGTGAGGGAATGAGGGAGGTAAGGTTGAATTTCCTGCCAATATCAACAGGGAAAAAGTGTTCAAGTGGGCAAGGTAGGTGTAACAGCTGGAGATCAAAAGGCAGCAGCTTCCAAGGAAAAAATATAAAGCAATGCTAAAGTGCTATTGTCCACTGCTTGGGTAGAGTAAGTATTTTCATATCTTCCACTTTTTCCTGGGTATTAATTTGAAATGGAACACTCATTGAAGAATTTATGCATTTTCCCTATGTACTACTAAATAGAAAAGATTACCAATTAGCCAAATTAGCATTTTGAATACATAGTACATCACACTGCACTAAGGAATCTACCTACCACATGTACAGAGACAACAAGCCAATAATATAGAATGGGGATTAAACGAAGTCTACTGTTTATGAGAAAGAAGGAAGGTTTGAATGAAATTCCAGAAGACTGGCAAAAGAATGATCACAGTGGCATAGCACCAGATCATAAAAGCCATGCTAAGGAGGTTAAACTATCTCTTGCTATAATAAATGATAACTACAAAAATTATTATGTAAGAAAACTATAGCTTAAGAAGTTAAAAGTAGATATAAGTTAGTAAAAATATGCTGAAAGAGTAAGGAGGTAGTGGACAGGAGTGGTCAAGAAATGTTCAATAAATGCTTCCTAAGGAAAATGAAATCACCATTTCCCTTCTATCTGCTAAACTAGATTCTGAAGAAGAGTAGGAAAATAAGGAGACACTGTATTTCCTGTCCATAGATCACATGATTACAGTCTCATTTCTATTTAGGATACAGAATAAAACCACAATATGCAGTCTTTCAACTTAACAGTATTCTTTTTTTTCTATACTTAACTTCCAGAAATAAAGATATATGAAGAAATCTGGAAATAAGCAATAATTTATTTTTTAAGAGTAAATTCTAAGGAATATGTTATAGTTGATGAAATCTACTCTCATATCTTGATGAAACTTCATCTACTGTACTCTCAAATTTGAAATGACAATATTAAGGAAATAGAAGAATACAATCATCAGAGAATATTTCATTCATTGCATTCAGCATATCATGCTCTAGCTA
Organism: Rousettus aegyptiacus; assembly: GCF_014176215.1. Classification (NCBI taxonomy): domain Eukaryota; kingdom Metazoa; phylum Chordata; class Mammalia; order Chiroptera; family Pteropodidae; genus Rousettus; species Rousettus aegyptiacus. The sequence goes on from NW_023416295.1 coordinate 73,861,114, forward strand.
ATAAGGCTATGAAGTAGACTAATAATTTTTAATCTAATTTCAACAGCAAAGATTAAATTAGTAACTTTCTGTTAACTACAGCCTGAAAATTTAATAATGAATGCCCTCTGTTCATGCCTCTTGGTTAATCAAGAGACAAAGATTGATTTCTCTTGGGAAAATGATATGCTATTGTTCAATTTATTTACCAGTAAAAATTATATTCAAAAACTTCATGCATCAAATTCAATTACCAAGTAGATAATTCCATATAAAAATGGGTAACGTAGTATGAAATGTGAGGATTTAAGCCGAGGTTTTAACATTATCATTTTCCAAGGAATACAGAGGGTGCAACTGTAAGTAATAGGTATATTTTCTTGATTCTTAAACTATGTTCTGGTCAAAATGAAAATATAAAGACAAAAAAAGAAAAATAAAATAGGAGCAGGGGATAACAAATTTCTATTTTGTTACTCTTGTCTGCCTTTTCGACTTCAGGCTTTAAAGGTTGTCAGCATCTTGCCTCATATCTGTGTGGCTTTGTTTCCCTCTGATCCACAAACCAAAGGTAAAATTGGACTCATGAGCTGACCTTTACCATCAGCTATTCTATTATTTGAAGATGGTAATGGATTTTCCTGATGGTGGAAGTTGTGAGCCATGAGTATTCTCACTTATCTCACTGTTCACGTGTGTGATAGCGTGTGATAGCAGGGGGCAGCAGGAGAAAGCAGCTCTTAGGATAACAGAAGACAGGTATAGCTGCATCATGGTTTATTAGCTTCATAATATTCTCTAATTACATATAATAAAGTTAATCTCTTGCTGATATTTAACCTGCATTTCTGTGGACAGAATAATAAGACCCATTCTATAAGCTGTGAGAGAAAACAATTGTTAAAACTATAAAGAAAAGGCCTCAGTAAATTTGGCTCCTAAATTCCTATCAATCTCTTTCCAGAAAATAAGAAAGAATTGAGGAATACTATGGATAATATGTGAAAACAACAAAGAACTGTTCTAAAATATCTTCCTTAGCTTACTGTCATAGTATTTGAAAGTACATCATTTCAAAGTGTTAATTTCTAATGTCATTTATTAACTGCTATTTTATGTCAGACATGCTGCTTGGATACACCATCTAATTTAATCATGGCAAGATTCCTGAAAAGCAGCTATTGTTAAACATTATAGAGAAGAGGAAATAGGAACAAGTGGGGTCCAAAGACTACAAAAATCTTCTTGCTTTCAAATCTCAAACTCATTCTATCAAACTAATCTACTTTCTCTTTATGTGGTTTCAATCAGGAATTTTTCTTTTGCAAGGCAAATCATCCTGGGCAGATGACAATACTATGCCTATCGGCCACTTACTCATATCTTAGTGTGACATATCAATTCAGATGTTTTATTCCCCTAGAGTTATTGTTTGGTTGATGCAAGAGTATGGGTGGGGAGGCTGATAAATTAGGGAGAGATGGTAAAAGAGAGATGGACACAGTGGCTATTTGCTGGATAGGAACACTGAACTCTGGAAAATAGGTATGAGGTGGAAAGAAAGGAATTTTGAAAAATTAAATTCATCATTTTTCTTTAGCCAGCTTTGCTCAATTGGGGTTGGAATCTGTTCGGAAAGTTAGCAAAAGAAATCTTATTTCCCTTCTGTCGCAATACTAGATCTATTTGTATCCTAAAGTAGCAGAAAAGGAATTCAAGGTTAAGTGTAAAACTGTAAAGGATGAATACAGTTGAAAACAGCTAATCAAGAAATTGTTCTTGTCTTTCTCATTAAAATGCAAAGATTAGCTCAGACCAAGACCAGATTAGACGCAGTATTCTTTAAAAAAGAGAGAAAAAAAAGAAAAAATATCAGTGTTAGATTTTTCAAAGATCGAATGGCACTGATTGCTTAATAAAATCAGGTAATAATAATGGCATGTAGAGAACCAAAAATAATCTAGAAATTAATGGAGCTGTATATTAATCTGCTAAGGAAGTACCTAATTCATTTTTTTTGAAGAATTTCCTCCCAACTTGTCACCCCTAAATGGTTTACTTTTCTTTCAATAAAAAGTAGGGAAGACAAAATCTTTAAAAAAGGAACCGAAATAGAATTCAGCCAATGTAGCCTGAAACAGGTCTTGGTTCAAAGTTGTGGCCATTGTAGCAGGTGGGTTTCCAGCAGCCTATAGTGAAGATGCGTATCAACAGCTAAGCCTTTGGCCAATGCTGCATGCAAACTTGTATCCAGATGATGGCAAAATGATAGTCCATCTTGTTAAAAATATTAAGAATAGGGAAGTAAAGGGCAGCCGTTAAATATATGGTGTGGTATCATGTGAGTAGAACTGACTTGACTTTATTTTTTTAGTTCCTAACTGTTACATAAACCTGGATTCCTGATAATTACATAATTCCTGAGAGTCTATTTCAGTAATTAATGCAGAAAAAAGATGACTCTGTTTTCTCCTTCTTCCTGTTCAAATTTCTCTCTTATCTCACTTTAAATCTAGTTAAGAGGGGAACATATCGCTATTTCTTGTGTGTGCTTGCATGGGCCACATGTGCTCACATGTACGTGTGTGTGTTTTCTTTAAGGGCACACTGAAAAGGCTCCTTTTTGCTTAGTTATGAGGCCCCAGCTTTATTACACAGTATTATTATGCACATAGTAAGTACTCAATTTGAAAATGGCCTGTGTGCTAAAGAATCCATCTTTATAATAACCTGGGACAATGTATCTCTAATTTAAAAATATAAGGCCATAAATGAACTCACCTCCTATGTTCACTGAGCATTATTTACAATAGCCAATATGTGGAAACAACCTAACTCTCCAATGACAGATGAATGGATAAAGAAAAAAAGAGGTGGGCATATACATATAATGAAATATTATTCAGTCCTAAAAAAACAGGAAATCCCATTATACACAACATGGATGAAGTTTGAGAACATTATGCTAAGTGAAATAATCCAGTCACAGAAGAATACACATTGCATGATTCCATTTGTAGGAGGTCACTAAAATAGTAAAACTCATAGAAGCAGGGAGGGAGTAGAATGATCATTACCAGTGATTGAAGGGAGGGAGAAAGGGGGAGTTGCAATTCCATAGATATGAAGTTTCAGTCATACGAGATGAACAAGTTCTAGAGGTCAGCTGTACAACCCTCTGCCTTTAATTAACTGTACTGGATTGTACACTTAAAATTTTATTAAGGGTTAATCTCATGTTAAGTGTTCTTAACATAATAAAAAGGAGTCAACTGAATAATTCTATTAACTGTCACTAGTCTATGGATCTTAAATAGAATTTGAAATAAATTATTTACTTTTTATTAGTGTGACCAGAAACATAAATGTAAATAAAGACTCAACTATATTCTATTTTTGTATATTAGGGGTGCATTTGGATAATCCAGAATACACTTAAATTTATTCTTTTTATAAGAATTATCTTTGTAATTAAAACATAATCACAAATACATGCATACATAGTTCTTTTAAACAATTTATGGGCTGTCTGATTATGTCCACTATCAGCTGGGAATCCTCAGAACCCAGATAATCTTTTATGCAGAAGATTAACATATTTATAACTTTCTCAACAACAATGCTTTGTTAGAATCTTCTGAGATAAAACAAAATTTTTAAAGCTCCAGCACACTATTAAATTCTTTAAATTACTTTCTAACATCATTAGGAATGGATTTTTAAAAATATAGTCTTCTGTATTTAACCTGTGAATTGTCATCAATATAAAACATAATTAAAATTTACACTGTGAATTCTATATCAATTAGCAAAAAATAAAAAATAAAAAGATCAGATAAGTCACCATCCTGACTGTCAATGACCCACAGTAACCTGCCCTTAGTCATTACTTACTGGATATCTTTTGAAAGTTAGTGGTCAAATACTACTGGCCAGAAAATACACATATTTTGGCTGTAGTTGCTTTATCACTAATTTATAACATCATCATGTGTGTTAGCTTGGTGATTACTCTGATCTTATGTTTTGCTCAATCTATTTGCATTTCTTCTTGGTAAAACTCAAATGATCATCGATTTTTCTAATAGATTTTTCAAAAAATGCCTACATCTGGTGTTCCTAGGTGGTCTCCCATCTAAGTACTAACCAGGCCTGACTCTGCTTAGCTTCCGCGATCAGATGATCTAATAGGTTTTTAAAATACCTATTGCTGAGTTGCTCAAGTGTCTTCTCTGACACACAAGAAAAAAAAATGTCTAGCGAAATTCATAATTATGTGTTGGACATCATGTGGTATGCATGGAGCAATGTGGGAAAGAGACAATAAAGGAAGAAGAGGTTTCTTTTTCAAACCATGACTGGTTTAAAATATAGTCAATGATACTGGGCTGGCAAAATACAAAAGCATTTTATATTGAGGATGTATTTATGATACGTGTGTGTGTGTGTACATGTGTATATATCGGGAATAATGCTGGGTTCCAATTAAGGGTTTCCTTTCCTCCCCAAAAAGTTATTGAGGTATAATTGATATACAATAAAAGCTGCATGTTTGATATATATACAATTTGATGAGTTTGACATATGCATGTTATGAGTTTGATATGTGCTTATCCACCCATGACACCATTATCAAAGTCAATCTTTAAAAGGTTCCTGTGTCCCCCTTTTTTTGTGTGGTACGAACCCTTAAGATGAGAACTATTCTAACAAAATTTAAATGCACAACACCTTATTGCTAAATTTCTAAGTGTGTAACACCTTATTATTAACCAAATTTTAAGTACACAACACTGTATTGTATATAGTCACTACATCGGATTTCCTATAACCATTCAAATTATTATTCATCTGGATCACATCTCCTACAGAGTGACTCAAGGTGATTTTTGCAGCTACCATAATGATTTTCAAATATACATTTGATTTTATTTCAGTAAATGCAATTCATAAAACAAAAACTAAACAACTTACAGTAACTAAGACTAAATTGGTAAACACCAAAGAAACAAAACCTAATGAACTCTATTTATTATAGGTTTAGTTGGTTAATATTGTCTTAAGAAGATATAGATGAAACCAAATCTGTGTTTTTTTTTCCTTTTTGTTAGTATTATAAGGCACCTTAAAAAATGTCAAGAAATATAAAGTTCCTCCTTAAATCAGACATTAACAAGTACAGAAAATTATGTTAACATAAATAGAATTTTAACTTTATCTGTGAAATCAGAGAATTGAGGACTGACAGAGTAAGTGCTACTTTGAGAATCTTGGAAAATTCATTCTAGTTCTAGATTTGCCCATCATGCTAAGAAAATCATTACATGTCTGTGACTCATGCGGCAAGAAAGATGATATACAAAGTTCTTTCTCCATTAGCAGTTGGCAATTTCAAATCCAATTCTAGTCTTAAATTCTAGTGATTTGCAACTCTCTTTTCACTTAAGGCACAAGTGAACGTTTCTCCAAAAAAAATTGTCAGGGTATATCTTAGTATAGCCATCACAGATTTGTGACTCTAAATAATATACTATGTTTGTGTACATGTACACATGTGAAATGGAAAAAAAAAGAAAACCAATTGTGAAATGAAAGTTCCATATAGATGGAGACACTTTCTTAATAATTTTTAGAGGTCATCGTCTTTATCACAGATATCTAGTATGACAATCATTATTTTTCTCAGAGAAATGAGTAACATTTGTGTCATTAGCGCCTATACGTCTAATTTCATCATTAGTGAAAATTCTATATTTTCTATTATAAGCAATTAAAAATAATGGGTAAATCCAATCCTAAAGTCATACCTCAAAATCTATTTTAATGTCAATAATTTGAATCTCAAAATGCTTTTTCTCAGAGAAGATATACATATATATACATGTGCATACTACATGTGTGTATATATACCAATAGACATTATGAATATATAAAAATATACATTATTTTTTCACAACATTCTTTAAGTACAAGAAGTTCTGACTTTATTATAAAAGTTAATATCAGTTGAAATAGTTAACCTTTTTATTCCACCTCCGTATGTCTGTATTGAGCATTTTGCTATGCTTTAATTCTAAATATGCAATCATTGATTAGAAATCTGTACCTAACTACCTCAAAAACCTCAAATTAAGCATGTCTGGAACTAACTGCATCACATCCGACCCCCAGAGTGTTCTCTGTCCATTAATGGTGTTAGCTTCTCACTGGCCATCCAGGCTTGAAAGATGATTCTTCCTTAGCCCTCTCTTTCTTAAGTTCCAATCCATCAAGACATCCTGTAAATTCTCTCTGAAATGATTCCTAAGGCTATAAGCAGTTGTACTTGACAACTCACTATTCCCTTCTTCCACAAGTGGCTATGAGCCTTGACCCCTGCCCAAATGGCATTTTTCTGTTTTCTATTTTTTTTCTTTTTTAAATCTTCTTACAGACTCAGTTCAGTTGTCACTTCTTCTATGAGACAGTCACTAACTTTATTAACTAGAATTAAATTAACTGTTCCCCCCTCAGTGCTTCTGAAAGTCCATCTATATAAAAAAAAAATACACAATAACTAGAATTCAATGAATTAGGTGCTGTGTGCGCCTTCGGGTAAGGATTACATCATATTCTCTTCTGAGTGTACTGCTCCTGGCACAGTGCTCAGTATATTCAGTGACCGCTAAAGCTTTCAGCTGGGACTAGGGGCTTCTATTCCCTTGTGTACGAGACCATTAGAGACAGATAGTAGCTAAGACTAAAGACGAGCTCTCTTAGGTTTTAGTCCTAGATTCATGACTTACTAGCTGTGAAACTAAGAATGCTACTAGGCACACTCAAGCCCAGGGCTATCTATGCTAGCATTTCCTAAACTATGTCCCATGTATTTCCTGTGATCACTCACTGGGGATTCTATGACTAAACACATTTAGCAAATGTAACATATCTGTCTTGTCACCTGGAGATTTACACTTTACATTAAAAGTTTTGGAAATAAAAAATATAAAAAATAAAAATTTAGTTCAGTTCAATCCTCTCTCTGAAAATCATTTGATGAACACAAAAATTTACACAATTATCTCTACCCTTAGAACACTAGATAAGTTCTTGGTAAATACGTAGAATATAATTGAAAAGATGGCCTATAATGATAACTAAATTTGACAGCAGTTTTATATGGAAAATAAACTTTATAGATAAGCTCTTGTAGAATGCTATTTTCATTAGCCCAAAGGAACCACACTTTCTAATTTTAGAGGCATAGTCCTAAGAAGCCTTAGATATGTGAAAGAGCTAATAAAATCTACTACTTTACTTATGTGATCTGATTTTTAATATCTTCTCTAACTCAAAGTATTCTGAAACACTGTTTATATTTAGAGGGCTTTAGGGTTGTCAAACTACAACTCATGGGCCAAATCCAGTCCATGTCTGTATGATGTTTTCTTAGATCCCAGATATACTCATTTGTTTGTTTACGGCTGCCTTTACCAATCAAGGGCAGAGTTGAGTAGTCCTGACAGAGATCATGTGGCCTAAAACCTACCTGGTAAAAAACCTACCTGGTCCTTTACAGATGAAACTTGCTGACCGTGATTCTAGGATAATTTTTTATTTAAATTTATACAGCATCTTTTTAAAAGTAACCTTACAGAATTTGTTATCCATAGTAATTCAATCTGGAAAATAACTAGTTAGTAACCTTATCTAATTTCAGAACAAAACCTTAAAGCTTTCATAGATATACAACTAAAACACTGAAAAACTGGTATTCCTGAATGAGTTGCACAAATCGTGGTATGAAGACATTCTTCGTGTTTTGAGAAGTAATTAAGACTTGCATGCATACTATTTTCAAGAGAAGCTTTTCTCAAAATTCAGACTTGATTTTCACAGCTTTACAAAGTTGTATCTACAAAAATCTAGTTATTTCCCATTGTCCTTCACATAGTTAAAATTTTAATCTTGTTAATTTTTTAATGTACTTCAATTTAGCCTCTTCTGAACTCTAATGAAAATCTCTATTTGAATTATAATTAATTGGAAAATTCTTGAGAATTGCAATTTAGCTTAATCAAAAGTGAAAATTCTCATCTTTTCTCATGAAAGATAGAACTTCAGAGTAATTGCTCAGTATGTAGAACACTCTACATGTAAATTTAATAAAATAATCTAATACAGTTACTGTTTCTTTTTTATTGAATTGCAGAATTTGATGAGACCTCTGTAAAGGTTTTGTGTTGATATTTTAAGTTAGCATAATGTATTGTAAATCAAAATGAGTTTCTAAAGTCTCTAGAATATGAGCACAGTTTTTATAAATATTAAAATGATAACTATGATTTTAAATCATAATTATCATCTTAAACTTGATGATGAAAGACTATCCTAAATATTTCTTTATAGAATCATTAATGCTAGTTTAAGATCCTACTCTTATCTCAAATATCAAAGAGTGTTCCAAAAATACTTTAAAAGTGATAAGTCTAAGACCTTAACATTGAATGAATATCTAAATAGATATGAACAAAGAATCCAATATGATTGTTATAAATACACACGAAGAGTAGATGACATCACTCAAGCACACTGAGAGCTCTGGGTTTTCTGAATTTCTTCCTTAGAATCTCTGAAAAAGAATACCCTATTCTAGAGAGACTTATGCTTGAAAGGAGTTATAAAGAGCTAAGAGAAAAAATAAGTAGAAATAAAAGTCCTTAGAATGATTTATTAACATTAGCAATATAGCTATCATTACCGAGGATTAATATAGCCATAGATTGTGGTACATGATTTTTGTGTATTATTTTTTCATATGCTAATTTCATAATGTAGATATTATTATCACCATTTGTCATGAGGGTGTTGAGATTCTGAGAGTTTAATCCTGAAGAAGATCAATAATAAATAAAAGCCTATAAATTTTAAGACATGTTTATTGGACCTACAATGCCTTGTCCCCTTTTACTGTGCCCCAAGACACTAATGGAAAGGCTCACTATTTAGCTAAAAAGATGGACCAAAAAGTACAATAAACTATTATAAAATCTTTCTGTCACCTAAGGTACCTGTGTTATTGTCCAGAGTTATGGACTACAGAAAGCTTACAGGGGTGAACAACGGAACACTTCTTGGGAGATATCTGGCATTCCTATACATCCTGTCAAATTCAGTTGACTGTGAGGTCTGTATCTTGGGAGGTGGGAGAAGGACGGTCCCACTAGTAAATCTAAAAAAAAAGTAGAGAAAAGGCAGACCCAAGGGCATAGGCTTTGACTACTAAAACCTGAAGCCATTTCAGTTTATTCCTTCAGGTCTAATGATTTAAATAAGACTTGGAATAGAAAAATATTCAAGGACAAAGGCTGATAAATGGCACACAAAAGAAGTTTTAGGAAAAGCTTAAAGTTCTCAAGAAACAGGATATTAAGGAGACATTTTAGAGTGGTATTTACAGAGGGGAATTATAAGTGGCATGGAAAAAATTCATACTAATACATTGAACTTAAACTTCAGTGGGAAGGGTTTTGGTTAGGAGTGAAAATAGCTTTCTGAAAGTGAAGAGCAATAAAAGCTGCAATGTCTGGGCAAAAGAGGTTATGTAGTATTCCTTCAAAAAATCTGTGGAGTTGTTTTATAATGGATTTATTATGGCTAAGTAAGAAATCTAAGAGGACAATGTAATTTCATTTCTTTTCTGTCCGCCCTTTCCCCTCTTCCTGAGGTTGTACACTCATCCTTTTACTTTTAGAGTGGCTGTTTTCCAAGTGTGCTCTGCGGACACCTGTAAGTCCTTGAGACACATCCAGAGGGTCTATAGGCCAAAACTATTTTCATAATAATAATACAGATGTTCCTGGCTTTTTAAAAAACTCATGACCTTTGTGATGATAATGCAAAAGCAATGGTGAATAAAACTGCTGGTGCCTAAAATGAATCATGGAGTGGCACCTCATTGTACTAGTAGTCATTGCATTTTCACCACTATGCACTTGATTACACCTCTTTACATTATTACATTGCTAATTTTGAAAAGCACATACAACACTTCTGCTTGCTGAAGTTTGACGTTTCTCTCAAGGAAAGGCACTTATGTGATTGAGCTGCAGGCTGAACCAGCTCCTTTGATTATAGAACGACGCTTTGATTTAAGAGAACGTTTTGCATACAAACTATTGTTATACAGACTTGAATATTTAGAAGATAATTTCTCAAAAAATCAAGTGAGCTTGTCTCTTAAAACAAGTAAAACATCTAATAATATTAGTTTGCGATGATAAAGTTCAAGTTGTCAAGCAAAACTTAAAATTTTAAAAACTTGAATTTGCCACCATAAGCTTGGGAGGTTCCCAGTGCTTGAAGATTTTTCAGATAAGATCAGTAGTGATATTAATATGAATTTTTGATACTCTGTAGTGGCATATGTCAACAATTTGGCATAAATCAATCAATAAATATTTCCAAATGAGCTATACATGAAGTTACAAAATAATGCATGGATGAAAGACGTATTCAAAGCGCTAGGCAGCCCAGTGGATTTTAATGTAAGTATGAAAAGTGGATTATGATTTCAGATTCCACACTGCAACTAACTTTGAAAAACTACCACTTGTCAGGTCTGGTATAATCTCAAAGACTATCCAAGGTTATGCAAAAAGATCTACTAATCCACTCCTATTTTTTCTACCATGTATTTGTATAAGGCTGGAATTTCTTCACATACTTTCCTAAAACAACTCACTGCAAAGGATTGAAGGCAGAAGCAAGTATGAGTTTTCAACTATTTTCTATGATGCCAGATGTCAAAGAAATTTGAAAAAAATGTAAAATGATACCACTTTTTAAAGCTTTTTTTTTTTTAATTTCTCCATTTAAATTTTGAGTACAGTAATTATAGATAAATATAACCCCATAAAAAAAAAAAGCTCTTTGGGATCTTCATTAATTTTTAAGAGAGTAAAGGACCCTGAAAACTAGAAAATTTGATCACTATTTTAAGGGCACTTTCCTAAAATGCTTTTAGATGAAACACTCCTATACTCTTTCCTATTTCAACTGAACTAATTTAATAAATGCTCCACAAATCTCACACTCTGGAATTAAAACAAGCAATTGATATCCATGGACACCTACTGTGTACCATAAACAAGGCACTACAATATAGACAGAAGGAATGAGACTAAACCAAGGGCTTCATATTTACTTAAACACCTGCAGATTCTAGGTATGTGACATAAGTAAAATAATCTTTACTAAAATTTAAGCCCTTTCTATTTTCATGAAATTCTTCACACTATTTTTCTATAATTTATGTTATCATCTTTGATAGACTTGAATTCCAAGAATAATGCTCTAATCTTAAAGCTACCATATGAAAGAGATAGCACACATCTCAATATAAATGATCACTGAGAGTACTGACTTCTGGCTTTCACCCACTCCACCTGCACCCCCAGCAGAGGGGAACCGTATGTCATTCTCCAGCTGCACCTCCTCCCTGTGTACGAAGAACCTGTCAATTCAAGGGGATGTGCCCACGGCAGTGTGCTCTCTGACTCCTAGAGTCTATTTAACCACATTTTATAAATGCAGGACCCTATATTTCAGAACTGCTTCCATGACTCATGTGAACCTCTTCCCTAGATCTGTTCTTCTGAGAGACAGCACTTCCCCACCCCGTGTGAGAACTCTAGGTCTGAAAAGTGGGAATGTGGTGTCTGCCTGCAGTGGATAGAGCTTGAATGAGTAGAACTGGGTACCTGGCACAGGGTAGGGGCTGAAGAACAGGAGCACAAAGCACAGGCTGGAGACTGGCTCTCCCTGTGGCACCACATTCTCTTATATAATAGCTTGTTGCCTCAATATACTTAATTATGGAAACATTTGGAATGTAGATATTTATTTGTAGTCTCACTCTAACTTGCAAATATTAAGGGATGAGCCTGGCTATTGATGCTTGAGATAGGTATAGGAGAGGACTGTGGAGAGAGAGAAGGAAGATGGCCATCATACCAGTATTCTCAAAGTCTGAATCACTCCAGACATTCTGATATTAGAATCCAAATTTTAATGCAAAAAAATTCCATTGTTACAATCTTGACAACTAATTAAAAATAAATTATCACCTGGTAGCAAACACTGAACCGACCAAACAATGCACTCTGAAGTCTAGCGCTTGCCAACAGGTTATAATATCTGGGCTTGAAAACAGTTTGCAATACGGTGGCATTTCCAAGGACTTTCTCCCAGAATCCTCACTAGCATCATGATTAATAACGATGTTAATAATGATAGCTATTACTTATGGAATGCCTGACATACACCAGACATTATATTAGGACCATTGAACACATTATCTCAATAGCATTCATGCTTTCGAATGTTTTTTTTTTTCTTTTTTTCCCCATCTATGGGAAAGCTTTGGAGCTCAATCATCAATTTTCACTGAGCCAGTCCTCTTTATATTAATTCTTATCAAGAAATCTGTTTATGCTTTGCATGATTTGACTGTAGTAAGTATAAAATATAGGCATATAGATTAGAACAATTTACCTGGTCTGTGGAGAAATTAAACCTTAGTACAAGATGTAATTAAGTGAGTTATTCTGCTTCCCACATTGATTCTAGGGCTGTAATTCCATAACAGATTTTGGGCAAGTGAAACTTGAACCTTTCTGAGTAACATAAGCATTGGGCATGAAACTCTTCTGCTTCCATGCCAATAAAGTGTCATCCCTTGATTATGACTCCTCTTATAGCCTTTCCATAACTCCTTCAAATAGTATTCTAGATGGGCTATAAAGTAGTTAATAAGAATAAATTAAAAATTGTACTTGGCACTAAAATGCGAATTAATTATATATTTTCTCCCAAATCTAACCATTTAAACATCTGGGTGTGTATGTGTGTGTATTAGTGCTTCATTCAGTCTAATGGCAATAATTTTAGCAAGTTGTTAAAACTACTTCTCATTTCCTTATAGGAATCTAAGGGATGTGGCTAATATGTCAGCATTGAAGCATCTCTTATAAACTCATTAGAGAAAAAACAGTCCTCTTTGGTTCATCATAAAGTAAAATAGAACAGAACATTATCGTCTGTCCATTGCCAACTAGACAATGAAACCACTGGCCTTACTGTGAAAAAAGTTTAAAGTTTTCAAGAATCAAAAGTATTAAATACAGATAATTGATCTTTCCACTGCTATGTTTTATACTTCTGAATATAAATTTTTACCAGCTGTGAGATTCTTTTGTAACATCTGCTAGATTAGAAAAGATGCATAGCGACTGTACTTAAGCACAGAAATACTTTTTCTTTGATGATTAAGGCCAAAAGAATTATGGGTAATTCATGACTTACAAATGATATAAATTATATAAAGACTGAAAATGGTCATAACTTACTTTTAATTAAGTAATAAGCCAAAACATATTTTTCAGTAGTTTTGAATAATGTGCATTTCAAATAACAGGCCATAATTCATGCAAAGAGGATCATATATTGAGTTCAATATGTTCATATTTCATTTTTACATTCTAAAGCACTTTCTATTCACTTTCTCTTAGTTCTTTGCCATCCCTATTTAGCATTAAATAACTAACTTGGCCAACTGTTTCCCCACAATTATTCTGTATTTTGCTTAGTTATCTTTCTGGTTTCATTTTCTAGACATAGAGGACTTTGGTTCTAATGCTTACAACTCTAAGGGGGAGGGAGACAGAATCCAGAGAAGTTTACGTAGGTTTATATTCAGGTCAGCAAATGTTCCATTTTTACAGATTCTTTTCCCTGAAATTTACAGATTTTATCATTTGTTTCAGCTTCATACAGGCCTGGCTCCAGTTACTACATATAGAAAAATCACCAATTTTTTTTTAACGAGTGAACAAATATACAGTTAGCAATCAGTTTTCAAAAAGCCATAATCTTTTTTACCAAAAAGAGCAAAATGAACCACAGTGATACGGCAAAATGACTGAATCAAACTTACCCCTCTTACTCTAGTTACTAGGGCTGAAATGTGCTGATTTAGTTTCTAGCTCTTAATTATAAATGAAAGCACCATAAAGAAGCCATAAGGGCAGTAAATGTAAGGCTAAAAATAGAATCTGAACATAAAATATCTAAATACACATGATCACTATAACAAAAATACCATAGATTGAGTGGCACATAAAGAACAGAAATTTATTTCTCACAGTTGTAGCAGCTGATAAATCCAAGGTGTGTGTTGGTGAAAGCTCACTTTCTGGTTCATAGATTGCCATCCTTTCCCTGTTCCCTTACTTGGAGGAAGGGTCTAGGCAGCTCTCTGAGGTCTCTTTTACAGGAGCACTAATAACATTCATGAGGGCTCCATCCTCATGTCCTAATCTTCTAATCATATCCCCAAAAGCCCCACCTTCAAATATCATCATATTAGGAATTAGGGTTGAACATGTAAATTTTTGGTGGATACAAACATTCAGTCTGCAGCCATTCTTTAACTTTGGCTATTCTGTAAAGACAGCATTTACTCAAAGCAAAATAAATAAATAAATAAAAGTAACACTTTCACCATGTCAGAAGTTCTACTCATACATAAGAATCCATTTGCCTCTGAAACATTTTTTTTTTTAAGTTGTTAGGAGGGCACATAGATGTTCAGTAGACATGAATGATGGTGACCGATCAGCCCTTGGACAAATTGCGGTGGAAATAGAAGACAGGGTATCTACTTTCTAGTAGCCTCAAGTCTCAGGATGAACCAGGATAAACAATTGCATGGATATGTACATATTAAGCCAAACATTAAGTTGATGTCTTAATACTTTGCATTTTCTAAGATTTCATCTTCACCTATTCTGAATGTATCATCCCTCAAAGGCTTTAAAAAAATTTTTAAAGCAACTACATATCTAAATTTAAATATATAAATCTCTTTAAATGCATAATTTTCACTGAAATTTCTTTCCCATAAATATGGGTATTTCACTTTTATAAAAAATGATATTTAGCTCTACTTATCCCCGCCACTTATTATTGTTACTCACATTACTAAATGGTGTCACAATGTTGAAGAGTCTATAGAAGGTTTACTTGAAATGAAACATTTTGGAGGAGTCCAAAGGAGATGTTAAACTTGGCTTCCTTCATTAATGTTGTAATGAACTCTCACCAATACATGTATAATAATTCCACTGTGCCTTTAAATTATTGGTGAGTACCAGGAGAAAGGGATGCATGTGCTACATACAGCAGGGAAAACAGGAGACACACAGGATGTCTGAATATACAGCTTATCTGATTTGAAGTCTGCTTATTTATCATATGGAATGAGGCAGTGGAAGGCTGGTCACATCAAATAACTTGCAAAATGGAATAACGCCCTCCCAGAGAAAAAGCAGTGTCATGGAAGAGCTCTAGTCAGGGCAAGTCATATCCTCATAAGGAAAGTAATTAGGTTCTTTCTTAACACAAAAGAGACTTTCTGATATTGGATTAAAAACATTACTTAATTTTTCTTTCTCAATATAAGGCTCAAAATATTCCTTAAAACTAATGATGCTCTTATCAAATTAAATGTCAAAAGAGAGGAAAATTAAGAGCATATAATAAATGTTTTAGTTCACACCTCAACATGTGTTCCACCCCAGGTGATTAGTCTACAAAAGAGCTCCCCAACTGGTATACGCTAGCAATTCAAAGTGTAATCTGCAAACCAGCGGCGTTAGTGCCATCATCTGGGAAGTTGTTAATATTTCAGTCTCTATCTCCATTCCCTCAAATTTACTCAATCAGAGTCTGCATTTTGGCAAGATCTGTCACATGATTCCTATGTACATTAAAGTTTGAGAAGCACTGCCCTACCACACCAGTGTCTCATAAGTGAATTTTAGGTGTGCCTAAGACACTGATGTTACCATCCCACAGAGCCCAAGGTCTTGAACCATTCACTCCTGCCATAAGCAGCTTGGAACACACATACCAATTTGCCAGACAAATGTAGATTTCTGTATGTGTCATGAATTATAAAATAGTTTGAGAAGTACTTGTTTGAGCTAATCAAGTTCATTCCATGACTCCTTCCAGAGATTAGTTTAGGAAGGAACAAAAAGTCAAACTTCAGCCCATGAGGTGAAGTCTTTTAGGGGAGTAGGGAGGCTTTTGGAAATTTTGTTGTTTGAGATTCCCAAAAAAGAGACACTCTTTTATTCTTCTGATCATTGCTGATCAAGAGGCTACTGCTGAAACTGCTGATGACAGTCATCTTGCTAACATCCTGAGGATGAAGCCAATGCTGAGGATGACAAAACAGACTAAAAGAAGCTACATCATTGATGACACAGCTGAGCCACAGAACGAATCAATCCTGGAGCCTTCGTTATCACTGAGTTTGTTATACAAGCTAATGTATTTACTTATTGTTTCAGCCAATTTGGGTTGACATTCCTGTTAGTTGTAAATCATCCTAGTGTAGAAGAGTAATGGGTAATTTTGCTGAGTCCAAACTGGTTTTGAGTATTTTTAAAGACTGTAATACAGTTCTGATGCTATGAGTATCTAAAGCATTATCGTCTATACTTTCAACCTATCCAACCACTCACTCGAGTTTCCAGGAATGCAAGTTCCCAGTGGAAACCCCTTGAGCAGTGGCCGAAATGAGCTTCATCAATATCTCCTGGCACATCATTATTCTCAATAAGTGCTTGCTGAAAGATGGAAGAATGAATGAATAACAACACAGGTGCATAGAATTGAAGTTGCCTTCCAAAACGTTTATGGTTACCTTGAAATCCACTTTATTTTTAAATCTTCTCTATTTGAAAACTATCCGAGCTCATTACTAAATTACTGTTGCTGAGAGTCCCTATTCACATCACACTTTCATAATTTTACCTGCCACTTTACATTACATCAGGAGATTAGTCCCAATGTCCTTATTATATAGCATGAGGATATACATGTGATATTTGCTGAATAATGCAAAATAAAATACATTTCCTATAATATCATACCGCTCCAAACCATGGTCTACTGGATACCTTATATTTTATTTTTCTACATTATTCAGGGTTATTTACGCAACCCACATTAAGTCTCCTCAGGCCCAAGGAAAAGACAGTTATTGGAGGCCACATGTTCACTTAACTCATCTCCCAGAAAAGGTCACTTGCATGTGGTTAAGGTCTTTAATAGTGCGGGAAGAGTCATTGTCAGAAGGAAATATTGCAGGATGCGGTCATAGTGCCCTTATCGATTTTCTTAAGAGAATAATGAACACGTAGTACATATCTGTGTTACTGATGCTTCTTACTGCACTCATGTTCATTTAAATAGGTGTTCAAAGAAGAAAGGAACAAAAATGGACCAAGAGGTAGGGTCCTTGTTCTAGTCAGTAATTAGGTGTCAAATCACCTTCCTGAGCCCCAGTTACCTCATTTATAAGATGATGAGGCATTAGACAGCAGACCTCAGCCCAAGTTGCACAGTAGATGATCTTCAACTATTTTTTTTTTTTTAAATCAGTTGGCTCTGGCCAGCAAAAAAAATCTGATTTAGTTGATTTAAGTGGGGGATCAGGGAAGTAAAGTTTCTGGAGTAAATCTAATGTGCAGCCATGATTGGGAAAGAACAGATTGATACTCTTGTTTTTCCTAACTTAAATTATTATTCTAGTATGTGGATGTCCTGGAACTTCTTAGTTATATTCAGTCAGATACTCTTTTTCATGGGTAGAGAATGCTACCTAAGAGTCTCCCTTCCCAGTCCTACTCTGCTCTGCCTCCTTTTTATACTTACTGCAGGTAAGCAAAACTGTACTTGATATCAGGAGAAAAAAAAAAAAGACAATATGCTGCATGGTACCTAAAGGGGAAAAGGCAAATATATGTAGGGTTATTCTGAAGCCCTTCGAAGGTCATATTTCTACCTTGTGAAATAGATCATTGTTTGGTCTCTGTACCCAGATTTACTCTTTCCCACTGTCTTGGTCCAGAATCCTCAGAGGCCAGGGAATCAGTTTCAGGGGAAACCAGATGAGACTGTATTTCCAGATAATTATAAATGTATTTTACCTCAAAGGCAAACTATTCAAAATACTCCTCCAACCCACCATTGGGCTGTAATATATTTTTATTAGAAAAAAAGCAGACTTCTGGTTATAACATGGACAGCATGCACAACATACTACTTACAGTCTACATAACCAATTGAGCAACTTCAATGCCTCTAGGCACTTTAAGTCACATGGGGATACCAGTGGCAACCTTTCATTGTGTTCTGGCCATATTTTAACTGCCAGTACCTTCATCTCTGTGCCTATGAGCTTTTTCAAAAACAGAGGAAATCTGACTATGCTTAGCCCAAAGAGCACAGACTTAATATTCCCCTCAACCAGAAACTTTTAGAAATGTCCCTATGAATATGCAAGCTTCCTGGCCTTTTAAATCTTGGGCATGTATTTTGCATAGAGTTCCTCACAAACTTAAGTTTTGGAGGCCACTCTGAGACACATCTCATTGGTTTCTTCCCTTCCCTGTAGCATCTCTTATTCACTTTCCTAATGGTGCTCCCCGAAGTTGATATACAAAATTCTTGCTCTTGGATTCTGCTTCTAGAAGAATCCAATCTAAGATAACACCATTATCAGCTTTCCAGGTAGTCATTGGGAACTGTGTGTTATATGTTTCAGGGGTGGCATGGAGAAATAATCAAAAATTAAAACCAAAAATAAATGAGAAAACAAATAAATTATATACTATCTGTATTTCCTATCACAGAGTAGGAAAAGGAGAACCAGGGAAAGGTAAATGGGAGGAGTGGGAGTGGCAAAATATAGTATTAAGTAGGTGATCATACAGGACCCATTTAGAAGTTACAAATATAAAAATACATGAGTACAGTATCAAATGTCTTTTTAAGGGAGCAAAATATAAATTTTTGGACCAATAATAATTTTAATACAGTTGTGTTCCTTTGGTCCAGAAAGAAAGAAAGAAAGAAAGAAAGAAAGAAAGAAAGAAAGAAAGAAAGAAAGAAAGGAAGGAAGGAAGGAAGGAAGAAATGAAGGAAGAAGAAGGAAGAGGAAGAACGAAGGAGAAAGGAGGACGGAAGAAGGAGAATGCCTAGGGAAAACATGGACGATTACATCCGTCCAGCCCTGAAAGCCCTTGCCCTCCTTCCCTCCTTCCCTCCCCTGTCCCTCCTTCCTCCTCCCTCCGTCCTCCCTACCTCCCTCCCATCCCTCCCTCACTCCCCCAAGAAAGAAAGAAAGAAAGAAAGCAAGAAAGCGAGCGAGCAACAGCAATTTTACTTTCACTGGCCCCCCATTTAAGAGAAAGTACATTGGCAGGTCAGCTCAATTGTAACTTCTTTCCTAATACTGCTACTCAAATTAATTTGCCTTCAAGTCTAAAGGTGACAAGATTATTATCTATTTGAGTAGAGAATGGACAACCCTCTGCTCTTTGGGAATATTCTTTAAAAGCAAACTTTACAACTTGTTCCATACTTGCTTTCAGCACAGGTGATAAGCACAGTGTCCCTTACCTTGTCATCTAGGAGAAAGAGATTTTTCTTCAGGGAAGAAAGCAACAACTTTAATCTGCTTTGGGCAGTCTATATATAAATGACAGCAGAGCATGATTTTAATTCAATGCCAAGGAAATTTGATGAGTGGCTTCCGGACAAAGGGCAATAGAGTAAATCCAAATATTCAATTTTATTAAAGTATGTTTGGTGACTTGTAACTTGAAAAGCAGTTTCTGTTAAGAGACACTGAATTAGACATCAATCAACTGATTGACATGATCAGCCAGAATATGAAATTATCATTCTTTATGAGAAAGCCCATATGAGGACTCACGAGGAAATAGAAAGATGAAAATGGCCCTTCTTCCTGGTTCAGCAGCAGCTTCCCTGGCCTGAGCTCAGAGAAAGGTGGTGGGGGGCCAGATCATGAAATGTCTTATAAACTACATGATGTAGTTTGAACTTTATCTTGAAGGAAGATCTTGAATATGAGAATACTGGTGATTTAGAAAGTTCAGGCTGCTGTGTGAGGAGGGGAGTATGTGTGTATTGCCAGGGGATGAATAGAGACAGAGGATACAATAGTTACAATGGTTATTTAGGAGAGAGGTGAGCAGACAGACTCCAGCAGGAAGGTAGTTCTGATATTTTTTTTTTCTCTTTGGGAAGAGGGAGATGGCTTGGAAATAGATAGCAGTCACTGCTATGTGGTAATCAGATAAGTTCTGAGATAAACTTTTAATCCATCCATACGGCTTTCACACTTCTTTTCATTGTGTCAGACAGATATTTCAACTAATTATCTAGAATTATAAACTATCTGTAATTAGGAAGATCTGTGATAATTTACAAGTTAAAATTAAATGCCAATTACCTACTAAAATTGAATACATGCCTATTTTATGAGCTAGAAAGTCTCCTAGGTGGATACCCAACAGCAATGCCCACATCTGAGCACCAAAAGACACGTACAAGAATGGTCATGGCAGTGTTACCTGTAATAGCCCCAAACTGGAAACAATCCAAATGTCTATCCATCAACAATAAAAATGGAAAAAATGTGATATATACAATAAAATAATGGGATATACATAAGGACATAACATAAAGCAATGAAGATGAACAACATATTGCTACACATCAGGACATGGATAAATCTCACAAACAATGCTGCAGAGTAAAAAGGCAGACAGACACAAAAGAATACACAGTACAGAATCCATTTATGTAGAGGTTTTTAGATTCTAATACTAACGTATAGTGCTAGAAGTCTGGAAAGTACTTCTGTTTAGTGAGAGGAAGTGGTAGTGAAGGAGGCAGAGTATGAAGGAGACATCTAAGGTATTAATAATGTACAGTCTGCCCTTGGTACTCATGAGTTCCACATTCACAGATTCACCAACCATGGATCAAAAATATTTGGAAACAAAATGTTACCTTGTTGCTGATGTGTTCTATGTAATTAGCCCTAGGATGGCAGCATCTGAACAGGTTCAAACTATATTTTGTCATTAGTCATATAACAATACAGTATAACTACTTACACAGCATTTACATTAGGTATAAGGTATTATAAGTAATCTAGAAATGAGTTAAAGTATATGGAAGGATGTGTGTAGGTTATATGCAAATACTACACAATTTTATATAAGTGATTTGAGCATCCGTGGATTTTGGTATCCAAGGAAGGTCCTGGGAGCAATCCCCTCCCATGGATACTGAGGAATGACTATTATTCCTTGATGTGGGTGGTAATTAGATGGGAAGGTTCACTTTGTGAAAATTCATAGAGCTCTGCTCATAATCATTTGTGCGTCTTTGGTTACACTCCTTAATAAAAACTTTTATATAAATATCTAAAGAATCACAAATTCATAGGAAATTAGTTATAAATATGTAAAAAGTTATATTCCTTTGCCACTAGAAAAAACTACAATGCTAAATAAGGTGTTCAGAAATAAAATAAAACAGACTTCCCATAAAGCAGTGACAGTAGCTTTTACTATGCCTCTAAGCTGAGTTATATTCAACTAAATTGTTTGACTTTAAATGTTTCAGTAGTTAAATGTAAAAAGAGAAGCAATCTGCATAACTTAGTTCTAAAAGTTAATATGGTATAGGTGAAAGCAAACTGAACTGGAAACAGAAATAGTATTAGAGACCAAAGAAAATTAATCCTACTTAACATTCATCAAGCACTTACTATATGCAGAACAAGATAGGAAATTTATTTCCATTTTATATTAATACAATAATTTTATGAGGCAGTTGCCACTGTTATTCCTATTTGACAGATTACAAAACTGAGACTCAGAAAAGTTAAATACTTTTCTAATGTTCCCACAGCTAATAGATGGCAGGGCAGCATTTAACCTCAAAACTGATTGACTCTTAACCCCTTATATTTATCAGTAGGTCAAGTTGGGCAAGTAATTAATTATACTTCTCTAAGCTTAAGTCTACTCTTCTGTAAAATGAGCGTGTCTTCCCAGATTTGCTCTGAGTGGAGAACAGTGGTTATGTTCATTGTTTAGATTAGGAAGGGATGGCTAAATCAACTGCAGAGAAAATCTTTTCCAGAGCTGAACTCAGCAGAAATGGTAGCCCAGCGGCAAGAATTTCAATTCTGGCAGTATTCACCAACTTGCCCGATCAGAAGAATCAGCAAAAGCAAACCTTTGTTTAGAAATACCCATTCCTGGATTCACTCTAACAGTACTGAGTATGTAGTTTTCAGAGCAGGGCCTGGAAAACTTTTTATATCGACTTTTCCTCCCTTCACAGTGATTTTGCTATTCTTATGATCAGTGAAGGTTTTAAAAAAATCTAGTCTGAATTTCAAAAGATTTAGATAAGCTTCTCAGAGAGACTATTTTTTATCTTGACTCAAGTCATGTAGGAAAAATAAATCATTATTCAACGAACGCTTTTCTGCAGAGATCTAGATCTAGGATCTTGTCAGAATGTAGGTAACTTGCTTTCTGGTCATTTAATCTCGAGATAAAGCTTGAAAACTCTAAAGGATACAAATTTGCAACTAGTAGATAACTTAGTCCTGGTGATTTAATGCAAGGCATAGTGATTATAGTCCATAATACTTTATTATAAACTTCAAAGTGGCTAAGAGAGTAGATTTTAATTGTTCCCACCATGAAAAGGAAATGATGATCATGTGACCTGAGAGAGGTGTTAGATAATGCCATGGTGATATTCACACTGCAATATGTGTATCAAATCAATAGACTCTACACCTTAAACTTATACAATGTTATATGTTAACAATATCTCAATAAAAAAACCTAGAGAATTAACATGCTATTTAGAATCTCACTTTTAAACAGGGCTTAAGCAAGTTATTTTTTTTAAGAAAAAATGCTATACTCCCATCAGTTTACAGTTTAATTTTCTAACAAGTAGGTTTAATGTAACAAAATGCTGTGGTTACATTTAAACCCATATTATTTTAATGTCCAAAGGAGGAAGGATGCTTCCATTCTGTATTTAAATCTTAAATGACAGGATGATTCAGGAAAGATATAAAAAGTAGGTTCTGCCAATATTTTTTTCTAGAAAAGTACTTGAGAATTTCCACTCAAAGTACTTGATTAAGAAGACAGTTTTTCAAAATTACAAACATAGATTATGTGATTTTCTGCTGAAGCCGATGTTATCTAATATACAATTTCAGGAGTTCAAGAGTTCAGGGCCTGTGGATGATATGAGATATAGGAGCACATTATAAAAGTTGCAAAGACAAATGTGACAAAATTTCCTTGCTTCACAATTTTACAGCTGTCCCCAGCCAATCCTGAGAACCCTGACTAGGGACGGCATTAGTGACATTTGCCAAGTCAGTTTCGTAGAAAACATTCTGGATGTGCATGGAACTATTGTGAATAACAACAAAAAGTGAGTTTAAATACATGCAGAGCAGCAATACCCAGTATTTAAAAGACACAGTAAAATGCAAAGCAGTGGATAACAGGTATAGGAAAATTTCTTCTCGTGAATGATTTTGGCAACTCTCAAGAAAAATGATCAAAATTTCAAAAGATTTTGACAAAGCCTGAGTGATATTACTTTGGAATGATCAAGAGCAGGGTATGTGTGGACTCAAATGGGGAGGGGCGGGGGGGGCGCGGGAGAGGAATCTCTTAAGAAGAAAAAACTATTTTTCTTGGAGATGCTGACAGAGCAAGAACAAAAACAGAAAAATTGCTTCTCCTTTGAGCTCTACACAACTCAATTAGTACAATGTCACAATTTGAGAGCTGAGCGTTTGAGTTGGCACACGGGCATAAAAGATACAAATGGAAGAATAAATGATACGAATGGAAGAACATTAGCCCTTAGGAGCCATTTCATGCTGTTTCTGAAATGGGTGTGGCGTCCCTGGGCTTTGGACTAATAATTACTATGTTGAGGAGAGGTAAAATGTTTTAGGAATATCTGCCTCTATTAAGTCTTCTCATGTAATCCTGAGAATGAATCACTCTACATCTCTTAATTCTATGGAATATCATATTTCATACTTAAAACAAGTCCTTACCAAATGCAACCACAACACCCCCACCCACCTACCTATGCAAGAACACTGAAATGAACTTAATCACGGAGAGCTTGGGCTGCCTGCCATATTCATGCTCAAAAATAAGACTTGCTCCATTACAGTCTGGGGCCCTTGCCAAAGTACTAAGTCCAAACTGAGCAGCACTGTGCCAGGAATGATTTGGACTAGGTTAGAATGAGGGGGAGTCTGGCTAGATGAAAAGAAGAGGCCAAAATTGGTTAAATCAAATTAAACCTCAAGTGTCACCATATTTTTCTGGCTAAACACACATTTGGATAGGATGACAGTTATCCTATTTCTGCATCCTAACATGATGCTAATAATTAATGAGGCAGTACTAAAAAAAACATAAGTTATCTCTCTATAAAAACCTTTTCTCAACCAAAAGCTTCCTTCTAGAAAAGAAATGTTCATGCTAAAATATATCTGTATTTGGGTGGTGGGGGGGAAGTATTCTTTAAAACATTATTACCCTGCTATGAAAAATAAAATGCATTATATTTATCATTTCCAAATTTAAGCTACTTCTCTTTGGGGAGAAGATACACCTTTAAAGTAACAACTGTTTCTAGAGAGCATACATATTTAATTGGTATCCTTTCATTCACCTGCAAATAATCAAAACTTTTTCAAAAATGTATTTAAATAGATAGCTTGCATTTTTAAAAAGTATAGGTGATGAATCGGTGTAAGATTTTTATTCAAAGACGCTGTGAACACAAGATTTGCAACATAAACAAAATATAATTTCCTGGAACTTTCTTTCCTTCAGTTGCATGAAGATTTCATAAAAGAAAATGTAAATCCAATGGCAGTTTAATGTCCCTATATCTTTCTATTAAGCAGAATTCCAAAAGACAAAAATATAGCAAGAATATATAATACAATTGCACTTAGATCTACCCAATGCATTACAGATTGTAAAATATCAAAGTATATTATGCATTTTATTATGCACAGCAGCATCAAGGGCATCAGCCAACTGATCTGATAATCCATTCAACTATTTAGAAGTTTTCCACTTAGATAAGAGCTTTGAATAAGCTTCATGCTTGAGCTATTTAGCATCACAAATATGCTTTGCAGAAAAGTTACTCAAGTATTGCTGTCATTTGGTATCTCTAGATAAAGAGCTAACATGTTGATAGATTTGGGTTTAAAAGGCAGGCTTTTTATCAGAGGTTATAAATATTGATTTCACTAACAGATTCAGAGTAGTCTATGAACTCATATACATTATATAATACCAGCCTTTCCATTTCTGTCACTGAGTTAGATTTCAGTGGAGATATAAACATCAGGAATTTTCAAGCAAGTCTGGAAAGACTCTGGGCAGCAATAATTTGGTTGTTCTTATTTCTTTCCTCTAGAAGAGTTTATGTTTTTGAGAATTCAAAAGAAAAAATCACAGTGTAAGAAACCAGAGTTCTACTATCTTTTGTCTTTCTATGGAACTAGCCACCCATTCATCCAGAGAAAAGCCTTCTTTTTCAAATAAAGCTTTTGGTGAATATAATTTGACAGTCCACAGACAGTGTACTAGGATCTAGAATGAGTTACAAAAGTAGGAAGACAGTCTTGCCCTCAAAAAAGACCTTATGTTCTAAAGAAAAGTGAAGGAGAATGGATAAGCATATGCAGGTATACTGACATTTACATAGACATAAACATAATAGGCAATACACATACGAGAAAGTTCAATATTTTTTACGAACAGTCTGTTAGGCTCAATTTGACATTGAATTTTCCTCGTGCACAGGTACTAAAGATATATACCTCTTTTACTGCTATAATTTGAGTACAATTTTTAAAGCTCTTACTTATGGTGAATGGATGATAGAGTATTAATCTGGTTCCAAATATAGGAAAATAAATCCAAACCTAAAAACCAATTGGAAAGAAGACAAATATCCTAAATCCAGTAGTAAAATTGAACTTTACGAAAGAGCCTCAAGTGGGTATACCTCTAACTAGACCATATTTCTAGCTTAGAGAAACAAATAGCAGTCTCTCCTAAAGAAGAATCACCATAAATAGTAGAAGCTTGGGGATATTTTCTAAATAATGAAAATTCCTGACAACTCAATTTATTTTCAAATGAATTAAAAGAATATGGATAACTTCAAAAAATTCTATATATAACACAACACACACACTAAGGATATTCTACTGTATATAAGAGCAAATACATAATGAAGTCACCACAGATACAATATATTTAAAGGTATGCATGTAATTGTTTTAGAAAAGGAATTGCTCTAAGGAGGATTTCTTTTAAATTTAGGATTTCTCACAATAGCATCATCCCTACCATTCACAGACTTACAAGTGAGAGGGAGGGCTTATTATTTATTGCTGTAATCAATTAACTAATGTTAAAATATAAAGTATGAACTGGGTTGAAGTTTTATTATTCAAATTTAATTAAGCCACATTCATACTAGATATCTGAAACCTCTTTATATCAGAATACAAGCCATACTAAATTCAATTTCTGATCATTAAATCTCAGAATTCATTTCTGAGCATCACGAGAAATGTCTTTGGAATGGTACAATTCCCTTCTTGAACTCAAAAGTAGAAACATCTGCAAACAGGACTACGCTCACTTAATTTTCATTTATGGAATTTATCAAAATTATTATTGAACTTTGGATTTTTAACCAGCACTACTTCTTATGGTTAAAATTTTATATGTAAATTTAATGTTTAGAACAAGTTTCCTTTAAGTTACAACAGACTTACATTTATCTCACTCATTCTCTCAAATTTGATAGACAAATGTCTGTACATTTGTCTTTGCAAACTGAGAATACAGTCTTCAAGTCTATGCTCAAAATCCTTTTATTCCTCTGATAATACCCTAGTTCATAAAATTAACATATTAAAATTAGTGTTTAATACCAATGTTATTAAGACTTAGCTTTCATTGATGCTTTTGAAGAAGATATGAGAAATATCATACATTATTTACAAATATAAATGCTTGTAGTTATTTTTTATTTTAAACTCCTAGAAAATCCCCTGGGGATGGTCAAATGGTCTTCATACAGAGTATTCATCTGAAAGTCTTCCTCCTGACCATAAAACCTATATCATGCCTTTCTTTGTAATGAAGTAAAGCTTACCATCTCAGATTATCTCTGCTCTGATTAGCATCCTATTTTCATTAATCACATCCCTTCATTAACCTTCATTAACCTGCCCTTCACCAAACCACTATATATGTGGATCTTTTTGGCAAACTTTATGCTGCTTTTACGATCCTCTGACTTGTTTTCCCTAAAGTTTTACATCTGCTTTAAGGGAAGAAACTATCATCATTACCATACAACCTTAAAATACAAGAATAACATTAACACTCTCCTTTGTCTTAGAATTTAAATAAATATTTTTCATTAGAATGTTTTCATTTTCAGTGAGTTATGTACCTTTTGTCAAAATTTAGTAGAAAACGGCTAGAGATCTTGATCGGATCTTGATCTTGAATTGACAAATAATATCTAAGTACAAGTAATATTAAACACACTATTCAAATTAATTAAGAACAGATGCATAAATTTACTTTAAACAACCTGCACAGAAAATCTAATCAAAATGGAGTTAAGAGTATATAAATAATATACTAGAATTAGAAATAGAAGCCTGGGTAGCTAGTCAATTAAAATAGTTTTATAGCATAAAGGCTCTACATACCCATAGAAGACACACTTCACCTCTGTAAGAATAGCATCTTGTTCTCCACCTATTCAATAACCACTATGCAATCATGGAAGAAATTTTAGTTCATTATATTTTTTAACTAAATCTTAGACTCTGTTATATGAGTAAAGTCAACTGAAATACTTGAATCAACTTTGACTGCTTAAAATAGCACCTGTATTAGACAGCTGTATGGAAGGGTATCCTTCAAGGTTTCATTTATGAAAACAGCTTTGACTTTTGGGGAAACAGGAATAAAGAGAGCTCAGAAGATACATGGAGAGCTGTAGAAACATTGGCAAGATGGAACAAAGAAAATTAGAATAAAAAGTTAGGTGAAGGAAAAATAGAAGACCATTTTTGGACCATATGGATGAGATAAGTGATTATATTTATGGCCATCAGGTAATCAACATTCTTCCAACATATTACATAAACATACATTGCTTTTGGAATAGCATGATTAATCAAATTATGCTTCATTCAAAATCAACTGGATTTAATTTTTGTAAAAATTATTATTACTAATAATATCAAATTAATCTCAATATTTCCTAGGAGTGGCCAAGGCTTCTATTACTAATTGTATTATATCAATTTCTGCCCTCTGAAGCCCTCTTTTGAACTTGTGATAACATTTTATAAACTTCTTATAACAAGATAATGACTTTGATTTCAATAAGAAATAATAAAGGGGATAATGTTTTAGCTTTTTATTTGCTGCTTCAAGTACTTTACCTGATTCTTGAGATCCAGTTTAGGACATGGGCGACCTCCATTATAAGGTTTTTCTTTTAGCCATTTGGATCGAATTCTCACTCCAATTCCACAAGATGAACTACAAGACCCCCAACTAGACCAATCGCTTAGCTTGCAATCAAATGGGCAGGGGATGGCACATTCTTCTTGAATATAACCTGAAAGAAAAAAATTCAAGAGAAGGGAAGAAAGTCTGACTTAAAAAGCACTGATCAAATTCATTTTCTGATCCACTATTACAGCTCAGGTTGCTCAATAATATTGCTGCAATAGCTTTGATAGTTTTCTACTCAAATAAACACATAAAAGTTTTAAGAGACAGATACATTTGTTTACTTCTGCGTTCCAAATTTCCACCATCTGTTTACTTTATAGGCAATCCTGGGATGGAAGGAGCAGGCAAGATGCACAGTTAGTCTTGCTTTCTGATAAGAAGAAACAAAGCCTATTCATGTCTAATGATGGTACCCTTTTCCCTCACTAGGCTTTGTGTCCTAACGTTCCTATAATTCCCATCTAGGAACAGAATGCATAATAGAACCTATTTTTCTTAGTGTCTGTGATCTGCAAGGCTTTCCCTAAGAAAGATCTTGATTCTCACTTCCAGGTAGTATGAATTGGAGGTGGGAGAAAGACAGAGAATACACCACAATTAGGAAGAACAGGACATTATTGAAAGAAAAAAGCAGAGGAATAGTGAAAGGTTATGTAAGGAGATATTAGATTGGAATCAAGAGATATAGGTTGAAATACAGATATAGATGCTCTAGCTTTATTTGGTATTGCTCTTGTCATCAGCCCAGTTTTTACTATAATTTTCTCTGAGTGACATCATTATTCAACTATTACCTCTACTGATCACTACTATATATGTATTTCCAATTCCCATCCCTCTACTGAGTTCTATGCTACCTACTCATCCACTCTAATTAGATGCCTAGTTACCCCAAGTTCAACATGTCTAAAACTGAGGCCATCAATTTTCTCCTAAAACATTCTAATTCTTTTGTATTCCTTATCTTAATTAATTGCAACAAATCTGACTCCTAAACTTACCTGTATAATGTCTTCCCCTTGAGTGTGGGTAGGACCTGTGAATACCATCAAAGGGCACTCCTATGATTAGGTTACGGGGTAAAGGGGAATGGAATTAACAGACATAATTAACATGCCAAATTAGCTGATTTTGAGTTTCCCAAAAGGGAGATTATCTTGAGTTGGCCTGACAATCAAGCGAGAATGCATTAAACAGTGACTGAGCCCTTTGAGTGTAGAAAGATTTTCCTGCTGGCCTTGAAGCAAATAGCGACGCTATGAAATACCTATAGAGTGGCCATAGAGCAGGGAACTGAGAACAGCTTCTAGGACCTGATGGCAGCCCCAAGCTGTCAATCATCAAGAAAACAGGAACTTCAGCCCTACAGGTAGGTGCATGGGGATGAATTCTGCTGATAATTCCAAGGGAGCTTGAAAGAGAAGCCTTCCCTAGTCAAGCCTCTGCTGAGACCTAGACTTAGCCCACACATTGACTGTAGCCCAGTGAGGCTCTTAGAAAATCTAGAGGAGTGTTGCCTGTACTCCTGGCCCATGGAAACTAAATTAACAAATGTTTGAGCTAAGTCTGCGGTAATTTGTTATGCAGCAACTGAAAAGATTATCCAAAATAAAAATCCTACAGTCATCTTAGACCTTCTGCCATCATTTACACATAAATAGATGTAATAAATTCTTTTTTAAAAAACATCACAAATATATCCCCTACTCTACAATTTTTTTTGTCAGTCCCTGGTTCAAGATGTTACTGTTTCTGTCCTGGAATATTGAAATATTCTCTTCACTAGCCCCCCTTTTTTCTAATCATTTTCTTAATATCAGTCTTGCTGAGGAAAAGTTACCCTTCTGAAAGTATATCAACTATAACTGAAAAATAAATTTAAAAAATAATCTAAAAAAGAAAGATAAAAAATATGTAATGGCTTAAGCTACTTTTCAAACCTTTTCTGATTTTCCATTGCCTTGAAAATAAAGTGTCAACTATTTTGTAAAAACTATAGATTCTTTACAGGTGGCTCTAAACAAGGGTTTTCAACTTGGCTGTAAAATATATTCCCATTGACCCAGATATACTACAGATTAACTTGACCAGAATCCCAGAAGATGAGATCTGGACATCAGTATTTTCCATAGATCCTCAGGAGATTCCAATATGCAATCAAGTCTGAGAAGCACATTCCTAATTTGTTTTCTTCCTGCCCTTTCCTCTAACATGAAATCTGTCCACACAGACTACTGTATCCCATAATATTTATGCCTTTCTCCATGCAAAAACTCCGCTCTTTAACACGTTTAGCCTTCCTGGTTCATTACTTCGACCACTCTCTTGCCAATATAATTGACCACTTGGCCCCATTGTTCTTCTTCCTTGCCAATCTGGACCTAGAGCAGTCAACTGTTTTCCTACTCTGTGCTTAACACTGGACTAAGAGGCAGAAATGTGGAAAATGCTATGACTATACCGGTGACCACACTGTGTAGTCTCTATCTTCAACCAGGTTCTTGTACTGCTTACTGATTTTTTGCATTTTCTTCTCACTCCCATTTTACATTACACCTCTTTTAAACCTTTTTCACCTGTCAATGAATTGTTAAAAACACCTCTTCTGTCCCAGTAAAGAGAGAAATAAAAACTCCTTTGATTTCATATATGTGTGTGTGAATGTATGTGTATATGTGTGTGTGTGTATACACACACATACACATGTCCATCATTTTTCTTCTCTCTTCATATTGCAATAGAAATGGCATTCACTTTTCTATATAAGGCACATTTTCTCCACTTGATAGCTCTCCAAACCTTTTCAGGACCTTGCTTCTTGACTGCATTTTCTTTCTCTTTCTCTTTCTCTCTCTGTTTGTATATACATATATATTTATTATATATTAAATATAATTGTATAGTTATCTTTTTCTAGATTAATATTAGAACTAGAATAACTTTACATTCTCCAAATAATACTCACTGAAAAGAGGGAGTACACCAAACATCTAAGAATCATCAGGAAGGCTTTCTCTGAGGTTGAAAAAAATTGCTGTATTTGAGGTTGTGTAAGACTAATTCTTGATTGTTTAATATAATTGTAATTCTGCAGTCCCTTCTAAGGAGCTCTGATCACCATTTTAGTATTAAGTACATAATAAAGCTAAATATAGGATTAAATGGAGGTCACAGGCATTACTTAACTTTATAGAGAAACTGAGTCATCAAATGATTCCATTTGCTGCTAAATGAAAAAAGCAGTACTGGTAATTAAGTGGAAAAGTGGAATTAACTCTCAGGACATGTATGCTTTGACTATGAAATTCCAGGCAACTTCATATAAATAACAACAACAACAACAACAACAAAAAACTCATAAATATCCAGGAAAAAAATTTCATTTCAAAAATTAGAACAGGAATGGGGGCATATGTTTGTATTTTCTATGTTGATTAAAATTGTCACTGCCAGGTAGCTTTCTAATTACAAAACAATTATTTTCTTTTAAAGAACTGTTTTATTAACCCTTAAAGATTTCTCAAGCATTAATAATAAAATAAACATCTGCTATTCTAACTAAAAATAAATAAATATTTGAATGTCTATATAGATCCCATATTAAAGTAAATTTTAACATAGAGGCCCTTTTAATTCAATGAGCTTTTAAATTATTTTCATTTATACTTGATTATTGAAGGATTTTAATTAGCCTCTAGTATACATTTTTTTTCCATTCCTCCTGATAAGTCATAAACCCAGAGGATCTCTATGAATGTCAAGGTAATAAATTTAGTGAGCATAAAATAGTTTTGAAATTCGACAGGACTAAGCAACACTAACATTTATTTTTTCCAAAAAGTTATATTGAAGCTAGAGTATACCCCAAAAGAAGCCCATGGTGAGAATCATTAATAATTGCATATTCTTATGTCTATCTCATAATTGAAAGAATTAGTTTTACCCACATACTTAGTTCTTACAATTTTTGGCAAGAGAATATGATCAAATGTGACTATCTACAAGGTTAATCTGCCATATGAGAACTCTAATTCCTAACTACAGGAACTTCACTAATGTTTTAAAAACTCGTTTACATAAAATATATCACAGAATAGCTTCTCTGGCAACATTCATAAATCTACATCCAATTGTTATGAAAGAAGCACTTTTTCCTCCAAAATTATTTTACACTACAATTTATATGCAGAATACATTACTTGGACCATCATATTACTTAGCCTGTGGATGTTTTCACGTTCTATTTTAGTTATCTGTATGCATATGAAGTTAGGTATGAAGTAGTCAATACAGAATTATCTATAGAGCATGCACCCAGCATTGCAATTTTATAAATCATATCCATTGTACATAGTAGGTACTCAAAAAATATCTGCTGTTATTATGGATAAAGATGAACTTAATAAGATCCATTAATAGTATCTCTATGTTATAACTGGAGAAATTTATTTAATGACTTATACCCTTTTGGGCTGAAGCTCATAGAGCTGTCATGACTTTTCAATCTATATTGCTACCCCTGAATATTGCTCTTTAGATTGGTGTAATGAATGTAGGTAAAAAACACAGTTCTATGAATAGGGAAGTCTTATTGATAATACTACTTTCCAGGATACTACCTGCTATGAATTTATTCCCCTCCATCGTTCAAGTACTTACACATTTTTTTTCTCTGTATATGATATTATTTTGGAGAATACAAAAGGAAATATTGATGATATTAAGCCTGAGAAAATAACCTGGATTCATTTACTTATATTTTCCTACTATGTAAAGTAGCAGCAAGCATCCTACTAGACAGTGTATGTTTATTTATTGATACTTTGCAAAAATAATGAAAACACAGTACCAAAAATAAGGCAGGGAAAAGAAAAAGAAAATGTCGATCATCTCTTCCCCATTTCAAAGTGAAGGTCTTGAAGAATCCTGTGAGCTAAAATGATATGTCTTTATATCTCAATATTTAAATATTTAGTTTTAATTTATACATTTTGTTACAACTATTTACCTACTAATGCACCATTCTAAAAAAGCATCTGATGACTTAAATCAGAATAAAGTATAAATTTGTTTAGGAGAGGTAGGGAAAAAAACGGGGGCAGATTTTTTGACATTGTTGCAAGAAGGACAATTTGAGAAATTAGATTGATATTTTGCTATTGTTCTCAAGGGAAGACTGACAGTATTATTTAGACATTTATTTAAAATCTCAATCCACTAGTGTGTGAAAATGTAGATCAAATTCAGTAAGGTTGCCAGCTTGCTTTGGTGAATATGTATTTTGGGCCAGGAATACTGTTCATGAATAGCAGTTACGTTCTTTCAAAGATGCTTCCAAATTCGTTTAGACTTCTGTGAGTCCTGAGAGGCGAGACTTAGAAAGCCCCTAAATTGTCAGTATCTCTTTTTAAAATTTTGAGTTATTAAAAGGAAGTTTTAAAAAAATTCTCTTTACTAAGTAGAAAAATATCTTTACTACATATATAAAAACCCATCAGCATCGACTCCCTAATGTTAAACATTATGAAATGATGGTTATGATATTGCAAACAACAAAGTATCTTATTTGGACCCACAACCTAATCAGATACTTGAAATACAGCTGATTTAGAAGTCACACAAAATTCAAGCACATTGACCTCCCAAAAAATGTTTTCCTGGATTCCTTAAAACTCAACTATTCCACAGCATAATTATTTATTAAATTTTATTGCATTTCCCAGGGGAAAAAATCATCTAAGTAGAAACTAGTTTTCTCAATCAAAAATGTAATTTACTGGTATAT
Source organism: Rousettus aegyptiacus (assembly GCF_014176215.1). NCBI lineage: Eukaryota > Metazoa > Chordata > Mammalia > Chiroptera > Pteropodidae > Rousettus > Rousettus aegyptiacus. The sequence continues at coordinate 73,895,461 of NW_023416295.1, forward strand.
TTTATTTTAGATGTAAATTCAAGGTCATCTATGCCAAAAGCTTAATTTTATAGACTCGTCACAAACAGGGAACCCAAACTCAGACTTGCAGAGTTACACAGCTCATTATCAAGTAGAAAAAGATTATTATTATGGCCCCAGAATGTTCATTTTACTGCTGGAGTGACAAAGTAGAAAATCACACTGCCCTTAAATAAATTCATAATTTGGGACGAGAACAGTCTTATAAGTGAGAAAAAAATATGGTACGTAATTAACTACTTATATGATACAAATAACATATACAAATTATATGATAATTTGAGGTAATATAAATGGATTCTGGCTTCAATTTTCTAAGTAATTCATGTGAAAATATTTATTGGCATAATTTTTGGTAGGCACAGGGTTTAGACTAATTGCTCAACCTAGTTCACTTGCTATAACTGTACCAGTGTATTTAATTAGTCAACCAGATCATATAAAGAACTGATTCTTTAAATTGAATTGTCCGGGCAATTCAGGCAAGATGCTATCTCTAGTTCATACAGACAGAGTTTCAGCATTAACAACCTTGTGCCAAATTTCTCCAAGCAGACCAAAGAGATCTTTTTCTCCTGGAACACACTGAGGATATTGGAGACAAATGGAATACCAGACACAGAATAATCTGAACTGTTCAATTAGGACTGTATGTACTAAAACAGTTTCTATCATTACTGCAAATAAGTGCTATTAAAATTAAAGTGACTAAATGCTTTAACTATATAATAAAGCTGGCATTTGAAACACTACGAACATTCACAGATTGTTGACAAGCTATTACTGAGTAATTCTTAGAACTCTGGCTGCAGGAGCCTGTATGAAGTCCTCTCATTACATCTCCTTGCCGAACATTCTCAAATCTCAAATTAGATGAAAAATTCTCTACATTTCCTTTAACAGTTCTGAAAGCTGATCTCAGTGCATGTCTTGTATTTGTCAGTGCTATTCTCCAAATATTTTAGGTTTTGCTTCTGGACACATAATATCATTGCATTTCCTTGCCTTTTGAAGTTAGGTGTGATCTAATATTTTGCTTTAGCCAACAAGATGTGAGCATGTTCGTGTGTGACTTCTAGGTGAAAGCTTTAAGATTGCTAGTATAATTTGCCACATTCTTTCTTTTCCTGTGCCACTGGAAATGGTCCAGATAACTAGCTTCTCCATCAGCCAGGGTCTTGGAGTTGAGCAGAGCTACCAGCCGAATCAATTTTGATCAAAGATGGACATGGATAGTGGGTGATCTTAATGGCATTTGACCGGAGATTCTGAAGCTGTTTCATTTGATACTATACCATAACTGATCTCATCCTAATGGATCATCGTTGGCATAGCAAAGTGTATCTTCCGAAGATAAAATAAAGAGCCCAATGGGATAAATATTTGAGAATCTGTATATAATGTTCTGCAAAAAATAAGATTAAGCTGCATCAGTAGTTAATACAGTCTGAATGGCAGGGCCATTAAATGACAATGTGACTTTGCAAAAGTTGAGCCTATGGATATATATTTCAGGAAAATTTATAATTTGTTATTTTTAAAAGGACAAGCAATATAGATGATAAATCAAGGTCTAACTTTATGTAGTCTGAAAAAAATATTAAATCTCAATAATTCAGTTTCCTCATGTAGAAATAAAAATGTAACAATACATGTCCATTTTATCACTCTTTAATACTGTAAGGATAAGAATATAAGTAGAAGTTTGTGGAAGTTTTAATATACAATATAAATGACATACTAATATCTTAGCACTACTAAAAGCTATATAGCAAGGTAAAAAAATGTTTTTTTTTTCCTATCCTGTTTTTGCTACTAGTGATTAATAGATAATATAATTCTGTAACGATGCTTTAGTAGAAAAATTATAGGGTAATAATTTCCAAATCTGGAGACCATTGCTCATTCCAGATCATGTCCATGTAAATTAAAGGCTAGGATAACTTTGACAAAATGAGAGATTCTGTATTGGATCAGTGAATCAATTGTTGTTTGAGTCTATCTCTGTTTTTCCCAGTCTGCTGCCACCAGCCAAGGACAGACACTCATTATCTCTCGCTTGGACTATTTTAATGGCCCCTTTAACTGGACTCCGGGTCTCTAATCTGTTCCAAATCATTCCATGTCATGTCAGCTGACATTAACGTCCCAAATCACAATTCTAAAATATCATACTCTAACTTAAAATATTTCTGAAGCATGGAAAAATTATTTTGGGATAAAAGAGGATATGTAAATGGTAATCTAGGCAGGAGAGAGACAATAAATTAAGAAGATGAGAATGAACCCAAAATGTTCACAAGTCAAAGGAGAGATCTTTTACAGAAGAATCGGAGGTTGAGAAGAAGTATAAAATTGGCTAGATCAGGTAGTGCCACATGGGATGTCATGCTGGAGGGCTTAGGAAGTTGATTAAGAATTATAATATTAATTTAGGTGTTCTATTGGGTTGAAAAAAGATGGCATGAGAGCAGGTCACCTTCTTAAGAGATAATTGGATAATTTAGAAGTTAAGTGACAAATGGCTAGGCTTTAGGCTTAAAGACCACTAATTGTGATATTTTGTATATACATACATAAATATTTTATGTACATATATACATATAATATATAGTATATACACATAAATATTATATCTATACATTTATATATTTTGCATTTACATATATATTGTTAGAGAATAATATAATGAAACGTGATAGAATATTACTTATAATTAATTAGCTCTGACATGTACACATGGCTAATACACTATCTAAATGGAAATGACTACCTTCGAAACGACCGGTGAACCACCTCTTTAAATAGCAACTTCATTTCCCAACTATTGAGACAGGTTTAATATAACTAATTCTAACAAGCAGCAACAGGCCAGTTTATTAGCAGATAGAGGCTTCTAAGTATTCCACAGCATTCAGAAATACATGAGCTTAGAATAAAAGTGTCTCTATCCTTTTCACTTTGTCTCAGAGGTTCTAAAGGAAGCTCTGACTTGAATCCAGACATTTATACTGGGCCACTGTATTAGATGTACTTATTGTCTACCTGCTAATTTATTTTCTTGCTTTTTTATATATTTGAGCCCAAGAGTTCAATATTGGGGGTTTTATAAAGTTTTCTGGCTTCTCTTGAAAATGCGGAGGATCTGGGAACACCAGGGTCCTCATTCCTGCCTGGTACCAATCGTGTAGCAGGACCTCTTCAGATGAAATATTTATTTCCAGGCCTCTACCATTCCTTAGAGTAACAGTCTAAATTTCTAAAGTAAGGACATCTATCCCAATTAAAGTGAGCAAAATGTAATTCGTAACTCCAATAAAGAAACAGAAGGGGTGGGGGGGGCCCTGCTTCTATTGCAGGGAAAGGTGGAAGATAGAGACCCACCATCAGGGCTTACCCTACTCATCAAATGAAAGGATCTATGAGGAATCTAGCTGGAAACTTCCACTTGGAAGAATCCCATGCAAGGGAGAGTTCACGAAGCTTAAGCTTCATTAGATGGATTGAGTTTTGCAGCCATCGGTGCCCTGAATATTACTAACATTGACATCTAAACTTAATTCCTAAAGGTGGCAATGAGACATTAGAAGTAACTAGAACAGCTTAGCTACTTAGAACAAGGTGGATGAAGGCATCTTGCATTCAGAGCTGACCTCCTCCAAACTCTGTAGCACAATACAAAATCCATAAAGTGATATGGCTGCACAGAACTGACTTCAGAGATGAAACCCCATTTTTTTATTTGCTGGAAATATTGGGTCATCTAGACAATGATTTATATTCATGAACAATGAAACAAGCTGTTATTATAAATTCTAAATTATGGATTACATGACGAAGAAAATTTACCTCCAAAAGTTTGCATTTGCCAAAGAACTACATCTTTCACTGAGCTAATGCAGAAATCAATGTACTGGAATGAATTCATAGTACATTAACTCCTTGAAAGTTACTGTAAAAACCTTTGGAATATCGCCACAGTGTAAAATTAAATATGACTCCCAGCCTTGATTTATACTGCATGCTGGCAATAGTGAATTAGTTTCACTTACCAATAAATTTGTTTCCCAATGGATTGTGCATCAGCTAATCCAGAGACTTACATTTAGGCTTCTCTTGCTTTCTATAGCCGAACAGATATCTTATGATTTTATTTAATGGCTTTTAATGATATACCTGCTGAAGAAGCTAAAGAAGTTGCAGGAGGAGGGTGAGATATTTATTTTCCTCTAAGAAAACTGGAAATCAGTAATTCTCTAATTACACTAATACTGTCAAGGAATAGTAGATATGGATAATTTTAATTCACAACAAGAGAGGACCTTTTAAACCAGGAGAAAGTCTCGAGACCAATCAGAAATATTCCACAAGAGAGAACAAAAAAAGAGAATTAATGGTTTCCTAGGGTTGTCATAACAAACTGCCAATAACTTGGTGACTTCAAACAACAAACATTTATCTCTCACAGTTCTAGAGATCAGAAGTCTGACATTAAGATGTTGGTAGGGCTGTGCACCCTCCAAAGTCTATACAAGAAAATCCTTCCTTGCCCTTCCAGTTTCTGGTGGCTCCTGGCATTTCTTGGCTTGTGGCAGCATACCTCCAATTTCCGTCTTCTCTTTATATGTCCCTCTGTATCTCAAATCTTCCTCTCCTTTCTTATAAAGACATCTGCCATTGGATTGAGAACCCACTCTATATCCAGAATAAACTCATCTAAAGTTCCTTAAGTTTATTATATCTGCAAAGACCCAGTTTGCAAATAAGGTCACATTCACGGGTACTGGAGGACAATACTTAAACATATCTTTTTGGGGGGACATAATTCAACCCATAGAGAGAGAAATGAAAAGCATATAAGACAATATAACATATGGATGAGAACCTAGTCTTTGATATCAAGCTGACCTAGGCCTATATCTCACTTTAACAAGAGCTCCCTAAATCCTCTAAGCTTCAATTTCATCATCTATAACAAAGATTGGCAAACTGTGACCTGCAAGTCAAATCTAGACTCTGCTTGTTTTTGTAAATACAGTTTTGTTGGAACAAAGCGACATATGTTTAAGCATTGTCTATGGCGGTGTTTACACTGCAAGAGCAGAGGTGACTAGTTGCGATAAAGACAATATGACCCACAAAGTTGAAATATATACTATTTGGATCCTTATAGAAAATGCTTGTTTTATATACTCTGGTTTATAAAATAGGGATAATGATAGTATCCACTGCATAAGATTCTCATGAGGATCAAATGAGAGCCCTCAGCAGTGCTCACCACACAGCAGGTACTCATCAAGCAAGCTGTTTCTATTACAGAGGCATGGTACCATGTCAAATAATGGCATGTACTTAGAAATGGGAAAGACCTAAGTTAAAGTCAACTGGAAAACATTGCTAGTGGGATTAATCTGTGCCTGTCATTGAACACCTCCAAGCCTCAATATTTTTTTCTGAAAAGTGGAGGTAATTATTAATACCTATTTCAAAGAACTTCTCTGTAGATTAGAGGGTTTAGAACAAGGAGGTAGTTATTGCTGGTATTATTATCCTAAAAAAAAAAAAAAAAGGTATAAAATCATTTTCAGTGTCTGAAGCGGAACTGGGAGGGAGGAAGACAGTTCCAGATTGAAAACCCTCATAGAAAAGGATATCCGACATCTTGAGTCTTCTCAAGAATTATGCTTTCTCCTTAGGGCCAAAACTTGCGTGGCATGCAAGGATGGGTAGAGCACTGCTGTGAGTTTTTATCTATTTCTTGAACAAACACATGGAGTAGGTCTGTGTTCCCTATGCTGCTTCTATTTTAAAGCCCAAACTCTTTGAAATGACCTACAGGGACTTCCATAAACCATTGCTTCCATATCTCTCCATTACATAAAGAGTACATGAAATTCTGTCACTTCACAATGCTCAACATGTAACAAGTTCACAAAGTGGAGTTGTAATTCCAGAAGCATTGAAGACAGCTTCCTTTGTTTTCATGCTCTACAGAACCATCTTAGCTTTATTGGGATCTGTGTATAATTGTTATCAGCTTAGGATGTTGAAGCTATAGCTGCGATGTCTGAGGTTATTTCAGTTTGTCCTCATTCTTTGAAATTAAAAATAGCTTAATAATGCATATGTTTGATTGGGCACTCGACAGAGATAACTTCCCAAGGGCATACATAATAAAGCATTTTATTTCAACTTGAGACATAAAACATAAGGACACAGAAAACTACTATTACAACCTTCCAAATGACTGTTATTTTTCTCCTGCTAAAAGCTCTGCAGTGGGTATTTGGTGAAACTGCAATGGGAAAAACAGCATATTTAAGATTTCTGGCATGGTGATCCATCTTTCAAATTCTTTGTAAGAAACCAAGAATTTGAAAAGATTTAAAATATTTTAACTTCTTCAAATGTGATAACATTTTAAGACTGGGTTATGTGGGTCTTAATATTGTATTCTTATTAAATATTCTTATAAAGTAACATAAGCAAAACGCTGGCAGAGTGACTAACACGTAGCATATACTCAAAAAGCTATTATGTTATCCCTTTCCTTCCCCAAGCATGCCCCCAATATCCAGAAAAAAAAAAAAAAACTATCAAAATTTATCAAATGAACTGATTGCTGCTGATATTGATGATATACATAAGAATGAATATACCTGATGAAAAATCTGGAAAGTAGATCCTGGTACGTAATAGTCTTATATATGAGGATAAAGGACTTTGGGGGATATAGGTAGTATTAATAGTTTCCCCACTCCCTACCCCCGAGAAGAAGCATTTGAGAAAGAAAAGAAGGGGATAGAAAGTAAAGTGTTTGCAGTATAGATAGTAAAGAAGAATACCATTAAGTTTTTTAGGCTATGAAAGATAATGGACTTCTAGGTAAATAATTAAGTTCTGTGAGGAGAAACAAAAAATATATATGTTTGTAGATGACATGAACTGTAGGGCTTTAAGCCAAACTTTGAAGGAGAGGGAGGACAAATGAACAGAAAAAAAATATAAAACTGAGAAGACTAGAATCAAGAATAGAGGAAGCCCAAGTCCCTGTAAGGAAAAAGCAATAGAATAGAAATTGAAGAATAATAATTGTAACCACTATTATCTGTTGACCAATATACAGGATATGGAAAAATAAAGAAAAGCAATGACTCAAGTCAAATGAGCATAAGAAATGTATTCTGCAGTTACATTCCCACATTGTCATGCTTGTCTACAGTAAACCATCACAACCTGAAAGCAACTATCGGCTGTTAAAGGATTCATTCTCCTTGGGGTGTTGTGTAATTGGGGCTGGGTTTCAAGTCACTGAGACATTACCTTTGCCCAGGAGGGCTGGGCCTAGCCAGAGGGGATAAAACTGTAGGAGGTTATCACAAAGCTATGGACATGCCCAATTCTGACAAAAAAAAAAAAAAAAATCCATGAACATACTATTAAATAGCTTGTGAATATTTGAATTAAAAAGTGGGCAATGGGTATCAAAATGGGCTTATTGAGATCACTCCAGAAAGTGTTTATTTAAAAAAAATTATGGACTTACTAGACTAGTAGAGAAGAAAGAGGATGTTATGAGTAGAAGTAATCTGACAAAAATGCTCTCCTCAAACCCTCATAACCAATTATAGGGAACTAGATGGATTTCTGTAGTTATCCAAAGTTGATTAATGGATCAGTGCCACCCTGAGAGATGTCTCCCTGCAGCTGAATACCAAGAGGTGGGGGATGCTTGGTCTTTTTTGTTCAATATTTTGATTACCAACTTAAAGACACAGATGGCATGCTTATCAAGTTTTGGGATGATACGAAGCTGAGAAATATAGCTAATATGTTGGATGTCAGAATCAAGATTTAGAGTGCTTAAAAAGCTAGAATAATGAGCTGCAACTCATTATTATATGAAAGATAATATAGGAAAAAGCACAGTTCTGCAATATGATACCCAAAAGGAACATCTATAGCAAGAATGGGAGATGGAAAACTTTATAGTGGGTGCTGAAAAACAGACTTCAGGATTTTTTTTTATGACAAACTGAAAATGCATTAATAGTCACTATACAATAATTATGCAATAATTTTGATTTTAATGTAAATTTTGTCTTCCAAGTAGTTGAGATGGTTTACAAAACCAAATCAAACCTGCATAAAAGTACTATTAAAATGGCCCAAAGAAAGTGGAAGAATACAGTATTGGGTATATTGTACTATTATTTATTCAAGAGACTTATTTAAATATCTACTCTGGCTGAAAGTATATTTCTTCTCTAGTATATCTCTACTCATCCTTCATTTTTAAGATCTCTACAATGACCTACTCTGATTCCTCAATTTAAATGATTCCCTTTGCCCCATGTTATTCCTTCACAGTACCCTGATCCTTTCTGAAATAGTACTTAGGACAATTTATACAATATTGTATATTCTGTGTATATATTTTCCTAATATCTTTCTCAACTACTACACTGGAAGCTCCAAGCTCCATGACCGCAAGGATCACATATGTTTTGTCTGACACTATATAATCAAGGTGTGTCATATAGGCATTTATTAATTGTCTTGAATTAATAAGTAAGCTAAGAACTGGAGGCTAAATTTGAAAGAGAAAAAAAGACATATAAAGAGATAAAGTCTAATATGTCACATTCTATATAAAAGGATGACTATACTTCTGTGAAAATATATAATCAGTCTGATGGAGAAGTTGGAAAAAATGTTCTGTAAAGAACTGACTTGCTTTAGAGCAAGTCATTTAGCATTTTGTTAAAAAAAAAGAAAAAAGTCACCGAGAGAATAACATAAGCAAAGGAATGGAGACATGCAAGGACAGAAGGTAAGTGGGAATGGTGGGAGGAAGTCCAATATGGTGGCAGCATACGGTACATGAAATGTGTGGTTGAGAATGACAGTGGGACATCATGTTCCCTTTACTATCATTTAAATGCTTAATGACAAATGGAAACATACTGGAGAAAAAGAGCACAATAAAAAAGGGGCTAGAAATCACATATAAGTCTGAGTATAAAACCTATGGATATTTAGCCTAGAAAATAAAACATTTATAAATTTATAAATGTAGGCACATTACATATATTTTCAGATTTTTGAATGTTCTCATGTAGATAATATTTTAGGTTTGTTTTAAATTTGTCATATACATCTATCCATCCATCCATCCACCCACCCACACGCATATATATATATAGAGACACTTCAAAATGGAGCCAGAGCTGCCATGCCAGAGGAAGTGCCTCGTATGTCTTATAATAACTGCAAACTTTTAGAATGTTAAAACAGAGTAAAATAACCTTTGGACTGGGTTTAAAGCAACCTGTTTCCAAAGAACTGCTTATAAGGATAAAAAGAAAGGAGATATTAGGACTGTGAGACTGATGGCTACCAGACTGAAAATTAAAAATATTGTTACATTAGTGTCACTATGTTAGCTTATCTGCACCAACAGAAATGCCTTACTTCTTTTGATGTCATCGTGCCCCTTCCCTTGCCTTTGTCTCCTAATCAGAATACTATTTGAGCTTCTGCCTAAATCAGTGCTTCCTAAATAACTATTTTTTTTTTAATTTTAAAAAATGCTTATTGAAATAAAGTTAATTTGGAACAAATGGATACAAGATACATTTAAGTTTTTTAAAAATTTATTGAGGTGACATTGGTTAATAAAATCATATAAGTTTTAAGTGTACAGTACTTCATATGTATATTGCATTGTGTGTTCACCACCCAAAGTTAAATTTCCTTCTGTCACCATGTAATTTAGACTTAGGAAAAAGGATCTTTCCAATATTAAAGCTGTCCAGTTGACTTCTAGTAATAAGCTTCTAGTCAATGAGGAGGTTTTAAGCACAAGGTAAATGATTCCTCTACCACCATCTCAAATATATTTCTTAAGAGTTCCGAGGTCATCTTTTTCAAGTCAACATTCATACCACTTACCTCATCATCTGTAAGCCATTCTAAAATCTCTACCCCAAATCTCTCATAGAAAATTCTCCTGGCTTCAAATATTTTCAAATTTTGTTTTAGATCTCTAGTAACAGTTCTGCTCAGTCCTCAAATGGTCCAACACTGAGGTCTCCATTTCCCTCTCAAGCATGTACCTACCTTGCCTTTGTTAGTATCACCATTCATCACGGCCAATTCTTCCTATCTTGATTCCATGGCTTCTGCCTTTACTTTCACAAGGGCCACTGCCACTATCTTCTGGTTGGTTTCTATAGCTTTAATTTTTTCTTTTATATAGTACAAGCTCAACCCTGAAGCCAGAATTATCTTTCTAAAATAAACATGGAATATTATTATAACAGCCTGGGTTAACAAACCCTACTTTCTAAAGCAGCAATGCCCTGTTGGTTTGGGATCTAAAAAATCAGTGAGAGAGATACAGGGAGAGATACAGGACTGGGGTTCCTGGGTTTCACCTATCTTCAAGCAGATTTATCTTTGGGCAGCCCTGGGAAATATTCCCTTCTGATGAGTATGTTCTAGGTAAACATTATTAACTAAATATGTCACGAGAGAGAAAAGATTGAGAAGTACTATACTAAAGTGGAATTAAAGGTGTGGCTCTAATCTCTAAACACCTGAAGACATATGACATGCTATATTTTATTTATCCATTTATAAGTTGAAAAAAATATGGGGTGCTCCCACTTTTCAGCATTCATGAGTAATGCTGCTAAATATTTGTGTATGTTTTTTTTGTAAATATGTGTTTTAATTTCTCTTGGGTATATATATTTCATTTATTCCAGGTCATATAGTAACTTTTTTTTATCTTTTTCAGAAAGTTTTTAAAGCAGCTGCATCAGTATATATTCCTACCAGCCATGTATGAGGATTCTGATTTCTTCACATCCTCACACTTATTCTTTTTTCATTATAGTCATCCTAGTGGGTATAAAGTTATATTTCATTATGGTTTTATTTGTGTTTCCCTAATGATTAAGAATGTTGAACCTTTCTGTGTGTGCTTATTAGCTGTTTGTACATCTTCTTTGGGAAAATATATACTTATATCCTGTGATCATTTTTCAACTAGGTTGTCTTTTGTTAATGTATAAGACTTTACATGTACAAGCCTCTTTTCAGATATATCATTTGCAAATATTTTCCCACTTATGAGTTATTTTTATACAATCTTAATGATGTCCTTTGCAGCACATAAGTTTTTAATTTTGACAAAGTCTAGCTTATCTATATTTTCTTCTGCTCCTCATACTTTTGGCTTTTTAGTTAAAATGACTTTGCCCAGCTTAAATCACAAAGCTTTACTGCTGTTTTCTTTTAAAAGTTTTAAAGTTTAACTATTACATTTAGGCCCACCATTTTTGTATGTGGTGTAAGGAGGAAGGGGTCAAGCTTCATTCATTTGCATGTGGATAGTCAGTTGTTCCAGCATCATTTGTTGAAGAGACTATTCTTTCTACATTGAATAGTCTTCACACACTTAAAAATCAGTTGAGTATAAATGTAAGGGTTTATTCATAGACTTCCAGTTCTGTTCCCTTTATCTACATCTATCCATATGTCAGTATAACAGTCTTGATAACTATAGCCTTGTAGTAAGTTTTGAATTAGGTAGTGTGAATCCTCCAATTTTATTCTTTTGAGAGTAACTATGTCTTGTGTTTCCATATGAATTTCAAGATCAGTTTATTGATGTCATTAAAGTCAGCTGAGATTTTGACAGAAATTGTGTTAAATCTGTAATTTCATGAGTATTGGCATTTTAACAATATTAAGTCTTTTGGTCTATGCACACGGTACGTTTTTCCATTTAGCTAGGTCTTCTTTAATTTCTTTCAATAGAGTTTTAAAGTTTTAGGGTACATAGTTACTTCTTTTGTTAAATTTATTCTTTTTTAATCTTTTTTGCCATTATTAATGAAATCGTTTTCTTAATTTTTTTTTCTGATTGTTCATTGCTACTGTACAGAACTGCAACAGGTTTGGTATATTGATCTTTTATTTTTTCCAGCTTTGAAATATAATTTATGGTATATTGATCTTGTAATCTACAAACTTGATGAATTCCTTTATTAGCTCTCATCACTTTATAGGAAAATTCTTTAGGATTTCCTATTTACAAGATCATATTATATGTCAATAGATATATTTCACTTTTTCCTTTTTTAATCTAGATACTTTTTATTTCTTTATCTGCCTAATTGCCTTGTCTAGAATCTCCATCATAATGAATAGGAGTCAAAAGTAGACATCCTTGTTTTATTACTGATCATAGGAGATTAAACTTTTAAAATTTTATTTTTATCTATTACAGCTGACAACCAACATTAGTTTCAGGTATAAACATTCTTTAAAGCAATTTTTTTTTAAAGCAAAGAGTTATTTTGCACTTTATAAAATATCTACTTGCATCAAAGGAAAAAAGAGTATAAACATTGATTCCTTAATTAAAAAATATTTGTTTAGAAGTTTTATTTACTTTCTAATTTAAGACATGTTGCTCTTTATTTCAATTAAATAAAAAGGAAGTTGTGCATGGATTTAATCATGGGCCCTTAATTTCTCCCTTGAAAAGGGTGACAACACACACTACCTTTTCTGGAAGGTGTCGGAATCAAATTCGTAGATATTAGGCTATAAGGCCCTAGTCATGTCTCCTGTCATTGTCCATTTCCAATCACTAACAGAGAAACCCTGACCCTATATCTGCACATAATTCTGGGTAAGAAATACAAGTATATGAAACTGTTTGACTGGTTGATGTCCTGGAAATTTTATCTCACTGTAATTTAAAAAACTAAAGTATAGATAACTCATAGAGGTGAGGTAACCCCAAATTCGAAAGTATCTAAAAACAGTCCTTCACTAAAATATGAATAATTCCAATGAATATTATTTATCTTTCTCTAGTGTTATATAGGAAAGATGCTGATGGAACCAGATGATACATTTATGTTTATTAAAAGGATAAATGAATACATAAATAAGTGAACCACTGTTCTAATGTATCTCCCTTCATTAAGTGAGTTCTTAGACTGAGTTCCTCAACCATTTTCAGTAGCAGGATACTCTCTTCAAATAAGATCTTCTCAGGTTTTGTTTTTGGTAATCATTAAATTGGTCAAGATTAGCAAACAGAGCATAAGAGCTAAAGCTAATAAAAGACTTGGAGACAAGGGTATACCCTATATACCCTGCACAAACTAATAAGCAAACAATAATGGTTCCATATATTGTTGTTCAAGGAAATAACTAAAAGCAGTATTTGCTGTCTTCATTACAATATTTTAAGCCAATGACATTTGCTTAATAGTTTTCGGGATTAAATACTAATCATTCACATAAATCCCCCCTGTGTAGACACCACTAAAAAATAACACCATGTGAATGCTTCTAACACTTGAGAGAAGTTAAAATTTTTCATTTACATGTCTTTAAAAAGTTTAGCTCAAAAATATAACAAGCTTAACACACTGTGGTAGGTTGAACAATAGCCCCCAAAGATATCCAGGTTCTAATGTCTGTAAATGTTACTATATGTCTCAAAAGAGACTTCATAGTTGTAATTAAGTTAAGGATATTGAAATGGGAAGATTGTCCTGAGTTATCAGCACAAACTGGGTATCCATAAGTGTTCTTAGAAGTAGGAAGCAGAGGAAGATTTGACACAGAAAGAGGTCAGGAGACACTGAAGCGGGATGCTATACACTGACTTTGAAGAAACAGGAAGAGGTCATAGGCCAAGAAATGCAGCTCTAGAAAGTGGCAACAGCCAGGAAAAAGATTATACCCTAGAGATATTGAAGGGAGCATGGCCCTGACTACACTTTGATTTTGACCCAGTGAAACAGACTTTGGACTTCTGACGTTTAGAATTGTGATAAAATAAAATATCTGTTTTAAGCCATCAAGTTTGTGGTTTTGTTACAGCAGCCATAGAGTACTAATACATATATGTACATTAAAATTCTTTTTACACAAGTGTAGATTTATGTTCTGCATTTTGATATAAATTATTGAGTACATATGATAAGCTAACATTTTGTTAGGTGTTTTTCATGATAGAATGATGAAGTAGATACAGACCCTTCCTTAGGAACACACACCCCTTCATGGAAAAATGGACTGGCAATAACAGAGGTAAGTAAAATGAGAAGCACTGGGACCGAGAGCCTATATCTTGATAAGGAACATAACGCAGATATGCTCAGATTCTAATGGGTTATAAGGGTTGAGGGAGGGCTGACTGGTAAGACTAGCTGTTATTTCCCAGAAGAGGTGACATTTCTAATGCAAGTCCAAAAGGTTACTAGGAGTCAACTAGAAAATCAGGTTTCCTCAAGTGATGATTTGAAGACTTTTCCAATGTCTCAAGAAACATAAGGATGTAGAGGATTCAGGAAACAAAACTCGCCTGGCAAAAACTGCAGATGACTAAAACTTTTCTACTTCTTCCTGCAAGAGACAGTGGGATATAATTACTCAGTCCCTTCTGTGTGATGGACTTATGAGAACAGCTGACAATATGTTAAAAAAAACTTTGTCCTGTCTTTGAGACCCACATATTTTTTTCCAGGACACTTTACAAAATGTTCTTTTAATGACCTCAGTTAATAAAGATGTAACTTTCAATCTCTGAGCATGCTCTCTCAGCCTGGACAATATAAACTTGTCCACATGTAGTAGTTACACCAATCTTTCGATAATTTAAAATTGAAATCATACGCAGAAAATATAAACTTTCTAAATGTATTAAGATTAAATGCACATATTTCCAGTGATTGCAAATATGTGAAATGATATTCTTTAAGTCACAAAGAGCTTATTTATTTAGCTTTGTCTGCTATCTATATCTCCTTATGTATAACAGCATAATAGAGTTAAGCTACGAATGCTAGGTTATTTTTGGGTGAAATATTAATGAAGATATTTAATTAATTGCCTATCAAAATCAATCGTGTTTTATCTGGAGTAAGACATAAAACAGATTGTATTTTCACTTTATAATTCGATAGATAAAAGTTAATTCACACAGTTATCACTGGATCACTTGGAAAATTGTTTTTCTACTTTTTCTATTCTTTCAAAAACATTGCTCATCCACTTGTAGCAATGTAATTTCATTTTCTCTAATCCCAAACTATATATCAAGGGAAAAATAGAACCATGTATTCTATAGAGTTTATCTCACCACGTATTGCACATCTGACTTGTCTATGGATCTGCATTCATTACACACAGATGTTCCACCTAAAAAGCTATTTAAGCACACACATCCCATCTGATGATTGCACTTATATGAGATCTAGACTCCTTTGCTTTGCTCCACAAGACCCTGCCTACTTCAACCGCATTTCACACAACTCTCTCTTCACTCCCTACATTCAATCACAGCCTTCCTTTGCTTTTGCCAGAACTGCTTTCCTGCTTTACAGCCTCTGGATGTGCTTTTCCCACTGACTAAAATTATCCTGTATGTACTTTTCACATGGCTGCCAGCCTTCTCTTCAATCCTCATATCTAAAATTCATGTCACGTCACCAAGGACTTCCCTAAAATCTATCTAAAGATTTTTCTATTGAGCATTCTAAGTGCAAATCAAAACTTGAAATTCCTTTTGTTTCCATCCTCAACTGGGCAGTAAACTGCACAACTCCCTAATTTCTTCATAACTGTATATTCAAATCATAAAAGAGGACCAGGCTTTTATGTACACAGCAGGTATTCAATATACAAGTTTTTTTTTTTTTTTAATCAAATGTAAATAAGTAAACCAATGTGGATGTGACAACAGCATCATGGTGGCATAAGACATTCCTCTTTTTTCTTACCTTTATATAGCAACTAATTAGACAACCATTACCAAACAAAAGTGCCTCTACACATTATACTGAGAAACCTGGAAGTTTTTAGTCCATCTGTGCATCTGAAAATAAACAAAAGGATCTCAGGGGAGGCTCAAAATACATGGGAATCAGCAAACTGGCCCACTCCCACTTGCTGTAATCAGGAAAGAAAGAACCTGCAGAGTACAAAACTGGGCAGATATCCATAAGAAAGAGAATTTTTGAAAGTCCAGATTGCCTAAGAGGAGAGAGAATCCAGAATCCCATTGAAGTGGGATAGAGAGGAGTTTGGACACAGAGGAGAGAGAGGAAGTTACCAAAGTAGATTTTCCCAGAGTGACTAGGCAAGGGACTAGGCTTTTGAGATATGGCTATCTGTCTAGCAGAGGAGGTAGAGAGCCAACCCTTATTAAACTCTTCCCAAAAGTTTGAAGATGAGAGAACACTTCCAAAATTATTCTACAAGGTCAGCACTATCCTGATACCAAAACCACTACAAGAAAACTATAGACCAATATCACTTATAAATAAGATATAAAAATGATAGGTATATAGTATGATAGAAAAACTAATTATTACTACCTTGACTATCATTACAGTATAAAAATGTATAAAATTAGCATGTTATACATCTTAAATTTACACAATGTTATGACAAATATATTCCAGAAATTTACAATATATACATATGCATGAAAAAACAAAGATTAAAGTCAACCACCTTTACTTCCATAAAATGGGTCTATTACTTGCATGTGATGTGTTCAGTGTTTCTGAAAGTCAAATCACTAAAAACAATGCTGTATACTAATCTGGGAACCAGAGCATGATGACACCAATTTAAAAAATCATGAATCTTTAAATTGCATTCCTATAATGACACAGGTATATCTTAAATGAAGACAAGCTAATACATTAGCAATAAAGACAAACTATCATTTACCTGACTTGAATGTTAGGAATAAATTTAATTTACCATTTCTCATATTATTGAGAAAGCTTATTAAAGACTGATGACAGAGATGAAAATTGATAAATTTTTCTCCAGAGTTTTCCATTCAAACACAAATTCTCTCTTTTTATATCATCTGTAAAATTCCTAACTTTAGTTGTTTAGAGCAGGAAATTCAAATTCCATTGCCATCATCAGTCTCAGCCTATTCCATCACATTTACCCCAACTGTATTTAGTTTTCATTCTTTTCTCTATTCACCTGCATCTCAAATTCTCCCAAGTTTCAAAGAAAAGGGAGGAAAAGAAGAAAAGAGACAGTCTTCTACCTGGTATCTCACAAAACTCTCCCGGCCTGCCTGTTTTCTTTTTATATGGTTTTATTCTATTTATCTGGTTCCACTTACATGTTGTATAGTAAAATATTTAAATTATCTTTTTCCTTGGTATTTTGTAAACTGTTTTAGAAGAGATTCAAGGCCTGATCTTTATTTATATATGATCAGAGCACCAATAAACACCACAAAACATGTTCATTTGTATTGGGCTTTGGCTTTCTCAGTGAAGCAGAGCAACTGCGCTGCCGGCAAACAGGTGATCAAAGGTGAAGCACAGAGTGAGGTGAGTCAAGGATCCAAAACTCTCATTCCAGACAGGCAATGAGACATGGATATGTGCATTTCATATGCCCACATTTTACGAGAGGCAGTGTGTTATTGACAAAGGAGAACTGAAGCGGCTATTAAATAACAAAGCTACTAATTCTAGACCTTGGACAAACCTCCTGGGCTGTATGTCAGTGTCACATTTGTTACTGCTCCATCCATCTCCTTACCAGAGCTGCTGCAGTAGGAGGGGTCAACAGGTCTTCCATTTTTATCAGAACAGGCTACTGCTCGAAAGCGCGTGCCTTCTCCACATTCTTTGCTGTCTCCTTGTACCCACGATCCTCGCTGAAGTTCCCTTCTGCCTTCAGGAAGAATGCAATCTGACCAATTTCCATAAGGTTGAGATATAAATTCATCACAAGGACATACTTCTGTTTCCACTAGCGGGTACAGGTCAGCATCCTGGCATTTCTCTTTCTTCCTGCTTTTTCCTGTTTCAATAAGAGACATTACTATGTTAATTTCACAACTGCTGTTTTGTTAAAAGTCACTCACATTATTATATTTAAAAGCTCTTAGAATATTAAAACTTAAAGTTTTTTGTTTTCACTCTTTTATGCATGGAATGATGTCCTAGGACAATAGAAGCAACTCCCAGAGTAACTGTGAAATTCAAGTCAGTTTGAAAAAAAACGTTTTCATGTTGGAGAGAGGCACAAAATACTCAAAAAATGCTTGCTACAGGGGCTCAAAAGCTAGAAAACTCTTATTTATTCTCCCTACAATTTGCTGATAAAAACAAATTGATTACTTTGTCTCCATTTTTCCTGAAATTGATGATTGCTAGGAAAACCAACAAAATAGTGTAAATATTAACTTTTTTAAAGTGACTTTTTAAAATCAGAGTTTATTTATTCAAGGAACAAAATAATATCCTCCTGTACAATGGAGTGAGGCTAAGTGTCACCCGGGGTATGGCAGAACTTACTTTGGTTTCCACTATCAGGCAGCTCACAAATACTGGCAGAAACAGATGGAAAGCAATGCTTAAATTATATTAGATAATTTTATCTGAGAAAAAAGCTATTGCTCCTACTTTGAGAGACCTTTTCGACTTAAATATTTTAGAATCTGACTTTACTGAATGACTTTGATGGACTTTTTAGCTGCGGTCCCACTTTGAATAATGATAATGCAGAGTCATTTTTCACAGTTCTGATTAATTGATAATCGTATTTAATGGATTATAAGTCAGCCTGTAACTTGATTCAACTTTGCTGTCAACATGCTTCCTCTAGATTTCTAAAAATATTCCTGCATTCAGAAACACCATTTTTATTTCCTCATTAATGGGTCATTAGCTGAAGTTTTGGTTAGTTATTTTTTTTACAAAATAGGCAGCTTTATAGACCTATTTCTAGTCTTTATGGCTGTCTTACAAATACTGGATATAAGCTGAGGCCTGGACTACATTTTTGTTGTCAGTCTGCATTACACGCAACAATTCTACACTTATCTCCTGATGATTTAGTCTTTGGCCTTCCCTGATGTTTACTGCCACAACAAAGATTCCTCCAGTCCTGAAATAACCTTGCACTAGCTTGAGCCACACCACTGTCCCTCTGGGAAAATGTATTCACTTGCCTCTACCACTGGGGGCACTTGCTGAGAATACATTTGAGAAGCACAGTCTCTGTGAGGGCTGTTAAGAATTTACTGGTTGAGAGATACATCAGTGGTGGTGACTGGCTCCTTTCTATCAGTATTTAACATGGCCAAGTCTCTGGTGCTTCCCAAACATTCATAAAATACTATTATCTCTATCTATTCAATTTCCACTCTTTTCTCAACACACTTAACCCTGGATTCTGAGTCTACCTATTGCTTGAAGCTACTTACTCTTTCCAAAGTAATAAAACAAAGCCCTGGAATATGTTTTACCCCTTATCTTCCAGACTTGGTTGTTCGATGATAGTTCAGAGTGTTGACTTCTCCATCCTTCCCAAGTTCAATAGCACACTTTACCATTTTGCCCCTCGCCCCTACCCCCAAACCACCATGATTGCTCTGGACGCATCTTATTTGTTTTTTAATTCTCCCTCTGTACTTCTTTTCACTGATGAGAAAGCTTCACTTCTCTTTTGATCCTACATTTTCATCCACACACAGATTTTAAATAATCATCTACATCTCTTAAATCCCTCGTTACTGTCTTCAGCCTAGATTTTGTGCTCAAGTTTCTGACCCACAAACTGGAAATCCATAGCTAAAGGATCAAACTCAACCTGGAAAAATCCATATTTATCCTCTTATTATCACAATCCTTCTTTCTCCTTCTGCATTTCCCAGTTTGACAAACATGACCAAGTCAAACACTGGAATGTCATACTTGAATCATTCTTTCTCCTATCTATATCTGTTTAATGGCAAAGATCTATTATTTCAAATATGTAACTATTTCTTGAATTAGTCCATTGTTTCCATTCTGACCATTAGTTCCCGTCCAAATCTCCAGCTTAAATCCTGCAACACTTTCTTCCAAGATCTTATTGCCCCTGTACTTTACTCCCTTTATTCTATTCCCCACACTGTAGCTGAGACTAGCTTACAAAAATGAAAAACTGATCACATCATTCATCTGTTTTAAACTCTTCAGTGACTTATAGTTAATGGAATGAAATCCAGACTCTTCACCATGGTTATCAAGGATCCATTGGATCTGAGCCCGTTAGTGTCTGCCTCCTACCTATGCTGTACTATTCTGCCTCTGGCATTCATGGACCAAAAAAAAAGGGGGGTACTGTAATAAATTCCTAACTGGGCAGTTCATAGTGGGTAGGCACACCCCAGGCCTATAACTTCTTTAGTGAAAAGTTTTTAAGTCTTGTGCATAGTTCTTGTGCATCTGGGTTAACACACATTTAGAATGCCAGAAGTAATACCCCTGGAAGGTGTAACCACCTTTAAGAAACATATAATCTTGTAATCTAAGGTGTAACCACCTTAAAAAACATATAATCTTGTAATCTAATCCCTGTTTTGCTTTCTCTCACCCTCATGTAATCTTCCTTAAATCACTTCCTTAATTTCAAATGCATAAACGAAACTGCAAAATTGTTATTCTCCAGAGCATTTGAGAACTGATTCCTTAGCGTATGTTGTCAGTTTCGGCTCAAATAAACCCTTAAAATTCTCTACAGTTTTGGATGTTTCTTATGTCCACACACATTACAAGCTAGTCATACTAAGTGTGAACAAAAAAACAAGGGGGTTACTTTCCTTTGGAAAGTAACCTCACAGAGCAATCTGATTACAAATTTCTAAATGAGTAGGTTATAGTGGGTAGTCATGCCCGGGGCATATAACTTCTTTAGTAAAAGGCTTATCTTTGCCTTAAGCAAGCCCTATCCATTGTTTCTGTGCATCTAGGTTAATACCCCTTTGAAAGGCCTCTTTTCAGACCCCTCCTTCTAAAGGGTGACCATCCTCAAGACAGCACACAAACTCTTTAACTACATCTTTTAATCCAGTCCCCTCCTTGCTTTCTCCTACTTTCCTGTAATCTTCCTTAAATTCCCTCCTTAAAATCCAAATGCATAAAACAAGCTACAAACTGTCATTTCTCAGAAGCATTCTCCTCAGTCTGAGATCTTGCTTCCAGTCATATCCTCTGTTTGACTCAGATAAACTCATAAAAATTCTCTACAGGTCTGTATATTTCTTACATGGGCATGAGCATCTTTCAGGTCCTAGAAATTACTCATTTGGCATCTGGCCTTTACACAACCTACCCCAGCCATTCTTCTATATAATGAATTATTTAAAATATTTCATATAAACAACTGCTTTAATTACCACTAAGTCTAAAAAAGGTGTTGATCTAGTTTAGGCACAACACATAGAACACAACATTCAGATATTTAATTAAAGCCTGTTGTTAAAAATGGAGAGAGAAAAAAAAATACTCTAGATGGTCCCATATTCAATGGATCATTTGTATTTGGGTCTATATGCTTCTCCATGTTTATCTGTGTTAAAGAGTCATACCGTTTTATGATCTAAGTCTGTGCCTTTTATTGTCATTCATGTTATGGATTGCTTATTATGTTGACTATCAAATCACACAAGAGAAGGCAAAATACAAGCATTATATCACGATGTCTTCAGAAGTTGAAAATTTCAATTCACTACATTTTTAAAACAATGATACTAAATCATTTTTCTTTGACAGATTTTTTTCTCATGTATTTAATGAAATTGACCAGTTATGTGTCACTTAGTTATTAAGATGAACAATAGATCAATTAGCTAGTTAAAATCACAGCAGTTAATAATTTGAAAAGAAATTCTAAAGTTTTAGTATGAGTAATTAGTAGGATAGTTTGTAGAAAATGTTCAACAGTTCTTCAATATCTGCATAAAAAGTATATTTTAAATAAAAATTTAACTTATTAAATTTTTGACTATTCATAATAAACTATGTTGGTTGTAAAATGAATAAATATCCTAGGATTTTCAATATTTTCCTTTCTCAGTTTGTAAGTACAAAACATCATTAGTGAACTTTAAGACAAACCGGCCACTAATTAAAAAATTTTCCCCCTCTAAAGAATATTCTTCCTCATCTCAAAGATATGAACAGAGTAACTAAGATAATGTCTTTTAAAGCATTATATATGAGCATGCAAACCAAGTGTCACTAAGTTGCCCCTTGAACTTGATATTATTCCTGTCATACACATTGTATCCTATTACATTATTTCTCTATAAGAAATGTTTCATCTTTGAAATACAAGCAGTGTTCCATAAAATTATATATACACAGCTTTTTGTAGGAAAGAACACAAAGTTCAGCATATTTTAATGTTTCTATATGTGATTATAAATTTCACCTACACTTATGAATAGGGTCCTGATTTGTATGCAGAAATTCTGTTAAAGACTCTTACCCATTAAGTTAATCCATTAGAATTAAATTTAAAACAATCTCATAAGCAATTTATTCAAACAAAGGGGTTTTGAAAACAAGAGAATTAGCACTTGAACTGCTGATAAGAACAAATAGTCATCTGTGTTGAGTTCTTCAATGTCAACCCAATCTTATTAACCCATGATCATTTGGGCATTTTTTCCTCTGCTTCTGCATTTCCTGGATTGTTTTCAGCATATACAAATGTATATAAAATTAAGAGAAGTTCTGGCATATTTACCTGGACAGGCAGTAAAATACACTACAGCATCAATTATTTGTATATCACAGGCAAAAATTGCTCCAGGGCCTCAATTAAACTAGTAATTTGCTTTAATTTCTATTAAATTTCATGTATGTAACCAGAATCAATAATTCAATAATATACACAACTTGATTTTTACCTTGTACTGCTAAAATTTTCAAAGGTGAAATTGCTATAAGATAAGGGCAAAATACAATGATCTAAGTTAGATATACCTTTGATGTGCTTTACAAATTAGTAACTGCTTTGAACCTCGAGAATTCCTGGCATGACAAACACCAGAAACTTAGCAATTAACCACTCCAGGGAAGTCAGTGAATATATTGTCATTTATGGCTAGAGTTTATAAAGCTGTATAGAGAACTTTATAGTTATAGAACGGTTCATATCTTTCATTATTTTCACAATAGTAATTGAGTGGATAGTATGTGCTAAGCATAGGCACAGAGGATATATAATGGCAGATATGGCTGCAGCGAGAGAGAGACCTGACACAATTTCCTGTTCTTCTAGAGCTTACATTGTCCTTGGAGAGTTCAGGAGTGCATCGCTTGTCTGAAATCATGGAGTGAAAAGCACACATTACCTGTGAGTTGTCGCCGTCTGCTTCGGGTTGTTTCACAATTTGTGGAGCAAGGAGTAAACTTGGACCAGCCAGTAAAGGTGCAGTCATCTCGACACGGGATAGTGCATTCTTGCACAAGGGGAGGCATGCCATTTGTCTGCTTGAGGCATTCGGTCATTTCTGCTGACTGGTTATCATCAGAGATACACGATATACCTGAAAACAAACAAATAAACAAAACAAAACACATACACATACAGGTAGGTTATTTTGTTATAATTTTGATTAAGTCAGCTGCTGCTGGTTCTTTGATAAAATAGCAGAACCCCAATGTTTGAAAATTTAGTTATCGTTGTGATTGCAAAAGGTATTCAACACAGCTACTCTTATTTCTCTCTGGAAATTAAACATTTCAGTGGAGATATTTGAGAATTTAATTGGTTACATTATTAATCCAAACCCCAAAATGACGGCAACCAAAATACCTTTCAGTAATTTATATATGTGATCTCTAGGGATGATGTAAAACTAGAAAAGAATCTGTAAGAGTGAATAATAGGACAAAGAAAAGGACAAGTGTATACTGCATTGTGTGTTCATTACCCAAAGTTAAATCTCCTTCAGTCACCATATATCTGACCCCTTTACTCTTATCTATCTACCTCTCCCTCTCCCTTACCTCTTTCCCTCTGGTAACCACTAAACTGTAACTCTATGAGTTTTTGTTTCTTTGTCTTGTTCATTTGTTGCTTTCAGTTGTATATTCCACATGAGTGAAGTCATATGGTTCTCGGATTTTTCTGTTTGGCTTATTGGAAAAAGATATGGTACATATACACAACGCAATATTACTCAGCCATTAAAAAAGATGAAATACTGCCATTTGTGACAATATGGATGGATCCTGAGATAATTATGCTAAATGAGGTAAACATTTTTGAAATTTTGCTTTTTTATTTGATTCTCTGGACTAATGATTTATTTTATTCAATTATGAATATTTTTGTGCATCTTTCATTTGTCCTGATTAATTGTGGATTTTTTATAGATGTATCTTTATATTCTCAAGAATACTATTTCTCAGTCTTGGCACTACTGACATTTTAGATTAGACAATTTTTTTTGTGGGTACGTGAATGTCTCTTGTGCATCTAACAGGCACCTACCTGTCAGATGTTGGTGGCACAAACATCATTCCAGTTGAGAAAACTAAAAATTACTCTAGATATTGCCAAACTTTGCCCCCTTGAAAACTACTCCCCTAAACTGATCCTTAACCATGGACATCTATGTGAATACAGAGTTATTATACCAGCATGACTTCAGACTTATTATACTAGCATCTCTGGGGTAGAAATCTCAGAATATTTATGTTGTAAGTGTTCCAGGTGGTTCTGATACAGCCTGTTCACTCACTACCCATATTTGGTGCCTTTGGACATGGTGGGTATTAGTGGATACTTGCTGAGTTCATTATTGTAAAGAAATCATAATATAAGATCATTTTTATTATAGTCCTTGAAAATCTACCGAGTTATAAGAAATAAAGAGAACACAGCTTAGGGTGAATGTTATTAAAATTCTATATATAAACTTCTCCAACACGGGATAAGTATACACAGGGGTTCCTTTCAGTTGCCCATTTTTCTTATATTCTGAATTCTTTATTCTGAGCACAACAGAGAACAAATCAATCTGAACACCATAATAGCATTAGATAGCCAAACCTATAATGCTTTAGAACCAAGGAATTGGCTAAGATGATAATGGATGCACACACACTATTTCCCAGTTTATAAATCTGTACTGTGGCAGGTGGGGCTATTCATTCATTTTGAATAGTTTTGTTTTTAGCTACATTCTAGTAATAAAATCCATTGCACATCAAGCCAACATCACCTGCATTTTCTTTGTCAGGAATATTACAGTCATTAATGATGAATACAGCAAGATACTTTCTCAAGTAGGGTACAAGCAAATGTTATTTGAATTGCATGGTAACATAATTTGGAGTCAATTTAAGGGACTTTCATCATGCCAAGTTATTTTTTCCCAAAGTGGTATGCACTGAATAACATGAAGATTTGTAAATACTTTTAAAAGCATTGCTATTTGACATTTGATAAAAATTCAACGATATTTTAAAGTTCTACAATTATCTAAATAGTACACTGGGTTTATGAATGTCAATATTGAACTATTTTTCATTAATAAAGGAGAACATAAGAAATTAAAGCATAGCTATATCGTATGATGGAATTAACAGACATTGTCAACTGGCATGAATGCAAATCTAAATCCAAACATCTGGGAGTTATGTGAACTGAGATGCATTAAATTACTTCTACTTTATTCTTGTCTCTAAAATAAGTATAATAAGAGCACTACGACAAAAAGTTGTGAGAATTCTTAACATAGTTTCTCACACATGTCAAGAGCTCGATAAATGCTATCAATAATCATTATCCATCATATTTGTTTATACATTTGTTTTAAATTAATCAGGCTATAGTGCTTCTACCAAGTAGATATGGACATACTCTCACTCTCCATGCCTCATTTCTTCCTTGGCTACCCTCGGAATTTGACAGGTGAAGCTATGGAGAAAACTGTTCTTTAATCTTCACCTGATTCTGGTACTACACTTAAAATCACTGTTAGTCAGCCAATATACCAGCTATGCCCTGAACACATTCACTGTATTCACAGAGCTGTGTACAGCATATCAGAACCATCACTGATGCAGTACTACTGATTTAGTAATCAAATGGAAATCCTGGAGGTCTCCAAGTGCCACGAAATACATTCAAAGTTGTAGCATGAAATTTGGCAACAATCACATTAATCTGAAGTCCGCTGCTCTTTGTTACTACTGGTGATCGAATAGCCCAAGGGTGAGTGGCAACTGACACACTTAGAGATCATGCAATCAGCAGTTTAGGCTAAGCATTAAGGTTTTCAGATTTCTTTAAAATTTTAACTTTAAGTATAAAAAGAATAACAAAACAAAAACAAACTCAGATACAGAATAGTGGTTACCAGAGGGAAAAGATGGTGGGGGAGCACAAAGTGGGTTAAGGGAGTCAAATGTAATGGAAGGAAACTAGACTTTGGGTGGTGAGCATGCAATAGAGCACACAGATGTCAAATTATAATCACATATACTTGAAAATTATGATGTAATTAACCAATGTTATCTCGATAAATTTAATTTAAAAATAATTACTAGAAATAAAAATATGAATAAGTTAAACAAAACAATTTCCTTCTTGGGAATGTCCAGGTATAAAAGGAATTATTTAATTAATAAAGTTTTGATGAATGATGGGTATTGAATTATAGTAGAGGGCAGGAAAATACTGAATAGCAAGGACTGGAAAAACAGCAAAGGAATGAAAAGATACATACATAGAGAAAATAAAAAGTGAAGACATTTAGATAAACTAGGAATAACTGGTACATATAAATAATCTAGCTTCCAGGAGGCTAGGGTAGTGGCAGTGACAGGCAGGTAGATAGAAGATAGTAGTACAATATTACCATTTCCCAAACAGTGATAACCAATGGGGAAAACGAGGCATAGAAAGGATAAGTAGGTAGTTCAGTCTTGAACTGAAAGGATACATAATTTGCAGTCAGGAAAAAATAAGCCATTACAGAGAATTTATCTGTCGGACATGTGCTGCTTACTTGAACTCTGAGTCTGGGTCCTTTGTATCATAGCAAATCACTTGCAGGCCATAATCTAGAGAAAAGATTTCTCTTTTGGTGCTTTTAAGTATTTAACATACTGTCACTATTCTGGTGGGAAAGATCTTACTATCGGGAAAGGGAGAGGCAACTACTATTGACCCTTCTTGTCATCTATTCCTACCTGAACTGAATTGTTTAAGATGAGTGGTTCTTTAATGCATAATTATATTTTATTTATTCAACTTGAAATACCATCCTCTTTACTGGAGGAAAATTGTACTCCCAGGTAAAATTAGTTCAAATAGCTCCAGAACAATCTCATTATTGCACACTGTTTAAAATTCTAGCTATCTTAAGGTCTGGTCAGAAAGCTCGAAGAGTAGCCCCCGGGACAGCTGGATATTCTTGTTGCGAAACAATGGAGAAGCAAGGGGTTGAGCCAAACCACTCAGACAAGAGCTCTCAGACAGGAACAGTTACCTGGTAAATGGATGTACAGGGTCATCTAGAACCCTCTAAAAACCTCCGTGAAGCCTGAGGTCACACTTTCCTATTTGTGGTGTCTACTAATGCACATAACAGATATAATTGAGTTTAGCAACTTCATTTTTCTTTTAATTACACAAACTGAGCCATGAGAAAATTACCAAAAAGGGGAGAAAAGTTACTAATTGCTTTCCTGTTATCTGAATTTCAGTTCTAATGGCATGGGGAACAAAAAAAAAAAAAAAAAAAAGCCCTGACACAAAATGTATAATTAAGAATTTAGCAAAAGAAACAAGGAAAGACTTGTATGAATTCTCAGTGTGTCTCATGGTTAATTTTTTTAAAAAAAGAACTGCTGTTCATGTGGAATCGTTAGGCAGGCTTCTTAGGCTTCAATGAAGACTAAAATCAGCAGATTATTAACTATTGCTAAATGGTCTCTTTGCCCCATCATCTCTAAACTCCGATAGTCAGACATGCCATAATAAGTTTGTCTTCTCAATTATATGAGGAGGGCAGGGGTTGCCAGGCTTATGATAAGAAACTATAATTTCTGCCTGGAAGACTAAATAAGCGATGTAGCCCGCACTTCAAATCTGTCCACGCTCATCACCTTCACCAAGGACACCACATTACTTTCCTAAAGTTGCTCCCATCCACAGTTCGATTCTAATAACTGACAAGAAAGGATAAGAAAACTTCCTTCCAAGCGGTCATGATCTCCAGGAAATAGGGGTGACATGCTACAAAGATAGAAAGACTCTATTAGTTTCCCATCCTGCAATTGTAAACTGTTTCAGGTGAGGTATAGAGCTCAATTTACATCCATGTGCAGGAGCAGAGAGGGCAGGCACCAACTGCTCAGCTAAACCAACATTTAGACAATCTGTTCTACATGTCAGGCCCTGCTCACAGAGATGAATTTCACTACTGTTAGGGTCCTGCAAGAGCACAGACCTCGGGCACTGGGCAGTCAGAGGAGCCTTCGTGGAAGGAGTGACACTTGAAGAATGAGTAGGATGTGTCCAGTGACAACACGAGCAAAGCCAGGAGCTTGGCACACCACGCACCTATGCAAAAAAACAAACAGTGGGATGGCTGGCTTCCTGCCCTTGCTCTACACACATGTAGAACTCTTTAATTCCCCTTTGCTAAGACTTGTAACATTTATAACTACTTGTTTCATTATCTGTGTAGCGAAGTTACTAATTTAATGACACTATGCCAGGCTGTCCCTAATATGTGCGGAGTTCAGTGTCAGAACACAAGAAGAGGTCACAAATCACAAGTTTAAACATGAAGAGTTATAACTGAAATTAACGAATGTGTAATAGATTGGTTTTATTTTCCTACCTTAACATATATGTCTTCTTAATGATTTGGAAAGCCAGGTTCTAATAAAAATTCTGGGATAACTTGGAGTTTCAGACTGGAATGTGGCCAAAGACTGTGGGCCTAGCCCTGGGTATCTGGTCTGCTCTCTCTCTTCTCACTCCCAGCTGGGTTCTACTCCCCAGGAAAGATCTTCTTGCACTGTAAGCGGGCACTGCAGTTAATCCCCAAAGCTCAATTCACACAGTGGCCACCCCCTATCTACCCCTCAGTCCTGGGGTGTACACATAGATAATGTAAGCTTTCTTTAGAGGTCACACACAGAGAAGAGATACCTGCATTTCCTTCGAGATGGCTCAGATCCATTTAGGAACAGAGTATCAAGGTCCTGAGGAACAGATCGAGTTTAAATTGGGGGCGGGTATGGGAAGCATGGGCTCTGATGGAGAATCTCACCCAATGGGAAGGAGCAGAACTAGAAGGCCGGAGAAGGGCCCTCCAAAGCATGGAAGCCAGGGCAGGCCTCCTCTTGCTGAGTCTGAGATCTGTACCCCACTCCAATTATTTCATTAAAGAATGACATAATCATTCTTAAGAACTGCCTTCCTAGTACAATCAGGAAAGGCACAAATTAACACAATCTGCTTTGGCCACTTTTAGCTTCCTTCCCCTTTAAAATAATTATTTTCAGGTAAATGCACAGTCTTGCTTTTTCAGCCACTTCCCCTTCTGGTCTCCTGGGTGTCTTTGGCAGCCAGCAAGGGTGTCAGAGCTATGTAATGGTCCTTCAGAAGCATTCTGGGTCTCTGCCAGCATGTGCAAAGAGTGACCCTTGTCTACTTGGTGACTGCTTGCCCTGGTGACATCCACAGCTAAAGTCTCATTGCAGGCTAAAAAAAACTCATGACAATTGCTTCTGAGCTTAGTCAGGGGCCATAGCCCTCTAGCTGATGAGCTCTCACCCCACCTTGGTATCTGCTGGTGTTAGATAGCTAGTCAGATATAAGCAACAGAGGAACAAAGGAATAGAGGCCCAGCCTAGAGATTACCCAAAGAACACCCCATTGGTAGGTAGGGAATCTCTCTTGCAGCCCGGGAGACAAAGGATGGGAGGGCCATAAATCTATAGCTGGTTTAATCCAGCTACAGACGCTTACACAGAAGGTACTACCCTAACCCGCCCACAACCTCAGCTTCATTATTGCATCATTATAATACCATGTTTACACCTGGAAGTTCATGAATCTAATTATAACAGACTGAATTCTGGGTAAGCACATGCGCACTAGGTAGAGTTATACTGCAGCCCACTGTCAACTTGACCTCACTTGCCAATCTCCTAGGAACGCCTTTATAACCACCCACCATGGCCCAAATATAATTCAGACCCTCCCACTTCTGCGTGGTTACAGCTTTCTTCACCGAAAAGCTGCCCCTCCCTTGGGGGTACTCTGTCTTTTCTTTTCCCCTCCCAAATTCCACAGGGCTGCAGCCTTCCTTAGTATGGCCTGTTTCCTTCTAAAATATACCTTTAATTAATCTTTTTCTAAATCTCACTGACCTGTGATTCTTTGCTGCATCCGTGGAGGAAAAACCAAGGAAAAGTGCTAATTGTACTTCTACATCTTTACCCTCCCTATGCTGCTGGAGCGACACCAGAGTTCAAATCGCCACCAAACGGTAACACTGACATGACATATTCTGCTGGGGCTATGTGATGAGTGCCCTGGGAGATCAGGGCAGGTTCTCGTGTTAAGCCTGCCAGATGCCACTGTCAGGTGCTGCATTCTTTTCAGGGTAAAAGGGGACTCCGAGAGACTCACTATAGCGCAGGGAACTCAGGGAGGACCTGGGTAGGCATCAGGCCCTCCTTCTGAAGTGGAACTCCTGTAGGTCATCTCTCCCCAGAGTTCCAAACAGGGCACGAGACAGAAACATGTCAGCTTTTTTCCTTTTTCTTAGCCAAATTCACCACCTCTAGGCATCAGCCCCAAGTCAGGAGTAACTATTACACATATTCCTCCTACTTCTCCCTCCCTCAGTCATTTCTTTTCCTTCCCACCACTTGGCAGGAAGAAGAGAGCTTTTTGTTCTTCATGTCTGACAGACTTCCCCTGTACTGCATCCATCTCCCTCCTCAGGTGTTATTTATCCCTGTCCCTGAAGCCAGGATGTAGAGAGAGAAACCTGGGTGGATTAAGGATATAAACTAAGAAGTATGTTACAAATAAGAACCTTGCCATCCATATGCTTCGCCCCTACTGCAGAGGCCTGGGAGAGCAGAGCCCAAGGCTGGTACTACCCTAACCTGCCCACAACCTCAGTCTGTGTGACTATTGTGTCTCTTAATAAGTGATTCACAAACATTAAGGTGCCACTAAATACAATATATGGGTTCTTTCGAACCCACCCTGGAGTAGGAGGAAGGGGTCATTGTACAATGTGCCTCAGGGGAGAGCTTGGTGTCAGGTATTGAAGGACTTAGAGGCACTATTGGATAACAATGCCATTGGTCCTTCAGTATAGGTATTTCTTGCTTTATTGTGCTTCACAGATGCTATGTTTTTTACAAATTGAAGGCAAAACCCTACATCAGCAAAAAGATTATGGCTCATTTTATTTCTGTGGTTTCACAATATCTCTAAGGTACGCCTATATCGAGAAAGCCCCAAGAGACCTTTTTTTTAATGTTAGTATGTTTCCAAGGTATTACTGTTTTCCTGTTGCCATGATAACAAATTACCACAAACTTAGTAGCTTAAGAGAACAAAAATTTGTTTTCTTACAATTCTGGGAGCAATTCTGGGAGCCAGAAGTCCGAAATCGGTTTTATCAGGCTAAAGTCACGATGTCAGCAGGGCTGGCTCTTTCTGGAGGCTCCAGAGAGAATTAGGTGTCTTGCCCTTTCCAGCTTCCAGAGGCCACCTACATTCCTCACTCCTGGCGCCTGCCTCCAGCTTCAAAGCCAAGAGTGTAGTGTAGTGTCCTCACACCCCGTCCCTGTGTTTCCTTCACCAGGTGCTGCTTGCCTCCCTTATAAGGGAGGCTGTGATTACATTGGACCCACCTGGATGATCTTCCCACCTCAAGATCCTTAATTTAATTATACAGCAAAGTCCCTTTTGCCAAGTTAGGTAAGGTATTCACAGATTTTGGGAATCAGATCTTGGGCAGTGGGGGAGGGGGCACAAGGCAAAGATATTTCTTCCTAGCCCCTAGGCATTGCCTCACCCACTAGAATAAGATCCAAGCCTGCCTCATCTACTCCCTTAATAGGAAGAAAAGCAGATATGACACAGGTTTACTATGACTTTCCAATTCCTTGCCCTCATAACAGGTTTGTTTTGTTTTAATATTTTAATTTTTTAATCATCCTGCCTAATTTCCATCAGCCACCCAAATTACCTTTAGAACTGCTGTCCCTACACTCTGCTGGCACGTCCTTAGGGAAAATAGACTGGTAGACTTATTTCTTATTCAAGACCAAGCATATTAAGAATGTACATCTACTCTAAGCAAAATGAACAAATGATAAACACTCATAAACACAGACAATAGTATGGGGGTTACCTGACTTGAAAGGAAGTTGGGGGAGGTCAAATATGTGGTGACAGAAGAGACTTGACTTTGGGTGATGAACATATAATGTAATGTACAGGTGTAATCTTATAGAATTGTACCTTTGAAACTTCCATAATCTTAGCAACCAATGTCACTCAAAATTTTTTAATTAAAAAATAAAAGTTCATTCCAACAGCAAATACCAGAATCTGGGGCAGTCTGAGCCATGTAAAATGCAAAGCCACTTTCTCTTTTCCAACTACATTACTTCAACTTTTGACTTCATAAATGACTAAAAGGAAAATCTGTTTGGTATATCAGTTAGAATCTCCAATATTCAGAAAAATATTCCAGTTGAGAGAGACACGAGAACAGCTAGAAGTAATAGTCTATATCCCGTAAAAAAAAGCTTACTCTATGCTTTCTTTCACAACAAGCATGTGTTGTTGACACTACTATGGGAACATTCTCTGAGCTGTCCACCATGAGTGCAGGCAGCCCTGAGCCACTCCTACATCCATCCACATAGACCCAAGAGCTGGCTAGGATCAGGAGGCAAGGACGTATATCAGTATGTCCACTTGGATACTGTGTGTAATCAAGTTTCCCCAGCTTGTCTGCTCCTAGTTACTCTGGCTGCAGAAGAGAGGGAAGAACTGCTCTACTCCTTTCCCTAAGTGGCCAGCACTGGTATGTGGAGGGCCAGGAGCCCTGGTAGCATAAGAAGGAACAGGAACGGCAACCCCCAGCACTGGTATTTCCAAGGCACAGAGGTTGAAATCACCCCTGCTTGACCAAGCCAATTTCTCCATTTAAAGACCCAGGCCCCCTTCTCCTATGATCTTCAATCACCTCAGCTCAGCCAACCAACCACTCCACATACCCTAATTCACTCAGAAAATATCCTAGTAATTCGATTCCTGTGACAATTGTAAGTAGTAGGCTTGTCTTACTTGCTAATATTCAAATGTCTAATTAGAAGTTCTTGCCAAACCGCAAGTGCTTTCGTTTTCCCCTTGTATTTTCTCTCCCCCTGTACAGAGCACACTGTTTGGAGCACAGTTTTGGAGGCTCCATTTTCAAAACTAGCATTTGAATAAAATATGTGCTTATTATTACACGCTGACTGACATATATGCAACTTTTGAGTGGAGCAGCATGAGTTGTGGAAATTGAATTAAACAATAAACCCGTAATTGCTTGTTAGGGTGCTTTAATTGACTCATAAGTACCATATGTGAAGCTGTGTGTCTGCAGGAGCCCAATTATAAATTTGCTTATGGAAAGATACAACTCATTTTGTATGTTGGAAACATACTCCCCAATTACTGTTGCCCTCTCAGAAACAAAAATAAATAAATAAGAAATGTTCCATAAGCTGATAATGTATACTTGACTTGAAGCGCTTTATTTAGGTTTTAATACAAGATTTCAAAAAATGCACAATTAAAAATTCCATTTGCTTTATTCCAAAGCATTTGTTAGGCCCTGGAGCTCTCTTTGTTCACAGCTAACCAAAGAAATATACACAGGTAAGGCTTTTGGCTTCAAGGTATCTGCCCCTAACTTAAAAATATTGACAAGAAAAAGTGCTTCAGGAAAAAAAGAGAACGAAACGAAATTATAAACAATTCATAAACGAAGAAGAAGATGTAGGGTCACATAGAAGGAAGAAGGGAGAACTTAAACTCTGGTTGCTGATCTGGTGGGGCAAATTCCAGAAAGGAATGCTAGAAATTGTGGTCAAGTTACCCAGCCAAGGTTTCAAGCAGTGATCAGGATCAGCTGTGGGCCCTTGGCATTAGGTGGTGGAAATGGCAAACATAGGTAACCAAATTGATTTCTTAGTAAAATCAGAAATCAGGAGGTCTCATACACGAAGCTTCAAAAACTAGAATGGGAAAAGAGTAATCAGTGGGAATCCTAAATCCTAGGAGAAAAACATTAAATTGTCCTTTTCTAGGACAATGTAGGCTAATGATGATGTTTGTGTGAATACAAGTGGTCCAGGAGTAGCTTTAGATCCCAGATACATTTTTTTTTAAATCTATAATTTAAATTTATACTAATAATGATCTCCATTAGCCATAGTGAAACCACCCAAAATAAATATGTAAGTTCAAAGAATAGCTTGCTTGTTAACAAAACAGCAAGCCAAGTATCTTAATCACCAACTATCCCTTCCCCTAGACTAGACCAAAAATATATATACATGCTGAATAGAGAGGACATGTGATACAAATTCAGCTTTAAAGATTATTAGCCACTCCTTCTACTTAGATTGAGTTCTTCCTCCTATAGAGAAATAGTAAAACCTATATTAAAGACCATTATTAATGCATATAAAGCATCACATTCTGCAAGACATTTGTCGGCAATCAATCTAGATTAAGTTATAACAGTGAATATGAGGGAATCATCATAGCAACCAAGCTTTTTACACATACAGTGATTCTCTCTCCAATTTTACAATACCTTAGAGTAGCTCTATTTATCTCTGACTTTTTTTCATTAAATATAATTCAGTAGGGGTAGATATTAATGGTATAATGTTTCTTTTAGGAATGATGAAATGTTCTGGAATTAGATTGTTTTAGGTGATGGATGCACAGCTCTGTAAATATACTAAAAACTACAAAAACTATGTTTTAAAAAGAAATTTTATCTCAATGAAGCTGCTATAAAAATTCTGAATCACGAAACAATAAATGTAATTTTAGAAAAAGTTCAGAAGTCATGTCACAAATCATGTCAATTAGATGCTGCATTTCCAGAAATCCTGGAATCATAGCATTTACCAGAGTGCAATTATTCTCCCAAAAGTCATGCTTAAAACCATTTATAAAAACTTTTATAAATAAGAATGTGTCCATAAATAATAAAGATTTTATCATTAATGCAGTTCTTTTCACCTTTCTGATCTGCAAATTTTTATTTTTAAATTATGTCCTGTATTAAGGCATTATGAAGAAGTGTTTACTTAGACTCTCTGTGGTGCCATATTTACTAAAGTAGAAACTGGAAAATACGGTCAGTTGAATTACAAAACACAACAGCAATATAACAGAATTTCTGCTCGAAGAGGACTAATAATTTACACAGAATACTCTATTTCCAGCATGTTGGGAGGGGGCGGACACCACTAAATATATAAATATCTATGAACCACCAGCATTTGAATGTATATAGGATAAATAAGCATTTCATGGTAGTTAGAGTTAATTTCTTACTGTTAGAAAAATCTGTCAGGTAAGAAAGAATCATCTAATTTCCCTTATAAATTTCCTTCTTTCTGTGTCATAGCTTTATAAGACATATAAACTAATGATGATAAGTTTTCTAATATTTCTAAGTCATTTTTCTCATAGCCACTAAAAAGATATCAGATCAGATTCCTTCAAGAAAATCTTTCACATCTAAATTCTGTCTTATGGCTAATTGAGCCCTTAATCCTAATAGTATATAAGTTTTTTGACATTTTTTATATCCATTCTATAGTTATTGCCTATAACTACACTTTATTCTCCTCCAGCCTCCATTTTACATACTTGTACAAGGGAAATGTATCTTTGGCAGGTGTGAAAGAATAAATATGCTAATTCACACACTACATGGAGAAGGTGATTTATTTAATTTTTAAAGGAATATGGCAGTATTTACATAAGTTTAACCTGTATCTCTGCAAACAGCTGTTGTGCAACCAGCTTCCAAATCAGGAAAAGAAATGGGCTGGGTATTTTTTAACAGTTGCTCTGGTTTGACAGATGGATGGTGTTTTAGTTATCTGCTGCACTTCACATGAAGGCGCAAGGAAGAGTTGGGCCAAATCACTGCAGCAAGTAATTATAGATTTAAAAAAAATGTACCTAAACTCTTGAAGTATAAGAGGTAAGATTCTTAAAAGCCTGTGTGAAACAGAAATGTTAACTATTATCAGCCATCAAATAAGCTATCTTGAATAGTTGCTGTATCATTTATCACAAAACTAAACTTTATATCATATAATCATTCCAGTAATAGTGACTAAGTAACAAATGAGACTCGAATTTAGAAATAATTTGGTGTTCTCTATTGAAAAACAACTGCAAAGATGCAGGATATTAATTATCTCATTGTTTCAGAGACATAATAAATCAGCACAATATCCACATTGATTTTCCTCCTTCACCAAAGTATACTACATTTCTTATAGATCTGTCTACTTAAAACATCTTCTAAGGAACTCTCCTTTTTCTGCAAATGATTTCTTCTTTGTAGATCACTACAACTACATATGCTTTACATAGAACCATAATCACCACTATTATAATAAACTGTTCTGTACAAAGCTAATGCCATGTCAAGAGGACACTTGTTTTCATTTTGTTGGGTCTCCTTCTCGCAAACTCTGCCAAGCTGCTGCTGAAATTATGTTTATTCATCTACATTTCTTCTTTGGTCCCTCTGGAGACCATGCATTTGCTACATCCTTTATGAAAAACAAATTTGTTACACTTTAATTCTGTTTTAGAATCTCAAACTTAATAAAACCCTATAATAAAAGTATGAGTAATGGTGGATTCAGAGGATCATTTTGTAGTTCTTATGCACTATATATATTCAATACTCATACAACTTAGTTTCTCTCACAGACATTTTAATGAAGAACAACTCACTTCATATAATATGTAGATGGATTTCTGAAAAGTCATATGCAAGAAATATGAAGGAAATGAATCTATTTTAGTGCAACAGGGAAGCCTGCTATTGAAAGGCTTTCTCCCCAGAATAATGGTATTTAACCTCCAAGATTCATTTTTCAATGTAAACAACCAATGTTGTACTTATGTTAAACTGAATTTGTTTAAAGTGACATACATCTCAAAATTAAATGACCTTCAATATCTTATGTGTAGTCCTTTTTTTATCTGCTAAAATTAGCTGAATTAAAAGTAAAACTGCCTTCCAGTGTCTTATAAGTTGTGAGTTACGTTAGAAACTTGATCTATTTTTACCTTTAAGCCCTGAGAAATAATTAATCCCAATGTGACTAACAATATTCAATTCATACATTTAAATACTTTGAGGAAGTAATGGCTACCTGCATGATTCAAAGTACTAAGACTAATTGGGGTCTGTATCAGATCTTCTGATAATACACTGTCATATACATTTCTTTGTCTTTACACCACCAAAAAGAAACTTATTTTCAGCCAGAGTTCCATGCCAATGACCAGGACCCAAGCACAATCTGAAGAGACAACAGGGCCAGTCAGGAGAATGAGTCTGGCTCTAGTTTTTCGTGTAATAGCTGCATGACCCACTGGGCTGGGCTCATTGATACTCAAGTGTATTTATATGCAAAATGAAGGGGTTGGACAAGGATGAGCTGGGTTCCTTCCAGCTCTAATACCACTTAATTACATTATGGGCATTCTGATGTGCATTGTTACAATTTTCTATTGAGAATTTGTGAGAATAGCATAGCCAGATGGTACTATAGCAAACATTTATGTGTAATTGTTTTTATTTCACTTAGTGACACACTGTTAAGTACACACAGCATGCTTACACATAAAGGAAAACATTCCACAATTTTGGCAAAAAAAAAAAAATTCCATACTTCATTTCCTAGAAGGCATTTTATATAACAAATATATATTAGTTAGACTTCCAAGTAAAGATGCAGTGAAAACTTGAATATATCACTATTTCCTTCTAAAACCTCATCAAATTTTTGTTAAATATTGAAAGAATGGAAAAGAACAGAATAGTGTTATGACTTTCAAGCTGTAAATCAGCAGGAGTGAAAAATTGAACAGACCAAAGAAAATATTAAATTCTAAGGTGGAAACCATAAAAGTAAAAGTAAAGGGTTGAATGGGGGGAACAGATGTGCTTAAAAATAAAAAATATGAAGCAGTCACACCCTCAGCTTGCTCTCTCTCATGCCACATTGCTTGGATATCAACTTTCCTCTTCTCTTTGCAAAAAGACTCAAGATTAAAAAAAGTATACCATAGGACCTCTGGACTGGAGGCCAAAGGCTTAGTTGAGATTACTTGACCATTGTCATAAAGAATACTGAAACCCCTCATCTTCCCTAACTCAGTTCCCAGAACAGTGACAACCAAGTCTTCCCCTTTCAGGAAGAACAACTGAAAGCCTTCTCAGGAAAATCCAAACAGTACAACTATGCTGACATAAAAAATTTCCCACCTGAACAGTACACTGGACTGTCCTGTTCTCAAGCTAGCTAGCATAGGCAACTAAATTCATGTAACTCACTTTGTCACTTTTAAAAAGCAGAAAACCAAGGATTAACAGATATCTGAGGAAAATGACTGACATAAAAGATAGTTACCAGTATAAACCACAAGGTAAAAATCAAGTTGAAACAAACTAAAATATTGCAAGGGGGAGAAAACTTTAAAAACAAAAAAACAATTATATGTAAGCTAGCTGAAGAATCCAAAATTAATTTACCTAATACCCCCTTAATAATGATAGGAGAAATCCAAAGGGTTAAATAAATGCCAAATTATAGATTCACACTTTTTTAAAAAGAGAAAAAATAGGGAGAAGAGAAAAAATTGCATTATCTTTTGGTAGAAATTGTTAGAAATTCTATAATTTTTGTTTTAAATCTGGAGATTTGGGTTGATTAATATGTACTTTTTTTCTTTTATATATCCTAAATTTGTTTCTCTTTAATTTTGGATAGAAGTTCTTTTTTATTTCATTAAAAGACACAGAAAACAGTGAATTCACATTCTCTACATAATCTTCAGATATATGAAATCGTTTATTCCTTCTAAATCATCTACCATCAAAGGAAAACGGCTCCGTGAGTTCTTCAGAGACTTTAACTACATAACCAACCTTTTCTAGTATTTTCAGGCAAACACACTGAATGAGATATATTATAAACTGAATATCTGTGTCCCCAAAATTGATGTTGAAGCCCTAACCCCGAATATAGTGTGTGCAGATGAAGCTCTTAGGGAATAATTAAGGTTAGAAAAGGTCATAAAGGAGAAACTATCAAGCAAAAAGGAAAAAAAAAAAGGTCATTTATTATTTTTTTTATCTATTCATGTACCCAGATGAATTATTTCTGAAAAAATACATAGTAACTTTGAAGATGGAATATCATCACTGTGGAAGTAAAGAGGCAAAATAAAAATTATAGTTACTATATTCATTGAAGTAGTTTTCTTAATATTGACTTCAGAAATAATTTAAAGCCTTTTTGGTAGGAAAATATGATAATAGAGATTATAGCAAAGAAAATAACAGAAAAAGAAAAAATTGTTATGAAAATTCTCTAATTTAATATTTATAGTAAATCTATTAAAATATCTATATTTTAGTCTAGTTACAGTATGTACTTCCCCATGATTAAAGTATCATGATTAATATCTCAAAAGTTTTCCTATCACCTGTGTGCCATGTCTCCTTCTGACATTTCTTTTCCTAAAAGTATCCTAGTGATATAGCCAGTAAAATAAAAATAGAAGAAAAACTAAGCATTGATATGTCTTTCTTGCAAATCATGTCAAGATCTGAAAAAGGCAAATAATCAAAGAAACATTACCTAGATAACAGGCCCCTGACCTTCCCTCAAAAAAAAAAAAAAATGTGTTTATCAATAAAAAAAATAAAATGTAACTTTTGTGTGGTGTGAAAATTTGCCAAGGAATTTCTATAGATATTATTTTACTTGATCTTTCCCCAAACTCTGGGAAATAGGTACGGCAGGGAATTATCTCGGTTCAAAGAAGAGGAAACCGAGGCTCAGAAATGTCAAACCTCATGTCCAACTGAGTCAGCCACAAATCTAAGTCTTCTGTAGTCATTCTATTCCATATTTCACATATTAGGAGATAATGCTTCTGAGGATATTGTTATATTCATTGAAAAAAGTTCATAGACTCCAGCATGCTTTGTTTGGCAAGTTAATTTTTAGCAGGCTTAAGAAAATATGGCAGTTACTCAGTGCTTACTATGTGCCAGGTAGTACTCTAACATTCTCCAGTTGGATTCTATTCTTATTCACATTTTACAGAGAAGGAAACAGAGGCCCCCTAAGAAAGGTTAATTAACTTTCCAACCCAAAGAGCTATCATGTGGCAATGACAGACAGTCTCACTCCAGAGCCTAGGCTCTGAAACACTGGTCATGTTGCATTCCTGGGAGATCAATAAATTAAGAAAATTAATGATGTAATTATAATTGCACTCTTTAGAAAGTTTG
The DNA here is from genome assembly GCF_014176215.1 of Rousettus aegyptiacus. Lineage (NCBI taxonomy): Eukaryota > Metazoa > Chordata > Mammalia > Chiroptera > Pteropodidae > Rousettus > Rousettus aegyptiacus. The sequence goes on from NW_023416295.1 coordinate 73,935,980, forward strand.
TATTGATTTTAAAAGCATTTGTGAGTTGGTAATCGTCTATTAGTATATTTTATTTTTATTTATTTTTAATTACAGTTGATGTTTGACATTATTTTATGCTAGTTTCAGGTGTACAGCATAGTGGGTAGACATTTATGTAATATAAGAAGTGATCCCTTGATTAGTCTAGTATCCACCTGGCACTATCCTCTATTAGGATGTTTTAATTTTAACCATATTTCTGGTTACCTCCCAGATCCCTTTGTGCAAAGCTATGTTTGTTTTTCTTGGTAGGGAACCAACAACAGTCCTTACACTTTTATCCCTATTTTGAGATACTTTTAAAAGAAAATATAGGTGTACAATACATCTTTACAAAAGAAATCCTTTATCCTTATTGAAATATTCCTTCTTATGATTGAGTGCTTACTTCCTTGTAAAATAAATGTCAATCATATGATATCACTTAATTTGCAACAAAACTTTTAATGGGCAATTCTGATCTTCTGGCCTTGAAGTATTTAAATGGCCATTCACATTTCAATGTTAGAGTTGATAGTAGTGTTTTATTTTCATTGCTATGGCTCCAGAAAAAATAAAATCCACTATAAGAATGCGAGGCACTTAACAAGCTTTGAAGTTTGTGGTTCTTCTTTAAAAAGCATAAATATTTGAGGTCTGAAATTCATTCACAACTATGCCTTTCTCAAACCATCAAAAATCTGAATCATTCCAAATAAAACTATTAAAGATATTTATACCGAATGCTTACTAAATTAATTATTTGGTTATTTACTTTGCCATTTCCTTGTAGGATGCTTTGTTTTTCTTTCTCTGGATTTCTTTGGCTATTCAGGGTCCTTTCTGATCCAAGTCAATTTTAGTAGTATTTTTTCTACTTAAAAAAAATGCCACTGAAATCTTGATAAAGAGTACATTAAATTGACAGATGACTTTTGGTAGTGTTGACATTTTAACAATATTAATTCTCACAATCTATGAACACAAAATACTTTTCCATTTATTTGTCTTCCTTGATTTCTTTTATCAATACCTTGCAGTTTTCAGAATAGAGATCTTTCACCTCCCTAAATAATTTGTTCCTAAGTATTTTTGATGCTATTGTAAATAGATTCAACTTTTTTCTTTTTCAGAAAATCTGTTGTTAGTGTTTAGAAAACGCTTCTAATTTTTGCATGTTATTTTGTATCTTGCAAATTTACTGAATTCATTGATTAGCTCTAAAAGCTTTTGGTTGAGTGTTTAGAATTTTTATTTTGCAATTTTGATCTCTCTCTGTCTCTCTCTCTCTTTTTCTCTCTCTTTTTCTCTGTCTCTCTCTGTCTCTGTCTCTCTGTCTCTCTGTCTCTCTCTCTCTCTCTCTCTCTCTCTCTCTTCCTCTCTCTCTCTCCCTCCCTCCCTCCCTGATTGCTCTAGCTAGATCTTCTAGTGCTGTGCTAAGAGTAGTGACAGTGGGTACCCTTGTCTTGTTCCTGATTTTATAGGAAAAGCTTTCAAAGTTTTACCATTGAGTATATATAATGTCAACTGTCAGCTTGTCATATATGGTATATATTATGTAGAGATATAGTCCTTCTATACCTGATTTGTTAGATTTTATCACTAATGAATGTTGAACTTGGTCAAGTGCTTTTCTGAATCTATAAAGATGATTATTATTCTTGCATTCCAGGTATATTTCCCATTTGATCATACTGGATGATGCTTTCAACATGCTGCTGAACTTGGTTTGCTAATATTTTATTGAGAAATTGTGCATCTATATTCATCAGGGATATTGGCCTATAGTCTTCTTTTCTAGTAGTATCATTTTCTGGTTTTATAATTTTGGCCTTGTAAAATGAGTTTAGGCATTTTCCTTTTTCAGTTTTTTTGGGAAGAATTTGAGAAGGACTGGTGTTAATTCTTCTTTAAATGATTAGTAAAATTCATCAGTGAAGCCATCTGTTCCTGGGCTTTTCTTCGTTGGGACATTTTTGATTACTGATTTAGTCCCCTTACTAGTAATTTGGTCTATTCAGATTTTCTATTTCCTTCTGATTCGGTCTTGGTAAGTGGTATGTTTTTAAGAATATTTCCATTTTTTCCAGATTATTCAGTTTGCTGGTGCATTGTTGTTCATAGCAGCCTTTTATAATCCTTTGGATGTCTGTGGTGTCTTTTGTAATGTCTCTTTTTTCATTTATAATTTGGTGATTTGGGTCTTTTGTCTTTTTTCATTGGTTAATCTAGCAAGATTTTCACTTTTATCTTTTCAAAAAAACAACTCTTAGTTTGAATAATCTTTTCTATTACTTTTCTCTTCTGTTTCATTTCTTTCTAATCCAATCTTTGTTATTTTCTTTCTTCTGTTCCCTTTAGGCTCAGTTTGCTCTTTATTTTCTAGTTACTTAAGATGTGGAATTGGGTTCTTAATTTGGAGTCTTTTTTGCTTCCTAATGGAGGCATTTATTGCTATAAACTTCCCTTTTAGAACGTCTTTTGCTGCATACTACAATTTTGGTATGTTGTGTATCCCTTTTTTTGGGGGGGGTTTTTTTTTTTTTGGATCCGTGAAACTTTTTAATTTCCCCTTTAATTTATTCTTTGATCCATTGGTTTTCAGAATTTTTTTTTATTTAACAGTTTCCAATTTCTCATAACATCTGCTTAAACCCTTACTATTAATTTTAGACAAAATAAAAATGCATTCAGAAAATTCCCCATTAATAGAAAATCAAGGCACAGAAAAAAAGGGCTGTTCAGATCCCCAGAGGGACTTAAAATTTAAACTGCAATCAAAATGGGATTAACTTTATAAGTTGTTTTTTCCTCAAAAGTCATCCCATCTTCATTCCAAATTCATAACTACAAAAAAAAAAAAAATGCAAGACTACCATAGATTTTATAACGTGACATGGAGCCATAGAGACAACTGCTAAATGACTCAGTCACAGTGATGATAGAACCTATATGCAAAACTCTTAACTTGTGCCTGTTTCCCATTGTCAAATGTACACTATGATATTTAAAAGGTAAAATTATAAAATTAATTTCTTGGATATCTATAACAGAAAGAAACTAAATACAACAATATGCTATTTTTATATTGCTTAGCAGAGGATTTGAATGTATGAGAATCAAAGAAAAATCCATTCAATGGTCAAACTATGGAATATGTTCGTTATTGGCTTTTTCCAACAGTTGGCCTTTAGGGAATTTAATCAGTTTCTTTTTCTCTTAAAAGAGAATTTTAAAAGGTAACAAGTCATGCATTACATATTTACCAGCATTAAAATATCAAGAATAAAGAGTTATTTTCTGACTGCATTAATTATATATATGCATTCAAAATCTGAGATCTATGAGGCCATGGAGATACAGAAGCAAATAAGACACTGTTCCAGCTCTTAAGAAGCTCGTGACCTCATGGGAAAGACAAATATATAAACAAATAACTATAATAACAATAATAAATCTTTCAGTAGAGATATGCACATAGTAGTCTGGAAGCAGAGGTGGAGAAATACTAGCTCTGCCTCCAGGGCCAGCCCTGTTGCTACAAAAAGGATTAGTCTGAGACAGAAAAGTATCAGATATCAGATCCAGTTGGGAGACTAAAAAAGCAGGCATATGGCTATAAGATTGCCTCTCTCTAATAAAAAGTGACACAGAGATTGATTTAAATGTGTTATATTTTTTGTTGTTATAGCTACGGCCTACAAATTCTTCCAAAATATGCCTCTTTTCAATCACGTGTGGAATCTCCTTAAGTATGTAAAATAAGGATTCTAAAAGGTTTGAAGGAAAGCTTCTATGTTGTTGAAGCTTCCATTATATTTGGGAGAAACAGGTATAAGAGTCTTTTATTGATATGTAATATTAGCCTTTATCTAGAAAAATTATAAGGGTAAATCTAGGTCAATTCTCACTGCTAAAGGATTTTTTTTAAAAATTCCAGGCATGAAAACAAACTACTTAATTTACAATGAACTCTGGAGATTTAGAAGAATGATGATTCTTTTAGGGGAATCAATGTCATCACTCAGTATACAATACCGTGTCAACTCCTGCTATAAAGATATTCCAATTTACAAGGAACTAGATTAAATCAGTAAAGGATATACAAGGAGGCTGGGATGCATGGAATTGCTGTATACCTGGGCTTATAGATAGCTGGGAAAAAGGATCACCATTATCACTAAGAAACTAACAGTAACAGGGATGCTCTGACAGTGCCTCTTGTAACTGACACATCTTGCTACACTCTCAGATTAGGTTGTCTGTTTCTCTCTAAGTTAGCATTCCACCATACTCATTACTCAATTTCTTTCTGTTTTTCTTACTATCCACATTTCCCCTGACTCAGGACTTCTTTCTAGCACAGACTTTCTGTCTTTCCAAAAATGAGAGTTTGGCTGGGTCAATTAGCTACTGACTAATGCAGAACATCTCAATTGAGCAGAATTCCAGAACTAGACCAATTAATATTTACCTAATCTCTTTTTGGCTAGCTCAACATTTTTACTGTATTCCAGGAGACAATAATTCTAGGTGATGTTAAGCAGACTTTATTCTACCATCAAAAAAACAAGGGAAAATGTATACTAATTCTACCTGTTAGAAATTCACAATACATATTTATATATTGAAATCTCTAAAATTTAAAGTAAAAAAGAAAACCTGTTTAGCTGCTTAGTAGTTAAATAAATTTATTTTAAACGGTAAAACATTATTTTCTGAATAATTTTTAGCCCTCTGAACATTTAAAAATATTTCCACAAAGAGCTTAATCTTAACTACAGTTTGGGAAGCTCTGTTCTACTTGGCCTCAACTGAAGTGCTGATATCTGGTCCATGAGTTATGGGCAGAGTGTCAGGGACACATAATGCATATTCAACAATTTATATGTCAGGAATCACTGAAAGGCACTTGCCTCAAGACAGATGCATCATGGCAGGAATTTTTTATCTTATAAAACCTACTCCAGGCAAACCCTATAAACCTTGAAAGTCCAACTAAACCACTGCTTTTGAGTGGGAAGGGAAACAGATTCTGTCCCTTCTTAAAAAGAGGTATAGTCAAGCATGTGGAATTTCAGAAACGATCTTGGTTCATTTCATGTGAATCATTTGCCCATTAACTTTCATTTGCAACATGTAGGCAGATGAGAAAATAAGGGAGAGCAGAAACTCTCTTTTGTTTAAATGACTAACAGCTGGAATCCATGTTTCCTCTATAATTATGTGAAATGTGTTTTTTCTTCCCTCTTCTTTTTCCCTTTTTTAGCTAAAGTGTTGCTTTAAATATATAATAAATACTGCTTTCTGGTGTTATGGAACATTAACAAGAAAATATCAATATTAAAAGGTCATCCTTAAATAAAACTTGCAGTTGGAAAAATTCATCTCCATGCTTTCCAGTCTCCTAGATGTCTTAGCTGCATCTGGGTCTTCCCTCTGCTTCTCACATGTTCAGTGTCCTCATGCTGTAGGAGTCCCATGCTGTTGATCTTCTATATTTTATCTTTTTCTTAAGCTCAATTAAGACTCACACATTTGTTGCCTCATTCTAACAAAACTGTTTTCTCTTTATCTGAAAATCATCTATGGTAGGAATGTCCGCTAAAGTGATAACCTACTCTGCTCATGCACACATAGTTGGGTAGTCTTCAATTCTGCCAAAAAATAGATCAAATTTTTAGGGGCCACAACTTGCTTGAATCCTAGAAATAATTTAGTGTCCTGCTGGTAATACATTACTTCATTGAATGGCGATAAAACAATATATCAAATATATGACTTTAATGTTCAATATTAAGCATACCTTGCTAACTACTTACATAAGTTATTAAACGATACCTAAAACTCATTTCATGCTCTGCCATTTGATCTTTAACTGTTGGAGTTCCACAGGGCTGTGCCTTAAGCTTTCATCTCTTCTCACTTGCGATTCTCCTTCTCTTATACTAGCAGACCCCATCCAATTGCAAGGGTTCAGTTACCAATGGTGAGATCAATGATTACCAGGCTTCAGTCTGTGACTCAGACCTGTCCATTTAGTTGTCTACTAGACAGACATCTCCCCTACCAGGCTATTTTTTCAGGCTTTTTAAAATTCACGTGTACGAAGTTCTATCTGTGCTCATTTCTGCATCCTGCTCCACTCTGGTGCCCAACTCATTGGTAGTGTCACCATCAAAGTCATCACAGCTCAAGCCAGAAACCTAAATGTTGTCCGGGATACTGTCCAACTAATCTTGAGCATTCTACTTTTTAACTACCTCCTTAGCACATGCTTTTTTCTCCATCTCCACTGGCATCTTGATAATCAAAGCTACCATCATGTCTTTACTAGATTATGAAAATAATATAGTAAGCCCTCTCACCTAATTTCTTAATCAAGTTTTCCCCGACTCCCAAATCATTCTCCACATTTCTGCCCAGGAAGTGTTTTAAAAATATAAATCTAATCATGTTGCATTCCAACTTAACACTCTGCAATGGTTTTATTGCTTTCATTACAAAGTATAAATACATTAACATGGCTTACATGTTCCTTTATGATTCCCCTTTTCTCCCATTGATATAGCTTTACTTTGGCAACTCGATAACTCTCTCTATTGTTAGGTATAATTTAGTCACAATATTTCTCTCTTTTTTAAATATTTTATTTATTTACTTATTTAAATTAAGTTTATTGGGGTAACATTGGTTAATACAATTATATAATTTTCAGGTGCACGTTATAAATTGACACCCATATATTCTATTGTGTTTACCACCCAAAGTCCAGTTTCCTTCAGCTACTATATATTTGATCCCTTATACCCACTTCACCCTCACCCAAACCCTATATTTGATTCCCTTTACCCCATCTACCTCCCCCTTCCTTCTCTACCCAAATAGTAACCACTAGCCTATAGTCCATGCCCATGAGTCTCTGTTTGTCCTGCTTATTTGTTGCTTTTAGGTTTATATCCCACATATAAGTGATGTCATGTGATTTTCAACTTTTTCTGTCTGTATTATTTTACTTAGCATGATTATCTTGAGGTCCATCCACGTTGTTGCAAATGGCAGTATTTCATCTCTTCTGATAGCTGAGTAATATTCCATTGTATATACGTACCACAGCTTCTTTAGCCAATCATAGGACACTTCAGTTGCTTCCATGTCCTGGCCACTGTGAATAATGCTGCTATGAACATCAGTATGCAAATATCTTTATGGATATGGGTTTTCAAGTCTTTGGGATAAATACTCAGTAGAGGGATGGCTGGATTACACGGAAGATCAATTCTTAGTTTTTTGAGGAACCTCCATATTGTTTTCCATAGGGGCTGTACCAATTTGCAGTCCCACCAGCAGTGTATGAGGGTTCCTTTTTCTCCACATGCTCTCCAATATTTGTTATTGCTTGTCCTGTTGAATATAGCCATTCTAACAGGTGTGAGATAATATCTCATTGTGGTTTTGATTTCCATTTCCCTAACGGCTAGCGATGTTGAGCATCTTTTCAAATATTTCTTGTCCATTTGTATGTCCTCTAGAGAGAAGTGTCTGTTCAGGTCCTCTGCCCATTTTTTGATTGAATCATTTGGTTTTTTGTTCTTATTGACTTGTTTGAGTTTTTTTTTTTTTTATATATATATATTTTGGATATTAGGCCCTTATCAGAGGTGTTGCTTGCCAATATATTTTCCCATTCAGATAATTATTTCTTTACCTCTTTTGCTGAGCAGAAGCTTTTTAGTTTGATGTAGTCCCATTCATTTATTTTAGCTTTTACTTCCCTTGCTTTTGAGGCCAAATTCATAAAATCCTTTTAAGTCCAAGGTCCTTGAGTTTAGTTCCTATGTTTTCTTCTATGCATTTATTGTTTCAGGTCTTACATTTAGGTCTTTAATCCATTTTGAGTTAATTTTGGTGTGCGATGATAGACAACCATCTAGTTTCATTCTTTTGCAAGGGGCTTTCCAGTTTTCCTAGCACTATTTATTTAAGAGACTTTCCTTTTCCCACTGTATGTTTTTGTCAAAAACCCATATCAATATGGGTTTACTTCTGGACTCTTGATTCTGTTCCACTGGTCCATGTGTCTTTTTTGTAGCCAATATCATGCTGTTTTTATTAGTGTTGCTTTGTAGTATAATTTGAAGTTGAGCAGAGTAGTCACAATATTTCAACTTCGATTATTTCAGTGCACCGAAAACTCCCTCATATTCAGATTTACACATATTATTCCCTTTGTTGAAAATATTTCATCTCCTCTTCTTGACCAATCAAGTTACCTTCATCTAGTCTTGGCTTAAATTATATATTCTCAAGAAAACTTTCAAGGATACCTTGGCTTTAGTAAAGTCACTAATTTACTCCAAAGTTTTTGTTTATAACACTTATCAGAACACTAACTGATCATTTTTACAAATATTTATTTAGTATATAACCACAAATTAAGTTCAAAGATCTGCAAGGGTAGCATCGCATACACCTTTTTCTCCATACCATAGCAGGTTATCAAAAAGTACTTCTATTTAAAGATAAATTAATGAAAAACACCTCATAGTTAAGTAATATTTTTAGTGACACTCAATTGTGATATAACTCCTTCCAGCCCCTACCTATGTGTCCCATAGTAGAAGTATGAGAAACTTAGCCTATCAAATTATGATTAACAGCTAGCACATTTTATGAGTTATCTGGGACATAGCATACAAAACAGAAACCTATAAAACACAATTTCCACCTCTTAATCTCTGGTAGTTCTTTTGATATTATGACTTTTGCATGTTAAAATTCTCATTGGCTGATCATTGAGCAAGAGTTCGATAAAGTACGGGCTCATATTTAAAATGACAGAGAGAAAGAAAGAAATTTGAAATAACTATCACAAGTAACTACCTGAGTATTCAAGAGTCAAAGAAAAATGGTTTCAATAAAATGTTGAACACAGCAGGTAATATCAATAGCCTACTTTGAAACTATAACTGGAAGCAGAGTTTGTAATAACGATAAGTGGGTCAGACAGCTTTGCCCTCTCGGCACAAGTCTTTAAGCCAATTGAAAGGTTCATGAATTAAAGATAGACCTTTCTAAAATATCACAAACCTATAGCTATCACCTGGCAAATTATTTAACAAATTGCTAAGAATTTTCATGAACTGTGCACATGCCAGGCATAATTCTTATAAACCACATTGGGATACCATGTCCCAGCTGGCTTTAATCAGCTGAAAAGGAATGTAATCAGCACCACAAATTAATAATATTCCTTTTCATAATCATTTTGGTCCATAAAGATAGGACAATCAGGTAAAAATGATGTTAAAAAATCACAAAATAATGTCTCCATAGGTAGCATAAGTTAATTTGATTTGATGAATTCCATGATTTCATAAAGCAATAGGCTTGAATGGATGCTTCTGAAGTCACTTTCCATTTTTATCATAAAGAGTTTTACCATAGGATAAAATGCATCACCTACCTTTTCTAAATTTAATCTAGTCTGTGGCAATACAAACACATACACACACGCTCACACACACACACACATTTACATATAAAAAAATCACTGTTTTAGATGGCCAGAAAATATTATTTCATAATTATTTTATAATGTTATTGATTTACAAAACTTTAAGATTTATTGTCAGTTTCTAAAAACCTCAAGTAAAAAACAATATCTTATAGCCGGTAATATGCTATCTATATTCACAAATTACTAAACCTTCAAGACAATAGAAATGAAAAATACAACATTTAGATTCTAGTGCCTTAAACTTGACCTTGATTAATTTAAACTTTTATAACTGAAAGATTTTCCTCTAAGATCAGGAACAAACAAGATGCACACTCTTGCCACTGTTATTCAAAATAGTTTTGAATAAAACTGTATCTGGCTAGGAAGTCATAGCCAGAACAATTAGTCAAGAAATAGAAACAATTGGAAAGGAAGAAGCAAAAATGGTTATTATTTGTAAACAATGTGATTTTATATATAGAAAACCCTAAAGATTCCGCCTAAGAACTGTTAGAACTAATATATTAATTCAGTAATGGTTGAAAGTACAACATTGATATATAAAAATCTGTTACATTTCTATGCACTAATAACAAACTATCAGAAAGAGAAATTAAGAAAAAAAAATCCTATTTACAATTTTGGCAAAGAGAATAAAATAACTAGGGATAAATTTAACTAAGTAGGTAGAAGACCTTTACACCGAAGACTATACGACACCAATGAAAGAAACTGAAGAAGGCACAAATAAATGAAAAGATATTCCATGCTCATGTTTTGGAAGAATTAATGTTGTTAAAATGTCTATATTATTCAAAGCAATCTAAAGATTCAATGCAATTCCTATCAAAATTCCAATAGCATTTTTCACAGAAAGAAAACAATCCTAAAATTTGTATGAAACCACAAAACACCCCAAATAACCAAAGTGATCTTAAAAATGAAAAACAAAACTGGTTTGTTTTCAAGCTATGTTACAAAGCTAACGTAATCAAAACAATATAGGACTGGCATAAAAACAGATAAATAGATCAATAGATTAGAATAGGGAACTTGGAAATAAACCCACACATATGATTAATCTATGGCAAAGAAGGCAAAAATATACAACGGTGAAGAACAATCTCTTAAATAAATGGTGTTCAAAAAACAAGACAAAAGAATGAAGCTATACTGCTGTCTTATGCCATACATAAAAATCAACTCAAAATGGATTACAGACCTTAATATAATACTTGAAACCATAAAACTCCTAAAAGAAAAAAACAGATGGTAAGCTCTTTGACATTGGTCTTGGCAGTAGTGTTTTTGAATTCAACTCCAAAAGCAAAGATGACAAAAGTAAAAATAAACAAGTGGAACTATATCAAAGTGAAAAGTTTCTGCACAGCAAAGGAAACCATCAACAAAATGAAAAGACAAGCTATTGAATGGGAGAAAATATTTCCAAATCATATATTCAACAAGGGGCTAATATCCAAAATATATAAAGAACTCATACAACTTAATAGCGAAAACACAGTTTTAAAAATGATCAGAGGATCGAATGGACATTCTTCCAAAGAAGACATACAGATGGCCAACAGGCACACGAAAAAACACTCAGCATCACTAATTGTCAAGGAAATGCAAATCGAAAATCACAAGGAGATGTCAATTTATACCTTTTAGAATGGCTATTATCAAAAAGACAAGAAATAAGTGTTGGTTTGAATAAGAAGAAAGAGGAACCCTCATGTACTGTTGGTGGGAATGTAAATCACTGCAACCACTGTGGAAAACAATCTAGAGGTTTCTATAAATAGAACTATCACATGATCCAGCAATTCCATTTCTGGATATTTATCTGAAAAAAATGAAAACATCAGTTTGAAAAGATATACAAACCATTTTGTTCACTGAAAAAAATTAATTGGAATTACATTATTTACAATAGCCAAGATATGGAAACAATATAAATATCCATTGATGGATGAATCAATTTTTAAAAAATGTGCTACATATATACAATGGAATACTACTCAGCCATAAAGAAGGATGAAATCGTGCTATTTGACAACTTGGATGAACCTTGAGGGTATTATATCAAGTTAAATAAGTTAGGCAGAGGAGACAAATACTATATGATTTCACTTATATGTGGAATCAAAAAAAATTGAGCAAACAATACAAAATATAGATACAGAGAATAGGCTGGCACTGGACATTGGGGAAGGGAGTTAAGGGGTGGGGTTATGGGTGAAGGGGTAAAGCAGTACAGACTTCCAGTTATGAAATAAATAAGTCATGGGGATATAATGTACAACATCCTGACTATGGTTCATAAAACTGTACTGCATAATTTTAAGTTGCTAAGAGACTAAATCTTAAAAATTTTCATCATGAGAAAAAAATTATAACTTTGTATGGTGGTGGATGGTAACTAGACCTGTTGCGGTGATCATTTCACAGTGTATAGAAATATTGAATCATTATGTTATACACTTGAAGGTAATATAATGTTAAATGTCAATTATATCACAATTGATAAAAAAGTTAAATTTTTATTCTCCCCTAGCCCCCAAATGAAACTTCAAAGGTAAAGAAAAAAGAGTTCTCAGAAATAGGATAATAAAATACAAAATGTCTATCTGAAACATAGCTCATGAAATACTACTATTGTTTCAGATAGACACTTTGATTTAATGTGCATTGGCAGACAAGTCAAAAATTATGACTGAACCCTTATGTGATACAGAGTCACTACAAAACTTGAATTACTCATTTGTTTATCACATAAAGGCTGGTGTAACATAAGGACATTTCTAGCGTACTCCAAGGGGACATAATCTGTAAATATTTAAAATGATAAATGCCTAACAAAATGGATTGAACACTGCATATTGAGGGCATATGATTAACAGCAGTCAGAAAATCAAAAACTAGATAAAACACACAAAAGAACATGAGTCTGAATATCTGGCCTTGCAGTTATGGACACTATCAGTAGGCATTCAGTGGCAAACAACTGCTTTATAGTTACTAAATCATGCTTGGCTTTTTAAACTACCTTGTATAAACTGCATCTTGATAGTCTATTGTTGACATTTTAATCATATCTTTTGTTGAGTGTTTACTTAAACTGGATATACATGAAATTTTTCATTTGTTTTTTTACAGTATCTTTCTTCCCATGAGTCTTTAAGATGGGTCAAATGCCTCCATATAGGCTTTTACAATTTGTTGAATTAACACAAATAAAATAAGTAATGGTCCAATTAAAGTGCACCTACTGTGAAACTCTGGTCTAGATTCCCTCTAGAAAAATTAGGTTTTTTGAAAATAAAACCTTTATAACTCAGAAACAAAAAGAACAAATAACTAGATTTAAAAATGGGCAAAGGATTTAAATAGATATTTCTCTGAAGGAGATATACAAATGATCAACCCATATATGAAAATATGCTCAAGGCCAGTAGTGATCAAGGAAATGCAAATCAAAACCACAAAGAGGTAACACTTTATACCAATTAGGATGGCCACTATCAACGCAAAACAAAAATAACAGATATACAAACAAAACTCAGAAAATTACAAATTTTAGTGAAGATATGGAAAAAAAAGGAACACTTATACATTGTGGGCATGTAAAATGATGCAGCTGATATGAGGTTTCTTCAGGAAATTAAAAATGGAACTATTATGTGATCCAGCAATCCCACTTGTGGATATATATCCAAAAGAATTGAAAACAAGATCTTGAAGAGATATCTCCACACTTATTTTTGTTGCATTTTTTAAATCTTGGCTATTCACAATACCAAGACATAGAAATAACCTAAATGTCCATCGACAGATGAATGGATAATGACAATGTTGTATATACATATGATGGAATACTGTTTAGCTTTAAAAAAGAAGGAAATCCTGTCTTGTGCTACGACATTAATGAACCTTGAGGATATGATGCTAAGTAAAACAAGTCAGCCTCAAAAAGACAAACACTACGTGATTACACTTATCTGAGGTATCTAAAGTAGTCAAACTCTTAAAAATAGAAAGTAGAATGGTGGTTGCCGGGGGCTGAGGGAAGTAGAGAAAGGGGAGTTGTGTATCAATGGGAATAGAATTTCAGATTGGCAAGATAAAAAAGGTATAGAGATCTGTTGCACAACAATGTACATAGAGTTAACACTTCTATGTTATACACTGAAAAATGGTTAAGATAGTTAATTTAATGTTATGTGTTTATTACCACAATAAAAAAAAAAAAAAGAAAGCCCTTGAAAGAAAGGTAAAGAACATAAGAGAAGGTACATAAATCTGAAAAGCAGCTGAAGGCATTCCAGATAAGGGGTGATTTCTCTACCTATGCCCCCAAACCAGGCCGAGCACCCTGAACACTAAGGTAGATTACTAAATTTTAAAACAATGCTATGTCTTATAAACATTTTTTATACTATTTCTTACTCTTTAGTCTTTCTATTATTTGCCTTTCTATTATTCATTTTGTATCTGCTGAATTGCTCACACCCTAAATTTCTTTTCTAATCTCACTAACTCTCTAGTCCACGGAATTTACACATTCCCCCATCCAAGGAGTCATCCTGTCCAAAATACCAATAGTTTCAACGTTGAGAGACACAGCTCAGCCTAACACTTTGATTACTTAGATAATTCTCCTCTGAATCCTTTTTAAAAAACTTTACTCCTTGCATGTGAGTATTAAGATATATTTCATTTACGATTTGGAAGTATTAAGTGAAGGCTGAATTTTTCTTTTTAATTATACAAAAAAATCTTAGATTTCTATCCATTTGATTAAAGGTAAGTTCTATATGTAAGAACACCGTTCAGTATAAAATGTCTATGACTAAGGCAGTGATTTCAAGTTGTATTGACTATAAACCACAATTTCTTCCTTATAATGTCTATTTCAAACATACCAGACACTGAACCAGCAACTTTCTGTATCAAAACAATTCTATGATGTAGTTATTAGACCTTCATTCTACAGGAAAGAAATCCAGGGCATCAGGAAATTAGGCAACCTACCAAATATCACCCGGTTAGTAACTAGAAAAGCTGGGATAAAATCCTAGGTCTATCTGATATTTTTCTTAAAAAAGCCCATCTGTTCCCTTATGTCAATGCTGCCTCTTTATATTTTGTTAAATGAGGGAGCGAGAAGAGACAGAGTGGTATGGGCAGAGTAACAATCACTTGGCTCAAAGCGTTTTCATTACTCTCATCGAGCAGCTGATTTATTAACAATCGCTGATTTTTTAAAAAATTTCTGCAAAACCTCTAACCACAAGTGAAGAGCCTTTTTTAAAAAAATGCAATTTAGAAATTAGGACAACCGCTTTACCCCAGTTCCCAATTCATCTTTACAGTACTATGCTTTTCTGTCTGCTTCAGCCATTTCCATGTTCCCACGTATGGCAAGAAAGACTCTTGATATTTTTATTATTTCTTCTCTCATAGCACCCAGTAGAACATTAAGGAGCTTGTGCTCGTTTGCTCTTCTCTAGTTATTTTTGCATCTACCACAAACACACCTGCTCCAGTGATTTCTGGATATGCTGGATGCTCACTAGCTGACAGAAACAGTTGTGCTTATTTCTCTGAGCAAGACTTCATTTCTAATGGTACAGGACTCTGACTGATGACAAAGTTTTTGGGAGAAAGGTACCAGAGGTCAGTCCTTAATTTGTCTCCAGAGATATTTATTCAGGAAAAAAAAAAAAGTAAAAAGTTTGACCGCTGTCAATTTTTAAGAGAAAGTTCAGACTGGTACTTTCTTACATCACAGAGAAATAGATCATAAGTTTCTTGAAAGTGGAGACTGTATCTATTATATATGTTACCTTGTGACTACATACAAGTGGTCAGTTAGTCATAAAATCAGGGAAAGATAACTATCTGATGACAACGAACCTTATTAAAATCTCTAAAAACCAATTAACGTCCACAGACAAGAGTTTTATTACATTTTCTGTCCTTCCCTTCCATCTCCTTCCATTAGCAAATTATTTCATGATTATAATACACCTAGAGGCTTTGTAATTAAAGTACGAAGCTCGGGTGTGTCAGATTCAAAACTTCCCTCCCTATAGCATTTGGTACCATACCTTAAACAGAATTTTGGTGTCAATGAAGCAACAGCAACTGTCATGTTAAATTCATATTGTTAATTAAAAATACATAGGGTTGTTTTTCTTACATTTAACATATATTACTATATAATTCTTAAGCATTGTAAACATAAAGAACATTTTCTTAGTTTTATGTATTTAGAAGTGTAAGTGGTATTAAATTTAAACTAATTTAAATCAACACCAGGTATGTGTAGTGGTTTGTCTCCAAGATGCCATCGTCGGTTTCTTCTTTCCCTTTTGTGGCACCCATTGAGAGTAGGCGAGCCCTCCCACTCCTCAACCCTGAAAGCACTGGCCTATAACTGCTTTGATCAATAGAATCTGGAAGAAGTAATGATGTATGGCTTCTGAGGCTAGGTCATCAGAAGCCTTGTAGCTTCCCTTTGGGTTTCTTGGAACACTTGCTCTGGGAGAAGCTACCTACCATGTAAAATGCCCAACTGTTTTGAGAGGGCTATGATATAAGGAAGCCTAATAAGCCATTTGGAGGAGCTATACAGAAAAAAGAAATACTTAACTGGCCCTGACATGTTCCAACAATTCTTGGCTAGGCTTCAAACAAATAATTAAAGAAGTATTTAGCATTCTTAGCAGCTGTCTTAACTGAAACTGTTCGAGGAATTCCAAGTGAAGAACACCAAACTCAAACAGTCAATCCCTAGAAGCACGAGAATTATAATAATACAATGTTATTTTAAGGTACTAAGTTTTGGGTTTGTTAGGTAGCATCAAAAAACCAGAAGAGCATCCACAAGAATATATTTTTTCCTCTTAAAATAATGTTAAAATATAGAGCCATATTTGTCCCAATGGCCAAATTTGGGATAATTTGAGAAAAAAAATATTGATAGTAATGGATTACAATTCACTGAATAAAATAACTATCCATGAGTCTATACCAATATAAATTGAATAAATTAATTGATGGGAAGTAGAAATAATTCTTTCTGTCAGTACCCAAGTGAATAAATATAGTAAGAATAAAGGAACTAGAAAATCACCACTTGACAAATATTACATTTATGAATCTTGCTGATAAGAATCACTGATAGTTATTAAAATTAATGGGCAAAAGAAAAATGAGAAACGAGATATTTGTGTGGTCTCAAAGTAACTAAAAATATTAATTACAAGAGAAAAATAACTGCTTCACAGTAGTGAAACCAACCAGATACCACATGAACAAACTGATCAAAATTAACCTGTAATAAGACATACTACTAACTCCTGATTTAATACCATTTTTTCCCAAAAGATATACCTCAATATAAAGAAGAGAAAAATGGCAGGCAAACTCAATCTGAGGAACATTCTAGAAAATAAATGATGAGTTATCTTCACAATTGCCAGGGCCATGAGAAAGAAAGACTGAAGAACTGTCCCAGATTGAGGGAAATGAAGGATGCACGGCAACTTAATGCAACACGCAATCCTAGGTTGACTCTTAGATAAGAAGAACAAAAAAAAAATCATAATTCATGGGACCACTGGTGAAATTTTAATAAAGCCTGAAGGGTATTAATAGCATTATATGAATATTACCCTCCTGGCTTAAATAATAATAATTGTAGTATTATTGTTATGTAAGATAACAGGGGAAGCTGGCATACAATCAAATTACTTTACGACTTGTTTGTAGGTCAAAAATGATCTTAAATAGCAAATAAATGTAAAGTTGATACACTGAGGTAGAGGAGGATTAGATATGACTGCAAAGATACTTCATTTTATTCTTGAGGAACAGACATTTAAATAGTTATTTTTAAAGACATTAAAAAATGAGAAGAAATTTTTATATATGGAATGCTTCGGTAAACAGTTCCACAAATAGTTCATCTGTTGATCTGTAGCTCAATGTTGATACACAAAGTTGTGTGGGTTTCTGTCCAAGAACATAGCTTCAGACTTAATTGGCTAACCTGTGGTCTATCTCACTGCAGCCCTTTGTATTCCTAGCACATGAAAAGATCAACTGTTATTGCAATTGATAAAACTAACAGTCTGCACACATCCTGATTTTGGTTTGATATGCCACCCATTCTGGAGGTGGAAACGGAAAGGAAGGAGTTCTTTAATAATATCTCTGTAAAATATTTTCTGATGCATAGTGTATATCCCTGGTCGTCACATGGATACTGCAAAAATTCCACCCCGTTAAACCAAAAGTTGAAGAGATGAAAACTAAACTCATGAGGGTTGAAGGGGAGTCCAAAAGATGCCATCATCCAGTTCCAGCATAGATTCTACAGATATTAAAAGTGGAAGTCGGAGAGGAGGCAACTTACTTTCTAGCTTTTCCTGCTGTAGTTCTTTATATTGCAGCCTTTGCAGGCAGTTAATTTCTTGCCATCAGATATAAATATTAAACTATAAATAGTCCCAAAATATTTAAAGTGACCTTGAATACTTTTGATTATCTAACCTTCATGATTAACTGCTCGCCTAACACCTTAGTATTCATAATTGAAAACTTTCTTCTACTGTCTCAAGAAAGTGACATTTAACTTTTAGATACCAACAAATTTTTATTCTTTTATACTTCTTTAATACTTTTCTAATTAGTAAGCATCTGTGTTCTTTGAAAATTAAGACTGTTAAGTAATATTCATTAATGGTTCACTAGTGGAATATCTCATTACCAGAATGAAGCCACGAGAAAATCAAAAAAATATATAAATAAATAAAGTTGTAACAATAAACTTCTAAAAACTAAATTTTAAAAAGTAAACATTTCAAACTTGGAATATTCTTTACTTAAAACCCAAGAAACTTTCTTCCTGAACACGCTACAGCTGAATCCTAATCATCATTCCCTGTGAAGGTAAAAATCACTTAAAATCAATATTCTGGCCTTTTGTGGGCTTTGGCTATCCTCAAAACCTATATTTAATCTATTTACTCAAAGTGCACTGAAGGGCAATAACTACAACTCAAAATCACCTTACTATCCTCTCTATCCTTAATCTGGTTCCAATCTGTCTAACTAATGTAATGCAGGCCAAATACTAGCTCTCTCCTCAAATCAATATTGTCACCAACTGTTGCTGATATATTTAGATGCTATGAGCATGGAGTATTAGCTTTGGCAGGAAAATTCAATGTGGACAGGGAAAAACTTCAAGGGGTGGGGTAAGGGGAGATGAAAGAAATGTTAAAATAAAAGAAGCAAGAATGGATACATCAATTGCTAATCTGATCCTTCACGGAAACAGAAAAAAAGATGATCAGACACTGCTTACAGAACCCATGGAGAGCACTTTTTCCTGGCCCTTCTATTACTAATAGTCAATGTTGTAATTACTTTATCTGTGAGAACTCAAAAAATCCCAACACTAGGCAATTCTTGGCTTAAATAGGATCAAAAAGTAGTTTCTAACCTACGTTTGTTTTTTTTTCCAAAAGTGCATATGTTAAGATTAACTCAATTTGACTCCAAGTAAATACTATATTCCCCCATAGAAATAAAATTTTCCTGAGAAGTGTGGAAATGTGTTATAGAAACCTATTTAACTCAATTTTAATCACACCTATCTTCTAAAAACAGAACCTATATAGGAAAAAATACACTCAAAATAACCTTGGAATGCCAAGAGTATATGCCCTTATCAGTTGTCCTGCTAGGTTAGTCACTGGTGCTGATCTTTTGGGGCAAAGGACACAGAAGAGGGATTTGAGGGAGCAGGAAGGAATAAAAGCATTTGTGGGAAGCATTCAGAGGAATCAATATTAGGCTGAAGAGTCAAGGAGAATTTGGTACAAGATATCTAGGGGTGACTAAAGGGGCCAAGGTTCTTGAGAGTAAAATCAGAGTGTGAAGAAAAAAAGATGTAGAGTTTATCCACCCCATTCCATCACTTCCCCTTCTCTCTCCCTATCTGTCTTCTAACTTTTATGGAAATAATACTGGGTTAGTATAAGCTGAGGAGGGAAGGAATAAAAGAATAATGGTAAAAAAAAAAAAATGTACCAAATGTTCTTACTTTCTCTCCTCTTTTTTTGGCCACAAGCTTTGAGGTAGAAAATGGATGGTATAGAACAGGCCTCAGCAAATCATAGCCTGTGTGACAAATTTGAGGTACTGCCTATTTGTAAAGAAAGTTTGATCGGGTGGCAGTTACACGCATATGTTTAGGTATTGTCTATGGTTGCTTTCGCACTAAATGGCAAAGTTAAGTAGTTATGTGGTCCACAAAACCCAAAATATTCTCTGTCTGGAGCTTTACAGAAAAATTTTGCTGACTCCTACTTTAGATCCGTACTGGAGAATGGGTTTAGGTGCAGACTAAGAAAAGTCCTGTGAAGAGAGAGAGCTTTTCCATTTAACCCTCGCTTTATTTCCTCACTCCATGTATGCCCTACTATAGGCTATTAAGGCTTTGAGATGATGTCACAGATGGAGACCAGGAATAATACAGAAAGATACCAGAGAGACTAAGGGATCAGGGATAGTAAAGGATAATAAGCAGTGGTACAAAGTGCAGAATTAAAGGAGAGCAAGTGAAGAGAAAGTATATGGGAAATAAGAAAGAAATGAAGTATCTTTAGGCATCCAAAGATAGCTCCCATTCTTACAAAAGGTCAAATAAAGACTCCTTGGGACTCTCTTGCCTCAAGTTGTGCATGCTATAAAATTTTAGATTTGGTCTACTTTCTGGATCTCTTTTTTAATTCCCATGAAAATCTTATTTTTCTCAACTGGGTAACAGCTTTTTTATGTGTAAGGACCATGTGTCTTATATGCTTTCTGTAATATCCGGCACAGTCTAGGCACCTTCTAAATAACATATTCAAGAGTGACTAATTGATGGATTAGGTACAGAAGCTATTTATTCAAGTAGACATACTCAGAGATAGGGTTAAATTAAATTAAATTAAATACAAGATTTAGTCAGGTGAGCATCCCTGAAAATTCTGAGAATGTAATGATTAAAGAACCAATATTTTTTACACATCTTTTATAAATGTTCCTAAATTTCAAGAAGTTACAACTAGAAAACAAATTCATTTTTTTATTAAAGATTTTTGTTTCTTAGCCATTTAAAGAATTTGCATTGTGAAAAGTCTAAAATTTTATTATTATTTTTGTCTTTAAATATTGGCTCTCCATTGCATGCTTATTATGCCATCATGTATGGCATTCCAGGTGCTCACATGCTGGAAAAAAGACACCACGGAGGCAGTCCAATGATGAAAGAGAGCCAGCTAAAAGAGAGCCAGCCACATAGTAAATAGAATCCAAATTTTATAGCATAGACAACTAGAGCAAATTAAAATGCTAAATCCAAAATTTTACAGTGTAGACAACAAAAGAAAAGAGAGTCATAAATAATGTTTAGTTCCTGACCTCTGATGGCTCTCAAGAATTTCAAGGAAATAATCACCAACATGAGATTGTATTTTTGGCATCATATTAACTGTACTTGGTTGGCTTGCCATAAATTGCTCTTAAGGAACTTAGGATATTGATTAATGCAATATTATCATAGAGCTAAATAAAATAATAATAGCATAACATTACTGGCAATAATTTTACTGAGACATTATCTAATCTTTATAAACACTACGTGTCACATTATTAGCCCTGTTGGAAACTGAGTCTCTAAATCATTATGCAAATAGACAAAGGTTACACAATAAATACCAAGGAGGTCAAGACTGGAATTCCAGTTTGCCTGACACCAAAACTAGATTTCACATCTACTATCCTCTAATTTCCTTCCATAAATATTTATTTATTTTATATGCATAAACTAGAGCCCCTAAGAATTACATTGGATACTGGAATATCATGAGTAGGCACAAGTTTAAACTTTGGTTATCCTGTGTTTATAATCTGATCTTATCATTCATTCATTAAAGAGTAGTTAACAATCAACTAACTGCACAAATTCATAAATCAAAGTTGTGGTAAGTATTACAAAGACATTAGGTGTCATATCTTTACAGTCTAGGGGACAAAGACATTTCCTACACTAGGGTGAGTATTTCAGGAAGCTGGGAGAGATCTGCAAAGGGCTGGAGGCTGAAAGAACAATGGCTGTTGTAGAAACTAAAAAAAAAAAAAAAAACCCAGTGAAAGGCTTTTCAGATCTGTAAAGGAACAGAGACATTCAGGACTTTGTCAAACATGGTAAAGGCTGTGCCTAAGAGTAAAGGAAAATCACTGAAGGGTTTTAGGTAACCAAATGATATCATTTAAAACATCACTTACAATGTAGAGTAGAGAAGGGACTGAAATGCTAATTTGAACTAGGGTAACAGTAGTGGACATGAACAGCTCTTAGAAGGGAGATACATGAGAACATACTGCTGGGCTGGAGGTGAAGGGGGAGAGATGCCCAGGATGACTCCTAAACTCTTAACACACATTAACCACATCTCCACTTGGACAACTATTTCTTCCACCACAAAGACCTTCTCAATATTTCTCTGGGAAACTTATGGTGAATTTATGCATATGGTTCCACTATATCTTGGGTACATATAACTACATGGCAACCTAACTCATCCTGTTACTCACTAAACCTTTCTGTGTTAAGAGGATTTGGGAGGGTATAGTGGAGAACAGGAAAACTAGTCAGGATTTACTAGATAGTAGCTGTCTAATATTATTTTTCAAAGGAAGAAATATAATTGCTACTAGTATATATTCTGTTTCTATGTTTTCATAATTTATATTTTAGGTTGAGAATAAAAATATTTTGTTTTTGTTTGTATGTCACAATAAAAGAAAATTAACGGGATTATTGACAGTGCCCTGCTTAAGATTTAACTGTTTTATATTAAATTTCAGAAGTGTTCTCCATGAAATTCAATATAATTCAGCCTTAGAGTAAGAGGACAACCAGTCTTGCTATGGGGAACTGGTTACTGTATTTATTCATGAACAATTCTCTGTCCAGTTTTTAGTAAGGAAACCCTTATGGAATAAAATAAATTCAATAAAAAATTAACGATTTTTTAAATAACATATTTTCTTTAATTGAATAGACATCTTTAAGAATAAGATGTCAAATGTTATAGGACCATGCCTCAATTATAAAAGGGAAGCAGTGGAAATGCCAATTACCTGTAAATACCTAATTAAAAAGCAAAAAATCCTCATATCAATAAGGTAAAGACATTGCAAGAGCTTTGTAATTCTTTGCTTCAGTGGTGTCTTGAAAATTCATTCAGCTGAGAAAAAAATGTCAACTCAAACTTTCTGCTTTTCGAAATGTCAGCATACTTTTCACAAAAGGCCCCTGAAGAATAATCTGAAAACTCCAAAGGCCACGTTTGTAGAATTTGACAGGTTTTATTTAAAAATGATTAAGTAATGCTGTTTAGCTATTGTGCTATCAAGAAATACATGTGTAGGACTAGAAATTATAATTAATTTCATTCTCTAACAATGCTTATATTATTTCTTGAAATATCTTTTTATTACATCTAACTTTACACATTTCAAAGCCGGAACTTACTTAAAAGTACCTACTATAAATAATTGTCTTACTCATATTTATTGCTCTATCTATGATAAGGTTGCAATAAATATTTAATGATGGAAAAAGGTAGAGGAGGAAGTAAGAAAGATTAGGGAAGAAGTATAAAGGGAGTTAAGAACTGTAAAAAGAGAAGAAGATAGGGGAGAAGGAGAGATGAAGGCAGCAATAGAAGAGTAGAAAAGAAACAAAGAGGGAGGAGAAAAGAGTCGATGGAAGGAAGAAGAGAAAGATATTATCTAAAAAGTTTCAGTCAGAGGTTGGGTTAACTAATCATAGTAAGACTATACTGAGTTTGTACTACTTGGTACCATAAGTAAACAACCATTATAGTGAGGTAGTTCTAACATAAACAGTATCAAAAGTATAACTAACCAAGCAAATCCTGAATGTACTGGGTGTGTTTGATCAGGGCCAATGCTGTTGGGCAAGATTAATAAAGAGGTCAACTATGCTCAGCAGATGTTGTCATTGAAAGTCTCAAGCTTGGCCATGGCCTAGGCTCACCAGGACCTCACCTGGCCAGATTGTTTCAGCAATATCTAATGCACAACTGTTCTTTAAATCAGGGACTTCAGTAGGAAAATATGCAAATACTGAGCAAACACAGTCAGCTTTCATTAAGAAATGACAAATAACTTGCTAACCACTAGGGGAAGAAAGAAGGTCTTAGTCAAATAGAAATAAACCATTACATGTGTACCTAAATCTGTTTTCCAGGAAAGAATCAACAAGCTTAAATGTTCCATCATTGACCCACAGAGAGATTTTATGCATTTATTACTTCCACACTTAAACATTTATCACAAAACACATTTAAGCATCCCTGCTGTGTGTATGAAACTGCTCTCTATTTTGTGCTCTTAGATATCTTACGTTTACAAAGAAAAAAGACATATATAGACATACAAGTTAACAGATTGACAAACAGCCTTTTAAACTATTTTTAACTGCATGTTTTAAGGAAGGGGGTGCATTCTTCTAACATTCTTATATTGATTTGTGCTGGTTTACTTGCCATTTTGTGAAGACTAGAGTCATTTTCACTTGTGTACATCCAATTTCATCAGGAAAGTTCGTTCCAGTGTTTTCTATTTATTTTGATACCTTTAAACAGTTCTACATTTGGTAGACCTGAAATCAATGCCTTGGAGTAACTGACAATTTTTCTTACTAAGAAGGCCAGTGTGGGAGAACTGGCAGGCATGATTTTGGGTAGATTTCATGATTTAAAAACACAGAGCCACTGTTCCCTCTGTCAATCATTCAGCCTATCAATTTTAGGAATCTAAACAGTCTTGTATAACATGCTATAAAGTTTTTTTCAGTTAATCTTACATTAAGTATCAATTACATGCCAGGCAAAGATACAGGCATGTTCACATGTTGTTATAAAGCTGTTCATTTTTTATTCATTATTTATTCACTCTTCCCCTTCCTGAGGAAACTCTAATTTTTAATATCGTCCTCCCCATGATCCTATGCCTCAATAGAAGTTAAGTTCCTCACCACAGCCAGAGATAGGCTTAAATAGTCTATAAGTAATATGCCTTGAAATATTGATTGAATTATGAATGGAAATTTAAGCATATCAGTTCTTGATAGTCTCCTATTAACAAAATTAGTTCTGGAATGGGCCTGCGACCCAAACCAAGTTAGCGGTATATGAGAGAAGATCTCCAAAAGCTTCTAGGAAAAATGTCTTCTTACACTTAAGAGAAGGCACTGAGAAGCTACTTTTCTTCTCCTTTGGATGTCATGGGAACATGTGGATGTTAACTTTGAAATTGTATAGTCATGAAGAAGCCAGTAAATAAAGGAGGCACAGAACAGAGTCAACATAATCAGAAAAAAAAAAAAAAATGAGGCAGACAGTCTTGACTTCTAGGTGGTAAGATAATTTGGGTGGAGTTTTAAATTACTTGCAACAAATTAATTCCTCCAGATACATTTATGTCATCTCATTTTGTCCTGTTAAATAAAAAAAAAATTGGTATTATTCTCATTTTATAGATATTAAAACTTAGCTAACATGCATTAAGTACCATACGTAGTGCAGTTTTGCTTCTTCTTTTTTTTTTTTTGGTATAGATTATTTCATTTAACTCTCAAACAATTATCTAATGTGTGTCCCATTATTTTAAAGACCATGGAACTGATGAAAATTACATGATTTCACCATAGTCAGGCAACGAATATATGAAAAAGTGCAGGTCTGGTAAACCTCATTACTACGTTTCCTCCTGCAATATCATTTTTTGGGCACAGATATTTTCAAACTGCTTCCACTGCTGTCCTTACTCTTTTCCATGGAAAGCAAAAATGGGAAATTAAAGAAAGTTGTGGATGAAAAACAAGCCGAAGTAGAGGTCAATTGATTGCTTTCACTTCAGTTTGTAGTATTTCTTCTCCCTGCCTCAGATGTGGACCTATACTGTCTGTGACCAGCTTTTTAAAAAAAGGAAAAGTGGGAATGAGAGATAACATTCACAGTGATAATTCCTTATTAACCTATGTCTAACTGTTTAGTAACTACTTTCTACAGCAACAAAATTTTGAATAGACACATTACTTAATGCCAATATGTATAGCAAAACTACAGGATAGATTAAAAATGAAACCACTAAATATGAGAAAACCTGTGATAATATATCATAGAAACTGAACAATCAGTTGAATGTAGTTAACTATGAAATAGATTGGCCGACCTCTATTCACAAGGAAGAGGAATGTATTGATCAAGTTGACTCAATGTCTGAGGCTTTCTTTCTCATGGGAGAACACTTCTTGGAAAAGCTAAGTAAAATGGAGCTTTGATTTTGTTCTGACCTCCATTTTAATTTGTCTTCTTGTTTCTTTTTTTTAACCAGTTCCTGCCTGTTTTTAAACCCTTGATTTGATTAGTTTTTCCCTTGGTTTATATAAAAAAATACTTTTTTAACTTTTATTTTTCTACAGGAATTGTCCATTGTTATAGAATCATACGAGTAAGTAGCAATCCCTCCGATAAGTATGTCTCTTAATAATCATGTCACTTATATCCCTTTTAACAATAATCATTTTGAAGGTACAAACTATAGAAGCTATTTTTGTTGTTATTTCACAAGGTGTCCAGCAAAATTCAAAGCAATGAAAGAACAGGTTCTAAAATGTTT
Source organism: Rousettus aegyptiacus (assembly GCF_014176215.1). NCBI lineage: Eukaryota > Metazoa > Chordata > Mammalia > Chiroptera > Pteropodidae > Rousettus > Rousettus aegyptiacus. The sequence goes on from NW_023416295.1 coordinate 73,962,261, forward strand.
AGTAATTTCTCAATAAATGGAATAAACATATGAATTTCATTAATTATTTGCTAACTACATTTTTCTCCTCATGAATATTAATTTAAGCATTGTAGATACAATCATGAATACATAATTCATTATGGAAAAGATATAATATCATTACTTTTATCTATTAATTGAACAAACATTTACTGAGTGCCAACTATGTGTCTGACCACACAAAGCTCCAGGGCTGTATGTGTTAAAGGAAATAATCTCTGTCTTAGGGTGTTTAGGATACAGAGAGGCAATTAAAAATTGTAAAATACTATGATAAGAAAGAAAAATAGCATTATGTATCAACTTCCCACTGTAACCTTTCACTTTTACCTCCAAAACACATTATATCCCTAAGTTTTAACATTAGGAGAAAAGATGATCTATGTTTCAAATGAGGATATCTCTTTTGTGGCTACTTATTGCTACGAGCCTCAGAATGTGATATATTTTCCTATTAAAAATTCACATTAAAAATGATTATGACCAAGGAAACACAGAATTAAATGAAGGGTATTACTCCTGATGATAAGGCAGCATTTTTCTTTGCTAGAACCAGAACTTTTATTCTTGTCAAACAGAATTTCATTCATTTTCCTACATTTTTTCATAAAAAAATGATGAATATTCTTTTGTGAAATTTATGGAATTAATATCTTTCACAGATTGTTTCTAGTTTGGCTTGGAGACAAATTTCTCATAAGGTTTGCAGTGAAATTCATTCACATAAGCAAGACACTAAACATTCGCCTAGTCACTATTACTTAAAGAAAATAGCTTCCTTTGCTCCCTCAACAGCTAATAAGCATTAAAGAAGAGATTCAAACCCAGAGCTGTGTGCAGCCAAAACTTTCTCCTTAATACCACACCCTGCCTTCCAGCATAGTTATGAAAAGTAGATGCTTTAATTCATTCTTTTGGTTGAAAATAAGAAAGTTACTTATGATATTTCAGTGGGAATTGGCAGAGTGCTATAAGGTCATTTTGTCAGGAAATAAGGAGGAAAGACTTCATGGGATTACAAGAGGACACTTTGAACTTCTGGTGGATGACACTAGGGTCCATGGCACCAGAAGGTTAGGCTACTCGTTCCCTTGCACATGGGCTGTAGGGTGCTTCCATCATGCCAGGAGTCAGGAATGTGGAGCCAAATAGTAACAAATGTGGTTGAGTAAGGGCTGCCCTATCAATAGAAGCTTTGAAGTGATTTGTCTTTATAAAAGGTATGTGTCAGACAGTATTCTAGATGTGCTTATGATAAAGATAATAAAATATCCTCATCTCCATGTTTTCCCACACCAATTAAAAATAGGTTTTTATACTACAAGATAACAAGGCAAGGCTCTGTGACAAACAGAGATGTTCCAAATCTGGAAATCAGAATACAGGAGAGGCTATTCTTGGGCATCTCTTATATCCTACCAAAATTTATCATAACCATTCCTATGGCTATGATTAACCAATGTCTGATCAAATTCATACTATGAATTTGTCTCAGATTTAGTCAAAGATTCATCAGTAACATTTATGAAGTGAACAGAACAGAGTGGCTCCATTTCATTTCACATGAAGAAACAGTTAAGGATGTCATCTCTGGAGTAAGACTGCATGGGCTGGAATCTTGGTTACACACTTTCTTGATAAATATACCTGGAAAAATTACTTTCTCTAAGATTTAGTTTCTGCATACATAAAATGGGTGTAATAATACTATTCACCTATGGATTTCTTGGATTCTAAATACAACAATGCATACAGTTAGAATAGAGCTGAAAATGAACTTTCCCACTAGCTCCTATTATTACTATTTGCCAGACTCCCTGCTATGTGTGTTACTTCTATAATTGTATTTTAGTCATTATAACATCTCTACTGAGAAAGTGTTATTGCTTGTCTTTGACAAAGAAGGTGGTAGATGTGCGACTGAAATTAAAGTTTTCACAGAAACTTCCCTTCCAGTAATTTGCAAATTCATTAAAGTTTCCACTCAAAATCAAGATAGGGTTTAACTTATGATCCCATACCAAGGAGAGAAAGGAAACTGAATTTTGGAATGAGCAAAAGACTTTTTAAAGTTTCAAAATTATATTCCCACAGTGGTATTAACACTTGACAACCTTAATGCTCTACAACCTTAAAATTCCACTTAATTCAATATATGAGGAGTAATGGCAGTACACAGGCAGCCACAATGCAGAGTCCTGGAGTGCATAAAAAGCATCTGCTTCCCCATAATGTCTCAATGAATCATTATGACAAACAGAAATAGAGCTGATGCATCTCACTGTATAGCTGATGCTGCTTTTCTCCTCACAAGGTGCAGAAGTTAATTATTATGAACAGATGTGCTTAGATTGGACAAGAATTTATACTCCATGAAATTCAGCATGAACTAAAGCAACACAATATGGTTGGTGTATTTGTATTTCTTGGTGATTGCTGAAAGGGATACATTGTTCACCATCCCAGAGTGTTCATTTGAATCCCCTTGGGCTAGATTTTCTTATTGCCAACCACTTCTCAGACGTTTCACTCCAGAAGAATCCACTTTACACACTTCCACACTGCCTCACTCCTGTAGTTTCTGTGATTTGTTGGCTCTGCTGTTGACCTGTCAGACTAATAAAGGCAGGATTATGGGTATCTTCCCCATCTGGGGAAATTAATTTTATTCAGCATCACATTAAGACTTTCTCACTCTTCTGGAATATGTGATCGGATAAGAAAGAATATGTGGATTTACTAGCACAAACATAACACTTCTCATATAAGAGCTCAGAATGTATATGTATGATCTCCATGTACAAAGCATAAGGCATAAAAATTCAATCATTGATTAATTAGTTCAAAAGATGCCTATCAAAATATATGTAAAAGTCATACCACTCAGCAAAAAAAAAAAAAAAAATGATTAAAAAATGGGCAGAGGATTTCAATAGACATTTTTTCAAAGAAGACATTAAGATGGCCGAGTACATGAAAAGATGTTCAACATCACTAATCATCAGGAAATGCCAATCAATAAGAGATCATATCACACTTGTTAGAACGGCTATTATCAAAAAGACAAGAGATAACAAATGCTGGCAAACACGTGGAGAAAGGAAAACTCTTGCACATTGTTGGAAATGTAAATTGGTGCAGGCACTACAGAAAACAGTATGAAGATTCTTCAAAATATTAAAATTGGAACTACCATATAATCCAGCAATTCCGCTTCTGGGTATTTAGCCAAAGGAAGAAAAATACTACTGAGAAATGATGCATGCATCCCCATGTTCATTGCAGCATTATTTATAATAGGTAAGCTATGGAAACAACCTATGTCCATCAACAGATGAATGGATAAAGAAAATGTAGTATATACGCACACAGGAATATTATTCAGCCATTTAAAAACTGAAATGTTGGCATTTGTGACAACATGGATGAACCCTGAGGACATTATGCTAAGTGAAATACAACAAACAAAGACAAATACTCCATGATCTCACTTACATGTGTAATCTACAATAAAATAAAAACAAAACAAACAAATAAACAAAAGCTCATAGATACAGAGAAGAGATTGGTGATTGCCAGAGGTGAGAAGGAGATGAGTGAAATGGGTGAAAGAATTCAAAGGTACAAACCTTCAGTTATAAAATAAATTAAGTTTGATGGTATAACGCACAGCATGGCAACTATAGCTAATAATATTGTGTTGAATATTTGAAAGTTGCTAAGAAGGTAAATCTTAAAAATTCTCATCACAAGAAAAATTTCTGTAACTTTGTATGGTGACATGTTTACTAGACTTATTGTGATCATTTTGCAATATATTCAAATATTTAATTGTTATACACCTGAAATTAATATAATTGTGTATGTCAATAATACGCCAATAAAAAAGATACTTATTTACTCTGTTTAATATATAAGGTATTCACTGTTTAATTCTAGGCTACTCGAAGATGGGTAAGAAAATTTTCCTGCTGTACACCGTACAGAATTTAGTATCTAAGAGAAACAATGCTCAAAATTATGGCATATGTTGTGCTAAAATGGACAGAATAATTTTCATAAGGCTATTGAAGAAGAGAAGGATGATGAAAAATCCTAAATTTAAGGGTTAAATACACACTGACTTCTTCGTGAAGACCTTATCTAACTAATCTCATTTAATCTCAAAGCTACTTTGACATAGGTATTATCATTGTCATTTTCAAGATGAGAAACTTGAGGTTTAAATGAAGTAACCTGACTAAGGCACAGGCAAGGTCAATGTCATAGAGCCTGGATAAATGCCCAAATGAATTTTGTTGCACTGCTCTGGGAAGCTAGAAAAGGGGAGGGATAATTCTGTCTTAGAAGTTGGGAAGACTTCATAGAAAAAGTGCCATCTGATCTGAGATTTGAGTAAGTATGGTTTTGTCAGGCAAAGAAGGGAAAGGACATTCAAGAAATTAATCAATTTGCACTAATTTGGACATACTTGTTCCAGTTCACCTTTGTGGGCATTTAAATATATGCATATACACATGCACACACACTACAAGTCATTCTTCCATTTAGATATGAAAGCGTGACTCAGGGTATTTGGTACAAAGTTACAATTTCAACACTAGTCCACATATTATAGTCAATTTCTTCATGGCTCAAATACATAGAGATTAACTCAAAATTAATCAGCCTTTATGAAGGATAAATTCTGCATGTTATTTCCATCATCAAAGACTGATACATCTTACTGAAGGTATTAAAATAGTTATATTTTCTAACAAACTTGGATGATTTTTTTAGAGAAAAAGAAAATTATTTCTTGGTAAAATTTGGTACAATAGGATAAAAATATTTAACAGTGTTGTGCTATGTAACAAAATATATTGACATATATATAGAACAAATATAATATTGAAATATATAAACTAGGCTACAATATGATATAATTATATCTTGTGTAAATATGTGTGTGTGTATATATATAGTATGTATGTGTGTGTATGTGTGTATATATATATATATACTGTATATAATTATGATCACTTATGTGAAATCATATGCTAAATATGGGTACTACGACCAGAAAAAAAATTAATCTATATGAAAGTCTCTATCAATTACTAATTGTATTCAGCTGCTAATTACAGAAATCGAACTATAGAAGTTTAAACACATTAAATTCTCTTCCAGTTTTATTTTCTCCTATAGAATAAATCTAAGCGATAAGGGGTCCAGGCTGATAGAGCAGCTCCTTTAGGCTGTTTCTGTCTTTGTGCTCTTTAGTCTTTGGTGCATGGCCTCCATCCTTAAGGCCACAAGATGACAGCTAGAGCTCCAACAATCTCATCCAGGCAAGAGCAAGCCCGGGGGAGCGAGGGAGGTAGGGGGGAGGGCGGGGAGCAGGGGAAGGGCAAGCCAAGTCAGTTCCATTTAAGGATATTTCCTGAAAGTCCTACTCGATAATTTCTGCTTATAGCTCATTTGCTACCTCTAGCTTCCAGGAAGCCTAGAAAACAAATTTTTTAAAGCTAGGAATCCTCAAATAATCATTTCTGTTACTAAGGAAAAAGGAGTAAATTAAACCATATAGGCAATTAGAGCCTCCACCATAGTATCTGATATGAAAAATCCAAAATGTTAACAGCAATAACAATGAAGACACTTTTCATTGCTTTACACTTTATAACAGGTGTTTGTAGTCCATACAATATTGAACATGATGTGACCCAACAGCAACAATCCAGATTAAAGGGGTTTGTGCACAAAGATACTGAAATATAGGGAGCATCATTGACAGATTTCTACAAAGAGGTAACTTGTTCTGCCAAGAGCATTCTAAACCGCTCCTCTGTGGCTATGGTGGACAAAGTGGCAGGTGATCTTAGACACTGCTTTGAACACTGTCCTCAGGTGAGAATTACAGCTGTAGGTATCATCATGCAGCCATGTTCATTATCATGTAGAGAAGGGAGCCAGTGGCCTGCAGAACACACTAGAGGCAAGAAAATGTCTGACACAAAGTAGGAGGTAAATATCTGTTCCCCAAGCTTTGAACAAGAGCACTGTGAACAAGTGCTCTAAATGAAAGAGCCGTACTAGCAGTAATAGTTAAGAGCCTTGAATCTGGAGGTGAACATCATGGTAAAGATCACATGCAGTAAGACTTGGAGAAATAAGAACACCCTCCACCCCTAGACAAAGAATGCAGAACAGAACATTTCCAAAACCAAATGTGAGGCACATTATTACAAATGCCTTAGTGAGAAGCACCTTATTGGCTCTCAGGACCCACTCACTTTCTGTCCACAGAAGCATCAAAGCTGTGTGTTTTGTTTTGCTTTGCTTTGTTTTGTTTGTCTTCAAAGCCCCAAGTTTAAAAACACTTTACATTCTTCGTGGAATTATAGAGATACCCTGTAGGAGGTATTTCCTTCTAATAGAATAGGGGTTTTAAGGTCAGAAACAGTATGACAGATGACTTCCATTACAAAATTCTGCTAACTGAATCTTATTTCTAGATATGCTACACATTACACCTTTGCATATTTGATGCAATTCAATCCTTATCACATCCTTTGAGAGAAATTATTCCCATTTTAGAGATTAGTAAACTGTGGGACATGGAGATTAGAAGGTTAAAATCAAGGTTACATAACTATTAAGTCTAGAGAAAAAATTCAAACTCAGATAATTAGATTCCAAATCTTAACACTGTTCCTGCCAGAAAGTAGTAGAAAAATAATGTAGCATCGTGACTTTCCAATGTTATTGTCATGTAGTGTACACTCCTCTCCATCTTCTGTTGTCAGCGGACTGATTTTTCCTTGAAAGGAGGCAAACTCTGCCCTCACACTCAGTAGATATATTTGGAATAGGCTGGACTCCATCTCAAATATATGGGGGTGAATACCAAACTTTGGGCTGGCCAAGGAGATTAATGGTGATTGGGTCAGGGACATGACCCCGAATCAGGGCATTAAGCCTCGATTTGCTGCACTCTTTGGAAAGTAAAAGTTCTTACTGTCTTATAGTTAAGCCTGAATCAGAGAGGTACTTCCTCATGGCTGAGGACAGCAGAGAGTGGAGTCAGCATATAGGAAAGCAGAGTAAAGCAAAAATCTCAAACCCTGATGACATCATTTAGGTCCCTAAATTCAGTCATGCTTGATGCAAGATCTGGGCCCTATAGTTTTCAACTGTGTGAGATGCTTCTTCTTTTGCATAATTAGCCAAGTTTGTTACACTTTATGTTATAGTAATTGAAATAATCTTGACTAATAAAGTGAGTCTTAAGAAGATAAAAAACGTGATGTAATTACTAGGATGTAATTAATATTGATTAAATAGAACTCAATCAGAAAATAGCTACAGATAACCCAGAATCGATACTTTTTAGATGGCGAGTGTATTAGTTAGTAATTTTTTTTTTTACCCTCAGTAGATCTGGGGTTTTTTCCTCCCTTTGGTGATATTTGTAGATAAACTATAAAAGTATTTGATTAGAATGTTCTAGAGTTCTTATATATGTTTTGACTTTACATCACTTGATCCTCTAAAATAAGTAGCCCAGTTACCGCATTTCATGAAGTGTCTCTGTAAGTAGGTAATTGCAGAAAATATAGTCATAGCATATCATGAAAATGTTTATGTGTAATAGGCTCGTTATATAATTATCAATAAACACTGAACATCTTGCATTTATAAAGAATACTCTATTTTATATATAAAAGAATGTGAAATGACTGCTTACAGATGTTTGGGGAAAATAAAACTATATCAGAAAACAACTATGTAGGCCAGTGTCATTTTACTGATAAAAAAAAAATAGCTGATCAATATTTTGCAAAGATAAAATCAGGATATACAAAAAAATATATGTAAACATCATCTGAGAAAAACTGTCAGCTGCGATCAGGGATCAGTATAACACTATGAGTAAGAATTACATTTATAAATGACTTCAATTTATACTCTAAATTCTACCAACTTTCCCCCTCTATGGTTTTACTTTTACTCCTGAAATATAGATTATGTCATAACCTGTCAAGTCAGAGAATTAAAAAGCCTTAATTTATCCAATATGAGTAATAAATTTATATAATATTAACAACACTTAATGATTATAAATTTTACTTCTTTTACTGGCTCCTTCTCTCCACCTATCCTTTTATCTATGCAAGTTAAGAAATATATAAATCTGTTCACTATTTCTTCACAGAAATTAGTCCTTATTTAGATGACTGATTTTTCAATAGTTTGTAAAATAGATGAAAAACTGGAAGGAGAGGAAACTGCTAGAACAAATTCTTAATAACTTTCCTTTTGGCTAAGTGTCAGAGGTTAGTTTTAGCACAGAAATGAAGACTGTGGCATTTTGTTAAGATAAATCATTTAACCTTCACCACGTTTTAAGGATTCATTTGAAGCTACCATTTGTGGTAATCTTGTCTTCCACACATGCAACCTATGCAAAGACTATAAATTTTAACACATTTATGATGATATATACTTCTTTTCTATAATAACCAATATATCTCCACCAGCTTTACCCTGCTGAAGAAATATGCTTTACCTAAGTAATAAATCTGAGATGATATCCAAGACAATGGAATACACACAATACCAAGTCTTAAAAGTCAAAATAAAAAAGTTAATAAAGAATTTAAAAATTCACATGAAAGAATAAATATATAAAATTCTGAAAATAAGTGTACAATGGAAAAATGTGGCCTAGATGTTAAAACATATTATAAAACTAGGAATATTACTAAAGTAGAATTACTAGTATGTGAATAAATAGATCAAAGAAAGAAAACAGGGTTCAGGAACAGCCCTTAAAGGGGAAGATTTGGTAAGTTAGGCAACTTTTCAAATTGTGGGGTAGATGAGGGTAACTGGTTGACTAAAAAGATTCAATCTCTACCTCAATCTTTCCCCTGTATATATTCCATTTCAATACAATGATTAAATTAAAAATTTTTGATGTAACAGAAAAAGAAAGTATAGATAGGTATTTTTATAATCTTGGAATAGAGGGACTTTTCTAATATAACACAAATCTAGAAACAAAAAAGCATTGATAGCTATGCCATCAGAAAATATTTAGAAATTATGTATTTCAGGCCTTGAACCCTGTCCAATAATTTTTAAAATGATATAAAAATTCTAAACAATGTTAAAAGATAAATATAAAATTGATAACAAATATGAAAAACCTGTGACAAATAAAGGCTTACTATTCATAATATACCAAATAACTCTTTCGAACTATAGGGAAAGACAAAAAAGGTAAACAGACAGTTTAAAAATGGACAAAGAACTTTGAGAGGCAATGTCTACAAACAAATATAATTGGTGAAGAAATATTAGCAATCAAAGAAATACAAGTACAAAAACAAGTGATCATTTGTTCATTCGAATTGACAAATACTAACAGTCTTGGCCTAGGAATGAAGGAGTAGGCACTACCCTCTGCTATTGTTGACAAAATAAAGTGATAAAACATTTCTAGAAGCCATTTGGGACATATTTACTAAAATTCACAAAGACACATTATCTCTGACTCAGCAATTCTACTTGTAAAAGTAAATCCTAAAATTAAAAGTGGACACAGTTGTAATTCAGTACTGTTTCGAAAAAGAGAAATGCCTTTAAATTAATAAGTAATAAATTGGTTACTACAATATGGAGCATTTATATAATCAGTAGCTTTGCATCATTAATAAAAGAATTCTTACAAATATCTGTTTCTATTAGAAACTATTAGGAAGTAAGAAAGCAGTTATATCACTGAGTATGTATGTATAAAAAGTTGTTTGGAAGGTTGCTCACTAAAATATGAATAGTAGTTTCCGAGTCTAATGAGATTTCAGCTGATTTTTATATTATTTTTTTACAGAATTCTGTATAACAGTGAGATTTTAAAATATATATAATATTTTTATAATTATAATAAGGCATATTTTATTCTGGAAACTAAGAATATTATATAACTATCTAAAACAAGCAACAGAAAGAAGTTGTTTTTCTGATACCTCTAATTGGACAACTATGTGTTAATGTGTGTTAGTGGACAATTTAGGGCTAGGATGCATCGACTATTCTTAATGATTCTGAATGAAATCTAAAATATACCTACTTAAATGTGGCATGTTATATATAATGGTACTCCATCATTTATAAAGCTCCTACATAACTTAAAAGCACAGAATTGCTTTTGCCATATCTCTATTCATCGTTGAAAGAAGCCTAAGCAGAAAATAAGCTGGATTGGAACTTGATTAGGAAGCTCAGAGACAATAAAATGAATCATCACACACTATTTCAAAGTGCCTACTCCCTTATTCCTGGTGATCTTTTTTGCTTGGAGCTCTCCACCACAGCTGGGATTGTGACCTTAGTTTGTATAAATGCCCCTGTGTGCAATGCTATAAGGATAGGTGGGAGGAAGAGGAAAGGGTTAATTTAATACGTGGAGGAAGGAAGAATAAAAAGCTTCTGTTATTTCCTCTATAGTGCACGGCATATATTTATCAGACGAGGCAGCAGGGACAGAATGTTAAAGAGTTTGTATGATGGGAAATGGCTACCTTATTTGTAACTATTCCCTGAAGAACCCTTACCTCCTGCTAGCAGGTGGTAGCACTTCCTATGAATGAACTCTAAGACTTCTGTCATCAAAAAGAGTCCCCAAAGAGGGACAACCCTACTAGTCAGAATCTAGAGTCTTTTGACTAACAAAAGTACCAAAGTCAAGAATGATAAGCCCTAAAATATATGACAACCCTAAAATTTATTCTGAGAAGAATAAACGTAAATCCAATTTATGGCTAGTAGCATTCAAATTGCACACAGAACAGAACAATAACTTTCATTAGTACACAGCCATTGTTGTTGTTGTTTTTTTTTTGTCTTGTTTTGTATTTTGTTTTTACCTTTCATGAAAATATCTGGTTTCTAGGAGTGGAAACCCGACAGCATTTTTATGAATACATTTCCTATTTGGCATGTGACATTCCCATTTTCATACTCCAGTAAATAATTCTGCAATTTTTCCAGAGCGTTGTCATGGTTTTTCTAACATGCACGTCTTCAGAAAGTAAATAAACACCACCTTGGGATTCCAGATGAAGTAAAAATTGATATTTAATCAGAGTTTCCTCATTATTGGGCTGTCAAGACATGCTCCTAGAAAGTTTAGTGTCTCTTTTGTTTTTGCCTTGCTTGTGATCACCAAATGCTCCCTCTCATTGTGGTAACTCCCATACCTTGACTGAATGTTATCAGCGGTAAGAGAGGGAAAAATGAGCATTGCAAAAGTCTGCTGGGAGCACCAACATCAAAGGTTTTAAAGGCAAAAGTCAACTTGAGCTCTTCTTCTATTCAGAGTCTGCATGTTAAACCTGAAAGAGCTTCTAATGACAAATTAATTCTTCTCTTTCAAGGAATATGCCTGTATTGTGAAGGTGCTGCCACCCATGTTTCAAACTAGTCCTTCAACTACAAATACAAATGAACAACCAAGAATACCAAGACGTATGAGAAAAATGAGCAGCTTAATACAGAAAGTCCGAGATGAACAGAGATAAAGCAAATTACAAAAGAGAATTTAAAGTATTCCTATTCTCAAAGATTCAAGAAGGTATTTCATCAATTTAAAAATAAAAAGATTGTTACTTGAAAATATTAAGTCCTAACTATCCATCCATCTATCCATCCATGTCTTCCTTACACTTTTTGAAAAAGGGACAATCAGAAAACAAGAATAATAATATTAAGAATTAACGTGATTGGTATTTACAAACCATCAGTAAACACATTTGAAAATAGAATAGATGTGCTAAAAACCATATCAGGGATCTGGATAACAAAAAAAATTCAAAGAGAAAAAGAGGTAGTAAAAAAAATCGAAGTATAGAAGGTAAATATAGACAATACAGATGTCTAAAGATATCGCAGGAGAAAAAAATAGAAAAAAGTATGGAATAAATAAAATACAATTCTTTTTCACTAAAGAAACATATAAATCTTTAAAGTTTGCCCCACTGAAGTATAATGCAAAAATGAAAATAGCAAAACAGTATCTTATTTAACAGTAAACTATGTAGATGAGGATTAGAATGAAGATGATGATCATGGTAAACACACTGATAAATTCTTATCAAATTATAGAAGTCCAGGTTTAAAAAAAATCTTAGAAGTTTAGAGAAAAAGAAATAAAAGTTCACAATTGCCATCAGTTTGGCTCAAATAAAGTCAATAACATTTTCTACAGGTTTGGATGTTTTTTACATTGACATTTACTTGGCTCAGTAGTCAGAATTCCAAAGTGCACCCAGAACTACCGTGCAGACCCAGATCCAGTGTTAGGTATCAGCATGGGCCCCGCTGAGCTCCACTGACTCCCTGCTTTGCATTGGGTAAACTTGGGTAAGTTTTTCTTGGAATCCTGGACCTCCCTGTTTTAAGATAGGAGGCCCTGACTTTATTTGAGCCATTTTAAAAAATTCTCCAGGTGGCATTAAAGGTTAAGGGTTGAGAAAACCCAGGGACGAGAGAAAAGAAAAATAGGTAGTTGGTTTTTAATTTTAGCTTTTCAACTGGAATTGCTTATTGCGAGTCTGAACAAAACCCTTTGCTAGAAAAATGAGAGTCTGAACTCGGCCAGCTCTAAAGATAAGGGGCATTTACTCCCTCCAGCTTGATTTTGAGTATTCTTAGAAGACTAAAATGCTATGTAGGGTTGTTTGAGGGTATCCTGCAAAAAGAGCAGTGGCTTTATAGAGAATTCCAACACAACCGTAATTAATTATTAACTCACCCAGGGATGCGCTCATGAAGACTAGTTACCTAGCACTCTAAGTCCTCACAGTTTTATTAGACAGCTGGAGAGAGAAACTGAGACACGTAAGAGGGTTAAAGCGACTTGGGAGGTGATAGTTTCTTGGAGCTCAACCCATAAGCAGCACACTTCAACCCACCACACAATAGCCCTAAAAATTTGTTCAGACTTTGAAAATCTCAACCAAAAAAAAAAAAAAAAAAAAAAAAAAAAACACCTAAAATCGTTCCTCCAAGGCCAAAAAGCTCCCAGCCTCCAGCCCCTGTTAATACCCCTGCATATATGTGCAATTCCCAAGGAGCTTTTACTTGCAAGTATTTACAGAAATGGGAAGATATAACCAGAAATGATACCAACTTAAGATGGCCAAAATGAGTTCTTTTGACACCGAAATTAATTTTTTTGTGTGTGCACTATTAGAAAAAGCTGGCCCTAAAATAAAAACTTACCTCAATTAGCGAATAGAAGCCTTTGAAATGGAGCACAGACTTTCTTTTCTCCAGGACATTAATAAGAATACATTAGAGCCTAACTCCGAACTAAATAAGGCTTCTGAAGCCCATCAGGGCCAGCACCTCATATTTCCCTCTTCTTCAACTGCCTCACTGAACCTTCTACTTTGTTGTCCAGACTTACTCTCCTTTCCCCATCCTCCCCTCTCTCCTCTACTTTAGCTCCCTACTTACCTAGGGGACACTTAGAACAGAAAACCAGACTAAAACTAGAAAAAACAAATCAGAAATTCAGACGCTCCCTTTGGAAAAAAAGGCAGTCTCAGGAAGATGGGAACCAGCATTTGTCTTTGTTCCTTGGATTAAAAAAGAACTAGAAAATCTACTAAAGAGTCCCCCAACCCGGTCCAGAACCCCGATGAGTTCTCAAAGGAGCCTGATTTAACTGTTATGTTAACATATGATCCTGGCCGTTCTGACTTATTTCAATTAATACACCTACCAGTTTCTCAGCACAAAGCAATAGAATTACTAAATACTGCTGTTTGTTTGGAAAACTCCTATAGAGGAGTCTGCTTTTGTTGTAAAAAGTCAGGTCACCTTGAGGAGTGTAGTAGATAACTAAAATGGGATTTAGAAAAAGAAACAGAAGCAAGCATAGGCTGCTCTAGAGATGAAGAGAGGGAATTTTCCCTTCTCCTTACTAATACTTTAGAAATAATTGAATTACCATAAAAGGGGAAACTGAAGTAGATACTGGGGTTACTTTATGTGTTCTTAACCCTGCCCAGCTAGTTAGCCTCTCTCTCGGACTAGGCTTCTGTACAAATAGTGGGGACATCTAATCAACTAACATCTGTTTTTAATTCAGAACCTGTTCTCTTCCAGCTATGAAATGTTGTGAGGAAACATTTTTTACCAGTCAAATCTGCCCCAATTCACCTGATAGGGTGAGACTTTTTGAAACCAATGACACTCACATATTCTTTTCCCGAAGAGTGAAATGTATCGAGAACTAAATGAATCAGACACTGAATCAATTAAGAAAAGAATGATTTTAAAAGAACCTCTACCAGAAGAAACTAATTTTGAGACTGACTGAATGTTCAGGATGTTCTAAAGCAACTTTGGGCCATTTCCAGTACAGATATTGGCAAGATTAAGTCAACTACTCCTATTAAAATAACTATTGATAATATTTTGCCTCTACATAACTTTTGCCAATATCCTTTAGGACCTGATGCACTAGCTGGAATCAGCCACTTATACAAAAATATTTTTTTTAAAAGAGGCTTATAATTCCATGTATGCATCCCTGTAATTCTCTTATCCTTCTGGTAAAGAAACCCAATGGGAAAAGATGAAGATTGCATAGGATATCATAGCTATAAATAAAGACAACCTGTGATTTCAAATCCACATATCCTATTATCAGCTATTTCTGTGGACTGCCAATATTTTTCAGTGATAGATTCATGTACTGCCTTTTTAGCATTCCTATACGAAGGACAGAAAATAGCTCTTTGCTTTCTACCTGGGAAGATCACCAGTTTACTTGGACAGTAATGCCCCAGGGATATACAAAGAGTCCCACCTATTTCTCTCAGATACTAAAAGCTGATTTGAATGATGCTGAATTTCCTAGAAATTCCACTCTAATCTAATAAGTAAATGATTTACCTTTATGCTCTAAGACATATTAGACTTCCAAGAGAAAACAATTTACCTATTATGATAGCTGGGCATAAAAAGATAGAGGGTCCCAAAGGACAAGCTTCAAATCTATCTACCCCAAGTAAAATACCTTGATCATCTAATATCCAAAAAATTAAGTCTGCAAGACTCAGAGGGATAATATCCTTTTCTTTTTAAAAAACAAACAAACAAACAAACAAACAACAACAGCAAATGCCTTAGAGGATTCTTGGGTCTGACTGGATATTGTCACAACTGGGTCCCAAATTTTTCATTAATAGCCCAGTTTCTATATGTCTTATTAAAATCAGATCGACCTGATGTGATTCAATGAAACCCCAAAAGAAAACAAGCTGAAGAAGCTCTAGAGGAGGTACTATCTAAAGCTCCCATGTTGGGAAACTTTAATTATAAATTTGTTTCCTTTATTCTACATGAAAATAAAGGAAATGTTTTAGGAATATTAACTAAGAAACACAGAGATCACCATAGACCTATGGATATTATAGTTGGCAATTAAACTCTGTAGCCGAAGGACTCCCTGTATGACAGCCATCTCTGCTACAGCCAGGTTATGCAAACAAACAGAAAAATAGTTATGGGCTCTCTTTTATTTATGTTTCTCATTCTGTTATATCTTTACTGAACTCCCATTACATTCAGCACTTCTCTGTCAGTCGACTGGCTTCATATGAATTACTCCTGCTTTCTGCACCTAATACTGCTTTAACTGGATTTAACAGTCTTAACCCAGCAAATTTTCTAATTTTTTTGCAGGATGAAGACATTCACAATTGTGTTTTGCTGACTGACCACCTTGTTCCTAGGAATGATTTATAGGAAACTCCTATTGATAATGCTGATTAAATTTTGTTTATAGACGGATCTTAACTGAAAGAAGAACAGGAACATTACTGATCTGGATATTCAATAACTTCCAAGGTGGACATAATTGAAGGTTCTTATTTACCTGAATAACATCTGCCCAATAAGTTGAATGAATTGCTCTAACTAGAGCTTGTCAATGGCTAAAGACCAAGTAGTCAATATTTACACTGATATTCACTATGCCTTTGGGGTAGCTCACAACACTTGAAATGTTGTGAAAGCAGCAAGGTTTATTAACTTCCTTAGGGCTGCCCATAAAAAAATGGAAAACAGGCTGCAGAATTATTAGATGTCATTTAGCATCAGACAGATACAGCCTTACAGAGACTGCCTAACTAGTTTCCACAATTGTGTAAGCCAACTCCCTTAATAAATCCATATCTCCTAATGGTTCTTTTCTGGTTGATCCTGGACTGATACAATGAGTGCCTGGTTGGGATAAGATTTCTGACTCATGAATTGGGGCATGGTGGGGTGAGGGGAAGGATTATTTTAAAGTCAGAATGCTACACTCAATCAAACTGCCATTTTAGTTTGAAAGGAAAATAAAATCATTTTTGAACACATTAGATATCAGAAAATCTACCACCTCAGGACTACTGAAAAATAAGTCAGCAAAATTAAATATAAATCCAAGAAATGGAAGTAGAACTAAACTTAAGTTCAAGTACTAGTTTTATAATCATACAGTGGTCTAGGAAGCACCATGAATATGTCTTCAAGAAGACAGTGTTCAATATAAAGCAAACTACATGATCAAAATCTGGAAGTATGACTATGGTACATGGTTGATAAGAAAAGTTCTTATCTTTTTTTCTTAAATAAATAAACAAACAAAAAGGAAACTCCTGGAAAAAAAGAAGATAGATGAAATTATATGGTATGATTTAAAGCAATGAACAGGATATATTACAGTTTTCCATAAAAACAACAGTGTGTGTGTGTGTGTGTGTGTGTGTGTGTGTGTGTGTACACATACATACATATATATATGTAAAGATAGTAGAACATGAGATAACTATATATATTAGGTAGCTTACTGAGAATATGAAGTCATGCGATTTATAATTTTTATTAAATTGATAATAAGTATAATAGTTATCTCATGTTCTACTATCTTTTCCTTTAAAAATTAATTGACGCTTACAGGAATTTTGACTTTAAATTAACTTTTTCATATTATTATATTTAAATCTTGAATTATACTTGAAAATGTATTTATGTTTTTAAAATGACTATAAGATCCATGAGGTAAAGCCTTTACCTGCACTGAAATTATTGCATATTCGCTTCCTAAAATAACACCTGGCATATAGTCAGTACTTGATAGATACTTCTTGAATTAATTAATGTAAAAAATTTAGAACATTTAGTTTTCTGTTTAGACATTAGAGTTGCATTCTGATTTTCAGAATACAAAAACCAAGTATTATTAATGAAAATAATAATTAAGAAACAAAATTACAACAATCACTTCAATGTCTTAATGTTCCAAGAAAGTTTTTGAATTTCAGCTTTATTTTTGAGAACCAAATAATTGTCTTTGAAACTAAAAAAAAAACATTTGAATTAGAGAAAATCTCTCATGTTGATTTTTGTTTTTTATTGTTGTTGTTGTTAAATTCTAATAAAATAAAACATTTTTATCTCCAAGTTGTTACATCTTGTAGACAATTCTCCAACCCATCTTACTTGTCCTTTCAGTAACATTTAGCACAGTCAATCCCTCCATCTCCTTGAAATATTTCCTTCTCTTGGTGTCCAATACTCCACACATTCTTCTGGTTTTCCTCCTATGGTTGGCCTCTTTTCTTGTCTCCTTTGCTGGTTTCTTCTTATTTCCCCAATCTCCTTGCCTTAGATTAGTCTTTGGACTTATCCCTAGCTAAACTGAATATCTTGGTGATCTCATCCAGTCTCATGAATTAAATATAAACTTTGTGCTCAAGACTCCCAAAGCTATTACTCTAGTTATCCTAGATAACCCTTCTCTCATATCATTCATCCAATCCTTTACAAATCTCAAAAATTCAATTCTCAAAATGTATTTAAAAGTTGACCATTTTGTACCTCTAATTGTAGCATCTTGGTAGAACTCGCCATCATCATTCCCCTGCAGGGTTCTTGTAGGATAGTGTCTTAACTGGATGCTTGCTTGGGTACTATTCACTCAACAGACATGTAAGTCAGATCATACTCTTCTGTATGAAGCCTTCAATAGCTTCCCATTCCACTCAGAATAAAAATCTGAAGTCCTTACAAGGCTCTTCTCAACCTTTCTGATCTTCTCTCTCCCTTATCTTTTCCTGGCTTTTCTGCTCAAGTGTCACTGTCTTTTTCTGTTCCTTGAATGCAACAGAGTCTTTACCATCTCAGGACTTCTAAATTTTTCAGATATAAGCATTATTCACTCCCTCACATCCTCCAAATCCTTTCTTAAATTCCACTTTCTTAGAAAGAGTTTCCCTGATCAACATATTTGAAATTAAACTATTTTCTTCACCAAACTCCTGCATTCCTATCTCTCTTTCTGGGTTCATTGTCCCCCAGCATTTATCACCATCCAATATCATATAACATTCCTTTATTTTGTTGATAATCAATTTCTCTTCACTGCAATATAACTTCCAAGGGGTAATAAAGGAAGAGCAGCAAGCAATTCAAAAGAAAACTTGGATCAGTCAGGTTAATGCCCAGTAATAAACATTAATGAGCCAGCTGTGAAGCAGTGCTGGTTGCAATAATTTCTTTACAGCTAGTGGGAGGGAGCTTTTTATATTGCTTTATGAAATATAAGAAAGGTTATAAATTCCAATTATAAAAAGTCTTTAATTCCTTTCGTCAATGAGAATGCAATAAAAGACTTCATACCTAGCATAGCCACATATACCTTATCCTCTATACTCCACCAGGGTGGTTTTTAGAACTGGAACATTTTTCCTGCATGTTCCCCGCTGCCTTTGTCCTCACTGGACTGTCTTGTTCTCCACTCTGATCAATCACTGCAAGAGCTCTTTTAATTTTTCTTCCCATTTACATTTGTTCTACCATATTTCGTTTCTCCATATTCCTATATGAATCAACACATCATCACAAAAATGAATGTTTTTCCTTGGGTGGTTTTACTTTTCTTTTTTCCAGCATGTGGCTTCCATTATACAGTGCTTCTATTCTCTCATGAAATTTTTGTAAGTTTCTCATCTCTAGATTTTCAGGCAGTATAAACTACATGTTGAGGACAACTTATTCCCTTTATTCCACATAGAATTGGTAATAAATTTTGAGTTTCATTTTCCATGTGGAAGTATCCTAATGAGAAGTTGTTAGATTAAAAAAAATCTTATCCTATAATAACTGGATTAAGTTGTGTTACTAAAAGGTAGGTAAAACAAATGGCATACGACACAATTATCACTCAAAAGCAGGAAAGAAGAATGTAGGTAGGTAGGTAGGTAGGAAGGTAGGAAAGAAAGGAAGGAAGGAAGGAAGGAAGGAAGGAAGGAAGGAAGGAAGGAAGGAAGGAAGGAAGGAAGGAAGACAATATTCTAAATTTTGATAACATTTTATACATTTTAAAATAACTTTCCTTGGTTAAGCTCATTATACCTGATTAAATGATATTGGTATAATCAGTATGAATTTTAGTTGGAATAAATTAACTTATTTTTCTTTTTCTTGCAGAGAGCAAGGGTGAGTAGGAATAAGAAGCAATTAAAATAGCATTAAGTTTATAAATGTTAAGTATAATGAGATTCCTATTTGATTTCCCTTAGCACATAAAATGTAGAGGAACAATTTCAACCATGAAACAGAATTCTGTGAAATCATAATCAACCTTTATCTACTTCTATTCATTCAATAAAGTAGAGAAAATATTTTTCATCAAGGACATAACAGTGAGATACAGCAATATTCCTGTAACATTGTTCAATATTTTATTGCCCAATTGTAAGAACAGATGTAAAAGATTGTATATAATACATGTTTTAGGTTTAAAAGCAATTTCTCAAAAATGCAACAAATCTATAGAGAGAGAAATTTTAAAAATCATATCTATCATTCACTTGTGCCAGATAAGTTTCCTATAGTGAACAAAGAAAAACCCATGATACTGCAGCAACTATTCAAGGTTAAAAATATATATACTGTTTAAGTTTGTCAGTTAAGATCATATGTTTAAAAATTTTTAAAAGTCTGATAAGAGTATATTGTTATTTCAATAAAAGATGTTTCTCCAAATCTTTCTATATCTTAATAAAGTAGCTGTTAGTTGCACTAAATTTAGTTTTATTTTGTAACCTTGCCCTCTGAGATATCTCGATCTGAAAAACATTAAATAAAACCTTCCAATAGCACAAAATAAAATCAATAGCTCTTATAGCTCATCATATATTTATACATGTTTAAATAAGTTCTATACCAAATTAGTTTTGTAAAATTGCTATAGAATATTGTCTGTACTATTGATGTTAGGCACTTTGGATTTAGTCCAAGAGTGTGAAAGGAGAAATGATGTACAATCCCAACTTCAAGGGCATGTAATGTCATTATGGAACTTGGCTTTAAATATTATAATTGCCATATTTATGGAATCACCTTTTGGTGATCAATTTATTCCCTTTTAAATATATGAAATTTCTGGTTTATAATAAAAATTCTTAAATATGAAAAGCTGTACTCAGTATTCTTAGTTATAAAATATGTAAGAAAGGCTGGGGAAAGAATGGTATAACAGTGGAGTAATCCCATTAGATGTTTTGTGAGATCTACTCTGATCTTCATATCTATAATTTTTTGGAAAAGAAAATATGAATGCACAAATCTACCCGTTAAAAGAAAAATAATAAAACAGTTCACTGGAGACAAAAATAGAAAAGGCAAAACAGTAACACAAGCCAAATATTTGAATCAGTTATGACAATTATAGAGAAGCCAATTTAAAGAAGATGGTTTGTTTGTTTTTTTGTTTGTTTGTTTGAGGAAGAGCTAAGTGTATTAGGATGATCCAAGCATTGAGCAAAGAAACCACAACATCCATGAATTCTTAGTCACTGTAGCTTGCCCCTAGGGATTAACTATTTGTGATAGCTAATTTTTTGTGTCAACTTGACTGGCCATGGGTGCCCAAATATTTGGTAAAACATTGAGTGTGTATGTGAGGGTGTTTCAGGATGAGGTTAACACTTAGATGGGTAGACTGAATAAAGCAGACTGCCATCCCCAATGTAGGTTGGCCTCATCCACTCAGTTGAAAGCTTGACAAACAAAAAGACTGAGCAAGTGGAAACTTCTCCTGCCTGACTGTTTTAACTAGGACATTTTTTAAGGTTCTTCCTGGGTCTCAAGCCAGCCAGCATCCAGACTGAAAATTATACCATCAGCTTTCCTAAGCATCCAGTTTGCAAACTGCAAATCTTGGTACTTGCTGGCCTCCATAATCACGTGACTCAATTCCTCATAATAAATCTCTTTATATATATGATTTTATTTCCCTGGAGAACCCTAATGCAGTGTCCAAAACCAGATGGTAGAAGTATTATTCTGCATCTTACTGCACCTGACTCAGGGCAGTTATTGTTTCTTATGATGAAGGTAAGGGATTTAGGGAGGTTCTTCGAAAATATCTTCACTTTATCTGAAGTCACATGTAAAGAGTCAAAACATCATTTAGAATTCAAATGTAGTACTGATGTTAATCAATCAATACTAGACATGAATTACACAAAATGATTTATAATCCTATCTGACCACAAGTTTAGAATCTATGGTAGCTACATGCTTTCAACTGTAGCATCTAGAAAAGAGTAGGAATGTCTTCTACAGAAGTCCTGAGATAAGCTACATGCCTTCAATAACTCCATGAATGCAGCCATACTAACTCACATGTTAGCTCCTCACATTGTGGGATATCTGTATTTTGAAAAAAATTTCTATTAGTTGGGTTGTTTACTAAGTCATTGTAACCAAGAAAGTAACACCAAATGATATTTGAGAAATAAATGAAAGAAGGATAATGTTTAAGTGTAATGAGAGTCATGCTAAAGAAAACCAACAAAAAAATTAGTTAAACACAGTATAAATGACTTAATAAATTTGCAAACAACATGGCATGAATTCTATTTATAGTCTACGGAGCTTATGGGTCAATAATGTTTAGAAGACATTTGTGATATAAAATATGTAAAGAAAAAACTCAATTTCAAATAGATTGTTTTTTTCCTCTTAGAGAATCTTGATTCACTTATGACAGGTAGACAATGGTATTTGAATTTTGATGTCTGGGTTAACATGTCACACTATATTTTAATGACAGCCATAAAATATATACCATAAAAATTTTTTTTCAAAAAAGAACTCAGTCCTTAGTGATTGAAAGAGGTCGGGTAATGTAGGACATAGATTTAGGAAGCATAATCAAAATTGGCCAAGAGAAGATAAAATATTTTGAGACATCAGATATTAACAGAAATCAATTAGTCACTATGAACACCAACATTTAAAGAAATAAAGGCCTGAGAATTCCATTAATAAAAAAGACTTTCTCATTTCAGTAGGAGAAAATGCTCTATTCAAAACTGATATGTTCTTCACTGTTCATTGGTATTTTTTCACACTTTGAGTGACTGAGGCATGACATGTAGCAAAGTTCAAAATTCCCAAGGAAATCTTATAAAGCAACATATTCAATAAAAGATATAGGCATATGTGTGTATTAAAAATATTTCAAGAAAAAGACTAAGAATCTGTTATTCTAAAACAGTACTATAAACTAGGTAAAACAGAAAACAAAATATGCAATTGATAAGTTGTGTTGTTTATTTAAGCTATTTATGTAGCATTTGTTGTTATTGCTGGTTGTGCTAGTGTTTTAATTAGAACCAGCTTTGTTTTTCTATACTGACTCCAATGAGAAAATGTGAAAAAAATTGCAACAATTACAAGCTCACCTAAAAAATAACATCTGAGACATCTAAGCAAATAGCAGTGATATTGAAGGAAGGAAAGAGGGAGTAAAGAGAATATAAAAAGTAGCATGTCAGTAATTATTTGAATATATATATATATATATATATATATAGTGTATATTTGAAACTCTTTCAAAATAAAAGTTTAAAAGTTAGCATTAGTTAGAATGCCATAACCACAAGCAACAATATCAATTTTCTAGATATTTATTGGGTGCCTAGAATGTACCAGACACTATGTATAGGGGTTACAGAGATGAATAAAACACAATTCAGCCCGCCAATAGGAGAGAGATAAGTAAACCAAAAATTGCAACTAGCACTAAAAGAGCCTGAAAGAGGGATTTCATGAGAGAAGGCAATATGCTATTCAGAAAGCACAGGAAAGTCTGAGAAAAGAGAGATGACAAACATCTGGGGAAAATAAAGTGCATAGCTGAATTAGGAATTGGAGGGGTAAGGCCAGGTAAGGTGAGAAATAAAAGTAGGTGCCAGACCATGAATAGCCCTATTGTTGTTCATGTTTTAGATGTAAAAAAGGATGTATGAAAAATGTTAAACAAGTACTGACATACAGATGTTAATTCTTGAATAATCATTTAGAAATATTGGGCTTAAATTTGAAGAATAATATATTATAGCCCAGATATGGTGAAAACTTGAACTAAATTGGCAGTTGTTAAGAGAGAGAAGGTAATAGATTTGGGATAGGATCTGTAGAATATTATTCTTAATAGAAAATGATTAGTTAAAAATCAGGAATGTTCGAGAATAATTTCACAGTGATGCCATTCTTTGAACATGGAATACAGGAATAACAAGCTGGGAGTGTTGAGGTATATGTCAGTTAGGGATTTAAAACTATAATCAGGAGAACCAACTATGATTAATTTAAGAGAGAGAGAGAGAGAGAGAATGAGAGAGAGAAGGAAATTTAGGGAAAAGAAAGAATATGAGGTATTTCAGAGAACAACAACAACAAAAAAATCAATTCTACATCTCAAGACAAAAACTAGAGCAGTTCTTAAGTCTAAATAAAAGATTCTATTGAAAGCATCACAATTGATTCACTCAACTTAATCTTCAAAACCTAGGAGACTAGACTCTTAATGACTAGCTGGGAAATTATGTTGCCCATACCTTGGCGAGGAGAGGGCATGCAATCTGATTCACGGTTTCACTAAGAAAGAAGAGTCACCGCTCCTATTGGGTTGCTGGTGAGCATAGGGAGTTTTAATGTATCAATTTAACTTTTAAGATATAGTAAATGAAGAATAAGTCATGCTCTACATAGGCCAGTGCAGACTAGGGCCATGATGAAGTCATGGTCTACAGCCGTTAGAAGTAGCTGAAATGATGAAATTTCTGTTGGAAGTTAGGGAAATGCTGGGTCTTTATGTCCAACAATTATAGTTAGTTAGCATTAAGGAATAAGTAGGCTAACATGGAAAAGATATTAGAAGATAAAGCTGTGGAGACCAAGTTATTCTCCAGGTAATATAAAAAAGAAAAAGTACTTAATGAATGCCAACTGTGTTAACAGCAGATTAGATTGTTACAATAAAACTACTATGAATTAAATTTAGCAGATTCTGAAATATAAACACATAATAAATAGCTCTTTATGTGAAGTATAATTATACCATTCACATCACTTCAAAACCCAGACTTATACGGTAGCACAGTACTCAAATTTTCAGTCTACGTGTGTTTCAGAATTAAAGTATGATTTTAAAGTTTTGCAACTGTCATGTTACCATCCTCCTTCTGACTGTAAATTCTGAAGTGCTCTGGATCCACCTATTGAAACAAATTCTTTAAAAAGGGCTTTAGTACAACTCCAGGTTAAAATGCATTTGTAATTAATTTACAGCCATACACAGTTAACCAATTAGCTTATGTTACTAACAATGAGCACAAGTTGTAAGAAGTATTATTTATATGGAAAATATTCTGGTTAGTCCTTTAAATGGAAAGGTATTTTTAAATTAGATCTGTTTAATCATGAGAAAGTGAAGCTAACACTATACTTCTTGTTTTGGAAGTAGGATTTCTTGGCCTTGGCGCTATTGATATGCCAGAACCATACCAGCTGTAACTCCTGTTCCCCAGCAGTGACCATAGAAATGTCTCCAGATGCTGCCAATTGTCCCCTGGGGGGAAAATTCACCACTGGTGAAAAACCACTATTCTAGAGGATGGAGGCAATGCCTCTAGCCCACTCTGTTCTATGTAAGGGACAAAATCCTCCTACTTCCACATAAATTGATGAAGAGGCACCTGATAATTACAGAAGTTCAATTCACAATCTCAACATCAGAGAATCAGGTTGTATGGTATTATTTCATCACCTCCTTATCTTACCCTAGAAATACACTTTTGAAACAATTTGTAAAATACACAACATAAAGTTGACATGTACTCTACTCTCTAGGAGGTTAACCTATCATAAGCATAGTTTTTTTTCTTCATTCACTGATTTAAGCATAGATAAAGAATTTTATAATAATGATTTCAATATGTTAGTTCTCTTTTTGCCTTCACAGAATAAAATTACACATACATTATACATACTTTTATTCATCATAGTTTGGCCAAAGTTCTGAACTTCATATTCTAGTTCACAGAGTAATAATTATTGAGCAAATATTAATTGAGCAATGATTATGTATACTATATAGCACTATTTGAGGCACTGGTGATATAGAGATGAATAAGGTAGCTTCTCTGTATTTCAAGAACTGAAAAATATAATAAGAGGGACATTCAATGTATAATAGAATTACAAAAGATAAAATATGGATGAGTAGGGAGTGTACACTGAGAAGTGCTTAACTGCGACTGGAAGAATGGAATTATTTAGAGAAGGAGGTGAGACCAGGTGGAGGTACAGGATCTCAATAATTGGAAGAAGATAAGGAGTTTTCTAGGCTGAAGGGGAAGCTTGACGTTGATAAGTGCTTTAAGTAGTATGGATGGTGACCTGGCAATGGCTAGTTGGTGAGGGCTCTGGGAGACCATAGTAAGAGAAGTGAAACAGGATATGAGCTTCGGAGGATATTTAAGGTACATGGTAATGGCTTCAACTGGGAAGATAAGTCACTGGAAACTCTTCAGTAGCTGAATCCTAAAATCAGGTGAGTTACTTAACATAGGTGGTCCTGGCTTTAGAATTTAATGATGGATTTCTAAGAAATGTGCCTGTGATAAGAACAGTTGGGAGGTTATTAAAGAAAACCAAGGATATATTAACTATGATATAGAAAACAGGGGTAGAAGACTATGGAAGCTTTATGAAGATGGAACACATAGGATTTGATGGCTGACTCTATAAACAGATGGGTGAAGATACAACTATTTGAGATTGAAAACTCATTATGAAATTCCAGCTTCTGGATGCAGAAATTCATCATAGGTTCATTTCTGGAAATGAGGAATTTGAATTATCAGTATATTGTCTGCAGGGCAATTTAATGTTCAGCAAGTGAAAATTCTAATCTCCAGTAAAGAGAGATATTTCCCTTGAAATAAAGATGCAGTGATCATGATCATCTCTAGAGCTTAAATCCTGGAAAGAGTTGGGGTTATATGGGGAGACATTATAGATAGAGATGATGAAAGCAAAGAGGAGAACTATGAAGAATGATGTCATGTAAGGTTAGATGGAGGAAAGAAGTCAGACTCAGAAACTGGGACATAAGAAATCAAGAGAGATAGAGAAACACTGGAGAAAACTGGAACATAAGAGTGGTGGTGTGGAGTCTCAAAAAGAAAGGTAGGCCTCTGCAGACTTAAAATAAGGTTACTGGGTTTATAATGAGAAAATCATGGGTGACTACTGGGAAAGCTCTTTTATCTTTCTTCCTCACAGCCCTGCATCTGTGTTCTGATATTTCTCTCTAGTGTTTAGAAGAAAGGAAAAAAAAAAAAAAAACCTTTCTTTTTTCCGAACTTTGAAATTACCTTTATTATCAGCTTTTTTCCCTCATCTCCAGAATCATGCTGGCATTAATATTTTCCCTCCTCTACTTATTTTTCTTTTGTGTTCATATTTGTACAGCATGGTCCTATCTTTTCTCTTTGAGCTCTGGGCTATCATGCCACTTCTTTCCTTCTTTAATAAATATTCTGTAGAGTTATCTATTTGATATTTATTTATTTTCAGTTTGTGGTCTCAAAACTATGATATTTTTTCCTACAATTACTTAGCTGAAACTAGATTCTGAATATTCAGCTATGCCCACTGAATTGCCAAATCCTTTCTTTCATCTTTACTTATAAACTTATATCTAAAACATTTGGCAATACCATATACATACTTCTTGAAAATTTCCCCTTTATAATTTAATGATACTATTTCTACATTTTTCAATAACAAAGATGTTAGTTGGCATTTCATTTAAAAAAAAAGTTTTTTAAATGGACTCTGTAGGCAAATGGGTTTGGGAAAACTCACTGCTTAAAAAATGTAATAGGTTTCCTCACTGTATCAATTGTAAAAGCTTTCAGTATGCCAATTCTACACTGAGAATTTCCAAGAGGAAGAGAATTTGGTCACAAAATCCTTCCCCCCCCCCCACCCCGTCCCATGTAACCAACGAATCTCTCTACTCAATTACTTTAAAACCATATTTTGTGACATTTACATTCTCCATCAATTCTAAGTACATATTCTTAGCTTATAAGTTTTGAAGAAAAAAAAAGATTACTAGTTCCTGAACAATTATAAACAGTGGTAAAAAGCAGCAAGAAATTGGAATCATTATCCCCACTGCAGGTGAGAAGACTCAGGCAGAGAGGTTAAGTAGTTTAACCATGCTCACAAAAGTAATGAGTGGCAAAACCAAGTTTGAGCCAAGGGCTTTCACATTCCAAAGAGAAGCAAATTTATTTTCATCACAGCAGATTACCTGTAGGTCTTAGGCCTCTATCTCTCTGTTTTCTCAAGGAAAGAATTGGCATCATCTACAATCTTTACATAGGTGATTCCAAAATATATTTTATGTTTCTAGATATAATTATTCTCACATACTCAAATTCTCTCTCCATTTTTATGTCAGTTATTTACGTCATTTTTTGCATCGATAGTATCCATTCTCACTGATTTAAAACCAATGAATCTTTTCAATTCATCTTGATACTTTGCTCTCTATATAAATATGGCTATTAATTTCTACTATTTTTTTTTCTTAAAATACCTTTTACATGTATTCCTTCTAATTAATCCCAAAGTCACTATTTTGGTATAGGCTTTCAAAATCTGTTGTGGTATAATTTACAAAGCCTCCATGAACCTCAACCTTCCTACTTTCAATATTTTCATAAGAGATTGATTATCTTATAAACCTGTTAACTTTAATTGATTCTAATATGTTTTTAATTCTCGTTCCTCATGCGTCTGAGTTAAAAAATTAAATTTTGTTACACTGTGTGAATCTTTCATGACATGGTTGGCTTAAAAAGGCACTTATTTTTCAACTTTTTCATATATTTGAATTCTGAGTAATAGTGAAGATGAGTTTGAGTTTTTAAGCCCCTAGAGCAAGTGGGGGCTCCTCTTCCTATTGCTGCTACTAGAAAAAGTTTCGGAGTTCCTATTTCTTTAAAAATGCAAATAAAAATATAAAAAATATCACCTCCTTTTGCTATAATCCAAAAATGGCTCTTGGGCTAAACAGAAATGAATACCTTGACCTTACTAACCTGTAAGTTTAGGGAAGCCAAGAGATTCACACTATTTGAAGAGACTAAATTTTGGTCCTGGACAAGAGAAGTATAATCCTATTACATTTACACAGTTTGCAGTAGACTTTGAAATTCATATTAACATTCCTGAAGGGAAGATAGTTCTGTAACTGACAGCCATGAAGTCAGAGGAGAAATTTATTGCTCCTAGTTTAGCAAATAATTGCATTCCTCAAATGAGAAACCATTACCCCCTACCACCCTAGTCCCACACCCTAATACCCATTTCATCAGGGAAATATATCTACTGGGGATATGACAGGAAATATATCTACTGGGTAGGATTGCACTGAAGAGTTATGTTATGCTTTGCATTATAGCTTATTATGTTAAAAACGAAGAGGCTACACAAGACAACATCTCTGTATCTGTACATAGTTAGCATTGCATTACTAAATCATCATGCCTTAGGTCACTCACCTTTTTTGATATTTATTTTTAATTTATTGCCTTTTTTTTTCAAATGTGCATATTCTGCCTGCAGCAACCATGAAGGCCACAAAGCTAATTCTACCCTAAGACACACAAAAAAATAAAAAATAATTCCTAGAATCATTATTCACTTACATTAAAATGCAGTCTTGGCCATAATTCACACACTTCACTCTCTAAACCAATACCTATGGTATTATAAAACCCATTCTTTTGTTAAAATCTGAGAATATTTGAATTTGGAGAGTTGTGTGGAAAAGAGACTGTTCTGTGACGTGACTGCTGTGGGACCCACGAGCTAGATCCAGTCCAGAACAGATACTGCTTACCATAAATCCCCCCCAGAGATTGTCTGATCGAGCCCTCATGTATGTTCCACAGAGCACTGCTGCCTAGAACAGGCCATTGCTTTGCCCATGGCAATCATTTAAGGCATTCTCCCCTGTTCAGGAGTGGGTCGCACATCAGTACACCTACCTATCCTGCTCCGTTCTGTATAATTCTGTAGCTCTTGCCAAGAGGCATGGAAGATCCGCACCTCATCTTGCTGTGGTCCAAAACCTCATGTGTAGGTTCCCTTAATGAACCCCTGATGCAATGTTAAAGCTGTCAGCCTCTTTCATTGGTTTCTAGGCTTCAGGAAATTTTCCCAAGTTGCCCCAATCTATTGATTTAATTTTTACATTCTAACCTGATCTTTCTTTACTTTTCACACTTAAAAAATTATATTTAGAAGAGATGTTTTTAAAACTTTCTTAATGAATATTTATAATCAATCATTTTGGTATTGGGTGTTAATTAGTAATATAAATTAATAAAGGATATTATGTCCCTCACTTGGTTTTTCTGGTGTGGAAGTCAAAATTGAAGTTAAAAATACCCCCAAGAATTATATTTAATATAAAGAATATTGGGATCCAGTCGTTTCTTTTTTCCTATGAGATGGAGCACAGTTATTAAAAACATTATGAGTTGTTGGAAACTAGTGTTGCTCATTGCCTAGATTAAAAACCCTAATATGTTGATTTGGGATCAGAAGTGATTTCACTCCCTCCTTTCTTGAATGGACAGGAAGGATATGGCCAAGTGTCTTTGCCCATTTAAGAAATAGTTACATCTCCATTTAAGAAGGAGTTCTTGAGGGAGCTACAGTTGCTCTCCATTCTCTTTCACAAATGCCCACGGTTCATAGTTAATGTTCTCTATTTTTCTTCAAGTAAATAAAAGTAAATTGAAGTAAATAGAAGTCTACTTTTCTTTCCAGCAAACCTTCCCCCACCCCCATAATACTCAAAGTAAAACAAAAATAGAAACCACCTCCGTCTTTACTACCAGGTCATAGTTAAATTCTGTGTATCTGCTTTCCTCTTTACTGAAATGACTCTTATTGTGATCTGTATAGATGAATATGACAGAACAAACTTGCATATCTTATAAGGTTAAATGATTACAATGTTCTCCATGGGGAGAATGAAAAGGTTCAACCATTCAGAGATATTTTCTTCCTCTCTTAAAATGCAAGGACACAGCATCAGAAAGAAGAGTTTGACTAGCTGATTGGCTGTTTTGCCATTTTATTGACAGACCATAATGACTTTTTTATTTCAAAATGAGTGTTTTTGTTTTTTGTTTTTTGTTGTATTTCTGTGTACTTTCCAGACAAAAGTTAACTGAAGAGCTGATGGTGGTTTAGTACCTTTTGCTTTAACTTTTTCCCCATGAAGACAACATGATTAGAAAAGAACAATTTTCAGTAAGAAAATTAGAGTACTCATATCTACAATATGAATAGTTTCCTCTGAATTCAGCTCATGTAATATATTCACTTGCCTCTGTTTTATATGGATATATAGCTTGTATTTATCTAATTATATAATATTAGAAAAATTATAGAAATCAATTTTTAAAGATTCAGTCGCACATAAAAGCCTTAGAAAATTAAATTATGAAATAAAGCATTCTTTGCTAAAATGGAAGATATACACATACATATTTCATATGAATTTTCATTTTTGAATACCAAGTATTATTGCTTCCCTTAAGGGCTTTAGACTACACTCTTTCTTAACCTTTGCTGACTGATTTCTAATCCCCTCCCTTTTTTTTAAAAAAAAGGCAACCCAGAACTTATTTTGTAAATGGATTAATTTGTCTGTCTTTCTTTTTTTTCCCCTGGAAAAAGCACTTTCATTTTGAAAAGATCCCTTGAATGCAAATAAAATGCACAGATTCTATCAAAACTATTGTGTAAAAAGACTATACCTCTCACAGTGACAAAAATCAATTAAGGAAGAACAAAAAGATTTGACAGAGATTAGAACTTTGCCTCATTCAGTCCACAAAAATATTGTTCAGTGAAGATTAACCAAAAAAAGTAAAGAATGTATGCACTTCACAAAAGTCAAGGATCTCTTAGACAGGACAACTACAATATCTAATACCTATTTTGTATCCATTACATTGCCATAGGTGCCAAGTCTTCGTGCTAGGATAGAGTACATTCACAAGCTTATGATTAAGAAGAAAATATTTCCAAAAGAAAAATACAGGCAAGTCCATTAAACCAGTTTTTAAATAGCAAAATGAGAATAGCAAAATAAGAATTAGATTATATCATTTCACAGACAAGTACACTCCCTTCTAGGAAGGCCAGTGTCTTTAATTTTTCTTTTTTTTCCAGTAATATAATTTTACCCTTTTAAGGGCAGTTACATCAATGTATGACAGAAAGTTAAGTTTCTACCTCTTATACTTTCATTTGCTATAGAAGCTGAGCTATCATCCCTTCTTTATTAAGATTAAGTACTAAATGCTGGTCAGAGAGAATAACTCCATCCTTGAACTATGTGACAGCTGGGACAGTGGAACCCAAAATGCCTGTCTCCTTGGAGGTGACATAGGTATATAGCTACAGCTATAACCCTATGTTCCCTTCTATTTTCTTTTCTTTTTTTCTTGTGTTTTTGTTTAGAAGTATATTACATGAATATATTCTTACTGTAAATCAATCAGATTGACAATACAAATACAATAAGGTAAAACAAGGGATAGTTCTGTTTCTGGCAGTATAATGGCTTAGAAACCATAAAAGACCTTTCTAATGAAAAAGAAAAAAAATGAGTAAAATTTATATCTTCTAAATGTACTGCTGGGCTGCCCCAGAAGAAAGAAACTCATAAAGCACAAACAAAGCAAAAGGTTGGGATGCAAGGTAAGCAGAAAAGACAATTTTCATTCTGAGGGTTTCTATCATGTCTTGGGGACCCAAGCTTCCACTTTCAGCTTCAAGGCCTGCTATGGAGAAGCTCGTAAAGGTCCCCATACCAGAAGTGATGAGCACAAAGGCCAGCCATCAGTGTAAGGGTGAACTAGAAATAAACTTGCCAAGCAAAACATCTTGGCAAGGTCACCTGTATGTCTAAAACTTAACACTCGGTATTGAGAAGAAATAAAGTCTCTCGTGATCATTTATAACCCTAAGCTGGTCTTTCCAAGACTTTATGGTCTGAATTCATGTTCCCTCTGTAATTCAAAACATCCTCAAAGAGAAGTTTAAATTTAAAGTGTTTTCAGATTGATAGGGCTTCAATGGGATTAGGAAGTATAAAAGCCAACAGACTAGCATGCTAAAGTAGGTAGGAGAAGGGAACTGAGAGTTTCTTAATTTTTTATTCAGACTTTCCTGATTTGAGTCCAGCCCCTCATCTCCACCTTCCTCATCCTGTCCAAATCGCACAACTCTTCTGGTTTCACATTCCCAGAAAATAAACCTTCAGGATCCTATAAGAATAGTAAGAGGTAGGAACCTGACTGTGCAGGGTAAAAGATAAAGAACAAGGTGGCAGAGTGCTTTCTGATGTTGAACCAGACTTTTAGAAGTTTTTGAAAAGCTATTTTCTCCAACGCACGCGCGCGCGCACACACACACACACACACACACTTACATACTTACTTTTGCAGAACATGATGTCTTTATGGAGGTGTTCAGACCAAATTAGTTTGCTCCCCCCCTTCAGCCCCCACACCTGCCAACACTTAGGTAAAATACTGTTCTTTGAAGTACCTTACTATATCGTCATTCGCATCCACATCATATATTGTGAATGAAGTTACAGATGGGCACCTAATTTACTTGAAGATGAGCTGATTGTGTTTGTTTCTTATTCCTTGGAGCAATGTTATAAAGGAGATCTTATGGGAGATAAATTTTGTGTTACTGTTTCATGTTTTCATTGCTAGTATTAAAGTAATTTTAGAGAAATATGGAAATAGAAATATCTTTGTTCCACAATCTTAAAATTAGTAGGAGATTCATCCTACTACTTTAAAAGTGTAAATTTTCCAACAACTAAATACTAGGAATTCTCTAATGTTAGTGTCTAACTTGGAAAAACTCAAGTAGGCCAGTTGCCAAAAGGATTATCAGACCTCCGGCTAGAATCCATTTAATTTAAAATACAAAGTAGATTTCTTCTAAGACAGACAAAATAATTTGCCATTTATGTAATAAAATTCTACATAATTTAGGAGCAATGTCTCTAAAGACTTTATTAAGTGGTTTTGCAATGAAAACCAACCATTCTGATACTCCAGTATCAAAGTGTTAAAGTCCAGGTCACAATATAGAGTTAGGTACTGCATGAAGGTGCCATTTGTAAAGCACCTCGTTCATGTAGATAGATATTGCTTATCTAGATCATTTGTAACAATTTTTGGCAGAAAGTAGGCAAAGGACTTAAAACAAAATGGCCACATTATTACAATTTTCTGACGTATATAAGTGAATCATTTTTAGAAAGTCATCCCTTCTTGTAATTTACAGTCATCAACTTTACAGCCTCCGAGCAATCCTGAATCAAATAACCTTACCAAACTGTAAATGTTCTGACATTAACACCATTTCCAAAGTGTAATTGTTATGAAATGAATTGTTATCCTCCCAAAGTCACGTTGAAGCCCTAACTCCACATATTACTGCATTTAAATATAATAAAGACTTCCAGAAGCAGTTTGCTTTTAGCTGGCAAGTCTAGCAATACACACTCACTGCCCTCCATCAGAGGCAGAGCAACTCTCCAGCCCTATTTCATAATTTAGTTAATGGGGGATCTTGATTAGTCTTTTACTTCAACAAGATATTACACTTGTCCATTACATTGATGATATCATGCTAGTGAATAAAAACTAGCAACTATTCTAGACATTTTGATAAAACATTTTCACATCAGTGGGTGGGAAATACATCTGAAAAACTTCTGGAGCCTTCTACTTTAATGAAATTTCTAGCAGCCCAGGGGTGTGGGGCATGTCGACAGACCCCTTCAAAAGTAAAGGATATGTTGTTGCATCTGGCCCTTCCTACAACCAAAATACAGGCATGGTACCTATTGGGCCTCTTCAGATTTTGGAGGCAACATATTCCTAATTTGGGTGTGTTACTGCAGTGCATTTACTGAGTAGCTCAAAAAAACTGCTAGTTTTGAGTGGGACCCAGAACAAGAAAAGGCTCCAAAACAAGTCGAGGCTACTGTGCACACTGCTCTGCCACTTGTGCCATATGATCCAGCAGATCTAATGCCACTGAAGTATCAGCAGCAGATAGAAATGCTGTTTGGAGCCTTTGACAGGCTGCTATAGGTGAATCACAGTGCAGGTCCTTAGGATTTTGGAGCAAAGCCCTGTCATCCTCTGCAGATGACTACTCTTTCTCTGAGAAACAACTTTTGGCTTGTTACTGTGTCTTAGAGACTAAAAGTGTAACCATGAGCCACCAAGGAATCACACAAACCGAGCTGCCCATCATGAATTGGGTGTTACCTGACCCGCCAAGTCATAAGGTAGGGTATGCACAGCAGTACTCCATCATCAAATGAAAGTGATGATGATAAATAGACAGACAGATAGATCGATAGATAGATACATACATACATACATACATACATAGAAATATATAGATATATAGATACAGATATATCTCTCTACATATACATGTATATGTATATACAGATATATGTGTATATATGTGTGTATATGTATGCATGTATATATATGTATGTATGAATGTATATGTGTATATATGTGTGTGTATGTATGTGTGTATGTATGTGTGTGTATATGTGAGTGTGTATGTAGATAGCTAGATAGATATTTTATATATCTATATCTATATCTATCTATATATCTATCTATCTATCTATCTATCTATCTATCTATATATATATATATATATCTCACTTTGGGCCCAAGTAGGCCCTGAAGGCACAAATAAGTTATGTGAAGAAGTGGCCAAAAGCCCATAGTCCCCACTCCTGCTACATTATCTTTTCTCTCCCAGCCTAAAGCTAAAGCCTCATGGGAATGTCCCTATAATCACCTGCTTTACAGATGGTTCCGCACAATATATAGACACGACCCCCAAACAGACAGATGTAGCATTAGAGCCCCTTTCTGAGACATTCCTGGAAGACAAAGGTGAAGGGAAATCATCCAAGTGGATAGAACTTCAGGCAGTGCACCTGGTTGTTCACTTTGCTTGGAAGGAGAAATGACCAGATAAGTGATTAAACACAGATTCATGGGTTGTAGCTAATGGTTTTGCCGGATGGTCAGGGTCTTAGAAAGAACATGATTTGGAAAATTGGTGGCAAGGAAATTTAGGGAAGAGGTATGTAGGTAGACCTCTGCATATGGGCAATAAATGTGAACATATTTAATTCCACATGAATGGTCACCAAAGGGTGACTTCAGCAGAAAAATTTTAATAATCAAGTAGATAGAATTACTCATTATGAGGATACAAGCTAGCCTCTTTCCCCACTTATCCTTGTCATACTTCAATGAGCTCATGAACAAAGTAGCCATGGTGGCAGGAATGAAGGTTATGTATGAGCTTAGCAACATGGATTTCCATTCACCAAGAGTGAACTGCCTATGTTCATGACTGAGTGACCAATGTGCCAGCAGCAGGGACCAACACTGAATCTCCAGTTCGGCACCATTCCCCAGAGTGATCAGCCAGCTAACGTGGTAGCAGGATGATCACATTGAAACACTTCTATCAAAGAAGGAGGAGTGTTTTGTTTTTACTAAAATAGATACTTATTCTGGATACAAATTTGCATTCTCTACATTCAATGCTTCTATCAAAACTGTCATCTTTGGACTTACAGAATTCCATATCCACAGTCATACTATTCCACATAGAATTGCTTCTGACCAAGGAAGTCACTTCATTGCAAATGAAGGCAATGGGCCCATGATCACGGAATTTACTGGTCTTACCGTGTTTCCCACTATCCTGAAGAAGCTGGCTTGACAGAATGGTTGAAAGGTCTTTTTAAGACTCAGTTACAGCCTACTGGGTAGCAATACCTTGCAGAGCGCTGGAACAAGATTTTCCAGAAGGCTGTATATGCTCTGATTTAGCATCTAATATACAGTGCTGTTTCTCTCACTGCTATCAAATGACAGCAATGGAAGAGTTAAGAAAGATCAGTTGAGCAGAGATGTGTCATTAGAGACCAAGGCTGAGATCATCCACATCCTCATACTCTAAATAAATGACAAAACTAAAGCTGCCCTTCTCTGGTCACATCATGATAAGGCAGGTTCTTTTGGAAAGGATAATAATACTGGAAAGAAATAGAAGGTAGCAGGAAAAGAGAAAGAACTAACATGAGATGAACTGACCCCATGAAAGAAGCCATAGGCATGAGTCTATAGGATCTGAGCAGGCCTGTTGAGGACAGGACATCATGGACATATAGCGTCACCAGGAATCAGAGAAACTCAATGACACACAACACACACAGCTTACTATTACCCATAGTGATCCTCTAATAAAATTTTTGCTTTCTGTCACTTGTAATCTGCTGGTCTATACATCTTAATTCCAAAAAGAGGAATGTTTCCACTAGGAGACACAAGAGTGATTCCACTGAACTGGAATTTAAGACTGCCACCTGGCCACGCTGGGCTCCTCATGCCTCTGAATCAACGAAGAAAGGAGTCGCTGTGCTTGTTGCGATGACCGATCCTGACTGATGTAATAACTTATATAATAGGAAGAAAAAATTCTAAAAATGCCTTTTAGAAGAATTATGAAACCAGTGTAATGCAGGTGACCTCACAAGGTCTGATTTTGCTGCACATATCCCTTTAGCAACAAAGTGGTCAGATTGTAAGATTAAAGCACTTCTTATCAAACCTTATAACACTGGCACCTGGATTATGAATGAAACAGAAAAGTGAGCAGTCTGATGAGTCTCTGCGTGTTTTTCAGAGATTTCAGTATTCCACTTTCCAGACATTGATGATAAAATACACTATTACTTAGATCCACAAGCCTGTTCACAGTGCCTTCTAGAAATTTTAATAGTTCTGTTCTATGTCTGTGTGTACATATATACACATACATACATATATACATATATACACATATATGTGTGTATATATACACATACACACATATATGTATATGTATAACATATAGTAAGTATGTATATATATATATGTAACAATAATGTTCAAGTCATGATAATTAAGATTAGTCAATTAATTCAGTTACCCCTTCATTAATTCAGCAAATATTTAATTAGCACCTAAGAAGTACAATGTATCTTACTGGGTCTAATCTTGACATATCCTCCATTCCTTGGCTAATATTCAACATTTAATTGGAACATCAGAATTAAGTATGCTGATGACCAAGAACAGATATTTGCTTACATTGCAATAATCCTTGGGTACACAAGCTGGTTATAGTTAAAAGATGGTCTAATATTAGCATTAACTGATGCCAAACTTAAACACAAACACTGATTAAATAATCTAATCTAATATTACAACTTATTCCAAATAAACATAATCAACAGTTTATGAGTAACATATGTTACATTTGGATAGAAAAAATTGTTTTAAAATCCCCTTACCTCTTGTTTGCACCCCTTTTCCACAAGCTTCACTGGTGCCCATTATTCCTTGCCTGACAGATTCTGGCACTAAGATACAGGGGCTCCATTTCTGTGGCTTCCATCTGTGATTATAAAGAACAGAGAACTAGAAATTTCACCATGACAAACATACAAAAGAAATAATTGAAACAGATGAATTTGAAATCCAAAAGCATAAAGATAGTAATTCAATAAAAATGATTTGAAACCAATGTCATTAAATGGAGTCCTGGCATGCACTAGATTGAGGGATAATAGTGCACTCTGCTGCAAGTTTATGGTTAATGCTATAATCTATTTATTAAAACGCGGACATTTCGCACTTAAACCTTAGTTCATATAGCAAAGTGGCAATAAAAAGCATTAGAAGCACATAACAAATCTAGAAAGCTTAGCTCTTTATGAACTTAAAATTGGTAGGAAAAAAAGAAAAAAATCCTATGTCCCATTGGATCTTTAGAGAATTGAGTTTTGAACATCTGAAAGTTTCATGTGCAAACCTTCATACTTAGTCTTCTGTGTCAAATTTTTAAAAAGGTGTTTACTAGGACTTTGGAGAAACACAAACAACTCGATAGGTTGTAGGTGGGTGAGGCACAGGTAACTACATGTGGGAATTCATCTCAAGAACAAAGAATTGATCCTTACCAATACTTCTGCTCTTCTGAGGTAATGGTCTCTAAAGATGCCATCTGGCTTTCCTCTGATTTTCTTTTCTCAAGTCAACAAAACTCTCAATTTTTTGACACACAGGACAGACTGTGACTTGTGTCTTTAAATCTGCCTCTTCGGAATGTTCCCCAAAGTGAAACCACAGATTCTGGTCCTTCATTTAGTATATTTTTACAATTTTGCACATAAGCCAATACCTCTGATAAGAGATGCTACTCCAAAGAATGAAACAGAAACATGAAGCAAAACATCCCTGCCCAGTTTTGCGAAATGAAAAATAGGTTCTAGAGATTTCTTGCATAACAATGTATATATAATTAATACTACTGTTATGTACACTTAAAAATGGTACAGATAGTAAATGTTGTCATGTGTTGTTTACCATAGTAAAACAAGTCTTAACAAAAGAAAAAAAAAGTGTATACCAGAATATAGAGCAGAATTCCTTTGCTCAGAAAAAGTCACTTTCAAGGACTCTCTTAAGTATGTGAACAAAGCTTGATATAGTGCTTGGAGATCACTTAGCAGAGCCAGCCATTAATATCACCTCCTCTGCCACCTTTAGACTCATCACCTCCTCTGCCACCTTTAGACTAAGTGAGTGTCAGGTTTCTTGTACAATTGGAGGTAAGTGAGGCAAATTTGGCCTTAAGGAAGAGATATAGACCATCTTGCAATATCAAGCAAAGTACATTAAAATGTAAATATGAAGAAAAATATATCACCGAATTAGGGAGAAATCAGAAAACACATGAAGAGAAAAACCTGTCACATTTAAATAAATCACCTATTAATTCTAAGTAGCTCTAAATTTACTTTGTATATGTATAGTTTCATTCAGTATAATTTCAAATTATACTGAAATTTAAATGGTAAGGGGTTTTAGTCTAACTTTTCAACTATAACATGTCATTCATTCAAATCCCTTAAATTTGCATGGGCTTTCTAGACCAAAACGAGACCAAGGAATTCAATCAGGTTTAGTGTTCAGCTTAAGAAGGAAGGAATTTTCAGTGTTAGGTTGATAAACCTGAACTCAGAGACGTTAAGTGACATGTCCCGGACTGCACAAGTCAGGGCAGGGTAATTGTCAGTCCTATAGCCCTTGATGTCACAGACTCCATTGCCAGTTCTATATAAGGATACTCACTCATGCCTTCCCTTTTGCTTACTAACTTAACATGTTAGGAGATGCTCAAATTTACAGAAAACTTTCTATAGACATTTTGATTCTGTTTTAACTTGGTAAATGTGTGACTATGTCACTTTAATGGAGTCAAAAAGAAGAATCACAAGGTAATGATAAAGGTCTCCTTTACCTTGTCTCCCTATCATACAGATGAGGGAGAAAGCTAAATCCAAATTGGAATCATATTACTCAAAATTCAAGGAGTTTTACTAAGGAGCAGAGAATCATGCTGATAACTTGGCCACATATTAAACTACACATCAGGAGAAATGATACAATGATCCAATCCATACACAGTGGAACTAATTTCTGGGGAAAATGGTAGGAGGTCAATGATGGAAACTGTTCAAACATGAGTGGCTAAATTGCAGTGCAGCAAGAGAATAATGAGAGTGGACAATAGAAAGGAAAAGACCACTAATAGTTTCTAGGATTTTCTGATTATGATAGCCCTGGGTTCATAAAAAAAATCTAATAATATTTGATTTGGCTAATTTTTTTCAATTGGCTACTCTTTGAGAGCTCTTTTGCTGGGCTCGGCAGTTTCAATATTTATATACATGGTACAAAAGGATGAACATGGACAGTGCCCTGTAGTTAATGAGGAAAAATTGTAGTCAGGGCATGTTCTCAGTATTTATTTACATCTTCCCCAAATTGGTCATCATAGAGAAACAATGGTAGTAAAGGGATGACAAAAGCAATCGTGATCTGGATTTCTTCAGTGACACCCTAACCTTCATCTAATCCAAGGATTCTTCTTTAAAATGAAAAACAAAAAAGAATTTGCATTTTTATGAATAAATTAGCTCTTGAATTTCATAGCTTTTCAAGTAATCTAGAGAAACACTAGGCATTTTTTGCTAGAAGCATTATTAAATGTGTTGGTAACTATATGCTTTTAAAGATCATGGACTTTTTTCACAAATCAGTAAAACCCAACAGTGAATTTAATCCAGATGTCCTTTAAAGCAATGTTTCAATTTAATGTTAAGAGTGGAAGTTTATGACTAAACACACAAACTTCAGGTATTATTTTTTATACATAATAATTACCAAACTGCCCAAAAGGAACATATAAGTAATATACATAGTTTGAAAGTTGTTCATTTTCTTAAAAAAAGTTATTCATAAGTTGAACTTTTTTCTAGCTATGTATTTTCTTAGAATTTGTACATGATTAAAATTGAGAACCAAAAATATTTTTGAATTAAAATAGTTGTTAAAGAAGTATAAATTTGATTCTTAGTTCTTAATAAAGGCTTTAAGATGAGAGCAATAGAATGAGGTACTATGTGGTGTGCGTGTATTTGTTTGTGTGTGTATGTATGTTTCAGGTAAAGACTTCATCCTGAATCTCTTTGGATCCTGATTCTGAAAATTGATTGCTTGAGTGGCAGAATTCTAGGAGCACACTTAGAATCAAAATGTTTCTTTTTTCCTGTTAATTAGACTTTCAGTTTCTTTATTCCCTCAAAATGCATTCTAGATGAGAGGAAAAAACATAGAGGTATTTGAAGATAAACATCAATTCATCTATATTTCACATTAAACCACCACATATTATATGAAGAAAAGAGGTCATAATTTATACTAAAGTCTAATAATTATTCGAAAAGTTAACTATTTACCGAAATACAGGGCACAATGAAACATCTTCACACTCTCGCTCTTCAAATAACGTATCTGGGCATTCTTGGCCTCCGTTGGCTGCTTCTTGGATGATAATCCTATATCGAGATTGTTTTATTGTGGCATTTCCTAAAGTAAAGTAAAAATAAAATTAGAATGCTTTTTTAGATGGATGCAGAGAAAAATCCACAGTTATGTAGCTATTAAAAAAAAAAAAGCAATAAGGTAAGAGCATATGGAAAGACTATCTGGGAAATGAAAATAACAAGCAAAGAACAGGGGTTACTACTCAATCTTACTTCTGGAGATAGACACCTTACACTTAACAATTATGATTGCAAATCTAAGTGTTCTATTATGCTATGGTTGTTTCCCACTGCCAGTATATTTGAAATTCATCTGAACCCATATCGCCTGTAGCATAAGAGTTAAATTATAGAGACCCAGAAATCCTCCTTCATCTCAAACCAATAGCTCAGGGGGCTAGAGTTTTACTACCAGAAAGTTGCCCTCTCTGGTAAGGTGTTTCCCACTCTAGACTACTTTTTACAATATAAACACTCATAAAAATCACTACATTAGTAATACATTTATGGGTATTAGTTCATTCAATTTCTTATTCCTCATAACCTGAGATAATATGTATGTAATTGAAATTTAGGAAAGAGGCACTAAAATTTGCTAAGAAGCAGAAGTCTTAATAGGCATCTATTAAAAGACGGCTGATAGTCACTTTAATGTGTTGGGTATAATCTTTAGATGCCTTCTGAATCAACAACAGTGACAAAAATCAATTATAGCTATAGCAGTTAGCAACTATTTTGATTACTACATGCAACAAATTGAGTTAAGTATGAAAATATAATGAATTTATAATTAAGCAGAAATAAAAGGAGCAGATAGATACACAACTACTCATTAGTCATTGTAGAGCAAGAAGTATCAAACAGCGATGTAGCATTAAGAGAACACAGGGAAAAAAAGCATAATTATTTGTGTCTCTGGAAAGCAAAGACAGCTCATAGAGGAGGCAGAATCTACTCTGGGACTTGAAGGCTAAATAGAAAAAAAAAATGCTGAAGCCATTTCAGGCCAAGGAAACTTTTGAAAAAAGGCACTGAGACAGAGTGCATGAGATTTACAGAAAAAGATATGTAACTGCATCCAGAAGGCAGCAGTATGTGTATGGTTTATCTGTGTATACATGTGTGGGATTATAAAAAATGGAGAAAATAGGAGTACAGGAGATAAAGGAGTTATTTGCAGGTTTGGGACAAATGATGGACCTAATCATGTTAAGATTAAAAGTTTTAGAAAGCCAGTGAACAAAAGGAATGAAACAAAAGGGGGGGGGGGAAGAGCTTTTACTAAAATTCTTTATTCACATGGTTTTTAAAACTCATTGTTACAAACAAATTTATAGTGAGAAGCAACTGACCCACACTGCTTCCCTGTACTCCTCCCCAAACATTATGAACTGTTTGTACATTTAGTTCTTCTGTGGTTACTTCCAAATCTATAAATAATATGCTTATGTTTTTACTTTTTGATTTATTAATGTTAAACATCATCTATTGACTTTCTGCTGTAATTGATGAGAATTTACTTTGTACCACCTTTCAATTTTTTATAATTATATCACTATTTCTATTCATCTACTGGTTATTTAAAGGCTTTAAACAGCCTTTTTTTTTTGGTCCCACTGCTCACTCGTTCAGACCAGCCACCGATGTTATAAAGAGTATTCCTGGTTAGATGGCTTCTTCTACCGCCACCCACATTCCTGCTAATTTAGGTTATAGCT
The DNA here is from genome assembly GCF_014176215.1 of Rousettus aegyptiacus. Lineage (NCBI taxonomy): Eukaryota > Metazoa > Chordata > Mammalia > Chiroptera > Pteropodidae > Rousettus > Rousettus aegyptiacus. The sequence continues at coordinate 74,005,527 of NW_023416295.1, forward strand.
TATGTGATGTCATCGGCTTCTTTGCTCTTCAGTCTCTATCCATTAAGTCTTCCATAAATGAGTTTAGATCTCTCATCCACTGATGGTCCTCTCCTTTTGTTTTTGACAAGCAATCAGGGCTTTTAAAATTCATTTTTGTCATTTTAATGAGATTAATGGAAGGTGAGAAGACCTACACATTTGTATATTTCATGACCTTGAACTGTAAGTTAAGAATATGTGTGGAATCTTTTCCATCTGTTCCCTTTTCATGGCCTTCTTTAACTGGCTCTATAGCAAGGTTGCTGACCACAGAAGGAGTTTATCAGTATCTCCCTCGTCCATTGGCTTCTGGTTGGGTTTGGCCAATGAGGGCTGGAACACATAATGGAAGGAAAAGAAAATGGCAAGAGGAGAGAGAGAAATCAGATTATTTATTCTACCAGATTTCATCCTCTGGATCGCCTGAAGTTGTTTCCCCACCATATCAAAAGCATAATTTCTATGAATTGGCACTCTCTTACAGCTACTTTCTCTGAGTTCTACTAATTGTTTCTTCCTCTATCAGTTTTCAGGATCCTGGCTGTCACTAGCCAGGTATTATTAGTTCACATTAATCCTGTCCACTGTTTTATAAATAATCCATTGAATTTTCTTATTTTCCCATTTGAATGAGTCCAATATTTCCTGTCAGAAAATGCTTATAAAGTCAAAGGAGAAAGGTTACTAGTATTTCACAGAGAGGATGCTATAATTCGTTCCTTTTGAAATATACTTAAGGCCCTGTAAGGAGCACAGAAAAAGAAGAGTAAAAGGGGGAAAAAAAAGTAATTTAAACAGTTCTGCATAATAATATTAAAGCTATCTTAATTTGGATTGGGACCATTTTTTAAAAAATATTCCTTTGGAAAAAGCCTCTTCCCCCACTGTCAGTTAATTCAAATTGCACTGTACACACTCTGAAAATTATTCTTTACCTTTAGGATGTACACATGAGTGTGTGTGTGTGTGTGTGTGTGTGTGTGTGTGTGTGGTCCAAATGCTATCTTAGGAGACAGGAAAAAAGATTGAAGACAATAGAAAAAATGAAGGGGATGGCTTTATATTGAGAGAGAACACGACCAATGCCTCTTCCTTCACACTACCTGAGCGTGTACAGATGTACACTATACACAAAAACACATGCATAGTGCACACACACACAGAAGTGTTTTTGCTTTATGGTATGATTCCAGATTAAATAATTCAAAGTTTAGAAAAAATAATTGCATTGGTTATCATACCCTACAGATATTCAGGTGAAGGGTGAGAAGAGGAAGACAGTGGCTTTGCAGGTAGAAAACATTTGTATTAAACATGTACATAAAATGTAATAGAAGTTTTCAGGACTTATTACCTGAATCTACAGCATATCCCCTTCTAGTCATTTTGTGTATGACATCTATTGCATAATTACAACACTTTATAAGGTTGACATTTTCACTATTATTACACCCATTTTACAGATAAGAAAATAGAGGGAGGAAGAGATAATTTGCAGTTACTCAGCTAAGATTAAAATTGCAGCTAAACGGACATCAAAACCCATGTTGTTTTTTTTTTTTTTTTTTTTTCATAATAGAGACTTCATAGTAAGAGAAAGAGAAAGAGGGGGCATTGCATGAAGTGGTCCAAATGATAGGTCTCTGTTATTCCTAAGGGATACCTCTTCTTTTCTAATAAATTCCTCAACACTGATAGCAGAAACCTTCATGTGTCAATAAAAACAGTGTTTGTGGGGCTTTTTGAGTGATGCTTCTAACCTCGTTATGCCTATGAAAAAAATAATAAATTAAAGTGCTTGTTTGCAATCATAAACTACTGCTCAAACATAATTATGGCTAATAAACAAGTAGTCTAAATTCAATTTTGATTTATGGATATTTTATCATCAGTAAAATGGCATAATTAAATTTAACTTATTAATTATAATCACAAGAAGTAACATTTAGAAAAGATGGCACCTTAAATATCAAGAACTATATTTACTAGGAAATAGTTGAATGGGCTGCAAACATAAAGGCATATTTATAGATTCTCTGTGAAGGTCTATACCAGTCTTTTCTGAAAAGATGGTAGCAAAGATGAAGGAAATCAGCAAATAAAGAGTGTCTCTGGGTGATTCATGGCTGGGTGAGCTGGGACACATCATACTGAATTGAAGAATCATGAGTGTTGAGTCCTGGTCTCAGGTTATTTGATAATGATTTGAAGTAAAATGTTTACCCCCCTAAATTACCAAGTGATTTGAAATGTGAGAGTCAAGGAAAGGCAAGTAGAGCATTGTAGAGCACAGTGAACATGAGCATGGCTGACAAGGAGAGGCAGGATTGGAGATGAACATCAGGGGAAAGACTCTAAAGGCAAGTGGATGTGAGAAGTAGACACAGAATGAATATGTACCAGCAGTGCATGGTGTTTATTATGACACCAATCAGCAGAATTCTGATGGTAGATTTTTAAAATATGACCTCCCTGTCTTTCCCTTGTTTCTCAAATATCTGTTACTAACAAGTCTAACAGATCTCAATGACTTTATTCTGTTTCATATCACCAACATTCTTCCGGGATTGTGGTCTCGCAATTGTTGGTTCTCACCTGGATCTCTCTTTCCTCCTCCCTGCTTACACTTTCAGGCCACCATTAAACAAACAAAACAAAAAATCTGGTCATAATCCCTCTCTAACTGATTGCAAAGCAAAAGCATGGCATCAATGATATTTAAGATCCATATCATATAAACAACCACACATTAAATATCTCCTGGGGTTGTTACAACCAACCTGCCTGTTAGACTTCAGGCAGTTCCTTTAATCTTGCTAAGCCTCAGCTTTCCTGGCTGTGAAACAGGCCAAATTAAAGTTTCTATTTCACATGATTGCTGTAAGAATCGAACAAGACACTGCATGTACAGACTGCCCGAAACGGAGAGTCTTTTCTAGCATATTATGAGTTTGTGAGATGTGAGAAGAAAGATTTTTTAAAAAAATGGTAGAAGAAAATCGTCAACAGTTGAGGCTATTTCTAATCAAAAGAAAAATGTGACAGATTAGTCTTCTATTCAGTGCTGGGTCTATCTATGTTCTGAGATTGTAGGAGACGATGAGTGACTTAAAATCTATTCATGTTCATGGTAAATTAAACTACAATCACAAAGCAATTAATACCAACCATTTTCTCATATTATTGCAGAGGAATGGCTAGGGTGATCGAACACCCTGTTTGCTCAGGGAAGTCCTAGTTAATGCCTGTTATCCTGGCTTAAATATTAATAGCTCATCCACTTATTTTCATAAGTGCCTAAGTTTGTATGAAAAATTATATGATCCCTCAGAAAGAGACCATTGCCTCATGTGAATGTAATGAACATGCACATTTTGTTTCTCACTGCAGCATTGGGCTGCATTTCAAATGCATAGAGGATGTAGACTACTGTGCTGTTCTTAAAATTATCTATTCAATCTGATTACTAGACCTTTTTATTGCTTGTCACAGAATTCTGCTTGGGATAGCAGTTCATATATCCAAAGAAGACCGTTGTGTGCCCCAAGCACACTAGCTCATGAATCATTAAATTAAAAATTAAAAAGAAAGCGAGTATAGGATTTACCTCAAAATAATCAGCTGGAGTTACTTTATATATGTCATTAGGAGGAAAACATCACAAATAGATGCTGTGTAACTTAAGAGAATTGGTGTTTAATCAAAGCGGATCATAAATATGAGTAGCAAACTTTCGCTTGGGAAAAATTCCAGCTGGTTATTAAGAAGTCTGTTTCTAAGTCAATTCTACAAACAGAGATCACAGTACGATGTTAGGGAGCCTGAGTTTCTTCAACATTAAATCCCATAAAAAGTACATTTTCTCTACTGACTAATTATACACAAGATAATACCCCTTTTTAGTTTATTTACAACCATTATTGAGATTCAAGCAGAGTTGATTTACTTTATAGAAGAGAAACAAAACCAGGCCAACAATCTCCCATTTAAATTTGGAGAAATAAGTACTGTGACTCTGAGTCCTCAGAAGAAAGCACTTACCACATACAGTGTAATCATTGTTGACATATATTTATCAGGTGTCGACTACATGTAGGAGACACACACCTCGGTGCTGTGTGTTACACTGAAATGTACAGTCATGCATTATTAAATCTCCCAGTGAAGCAGAAGTGAAACTTAATGGATAGATAAAACTATGAAGTCCTTTATAGTTTTATAAGCATTCAGAAATGTAATATAAACTTTATTACACAAAGGCAGTCAATCTTGTATACTCTCATTGTTCATGGAAAAATGGAAGGCTTAAGTAGTAAAAAATGCAATGCCAAAGAAGACCTTGAGTAGAAATTTTTCATATACTTCCTTTCTATTTATCTTGATGTTCCATATATAGAGCAGATACATAGAGAGCAGTCTCTTCCCCCAGAATTCCTGCCCAGCCTAGACCTCCAAATACTTCAAGATGAATACTGAGCCTATCTATAGATATATGAAATTAAATGAAATTCCAAAGTTTTTCTGCAAAACTTTCTAGGAATATTGAAAACAGGCTCAAGGATATTTATGTATTTCTTTAATTTTTAAATGTTCCAGAAAAAAAAATGTATTATATAGTCTTAAATTTTCATAATCATTTATTTAGTTTGCAACAGAGGACAAAGTCAATGGTTTTGGCAACAGACATGACCTCCAGGGCTCTGATTTCTAATCTGAACTCATTATGGAATTGCTATATGACCTGGGGCAATGCACTTAAGCTTTCAGAACTTGTTTTCTTGCTCGTCCTATGTGGGTAACACTGTGGCACCAATTCACAGAATAGCTATAAGGAGTGCCTGATTAAATGGGATTTAAAGCATTTTGCAAATGTAATATATGTAACTAACCACTGAACTTAATTTTTTTTATATGTAAGCACTTAGCATAGATTTCAGAAGGAATAACTCATGCTTAATTTTTTTTATATGTAAGCACTTAGCATAGATTTCAGAAGGAATAACTTATGCTTATATATGCATAAACTATCTAGGACGATGGTCCACGCAAATAAACATTTTCCCCTAATGGTAGGTGCCACACGATCCTTGAAGTCTATGTAGTAGTTCTAATTTCTAAAGACTAGCTCCAATTTCCTCAACTTCCTGTCGTCAATCACTGCTGCTCTTAAAAACTCTCCAGTTTAGAGAGCTAACCTTATCAGACAATTACAGGCTTTGAGTCTGGCCCTTCCTGTCTCTAAACATCGCAACTGAAGTCACCCATAGTTACTCTTGCTGTCTACTCAACCCATGTGGAATTTAACACTAGCTGCATATTAGAATCTCGAGGGATGCTTTTATAGACTCCTAACGCAACCCGCCCCCCCCCCCCAACCCAAACCACTTAAATCAGAATCTCTCGTGGGTAAGGCCCAAGCATTGGTATGTTTTAAAAATGTCTAGGGCAGAGGACCACCAATTTAGTACATTTAAAGCTAGCATCTCTTATTCATTCAACATGTAAAACAGGAAAAAGGCAATACAGCATGCTTAACCAAGCAACAAAAACAAATGAGCACTAGCTAAATCATTACTGCTCTCAACACATTTAAAAAATGCAAACTGCCCTCTAGCTAAGCACATCATAATGGGTATAATTGGAAATGTGTACTATAAATGAGGAGGGTTAACAACACAATTTATAATGACAAGTTGCCCTTGTCTTTTCTTCTTGCCAATATGTATGAAATGACAGGCATTTATTTTTCCCCCAACCTGACCCCATTTTATTTTAGCAGATTAAGTGTCTAGTGGCTGCCTGCTACAGGGCTCCCTAATGTGTTGCACTCCATCAGCATTAAGACTGAAACACACTGAAACACCATATTGTGCAGTATATAAACAGGTTTTTGAGGGCACAGATGTCAGCTAAAATACAAGCTCAAGATGTTATCATCATTATTAGGCATGGATACTGAAATATATTATAGAAAATTTTTTTTAAATTATCTTGTTGCCATAACATATTAATGCTTTATATTCTCATGGACATAAAAGGATGCTATTCATACCTAGCATTGTGCTGACAGCTGGAGAATAGACGGGCTCCAGGTCAAGCTTATGTGTCACAGCGCAGTGAGTACACAACTCAAGAATGCGCAACTAGCAACTTCACATCCTCCAATACTCTATTCTTCTTACAAGATATCGCTTGGCCATTTGCTGTACAGAGCTTGCCATATTCTAAATGTACCACCACTCACTATGGCTTAACCACATAAATCCTGGTTTCTGCAACTTTTTGCAACGCCTCTTCTAGGATGCGTCTACCTGTAAAAATTGGTTTACCTGAATATAAGGTACAGGGAATCACTAAGACATTAGTAACACCTGTGATATTAAAATTTGGGGGCTGTGAAGGTAAGCTAATTAAAATAAGGCTTTTCATTTTTAACTATAAATTTTAGCACAATGTAGACAAAGACTCTCAATGATCGCTATTGTGCATGAGACACATAATATTGCTTGTCTTGTTGTCTTCATTATTTTGCAGCATTAACATAAAGTCACTGGTTTTTTAAATTCCTTCTGCGTCTTAGTATTGATATAATAACATGACATTTTAGAATCAGTTATTCTGAGATTTCAGGTCTGTGAACTTGGAAAAATTACTTATCTCCTGGTGCCTCAAAGGAAATTATTAGAATACTTTTTGGGGGCCTTTGAAGAAAGATAATTGGAATACATATGTAAATATATATAATATTAAAAATATAATGTAATATGAAGTAGTTCAGGATTTGGCATCTGATAAGTACGTAAAATTGTTAGTAGATAGACAGGTTAGTGTGTAAGATGGGTTAAGAATATTTTCTCTACCTTTCCATGTAGATAACCCCTATGCTTCCGTTGACACTGAACAGAGGGCCACGTCTTCCAAGAATTCCCACCCCACCCTTACCCAAGCATCTCTCTTCTTATGCGTCAGTGACTCTACAAAGATCCACATTGTTTCCTGTTGTCTTCTTGTAAATCTCTGCTTCCAAACAGCAAACAACTATAAGTCTTATTATCGTATGTAAAACCTAGTAGACTACAATAAATGATTACTGAATAAATAAAAAGAATGTATAAGTAGAAGTCATAATCAGATGAACATATAGCCTTCTATGAAATATATATATTTTCTCAAATGGAAAGTTGGAGACTTTAGATTCTACAAATGATGCACTGAATGCTGGAGAAGTTTATTTATTTTTTTAATTCAATTTAAAATGTTTACCTTTTTAATTTTGGAACTTTTCAATCATATCAAATGAGCTCAGTGTATCTGTCCATCAGTGTGAATTATTAGATGGTCAAGCTTGTTTCATCTATACTCCTACACCCCCCCACACACAAATTATTTCAAAGAACATTCAGATATACCACTTCATCTGTAAATATTTCAGAATAGATTCATAAAAGATAAGGGCTCTTCTTAAAACATAGCATTAGTACACTATCAGACCTTGACATATTAACACTAGTTATTCTAAAATATTTATACCCAACTATCATTGGGTTACTGTTTGGATGGATCCCAACAGCCAGTTGGATTACAATTGGTTGATATGTCCTATAGGCTCTTTTTCTTTTTCTTTTTGCTTCCTTTGCAATTAATTCTCTTTGAAATGCTTTTAAAATATTTTTAAAAGCATGGCAAAAAAGCAGAAAATTAAGGGAAATTTTTGGAGCACTGCCCCTTGGAAAAATGTCTTCATTGTTAGTAGTGAGGCTTGGCTTTTAATGGGTGTGGCAAATTAGAAAATAAAAGACAAAGTTTGAGATCAGAGCATGGGGCAAGGTTTGGTCTAAAACAGCCACTACATGTATACATGCACACATGTATGCATGCACGCATGCGCACGCGCGCACACACACACACACACACACACACGGCCTGAATCTTTGGTGTGTAGATTGTGAAAAATCCTGCTCTGACAGAAAAAAAGAGTGGGAGTGCTTGTTTTCATGGGTTTCACTCTAAGAGTAACAGAAAAAAAGTCACCAAGAGATTTTCTAATCAGATGCCTCTAAAATTACCACTAATATATTTGAGAGAAGAAAACCCAAGACATAACTGTTTATAAGGTGTTCTGGATTGTTTTGGAGAAAGAATAATGAAATCCTCTAAGGGGAAGATACTGTTCTAGAAATTGAGAATATAATGTGACAAAAGAAAAAACATTATTCCTGTCCTCATGTAATTTATGTTCTAGTGGAGGGATATAGAGAATTAAAAACTAAATACCAAATTTTTAGTGTTTCATTTGGCAATTAAATGCTATGCAAAAATAAAAAACAAAACAAAACAAAATGTAGAAGGGAATTCTACTGGTGTATGTGAGTATGTGGCAGGGGAGGGGCTTGTAAATTTAAATTTCAAAAGCCTCAATGAGCAGAGAATATTTGAGCACAAACATGAAGGAGGTTGAGGGTTGGCAGGGGGAGTCATCTATGTAACGTCTAGGAGAAGAAAAGTCTAGGCAAAATGAGTAACATGCAAAGTCCCAGAGTCAAATTCTGGAAAGAACAAGAAAGATAAGAGTGGCTGATTCATTGGGCACATTAGGAAGCAGAGGGAAAATAGAAAAGAAGGTGGAATTGTCCACATAGAAAAAGAAATTGGATTCCCATTAAATAGCATACATAAAAATTAAAAAAAAAATTATTAAAGTTATGTGAGAATTTTTGAAGAAAAACACAGGATAATATCTTTATGTCTTTGGAATACAAAAGAATATCTGAAAAGACAAAAATGAAAATCATAAAGTAAATGACTGATAAATTTGACTACATTAAAATTAAGCATGTTTGTTCATCAAATGACAACCCTGAATGGTAATATTTGTACTGCATGGAACCAAGCAAGGTTTAGTCTCCAGAATATAATCTTCAATACAATATGAAAAAGTACCCAAGCACTTACCATGTTTCATTCACTTGTCAAGTGCTTTATACAAATCAACTCACTTAATCCTATAGCAATCCTAAAACGGAATTAACTCTTGTCATTTACATTTTGCAGGTGAGAGAATGAAAACACTGACAGGTTTTGTACCTTGTCCAAGGTGCTAGCAACTGCAAATAGAGAGGGCTTGAAACCTGGAGCAGTCTGAGTCTAGAATATGTATTCAGACTCTGCTTCTTGTCACCCTACCTCACTCTGTTCCTAATCCCTCTTATCCTCGAATGTTCTCAATTAGTACAATACAAGAAGAATTGCAATCTAATAGTCTGGGTTAATGTGTTAGTCAGTGGATATGGCAACAGTTCCTAGGAATCAAAACAATTCCTGGCCCCTAGAGAAAGCCAATAAGGACCAGGACCATGGTCATAAGCATATGATCTATGCAAATTCAGAGGGTCCCCAGCTTAGTTGGCTCTTGGTTTAATGCTCTACTGCAGCTATCTTGAAATTCTGAATAATTTTTGAACAAGATATCTCACATTTTCATTTCTCAATGGGTCCTGCAAACTATGCTGCTGGTCCTGATAAGGAGAGATGGTCATGTAGGAAATGAGTGAGAACCTCTTTGTCTTTGGGCTCATTTTCCCCTCCTTATAAGCACACACTCAAAGAGGTGAGAAGGAAGGGTTTGCTCTGTCCTGGAGTTCTGACAGTTTCTTACTGGTTTTGTTTCTTTCTTAGCACTTAAATCCCTTGATCAACAGAGAAGGCTTACATAATTATCCAGTTACATGAACACCATAGGATGGTTGAAGAACCCAGTATGTGCCAGATCATGAAGACATGCTATTAAATAATGTTGAGTTATAATAATTTATATGCTTACCTATGATTCATGTTTGTTTTTTATTATTCAAAAAAAAAAAAAAACAGATTCTCTTCATTACTTGCCCAGATGATTGAATGGCCTCATAATTTTCACACTGGTTTCTAATTCTGTCTAACCTTATTATTTCCTGTATGTTCTTTTTTTTTTCTAAAACACAAATCTGATTTTATCACACCCATGCTTAAAATTTAAATTGTCTATTGAAATTCCAGATAATACCCAAACTTCTTAGAATAGTATAAATCTCTTCATGAGCTAACTGCTGTATATTTCTCTATTTCTTATCATTCCCCCATATGCATTATACAAGCTAACTGTTACAAATTGCCTATAATTAAATTAATTAAAATATACTCTCACACTGTCAAGCCTCTGCACATACATGCCCCATACTACCTGAAAGACACTTCTACCCCAGGAAACTCCTGATGGACAAAAACTTAACTCCTCTCACAACTTAGCTAGATTGATACCCCCACCTTTTTAGCTGTACAATACCCTATGCTCATTCCTGTTATACAAAAAATTTGTTTACATATTTGAATCTCCTGTGTAAAAGCCCTACAATTAAAATAACCTTGTCTTATTCATCTTAATGTTATTAGCAGTTGAGAAAAATGTTGGTATATAATAAGCCCTTAAAAAGAGATTTACAGAATTAATGATATATTCATCCATTATCAGTCATTCAATAAATATTTAGGGACTTACTTTGTGATGGCCATTATTCAATGTATTTAAGTAGTGAACAATCGAGCTTAATTAGAGAACGGTAAGTGCTATGAAGAAAATAACATGGGGTAATGAGAAAGAAAGAGGGTGGGAAGAAGGAGGATTCCTAATTAGGTTGTCAGAGAAAGACTCTGAGTCATGACATTTGAACCGAAAACAAAGTGTTGACCAAAATGCACCAATGCCAAGGGATGGAAGAAGACTATTTTAGGGAGAAGGAGGAGCAAGTGAAAGTCTGCGTAAGATGGAACAAGCTTGGTTGGAGAGGAGGCCAAACTAGGTAGAGGAAGATAAAGGAACCAGTGAAAAGTAGGACATAGCTTCACATAGTGGCAAAGCAACAGACTGTGAGGTTGGAGGCCTCCCGATAACACCTTCATGGGAAGGGTGATCCACTACTATAGTCCTCATTGTCCCAGGACTCTCTCTACCTCCCTCACTTGTGTCTCCTTTGGTAACAATGAGTGGCATCTAAATCATGACTTTGGAAGAAGGGAAGTGGATATATGTGGCTTCTCTTTCCCTCTACTTTCTTTCTTTGAAATATATCTGCTCAGAGGATGCACACATTCTGATCTTTTCTCAGCCATACTCATGTAAGTTTTGGGGTATCCCACATGGTTGTGATCAGGTGGTTAAGCCTGTCTAATTCTGGGGTTGAGAATCGGATGATATTTTGATATACCTCTGCTTTGACTAACTTTCAATTATTTCTGAATTTGGGTAGGGGGAAAGGTGGGTGGAAAAGATAGACTTCTTCAATGTACAAGACCATGTATGAGCTGGCTGATCATACATGATATTATTTCATATTCTATGCAGTATATATAATACAGAATTACTAAACTCTTACTGTTCTGCTAAAAGAAAGTCAATCTCTCCTTCCTTCTCTACTACCCTACACACACACCTCCTTACTTCTAAGTATTTTTTGTTTATTAAAATAATAAATTTTATGACTTGAGCTTGAATACTCCTGTATAGTACAACTTCCTGAGGGGAGATGAGAAATGAAATGGAAGACAAGGAGGGAATTATCATATATTGAGCCACTATTGCTGAACTGGCCTCCTCATGTAGGATAAGAAATCTTAGGAAGTAAGTTATCTCATGAATGCTACATGTTATATCTATGTTAAAAATGAGCATATACAGTCTCAGACAGGTTATCTAAATTCAGAACACACAACTACGAAGTTGCAATACCAGGAGTCCATCATAAGTATGTTAGATTCAAAAGGTTAAGTTCTTTCCAGTACACATGAACAAATTAGAAGCAGCTTAAGACGGAACATAATTAAGTATTAAACTAAATATAATCAAATCTCAGTTTAAAAAGTGTTAAGGTCATTCAACAAAGGGAGATAATATTACTGGCTCAAGTTAGAGATAAATACACTTCCCACAGAACTTACTACATTCATGTAGTCTACGTTTCTAGTTTGGTTATCATTCACAAGGCCTCTAAATAAAATTATGATAAGTATATTCTAGGTATCAGAGAAAATTAAATGTAACTTGGAAAGACCTCAAATGGCAGAGAATCTATCATCCATAGCATATTTAATTTGAGATACTTTACTGTATATCACCGAAAGCCTGTCATTTAGTAGATACTCTATCTGAACCACCTCCATCCTCCATGTAGTGACTTAATCTTATGGGAATTTCAAGGGATTAGCAGAATATCCGGTGATAATTTTTCTATTAAAAAAACACTTAAAAGTTGTTTGTCTAAACCTGAGCAATCTACTTAATTTTGAGCATGAATTTACTATCTTCTTCATTTGTTACCATACATAAATTATTCAATATTCTTATAAAACCTGGAGTTCCAAACTGACATATTAAGAATTCGACATTTAACTCTGCCTGTAACTCTAGGCTTTGTTGTTTTAATATATGTTTTAAATAGCTCAAAATCTAACATCATAGTTAATCCGGTGAGTTAAAAACTTCCTGAAATCATATCTAATTTAGAATCATATTAAAATGCAACCAAAGTCAAGGAAGTAAAAAATAATGTAGTCTTTCTAATTGTAGAAAATTATTTAATAAACTTAAAGTAATACCCTACTAAATCAAAACTAATTTGTTTTATTTCTTCAGAAGAAGTACTCTGAAAGTCTAAAATTAAACTCATAATTAGAATGAGTACCTTAGTTTATGAAAGGCAACTCATTTATCTCTATAGGCAAATAAGGATTATATGGTGTTACATTGCTTTGTCTGCAGAGAATTCTAGAGGTATGAGAAAGAAACCAGCCAGAAGTAAAAACATTTTGAAAAGAAAGAGCATTCACATCCAAATAAATATAAGTTTTTGCCACTAAGGCTAACAATAAATCATTATAAATATCCATGTGAGCCACAGGATTTATTTATGGTAATGTAGCTTGACTGTTGAATAAAAAAGATTAATAGTGCTTTAAAGAAACTATTAGATGCAAACTAAAAAGACATAACAGTAGATGTCAGGTTTAAAGGATAGAACTTCATACATTAAATCTATATTTGTTTATTTTGTTTACATTTTTGTTTATTTGATTTTGTCTGATATGTTATTTTATAAGACAACCAAGACAACATTTTATTATGGAGTATTCATAGGAATGATAGCCTAGGCATTTTAATAAGAATTCAAGTACAAACGGACTGAATATTCTGTTTGTTTGAAGTAAAATATTTGACCCAGGTCATAATCAAGGTGAGTCCTTTCTCCCAGTTTTCATTCTACATAAAGGTGTTACTCTACTGCATTTATATTCCCTGGAGTTTTATTTTCTTTTCTAAATTTCTATCATATTTATAACTGTTCTCTTCTTGAACTGAAGCTCTAGAGTGCCTTTTGCAATGGAAACAAGCAGGTGGTTTTGGGCACTTCTCTGCTTATAGATTAGCACCTAAAGAGACTGTTGGAAACATAATGGAGAAAATGAGCCATGCTCTGAATTCTCTCTCAAAGGGCTGAGCCTGGGTGTCTTGGAGAGGTCAATCTCAGTAGTGAACAACTACTCTCCCTCTTGAAAGGAAATCCTCCCATGCTCTGTTCCTGCTGCCTTTCTGCACACTGTGCCCTTCTCCTTCCAGATGGGTCCTGCTGTTCAGGGGCCTGATCTACAGGCTGCTGGGTGACTGAGGGACCTGGCACAACCTGAACCATCAGGCTTTCTTACTTGGTAAGTGGGACAAAGAACTCAAAGGGAAGTTTCTGTCAGTATTGGGTGCTTGACTTAAAAAGTCTATATCTGCTAGTTATGAGAGCACAGAGATTCAGAGAAAGCCTGTTAGAATGGAGCAGGATAGCCTGTGTACACAGAGAAGTGGAGACGGGACTGGGAGGAGGAGTCATATGGGCTCTGAGAGATGAAGAGAGGAGCCTCAGTTCCTGTTCTCATTTCTAGTTTGCATAACATGCATGTGAATTTTTTTTTAATTATTATTTTTGAACATCTGCATGATTTTCTGTTTTAACTTCCCAACAAGTCCCTTTTCACCTAATGTAGCTGGAAGGACTTTGATCCTTGAAAACCAAAATAGACTCGTTAAAAACAATATAGTAGATGCAAGTTATACATTCCTAAAGAATCGATTGCTTCATTGTTAAATTAAATGTTTCTATGGTTTAGTGGTTGTCAAACTTTAATAGGTCTTAGATTTACTAAGGCAGTTTTTTTTTTTTTTAATGAAAATTTGAGGCTCCAGTCCTGCCTGACTTCAAAATCAGAATCTCTTAGGGTTTTAGCAGTATTCCAGGCAATTATGAGCTGAAAGTCCATGGGCCAAACTTGCAGGGACCTACAAATAGATAAATTGTATCCTGGAGTCAATCTAGGCCACTGAAAGACTGCACATGACCATAACTTTGCCTTTCAATATTATATCCTTGAGTTTTATTTTAAAAAACTATAAAACCCTTCTGCATTTCTTATAGACATATTGCCTCAGTTGGTGACCTCTGTTGAAATATGAAGTTCCAGTAGGAAATGGCTTTTAAGAATTAGCACTTGAATAGCCTTTGTTTCCCATAAGAAACTCATAAGACTTCATTAAAAATGAATGAGTAAACAAATAAATAAAAGGGATAGAACATGCTTCCCATTAAACATGTAGGCTTTAACTGGCATCCATTTATTTGACATGGATATACTGAATTCTATTCTGTAATAAGTTTATTACTTGGCACTTTTGGGGATGAAAACTGAAAAGGCCTCAGGCCTCAAAGACTTCATGTTTCTTCAAAGTGACATACACACATTTATCAATAGCCAAAATGCAAGTTATTCATACAGGGTCATGGGACTCCAGTGTGAGGAGTATTGATGATCTTCCTTAAAGCCTTCCCTCATAGCACCCTGAATTTCTGCATATCACATTTTTAACTACATATTCATTTTGGTAATTATGTGTTCAAAATGCCTCTATCTTCCACCACTAGACTGTACTCTCCGCAATGCAAGGATGTGTATTTCAGTCACCACGTTACGCATACACACAGTTCCTAGCATAGTGCCTGGAACACAGTAATTGTTCAGCAATTGTTTATTGCTGAATGAGTGGTCAGGAGCCTAGGATTCCGAATGGTTTTGCCATTTATTAGTTTTGCAATCTTGGGTCCTATACCTAAGTCTCTATTTCCTCATATAAAAGATGGGGTTATGATATTTCTTTTCATATAAGGTTGAAATAAGAATTTAATAGGATAATGCATATAAGTAGGTTATAGCTATCATTAATTTGAGAAGATGCAGTGATATGAAGCCCAAGCCATACTGAAGTTACAGCCTATTAAGTGATAAGAGTTTGAACTTGTCTAGCTTTTTTTTCTATAATGGTACAGGCTTACCAGGCAAGGTAACGTAGCAAGTTTAATTTAAACTAGTATTTTTACCTGGCCTTTCCCCCTATTGGACCAAGTGACCGAAGTACTTCCCTTGAAAATCCTATTACCCCATTTATAGAGCAGAACTACTGGAACAGCTGTTCCTTCATCATCAAACTGTCCTGTCAGTGACAAAGCACATAAGAAAGAAATGTGTGATAGATTTACAGTGTGCAGAGCCCATGTCACAGGTTCAAGATACTAGTCTTCAAATGTATTTTTGTAAATTAATTAAATTATTTTAAATTATAGTTTGCATATTGTATTTTATTAGTTTCAGGTGTATAACCTAGTGATTTGGCATTTATATACCTTACAAAGTTATCACCACAATAAGCCTATTACATCTGCCACCATACAAAGTTATCATGATACATTGACTATATTCCCTATGATGCACAAGATATCAGATTCTTGAACTGCTAATAAACAAATATGATGAGTTGTGCATGTGAATATGAGAAATAAGTTATGGGATGAAAAGAGGCAGGCCTTGGAATCAGAGAAAACTGAACCCCAACCCTGGCTTTGCCTCTGACATGTTAGGTGACCTTAGATCAATTATTTGTCTTTTTGAACCAGGTGTTCCTCATCCATCAGTCATATATAATAAGAACAGGTTCCTGGGGCTATTTTTGGTGGTAGAGAAAAATGTCAGCTAGTGATACTGTGAAATCCAGGTCCCTGTAAGTGTACATCAATCTTTAGCCCAGAAAGAGGAATAGGAGAAAGTATGGACTAAGAAGCCTTTCCTATCAGCTGTTACTCAGACTAACATTTGCTATGAAGAATTATAGGTAATGCCATAAGAGCTCTGATCTCTGAGTAGCAGCTTCTCCTTATAAACCAACGGTGTTCCTTCATGTCTGGAGGCAGTCATGGGGCTCTAATAAAATGTTCTAATTTTTTTTTTTTTTTTGCCAAATATGATTTTTTTTTTTTTTTTCAAATCGAATCTACTTCCTATTGGGTTTTAATACAGACAGGCAGAAGGTGCCAAATTTTGAGGGGAAAAAAACACAAGGAATAAAATAATTAAAAGAATTAACAGAATTTTATCTACCCTTTTTTTCCCTATGAATAAAGAGAAAGTTTCTTTTATGAATTTTATCAACAGAACTCCTCAGTTTGGTAGGAGTACGAGCTAAAACTGTAATCTCTACAAGCCTGTTTTTGTCATTCCTTCTACTAAATGTTCAGGAATATTTATTGAGTACTGGAATCATATAGTGATATATGGGCTTTAAATTATAGACTAAAGGGGGCATGTCACTCCCAATGGAGCCTATAAAATCAAAGGCACCTATACTCTGTCTAATGGGTCTTGGGCTTGGGACATATATGTAAGATATACATCTTATTTTGTTTTTCAAAAAATATTTGGTACTAGATAACATTCAAAATCTATTGAGGTGGTAACTGAGATTTAGGTTAAGTCACCTTATGGGAAAAAAGTCATTAGATCATTATATTCCTTCGACAGTATTTTGGGGGCCAGTGTTCCAGGTCTCAAATCTTGATTACTCAAGCACAGTAGACTCCTCATTACTTGGGAGTAAATTAGTATTTCTTTTTCTACTTCCCAAGCAAGCAGACAAAAGCACAGATGAGCCTGTGGGGAGAAGGGGAGCACATGTTCTTGAAAGAGGTAAGTAAAGAGAGAGTGGTGATAGTATGCCTGAGAGTGGGAGAAATTCTAAAGTCTAGGATATGTGATTTTTGACTTATTTGACATTCTAAATGACCAATATCTTTTCTCTACCAACAATCCACCATTAATGCTGTAGTTTCATCCAAATGGAAATAAAATCTTTAGGAATTAGAACTGGTTGTGAAAAAGACATAGAGTTCATTTCTTCATTCACTCGAAAATTACTGAGTGCCTGTCATGTGCCAGACATGATAAGCATTTGAAGTTCATTAATAAAATCAGAAGACTCCTGCCCTTTAGATTTTATAATTTGTCCAAAAAAAAAAAAAAAGCATATACGGAAACAAGTGTCATAAAACCAGCACATGGAGGACTAGATACTGCAGGACACCAACAACATAATAAAAGATAAGTTCCCTGACCTTAAGGAACTTAACATATTTAATAATAATAATAATAATAATTTTTCATATTCTAGAATTCTTCATGTGTTTCATTCTCATTTAATCCTTATAACAACTCTGTAAAAGTAGGTGCTACTATTGTCTCATTTTAGAAAGGAAGAAATTGAAACATAGGACGTTTAGTGTGAGTCTAAAGTGATTTGTATGACAAAAATGAGATCTGAGTTAAGGAAGTCTAATTTGTGAGTCCATGCTCTTAACCACTACACTCAGACCTTAAAAAAAAATTACTAAAAAAAAAAGATATCTTTGACACTGGAAATTTAAGACATAATGTCAGAATGTTAGCAAGAGGAGTAAAAGACACCACCAAATGAGGTTTCCTATCAATTCTTGGCAGAAGTTTGCTTTGGGCCTGTTACCATGACACTGCTCTCCAGCTTGCCCCTTTGTGATGAAAGATAAAGGAGTGTTATCAGCTTTTAATTATTGAGGTTGACAAATAATTAATCATTAACTACATCATTCCTAAGAGATTATAGAAAGAGTCATTTTGATTATGCTACATTTTATCTTCCAATATAGTAACTTTATACCACACATATTTTTTCTTTCCATGGAAGTAGTATATGTATCTAGGAATTATATCAAAATAATCCATTGGCATTGGAATGAGGGATAGTGCTAGTATAGACAAACCAGAGTGGCCATGACTTGATGATTATTTTTACTTGTGTGATGGCTACACAAGAGTGCATTCTATTAATCACTACTATTTCATATTAACATTCTATCAATTTATGTATATGTCTGAAATTTATAATATTAAATGTTAAAAATACACAAAGATAGAAATACCCTTAAAGATAGAATGAGAGAAATCTTGGAAAATCAGCACTGATATGTGACTTTAGAGTAAAAAACATTAGATGTGATGGTTATGAGAGCAGTGGCCAAGATAATTAATTTCCAATACTGCGCAGGCAAACAATATCATTGAGCTCCTACAGCAGATTAAAATGTATGTGAAGACATCTTGAAAAGTATAAAACACTAAATGAGTGTTTCTCATCCCTACTCCATTTATAAGGGTCAATTATAGAGAGTTTTAATATTTCACATTCCTCTTCAACATGAACAGATTCTGACTAAGTGAACATGGGGAGGTGAATCTTGGATATCTGTTCATTGAAAAAACTCCAAGGGGCTGAGAACCTCTACAATTAACAATCCATTGATTTATTAAGCAAACAATATTGGGTATTTCAGGCAGGTATTTGTTTTATAGGCTGAAAGAAGAATAGTAGAAACTAACAAGAAATGTACCCCCAAAAATTGTTCTTGATTATGTGGCTAATTTATTCTGGGACTTTAAAACTAAAAAGACCACACAGGACTACAGACTGATAAATATTTGGTTTGCTTAGAAGAATGTGATGCTACAGTTGATCCTTTAAGAGACTCAGATAAGGAAGAGTAAGAAGACAGGAAGTGAGGTTAGCTACTAGCTAGAGAGTGTTTATAGCTTGAGAATACTTTTAAATCATGAAGATTTACCTCATGAACCCAGCTGGAACCAAAAATACTTGATTCAAATAAAACTTCATCCATTGCTAAGGCACCAACCACCCTACCATTTAGGCTTCCTGAGAGGTTTGGAATAGATTTGGTTTGGTATTCACATAATCCCGTGCTTCCCTGGTCATGCCCCAAACTTATTAAATCATAATGTATTCGTATATTTAAGAGATCTCCAGGTATTCCATTGTGCAGCCAAGTTTGGGGACCATGGACATAAACTCTTCTTAACATTGATGACCGGACCTGAAACCATAGCTGCAAAACAAGAGTTCTTCCATCCTCATTAGCTGAGGCTGTCACCTGCTCAGGCCCATCCTTCTCCTGATTTCTCAGTTTAGGTTAAACTACTTCTCTCCGCTCCCCCCCCCCCACACACCTGTGTCCCCACCAGATGGTCTATCCTTAGTTCATGATTATCACTTTACAACTTTGATTATGCCATTGTTTTGCTCAAACATTTCAAATGAACCCCACCTAGAGCTTTCTAACCAACGTATAGGTATCACTTAGGAGCTTGTTCAAAGATATAATTTCAGGCCCTGTCCAGATCTACTAACTTAGAACAAAACTTGTACTTTAATAAGACCCCCAGGGGACTTATATAAGCATTTAAGCTTGAGAAGTATTGCTTTAGAACAGTATTTCCCAAAGTATCTTTTGAGGGACACTCTCAAGACAGAGAATCTACTACCTGAATTCAAAGCTATGCCTTTCTTTCTCTTTACAGGACACCCATCCATTCAAAAAATATTTATTGAGTGATGATTATGGTTCATTCTATGCTGGGTTTAGAGGATGCAGCAGTGAAAACAACAGAAGTGGTACCACATTCATGAATTTACAATACAGAAAGAGTAATATTAACAAGGAAAGGTATGTATGGGAGTGCCATAAAGGATATGTGCTGGATGCTGTGGGATGATCTAGTTAATGAAGTAGATGGGGGAGGGCGTTATGCAATTTGGAAGATTAGAGCAGCATTTTTGGGAAAAGGCTGCTACAACGAGTCCCTGAAGAAGCATAAACTGAAGGCTCAGGAAGGAGGCACAGCTAAACACAGTGCTAGCTTCACACAGCAGGTGCCAAGGCTTGGAACAACAATAGAAATGTTTGCCCAGTGCGTACTACAAGCAAAGCACTGCTGTAAGTGCTTTCTTTATATGTAGGTGTGATTATTAACCTTGTTTTACTGATGAGGAAACTGAGGCACAGAGAGATTAAACGATGTGTCCACTATCACACAGCAAACCTTGGAACTCAACTCTGGCCATATTGCTCCAGAGTCTACATTCTCAGCCACGATACTCTAAAATGTTTGAGCTGGGAAGAACATAATGCATTCAAGAAGTGGAAAAACACACCATATGTCCAGAGTTCAAGCAGTGTATGTTCATATATCAATGGCCCTTTTTAATCATAAGGGGAAGAATGCGTCACTATTTTGCAGCACCTTCTTACGACTCAAATTTTAAAGAAACATTCCATAGTTATGAATCAGAATTTCTACCATTAAGCTGACAATCTTCATTTTAATAATGCTTCCAGGTGATTGTGTACCCTCATGGCCAAAGATTATTTCAACTACTGCTATTAAGTGTATTTTACATTCAAGAAAATTCTCTCTACTTCCTGAGAATCTTCTCCTAGCACTGACTAAGGATGGAGGCATCGTAGGGCAAGTGAAATATTTTCTCTTCCAGTAATTTCAAATTTTACTTGAATTTCCTCAATTAGTTATTTAAATGTTGACATTGAAATGAAAATAGTTCTAAGCCTCTGCAGTCTCTTTTTGCTTCCAATTTTTCAAGCCTAGATAATTCTTGCACAGCCTGGCAGCCAAGGGACCTGGAGGAGCAAAGATCCAATTTTCAGATTTCTTCTAGCTTTCCACTTCAAGTCTACTTACCCTCGTGTTTAGTTTGTACCTTGAAACCAATATATTATTACATAACCATGGGTTAATTAGGGAAGATTATGAGAGAGAGGAGATTATTGAAGAAAATGGTAGCTCCAAACCTATGATTCTCAATCTTTATGCCTCTTTGGTTCAGCAAAGCTGATATGCCTCCTAAGTGTCAAGAGATGGTGACAGTTCCACCACCAATATCTGACTGTCGACAAGGTATTCTTTTTAATTTGGCCCTGTCCTTTTTATAACCCTTTAACAAAAGAACTATGGTAATCTCTCATAAGGAAGAAACTAAAAGAAATAGCTAAACCTCAATAAAATTCCATCATTATAGATTATTTTATCTTTGTGATTTTTTCTAATATTTATCTTTAAGAGTCTGAATGTTTTTCAGGAATGTTACTATTAGAATTCCAAAAGTCAGCCTTCTAGATACTGTCTTACAAATGGTTCAGAATAGAAATCATAGCTTTTCTGTCCCACTCTGAAAATGACAGTCCCCTGACTACTCTCAACAAATCCTGTTCATCCAGTTCTCTTACTTTGGATCTTCACTCAGAAAAGTTGGTTTTGGAGAGTTTCTAGAAGATTTCAACTCCTTGAAAGATCAGAAAAATATTCTACTACATTTTCAAAGCTCTTTCATATTCTATATATTTATTTCTGATGCTTTCCAAAAGCAAAGCTCATTGGATGCTACTCTATTAATGCTGTGACAAAGAATCATTAAGATGAAATGGCAGTTATAAAAACTTTATGCAGGTGCCCCACCATTGCAATATAAGACACTGTTGATGATAAGATTCAACAGCTGTCAGTAGCCCTTTCACAATCACTGAGAAGTAGTTTGAAATGGCAGTCAGATCTAGGCAATGTTGGTCACATTGTCATGTCACTCCCATGAAGATGTGTGAGTCAATGTGCATTTGAGAGATTCTAGTTACATAGGGCTGGGATTTTCCAAAGAAAGGTGTTAATGCTCTCAATCTCTGTGATGCGTTCTCTCTTCATGGAAATTCATACGTCCTTCTCCTTTCTTCCAGGAGGCTCGTGCAGCAATAATGAGAGCCATGCCCTGCTTGAGAGGACATGACTGTCAAGAGAAGGCCAGAGATGTGTGAATGAAGCCTAGTTTACTCTGGGCACTAAGGCTAACATTTTTTTTCATCCTTCCTTTTCTTGAATGTGCCTTTTCTTACTGTGGCAGTAGTAAGATCCACAGGACTGAGGCTACGGTGGGACACTAGGGGAGAGGCACTAAGTTATTAACTCCTGGTCTTAGGCTAAAACTGAGTTTTGGGGCTAGGAGCACTTGTATTTCCACATGGACTAGCTCATCAGGAAACCACAATAAGCATAGGAGAAAAGACGTGCTCTAAGGAAGAGGGTCATTTTACCAAAGTGCTCTTATGTGTTTATTAGCATTAGGTATTAAGTATCTTGAATCAAAGCCCTCAAAATACACCAAGGTGTGTAAAGCATAACCATTAAATGTAAAAAAATACAAATCCTATATTGACAATTTCTGTGTATCGCCAATACTTTTTAAAGTATCTGCCTTTGTTCTTCTGTAGGCTTATATTTATCAGTGATGTAAGCATAGTGCTTAAGGCCCTATATTCTAATGAAGATACCTGGTGTCAGGCTCTAAACACAAAGGAAAAACAAGGAAATTGTGATGGTGATGATGTTTTATAGGGAACCATATACAAATGGTTGTTAAAAATGTCACCATGGGATTAATAGAAGATTAGTACTCCAGCAATGCACACCAGTGACATAGTGTCATATAATAACCGAATGTTTTCCCTGCCAGGTTCTGATGGATTTGGAAATCCAAAACTTCATTTACAAATTTTATAAACCTTTTCTTCAGGATGACATGCAAATAAAAAAAAAAAGTGCTTATATTCCACAATTTTTCTCTTATTTAACAGTGGGGAAAATAATCAGGTGGTTAGGAAAAAAAGCACTAAGAAAACAGTATCCGCCTACCTGATTGGCACAGCCTTGGGCAGGGCGTCCACTCGCTGAAAGCTGTCACAATACAGTCTTTTTTGCATGGGAGGAGACAAGGGCGTACTATTTCAGGGCGAGTAGAATCTGGACATCTGTCAATGTAAAGAGAACATATCAATGCCTGCTGAAAAAAAGTAATTTTTTTTTTTTAAACATAGGACCACAGGATTTCAAAACACAAAATATCACCCAGGGAAGTGAAGCTAGTTACCCAAGGGCTCACAGACAGAAGCAACGCAGGATATTTCAGCTCTCTTGAACTAGACACCAAAATACTTTTTTGCTAGACCAGGAAAAGAATAATACCTGAAACTAATGAGAGGCAAATGCCAAGAAAGTATTTCCCCTTCAGCATTAATTCTTTTAGAATGAACATATCTATTTTTTGAAATGTGTTTTATTCGGAGTAATATAACAAACCAGTGACATCCTTCACAAAGAAGAGAAAAATAAAGGCAATATATGGATATTTCGAGAAACAAAAATAATTGAAGACCACTTATAAATCTTCGATAATTAATAGAATTTTAGAATATTTAAATAATTGGCAGGCATCTCTTTAGAACATGTAGATTGATGAGTTAGACTAAGCAAGATATGACAGACTGCAAATAACATGTAAAACCGGCTAGCATTAACAAGAAAAGCACTTCAATTCTGTTATTTTGTTGATAATTCATTCAATGCTCATACGTGGGAGGAAAGTAATGAAGTCAATGGACTTATAACCACTTGAAAGAACTAAAGTCTCAGAATGTGGCAAACAAGTTTTGTTTTCTTGCATGCTTGCTTATCTTTATGAGCACAGAGAGTTCAAAAAGAAAAAAAAACATATTCATTATCTTCTAAAATAGTAATATGCCAAGAATAAAAAGAGGAAAGCACCCTGTAACATATATTTGCATTTTAAATTTTGTTTCCCATAAGTTTCTTATAAAACACCGAGAATGCAGTATGTGTAAAGTCTAACAGTGAGAGCTTTGGAATTAGATAGCCAGTGCTAAATTAAGTGCCTTGCCTACATTCTTTTACTGCCTCCTAAGAACAACAGTGAAAGGCATTATAATCTTCATTTTCAGATGATGAAACTGAAGTGCTAAAATAATAAGTAATGTTCACAAAGTTACATGGAGACAAAGAAACATGATAGAAGAAACACCAAGTTAGCATATTTGAACAATTAATAGACCTCTCAGTAAGAAAGAAGAGATAATGCAGCACATAAAATTAACAAGAAAATAATGGATTAAAAAAACCAAATAACTTATGAGAGGGTGACGCTTCAGATGAAAAGTACACCAATTGTATGCAAAATGATGAACATGCAAACACAGAGACTGTCCACCTTTCAAATATTAAGAAAAAGTAAGAGATGATAATGGTTGCAGAAGAGAAGAAAAAATAGGTCATCTAAGAAGGAAGAAGAATCTGACTGACATCAGACTTCATTAATTTATATAGTTATAAAAACTAAAACATTTTCTTAGTTTTAAAACTTTATATACAATACAAAAATGAAACATGTGAAACTGAATTTGGCTGCAAAACAGAATGTACATGGTATTATTCTTGCTGCTGTAATGTAAAGGTGCAGTAGTCAAATGATGGAAAATGGAAGAGAAAGGATAGAAAATGGCTTGGATGTCCTCATCCACCAAAGCAGGAGGTCAGAGAGCCAATCAACATATAAATACAATAAGAAAGAAAGTTCTAAGACAATTAATCAAAAATACTAATATAACCAACCAGCAATGTGAAGAGTTAGGAGAGGAATTAGTGTAACTGAGCGAATGTTCATTGTTTTCATGAGAGGAATAAGAGATGGCTATTTTAAATTGATAAATGAAGAGATATATAAATGATATGTGAAAAATATATCAAGTAGCATTAGGAGCTAAACATCAAAAAGAGAGGAAGGATAAGAATATATACTTGGGCTGGCTTGTATTGACATAAAGACACCGTGGGTAGCTAAGAAATTAATGTGTTTGCCAGTGGCAGGGCAGGAGGCAGGGAATGGATGAATGGGAGCAGGTGTGGGTACAAGGCTTCTTCTTGGTATATCTCTCCTTGTATATTGTTATAATTTGTGAACTATGTGAAGGATTGCCCAATCAAAATTAAAAAAAAAAAAGACATAAGGGAAGAAAATTACAGTAACTATCAAGAAGTGACTGTGTTTGAGAAATGAGATATTAAATGGAGTAGGAGATGGGTGGGAACCTATTGCTTTCCATCATCGCTCCCTCTGTATTATTTTACTTGTACTATTAAGTATATCATACTTTGATAAAAATAAATTAAAATGGAAAATATATATAATCACAGAAAAAGAGTTGCTCAATTACTTATTAGTGGCTTTATTGTTAATCATATTTAATACACACGAAAAGCTGTTTATCAAATAGTTCAAGTCTATGAACATAACGATAGAAAAGAAAGAGTGTCTTAGAGCTTTTTTATGAGGATATCGTGTCATTTAAACAAGATACTCTAGTAAGGAAAACTTATGTCATACTTTAATAGAGATAGCAAAAATACTAGAACCATTTCCAAATTCTTTATTCATATTCTAAAGTCTGCTAAGATTAAATTGAACTTCTGTTTATTCTAACTCCTGGCATATGACTGGAAATGAAACTGCAATTTGAGTAAAGCCAACTTCCTGTGTGCTGGATGGGGCAGGCGTTGCCCCACACCCACCCAGGGCATACTCACTCACAAAAGAGCTTAGAAATAATTGTGGTGCTGGCTTTAGAATTTCTGGAGAGAGTGGCTTACACTGCAGGAACTTTTGTTCATGTCAATTAGGAATAGGCATTAACCTTTTAGGAAACTGATATTGCCTACTTCACTTACATTTTACTAACATCACTTAAAATAAATACTCACAAGGCATAATGTCCATTCACCACAATATGCCCCCCTTTCTCTCTGTGTTCTTCCACTAAGTCCATAAGAGAGAAACAGTATCATCTCCTCGATGGCAAAAGTCAAGCTCAGATTATATTGCTTATATGGAGGCCATGAACTGAGGGCTTTCCTGGAACGTGATTTCTAGTCAATAGGAGCCAGCTATTCCCTTGTCAGTGAAACTATCTTTCTGTTCATATCTTCTGTCAAAAAGGTTGGCCTTTTCTTCAGGGATTCATATTATATTTACATGTTGTCTACCTCTTCAAGGATCATCACATATTCAATTTTAATGAATTTCCTCTTAGTCTTCAAAAATATTCTCTTTGACCATTAGCAACTTATGTGCCCTCCACGTCTAAAAACTACGAGGTTTTATTTTCTGTATTATTGTATTGCTACTGACTGTAAAAAAGGCTTTTTATACCTTTCGTGTTGCTGTTTTGTTGTGCATGTGGCACACATGAAAATGTGTACACATATGCATGCAAATTATACACACTAACTTTGAATGCCTTGATAATGGAGTTCCATATTACATGCTATATTAAAAATGCTATGTCTTAGTGTGTGGTAAATACTTAGTAACAGTAAGTGATTGACGGAGTGGTATTCTATGCTATTGGAGCCTGAAGACAAATAAATCCTTGGGGATACCAGGAAAATTTATCCAGCCATTTCGAAAATAAAATTGAAGTCTTACAACTCAGAGAAACATATGGATTCATTTTAGTTAATAAAAAGGTATGATCCCTAACCTTTTGTCATAATTTATACTACCTTTCATGTAAGCTCTGATCCTAGATTGACAATGCTCTTGATAAAAGGATGTTGGCACTTCATTTCAACATGTATATTTTCCTGTACTTGCACTGGAATGTTCTGTAACGACTGTCTCATGGTCACATCATAGGTTGCACTATGCTGAAATGCATTAAATTGAGCTACAGAGATTTTCCATTTTTCAGTTTGCCTCCCTAACGGACATATAGACATACAGTGCCCCACTTTCTTGAGCAATCCTCCAACCCAGAAATTGATGTACCATCTCACTCAGCTAAAGGGGCAAACCTGACAACTTTTTAAACATTAAATGTTTAATGAGAGCTCTTTATTCCTATATCTCACAAAATGCCACGTATTTTTACATTAAAGGTAGGAAGTGCTTTATCCGAACCTTTAGAAGGCTTTGAGTCGTATGTTTTTAATCTCTATTATTTTTTTTTCCACATTGTAGCTGACAAAACATTGACTCAAGAAACAAAACCAAACAAAATCCCAAAAATATCCCAGCAAGCTCTCACTTCTGTTTCAGCTGTGCCCCAGCTCGTTCTCATTTTCTGATATGATCAGTTCTATTACTCATACAATAGTAACATTCTCAAATACACAATTGCATGGAAACCAAAACACCATCCCAGGGAAGCAAGAACTTGTAGGAAATTCTGTGTGTACCAGTGCAGTGAGTTTAGAGATCAAATACATTATGTTAGCCAACTCATTCCATGGAGACATGCTTCTTTCTTTCTATCCTAAGGCCGTTCTTTCTTTAGGTATTTTCTTAGTCTTTCTTTTTTCTATTGCCCCACCCCCACCTCAAAGAATTTCATGAATGGCAGAGGATCTTTTCCCACTACAATGGCTTTCATGTGAAAAAAACAAAAATATATATTTTTTGAAAGAAGACTCTCTTGCTGATAATCTCACTATCTCGCTATGTGCTTCACTGGACAGTAGGTATTATTTTCTTAGGCCAAATCATCTTAATAACCTCAAGAATTTTAATTAACTTCACTAAAGTCAACGCAGGCTCTTCAAGTTTAGCAGGATTGTTAGGAGATGTATAATAAGAAGAAAAACTAAGTTAAGTCTCTAGGCTCATTAACAGTGCAAAAGTAATTAGCAGTATCGTGTGTGTGTGCGTGCTCGTGTGCATGTGTGTAAGTATCTTAGGGAACACATCTGCACAATTAATTTTTCTGTGCTGATACACTGAGCAAAACTGAAGGTTATTCATTGTAATAATATTTTAGTTTCACCTGTGTAAGTTTTCAAAGAAATGTAGGATAACAGCTGAGTTAGGTGACATGCTCAGAGACTTTAATAAAAAACTGTCATTCAAAGTAATTATGAGATTATAAGAGGAAATAGAGGGCTATTCGAACATATAATCCAACTTTTCATGTCTCAATCACCTTTAAAATGTGATGATAATTTATTTGGTAGGTGTCGGTCTCAATTCTAATGCCCCTTTGCTAAGAAATAAACAAACTGCATTCATATCAAATGGATTTTTCCTGTTGTGATTCAGAGCTGAGAAGTTTTCTCAAAGAGAGATCCAACTTCAGGTATGCTAATTTTTCTTATCACTATAAAGAATAATAGTTTGCTGCATTTCATGTAAGATTTACTCCTATAGAAAGGCCATATTTACTTTTATTTGTATATTCAAGCTAATATTTCATGCATATTTTTTAAGCAGTTGAAAATTTACATCTTAAAAATGAACAATATCAAGGCTGCGATCCTTCTCAAGATACAAGGAGTTCTCTTGTCTGCATAAAACCTTTATAAGCCTTTCGAAATGTTACCATAACCCCATAAATTAGATTATTACTTGAACCAGGCAATATGTAAACTTTATTGCCCATGTTTGGCTATATCTCTCATTGACTTGACTCAAATAGTCCACATGATATTATAGATAGCAGGCAAATTAAAACATACAGCTGACATAAGCTGCTGTTCCAAAAAAAAAAAAAAAAAAAAAAAACCAAAAACCAAAAAACAAAACAAAAGAAAAAAAACATCACAAGCAATGTAGGGTCAGATGCTAAAGCATAAATAGCATTTATGGTTTAGTAAGAGCAGAAGGTCATATGTATGACCTGTTCATTATTCTTCATTGCAGAGCCTTTTGACAATATTTATCATTGTAGATATATAGATATATAGACATGTTTGAAGCAAAAGCTAAACAACAGCTACTCTCCATCTTCTGTAATTCAAATCCAATCCTTGGGAAACCCTGTTATTTTCCTACACTTAGGTCTAGTTAATTAATGAATTTAAAATGTTTATGGAACACTAACTACATGTCAGATACTGTGCTAAAGTCTGGGGTTGCAGCAATGAAGAACAACTAACCCCAGCCCTGTAGAAGCCCCATTTAGCAGGAGAGAAAGATCAGGTCTTCCTGATTGTGCTTCACTTCCAGTAATAGTTATCTTCACTTGCATGTTCAGTGGATCCTCAAACACCAGCAGTAATGGGCCAGTCTGCACTATTTTTACTATCAGAAGCTCATTTCCTTTAACTGAGCTTCTGTGACTTTCCTTACTCGTAGTTAATAATGGTTTCCATGGCAGTGTGGATAAGGCCCAGAGACCTTCATCATGGTGCCTCAAGATGAAATTAATCAGGTGTTTGAGTTGCCCATGGCAGCAAAACAAACTGGATTAAATTAGGCAGAAGAACAAACATATTTGCCTAGGTTGCCAAGAAAGCAGAGATATAAATAGGGGGGATTGGATTAAGGTTCGATGCTGCCAGGATTTGTTCTGCTTCAGTTTCTGCTTCTTTCTGACCATCAGCTTCACTCTCTCCTGACTTTTCCACCAGGACTAACTAGGGTTATGACAACTCTCAATTTATGCACTTGGAGCATCAGGAACAGAAAAAAAGAGGGTTTCATTTCCCAATCTTGGAAATTCCTGGAGAACGGCTCTAAGTTGCCTAGTTTGCACCAGCCCATTCTGGTTACCCACCACCCTTGTGGCTGGGTAGGGTCCTTCATCGCAAAAAGGGGACTAGTTCTAACATGGCCCCTTGAAAATCTCTATGAATAGAGAAGAAACCCAGTCTTTATACACTGTATAGGCCCTTTCCATTTTCTTCTAAGTCTTTCCACATGGACTTGAGGAAGAGTTATGTCTCCTCGTTTGAGATGAAACTCACAGCTGAGTTCTCCAGTCAATTACTTTTCCTCTATCACTTGCAATTATTTCTGACACTTTTTGATATCTATATCCTAGTCCTTATGTTCAAATTTTCCTCCTATTTTTTTTCTAATTTGCATCTCTATGTGCGGTGTATAGCATGCATGAGATTATAAACCTACTGGAGAGCATGAATTAGTCTATTCAAAATAGCTGCATGCATTTTCATTCACTGCAGAAAAGATTAATGGGACATAAGAGTGTAACGCAACTCTATATTTTTAAAGTACATAATATACCTTCAGGTAGACTTAGTCTTTATGTGATTGAAAAAGAGTCAAAAATACTGAGACTGGCTCTAGAAAATTTGATTACTCAAGTGGATTCCATATTTGTGGACCTTATTTACTGTTATCCATTAACTAAGGCATATATTATAACTGAGTAAAGTGACTACCTTTGTTAGAGACATAGTTTTTTTTTTAATTTTTAAGAGTCAAAATGAAACAAAATATCTTACTCTAGCACAGCTTGAAAAATGCTTTTGATTAAAAATATTCAACTATGCACTTTCAATAAATTATTGATGATACCTTTTGGTCATGACTTGTCCTACATGACTCTTGACACAAAAGACCTTCCGTGTCTGAATGCCCACACCACAAGTAGCTTCTCCATTCCAGCCTATGGTTGTATTAAGGGCAGTTACCAATGTGTCTTCAGAACAGGGGCCCCAAGGTGATGTCTCCCAGTAGAGTTGCACACAGGAATGGTCATTGCATGAGCGATATTCTTGGAGGGCCTGACTAGGAGGGCACGGTTTTCCACCTGAAAAAATCAAAATAAAAAGAATACCTAGCTGTTGCTATTTTTATTAAGATGTTGCTGTTGTTGTAATTGCTGTTATTTTTGTTGTTTTAGCTGTTTTAGTGGTCTGGAAAAATGGCCTTTCTAAAGGCCTGAGCCACTGCCATCTTCACTCTAAGGCCATTGTTCTTTTTCCCCAAATAATCATCTGGGGACAATATGTTGCCCCATTCTCTAAATAACAGGGAGCAGTAAGTGTCAATTAGATTTAAAAATAATTGATTTTACTGGCTACCTCTGGGTGATGTATTTCTGAGATAAATTCACAAGAAATTTGCTTTTATTTTAATATTACTATACCTACATAAATTAGTTGGTTAGATTATAAAGCCCATAACCTCAAAGCAATATTAAATTGAAAATCTCTCTCTCTCTTTCTCACTCTCACACAAACACACACACACACACACACACACACACACACACACACAAACACACAGCCTATATATGGTCTCTCTTTTCTGAGAGAGTATTATTTTTATCAGAGAACCATTTTAAGACACCCATCCTCCATCAGCCCATTTTACTGCAATTTAGGAAATCCAGAAGTCTCTCTTCTTCAAGTTTGGCAAGAGAAAGCCCATCCTTAAACTCTGAAATTACATCTGACAATGTGTTATCCGCTGGCTGGGAGACCAGACAGATGTGCATTCTTACACTCTTGAGCAACTCAGACAATCAAATTTCATTTCTGTCTTTTCTTTCGCATTTTTATATCCATGTAAAAACTAGTATTTATCAAAATTATTGATTTTTTTCCCCTATCCTTTTATATTATAATGTTTTATTCAGTGGTCCAAATGCTCAAGAAGCTTTGTGACTTTGGTTTTGTTATTCTTGTTATTTCTTCCCCCATTAAATACCACTGATTTTTTGTTCTATTTCCAGTAATATAAAAGACAAGAGTAGGGAGCAAGTATACTTTAAGAATATGAAAATTTTCAACCATTTTGAACCTGACCCCTTTCTCAGGATCATGGAACAGAATCTTGTTTAAAAAGGAGTTCCTAACAGCCTGTGGCCATACTTCCCTGCTGTTCCAACTGAGCTGTAGGCAGAAGAAGCCAAGGGAGGGCATGAGAGAAATGATGCATGTTGTCTAGGGACAGTGACCACTGCTACATATGATAGGAACAGCTGCTCCTCTAATTTTTTCTGATGACATCTATTTACATTCTCATAGCATATTTCAGCTTCTTTAAAGCTATTTTTTACAGACTTCCTCCTCTTCTCTCTCACAACATGCCAGCATGACAGAAAAGAAAATCAGAGCACATAGATCAGGTAGCTTGCCAATGTTAGCAGCAACTCAGAGTTAAGAAGCCATGTTTCTTGATTCCTAATTTGAAGCTCTTTTTACCATACATATTCAAATTATGTTCCCAACAGCATGAACTATTTAAAGCTGGATATGTATCAATCAAATTTTGTTTTCTTCCCTTAAAAAGTATAAAAAAAAATAACATCCATCTGATTGTCATGATCTTCACATAGAATGGACTAAAACAATTTATGTAAATTTGGGAACCCAGCAGAGGTAGAGGATTAAATAGAAAAGGTATGCATGGGAAGGAAGCTTTTCATTTGGATTCAGGGAATATAGATATTACCTATATGTGGCTACTTGCACAATATGACCTTCACAATTACCTATCGGAAAACAATAATTGGGCAATTGACTCCATTGAAACTTTTGCTATTACTCACCTTCTCCAGCCAATGCCAGGATAGTCCTCAACCTGGTCTGTTTCCCATCTGAGTTTTTATGTGAACAAGACTGGGAGCAAGATGACCACTCTGTCCACTCACTCACCACACAATCCATTCTGCAGGGAATTTCACAAGCCATCTGTTCAGGAGGAGGAGATGCTGGGCAAAGGCTCCCTGATACATCTTCTCCTGCAATCAACCAGATCAAGACACAATCAAGGCTAGTTCAAAAAACATTTAGGTTCATTGTTTCCTCTATTATTTCAGTTTACCTTAGAAGGCTTCACTTGGTGTCTAAACCAATAAAGTACAAAAAATGATAGTTTCTTCAGCCATTAATAACATTTATATCAAGTAAAACTGCCAGGAGATTATTTGCTATTTAGAAAGATAGATACCACAGCAAGACTGACACTTGTCAGCCTTCACAGGGACAAAATGGGCTTCTTTAGCCATGGATGGCTAGAGACAGATATGATTGTGTGTTATTGACAACCATATATAATAAATATATGGGCTTTTTTTTTTTTTTTTTTTTTTTTTTGCAAATTGAGGGTTAGAGTAGTCTGTTGGCCTGAAAAAACACAATTTATGTTGAGCATTCTATTCTATCCTATAAAGATGAGAAAGATGAGTCTTGTTAATCTAAGTTTTTGGTAAGTACTTTCATCTCTAAGCATATAACCTTTGTTTGTGTGTAGTGGCAAATAATCCAAAGCCACCACGGAAATGGA
Source organism: Rousettus aegyptiacus (assembly GCF_014176215.1). NCBI lineage: Eukaryota > Metazoa > Chordata > Mammalia > Chiroptera > Pteropodidae > Rousettus > Rousettus aegyptiacus. Next base: position 74,038,711 of record NW_023416295.1, read on the forward strand.
TCTGTGGCTAAAATTATATAATGCATTGAGGAAAAGTTGAAAGCCAGTCTAAAATTCTCCTTAATGCATTTACTAGTAGCTCTTTGAATGATCTGATGAATTACTTAAACCAACATATATATGCATATGTGTGTGTATGTGTATCACTCTTTAGGTTATTTCTTTGCTATTCTTAGAATTCAAATACTATTCTTTGTAGATAACAATTCAACTTTTCTTATTTCCCTCATTCATAGTCACCTCATAAAAACAGAAAACACAAAAAATGGTGATACCATTTTGAGGTAACAATATAAAATGTAGAATGGCAACTATAGAAGAGAGGCAGTTTTGTCTGTGTGACTATGTCTGTGGAATGCTCTTGTCATAATATGACACAAAAAATAACTGCAAAGATGATTAATATTTATGAAACATCTCCTATGTGCCAGACATTGTCTTTGTAACTCTTAGAGGTAGGTGTGACTCATCTCATTTTGTAGATGAAGAGTCAGTAGCTCTGGAAAGAACACTTGGTCTAGATTATACAGGTTTGAGTTGGAAATCAATTTAAAACTTTCTGACTCCAAAACTTCTGCTTTTCCCATTAACCACGCTTTGTCTAATTCCAAGGAGATAGATATTCTTTTTCCAAGGAAGTGAATAAAACAAGCTGACAGTGAGTAGGACTGCCTAGAGGAGAAGATAGTACACAGCTAATATCTGCATTCGTATTTGTAAATGAGGCCAGGCTCATTGCCCTTGAGGTACAAATAAAACTTTTCAAGGATATTATGAGAAGTAATAGAGATTCTAGTAGATAATCAAGCTGAAAGACCAGTTCCAATCATTCTCTTTTTAGTCTCAATTTTCAGCTTGAGTCCACACTGTACAGTGCACACATACACACGTGAGCATGTATACACACACACAGCACACACACACACATCAATACAGCTAAGGGATAGTTCTTTTCTAAATACAGAAGCAGGTAGGCCAAAAAAAATGCCTAACCTACCACTAATCAAAATTTGACTTCTACATTTGTTAATATTATTAGCATAATTTTAATACAAAACACTTTAAAGCAGCATCTTTCAAAGAACATTTTGAGAAATAAAATATTAAAAAGTTGAAGGGAGAACTGAGAAGTCCTGGGTTAAAATAGTAAAACTGGTCTTATTATTAAAGAATTCCTCAGTTTTAAAAATGCCAATGCATACTGTAAATTTCTGAGAGTAGAAATAGAAAAAAAATACTGTTTTTCAATTTTATTTGACCAATGGCCATCCTTTTTTGAGGAGCATCTCTCCCAGAAATGGTTTTTGTATGAGTATGTTTTGAGAAAACTCTGCCTTCAATAGTTATAAAACTCGCAACTATTTGATGGGCATATACCATGTCCACAGCATATTATGGCATATAAATAGGTGAAAATACTATTATTTACTGCACTAGAACTCATAATTAATTACAGAGATGAACTATAAACACATTAGAATTAAGTCAACTTCAAAGATAAATGACAAGCTGCAAATGCATGTTTCAAACAGGAAATATGACAGCAGGGATGAGAAGGGTATCTGAGAACTAGCATGGCAGCAGAAGTCTTTCAATGAGGAGAAAGAGAAAGGCTGAGAAATGTAGGCAACGAGGGAGGGTATTTCAGGCACTGAAATGTCAACAAAGGGTAATGGTAGGAAAACACAAAGTATTGGGAGGACAGTTAATATGGAAGCTGCATGAATTGAATGTCCGTGTTGGAAGAGTCAAATTCTGAATGACTTAGACTAACACAAAAGTTTTGTTATATTTCCGCCTTCTTTAAATCCTCAGTTGCTCATTTCCCATAATCCAATCTAACATTCTCCCTAGTCATCGTTCAGCACCCTTAGTCTTTACTGTGTATTTTTGAATGTCTTTTAAAGCCTAAGCTTTCATATAAACTTATACACACATTTCCTCAGTGCAGCTAAATGTCAATACGTCACCAACATGTTGATAGCTTGTCTATACAGACTTCAGAAACATGAGCAAAGAGATGAGCCTTTCTTTAGGGGAGACATACTAATAGTTATAAGTAGGCTCTGGAATTTGCATGTGAGTTTTTTTGTAGGATATCTTACCAAAAAAAAAAAAAATTAAAAAGCACAATGCGTGCCTAGTCACAAGATGTCCTAGCCAGACACAGTTAAGTATACATAGGTGAATATTAGCAGCACTTATCCTTTTGAGTTATCATTTAGTACCTTTGAAACTCAGTTATCTCAATCTGTGGTAATGAAATAATATTTACCTTTTAGAGATATTATAAGAATTAGAAACCATTTAGTAACATACATAGCAAGGTGTCTAACATGTGGAAAATTCTCCATATATAGGAACTTTAAAAAATGTTATTTGCTAAGATACATACCACAGAACCAATGGCCCTATTCATATGAAAAATCTAGATATTTATGTAATAGCCACGGAAAACACTTGCCTTATCCTCTGTATATGTGTTTGAATAACAGCTTCACGGGTTGTTTCACATAAAGTATAAAAACTATTTATAATTATCCATATTATTTTATGTATATAGTTGGCTAATCTAAATGATTTAAGAGCCAAAAATAAAGCACTTTTGCTTAAATAAGCTTATCTGCCCATCTACATTAGTATAATTATCTTCCCATTTCACAGAGAGAACCCATCTCAAAAGAGAAACATTTTTCTCCTTTTTTCATTTTCTTAACTAGATCAATGCAACAAACTGAAATATGAGGCAATGAGGCATGCATGGAAAATAAAGCAGCACATGGCACAGAAACTTAGTCATTAAAAATCATTTTCACAAGTTCTGGTAATCTAATATAATAATAAAACAGAATATGTTTAAGAGGGAAATTGTATTCATCTTTCCAAAAATCTCTAAAATTGTTCCCAACCCTCATCAGCCTCCCTGGGATCAATAAAGACAAACTTCATATTCTCTCCTTATGGAGTAGACTTATTTACGCTGGTTGTGATTTTGAGAATATGAAATATGATGCTGCTTCAACCTCGTCACTATTTTTTTTTAAATAATTTAATATGGTGAAATTTGCATTACACAAAATAAACCATTTTAGAGTAAATACTTCAGTGGCATTTAATAAATCACAAAATTGTGCAATCACCACCTCTATATAGTTTCAAAATATGTTCATCATTCCAAAGTAAAACCCTTTACCCATTAACCAGTCTTTCCCTATTGCCCCTTCTCCTCAGTGTTTGGCAGCCACCAATTTCTATTCTTTTTCTACAGATTAAATTATTCTGAATATGTCATGTCAATGGAATCATACAATTTTTGATCTTTTGCATCTGGCTTCTTTTACTTAGCATAATATTTTAGAGACTCATCTATGTTATAGCATATATCACTGCTTTATTCCATTTTCTGATGAAATAACATTCTAATGTATGTATATACCACATTTTTTATCCAACTATTTGTTAATGGACATCTTTGGAATATTGTGAATAGTGTTGCTATGAACACGTTTATGTATGTACATGTTTGAGTATTTGTTTTCAATTCTTTTCAGTATGTACTTAGAAGTAGAATGCTAGGGTTATGCCCATCACTCAGTTTTGTTGGTTTGTGATACTGCGAGCCATGGCATAAATGGCCAGATAGTTAGGTCTTGGCCATAATTCACACTACTATCCTCGTGCCTGACCATTTTTGACTAAAAGCAAAAGTACTTAGATGAAAGAAAGATTCTTGAACATATGAACATACTCAAAATTCTTCAAAATATTTCTTTTTACAGTTCAAATGTATATACTACTTAAAATATAAATAGCTCATTGCAAACTTTCTATGCTACTGCTCAAGCAATCATGTAAATGTAACACTAACACAGATAGCTATCATAGTTTGGGCTCTCTATATCAAGTTAATGTTTAAACTGTACATAAGCTATATACTACATCATGTAGCATTGTGGTTTGGTGACTGCTAGGGAACTAGAATTTAATATTACAAACTACTATCTACCTTTTATAACAATAGGAAAAACAACTATAATTCTTTGTTTTCTGACCTAAACTATAAGTGACCACAAAAAGAAAAATATAGACAAAAGATAAAAAGAAAGAGAAACCAAGGAATCCATAAATCTACAGTATAATTTGAAAAGTAGATCAGCATTTTTTATTATACAAACTTTAAACTACCATATTCTTCCAAAAATAATGTACTACTCTCTGTACCTTATTGATATTTTCTCTTGTATACTATTATGCTATCTATGGAAAACAATGAAACAGTTATTGAAAACACCGCATGTCATAAAACTTTATGCCCTATTTCAATCACAGAAAAGAATGTCAATAAACGTTGACTAAATGCTTGCCAACAGCTGAGTAAGATGTCAGAGACAGTATACAGCAAATTTACTGGAATTCATCTGTACTTAATTTCATCTTAAAAATTTAAATGTAATTTCCAAGTAGCCTGTGGCCACTCCTGGACTGAGACCCTAATCAGCTAAGAAAATGTTTATATTTCAAACCAATAAAATATAAAGCTAAGGGTGAAACAAAAGCAATGTGTAACAATGCAACACCAGCATTGCAATGAATATTTCTGCTCGCTAAATTCACAATCTGAAGCCTATCTGTCTATTTAGTTTAACACATATGAGAAGACAAAGAAACCTAGTTAAGTATTATTGTATTCATAACAACAAATAGCAACTTCCATAACATAACGTCAATATGTGATATTTTGGTAAGTATACAATGGGCTACACATACTCTGTGCAAACCACATTACATGTTGTGGTTCACTGAATATACATATTAATATTATTAGTTAGGCACTATTGTTATAACTGAGGCCCAGAGAGGTTAAAAAAACTTGTTTGAAGTTATATAACTATTAATGTCTGAGCTGAAACTAGAAAACATAGAAAACATATCTGTTAGATATTACAAGCTCTATTCTTTTCCATTATGCTGTATTGCTTCCTGGTTCATCTCTCACATATATCATTCCCATTACATTACTTTTAGCTGATGCCAAATCAGTAAGAAAGGACTCTACACAATTTATTGTCAGCTCCTCAGTAAATTTAGTGTTAGAAAGAGTAAGTCGAAAAAAGTGGGCACCGTGATTATCTGAGAATTGCATCACAGGATAAAGCAGAATGGAGCAATATTTTTCAAAAATAAAAAAGATAAGATGAAAAAAAAAGCTCAGAAAGAAGAAATGGAAGAATAAGCTAGAACACAAAAACACATGGAAGAGGAAAGTAGGGATATTCAGGAACAACAGTACAATGTATGATTAGATATTGATACAAACACAAGAAAAAAATATGACAATGATGTGAGGATGCTCACAAAGTACGAAACAATAAAATTCCAATTGCTATTAAAAAATAAGGGGGGCACAGGGAGAATGTAAGAGCAAAGGCTAAAATTAACATAAAGAAAAAAATGCTAAAAAGGAAATACTTTAGGTAGGAAATGATAACAACTCGAAACAAGAAAACAGTATTTCCTAGGTAAACATGTTTACAAAAGCCAGGAATTAGCTAATGTCACATCTACATGGCATGTGAGCTGTTGGTTCAGAAATCTGTGTAACTGAGTAGCTGTCTCAAGTTCCTCGGCACACAATAACATGACGGCAGCTAATACTTAATCATGTAGACTGTACCCAGAACAATATTATAATATTTGGACCTGACTCCAAGCTAGTCTTTGTTTCCTGGGGCAAACAACACTTCCACATCTCACAGTAGGGCATATAGGGATTTTGGGATCACCAGGTTGAGTGAGTACGGGTGGTAGCTAGCTCAGGCCCACTCACTCTGTGCCTAAACACAGTATATCATTGTCTATCACAGCCTCCTCCCTTTATGTTGGGGTGCAGGGAAACTTGTGTGCAGGGTCCCATCCCTAAGTCTCAAACAGGGGAATGAGGCATTAGGCCTTCTGCTTTACTTCCCCTTTAACCTATGTGAAATGTCCATAGTTTTACTTTCCTCAGCCTAACATTCACCTGCACAATGAGAGGGAGGCACGGACCCTAATTCATGCAACTTATCTCCACGTCCTCCCTGGAGCTGCCTTTTGGGCTCAGGAAACACATCAGCATAGGATCCTGGATTATGCTAAAACCACATCCAGAGTCCTTTATTGTCCCATCTTTTTCACATATACCTGACTCTCACATATGAAAGACTGGTTTTTAGAACTATTATCTCTAAAATAAGCTCCAAGATTCCATTTTTTAGTACTGACTTGCTCTGTTTGCATTTGAGGTATCATAATCCTAAGTCTTTTGGACATAGTTGAAAGTTCAGAAATCAACAAAGGGTTGGGGGTCCTGTCCAAGAAGGTATAGACATGCACGCTGAAATAAGAACACATCGATAACCTCAAACAAAACATAATCTGAAGACAGCTGCATAGTGTGAAAACGCTGCTCATCCTGAGATTTTTATAGGGAGACTCTACACAATTTTAAAAGATGAATCCAGAATGACAGTAGTAGAAAAAAATGACCTTTGTAGTGCAGGACATGCTTCTTCAAAAGGCAATGACTTGGAGTAAATAAACAATCCATTATAATAAAGGATGGAATAATTGATGAGGAGTTGTAACATCTGGATTGGAGTTCTGCCTTTCACACCTGCCCAAATGCGACCCTGGGAGATTGCTATGCTTCTTTAGGCTTCAGATGACTGTATAAGTTGGGGGAGGGGAACTACTAACATCTCTGATTATATTATCGGGTCTGGTGATGGATCAAATAGGCTAATGTAAAATAATCCTTTGCAAATTGCAAAGTACCATGTATATATGATGTGGTATTTTATTACTGGTGAAAATGAGAATAAAGGACATTCCAAATAGAGAAATGATGTGGGTCAAAGATAACTAGCTCTATTCCTATCCCAAGTCTGTCTTAGCTAGAAAAATAAAGGAGGAACTGAAATAATGATTAAGGCAGAAATATATATAGCTATCTGGCTATTCAGAAAAGGGTTTGGATAAGCAGGAATATGTAGCACATGTTTAAAAAATATTTCAAGTTGTAAGAAGTTTTAAAATATTTGAAAATCAATATTTTAAAGTTAAACTGGGTAAATTGATAATACATCAGTACAGAATGACCATTTCCCTCTGTAGTTAATCTTCAGAAACATATTTTAATATCTGTAAATGGGAAATATATTTCAATTTATTTACCTCACTATAGTTGTATAATTAAGCTGTTTTAGTTTTTCTGATAAATAATACTGCAAAGGACATTCTTGACCATATTGTTGATTGCTTTCCTAAGATAACATTTCTAGAAATGGAAAAGCAAAGTTAAGGGATGTGAACTTCATTAAAGTTCTTACAGGAAAAACATTGCCAATTGGTTTTTTCATTATTTATCATTTTGTATTTTCATTATTTATCAAAATTTTAAATTTATATATAATAAAATTCACTTTCTGTGTTGCATATTCTATGGGTTTTGACGAATCCACAGTCTTTTATCCACTACCAAAACCGTGATGCAGAACAGTTCTATCACCATAAAAATTTCCTTGTGCTGCCTCTTTGGAGTCAATCCCTGAGCCAAATGCCCAGAAACCACTGATCTGTTCTCTCTGTCCCTATAGTTTTGTTTTGTTTTGTTTTGTTTTTCTCTCAGAATGTCATAAAAATGGAATTATACAGCATGTAGCCTTTGTAGCAAAGTGCATTTGAGGTGCATCCATGTTGCTGCAAGTGTCAAAAATTCATTCTTTTTGTTGCTAAGTAGTATTCCATTTTATGGATGGATCACATTTTGTTTATCTATTCCCCCGCTGAAGGACACTGAGCTATTCCCACATTTTGGTAATTATAAATAAAGCTGATATACAGGATTTTGTGTCAATATAAGTTTTCATTTATTTTGGATAAATAATTAGGCTAATTGCTGGCTCATATGTAAGTGTAGATTTTATAAGAAATAGCTCTCACACCAGTAAGAATGACTTTATCAAAAATACAACAAATAATAAGTGTTGGCAATGATGTGGAGAAAAGGGAGCACTTGTACAGTGTTGGTGGGAATGCAAATTGGTACAGCCACTGTAGAAGTTGTGTAAAAAATTTAAAATGGAACTACCCTACAATCCAGGAATTCAAGTTCTGGGAGTCTATCTGAAGAAATCAAATACACTAATTTGAAAAGATGCACCCTCACCTCATGTTTATTGTGGCATTATTTACATAGTAAGCTATGGAAGCAACCTGATTATCCATCAATAGGTGAATGAATAAAGAAGTTGTGGTATACACACACACATACACACATTGGAGTATTACTTGACCATAAAAAATAATGAAATGTTGCCATTTGCAACAACACGGATGTACCTAGACAGTATCATTCTAAGTGAAATAATTGAGAAAAAGACAAATACCATATGATTTTACTTATATGTAGAATCTAAAAAACAAAACGAAGAAAACAGAAACAGACTCAGACAGAGAAAACAAACCAATGGTTGCCAGTAGGAAGGTGGGCAGGGGCAACAGAGAAAATGAATTAAGAGGTACAAACTTAAAATAATAAAATAAACAAGTCAATGGGATGTATTGTACAACATACAGAATATAGTCGATAATAATATTGTAATGACTCGAAATTACTGGACTTGTGATGATTGCTTGGTAAGATGTGTAAGTGTTGAATTACTATGTTGTGCACCTGAAACTAAAATAATATTGAAGTCAACTACACTTCAATTAAACAAACAAACATTTTCCACCATAAAAAAAGAAACTGTCAAACTGCTTTCCAAGTGGTTACCATACCATTTTGCATTCCCATCAGTAATGTATGGGAGTTCTGATTGCTCTGCATCTTTACCAGCACTTGGTATTATAATATGCTGACAATATGTGTGACACAATGGAAATTAGCTCTTGGCTAAAACAACATTTATGTAGTAAACTAGCAGTAAATGCATGATCTGTGAAGATGGGACTTTGGCATTTTTATACTGCATCAAATATCAGGCACAGTGTCTGGTCCACAGTAGGTCTCAAAAAATTCTGGATGAAGAAATTAATAGGAAGTAAAGGTAAAGATGTTTTAGTCTGTTTAAAGTAGAAACTGTATCTCATGTTTTTGTACTATGCACCCCACCCCTACTACTGATGACACCTACGATAAATCCATGTGGAGATGTCAGGCATAATTGGGAAATAGGTCAGATTTCTAACCTAGACATTAACTGAGAGGCAGTGCAGCATAATGGACTTGAGTCAGACTGTCTGGGTTCAGATCCTACATCTGACATTTATGTGTTAATACATAACTTTGCTGTGCTTCAGTGTCCTCATATATGCATGACTTGTATTTCATAGGGGACTGTGACAATAACACCTTTCTCATAGCTCTCCTATCTGCTAAGTTATTGTAAAAACAAAATCAATTTATATATGCAAAACCCTAGGATAGCAGCCTGCAACATAATAGCTAATATAACAGGTATTAGGATATAATTGTAAGAGTAGCATATTGAAAGTTACAGGCTATGGTGAACTATTTTGATAACAATTTTTTAAAGCTCAAGACTCTGGGAAGCTTGTTTTTGAATAAAGTACAAGAAAGGTAAGATAAGCTTGCCTTTTTCTTATGTTGGTACATCCTTCTTCTTTTCTATCTAAATCACATGCCTGATACCCTAGGGACTATGATATTGCCAGTTCTTCCCTTCAGACCACACACGATTTGGGATCTATGAAGAATAGTAGAGTTCATCAAAATCTCCTAAGAAATTTTGTACTGGGAAAGAATTCCACAAAAGTAGAACATTTTAAAGCAGCTGAATATCCTTGATTGAGTAATTCTCAAAGGACATAGTGTTTCTCTTTAAAAAGCATTGTTGATCCTTTTTCCATGCCTGATCCCCTGGCTATTAAACTGTTTATATTCAATTTCGCAGAACATAGCAGGGGTCTAATGACTACTTTTGTACCATATTGAAAAAAGATTATGAAAAGCCAAGCCACAAAATAAGAATGAGTGTTTACAGTGTTGAGTTACTGGAGAATCATGCTATATCTTTCTTTCATTGAAATGTTGCAAACTAATTAAACTCTAAAATAATAATTGTATACTGCTTTTCCAATTTGTTTCACAAACAGTTCAGATAAGGATTATAGCACCATAGACCAGAGGTTACATCAACTAATGCTCAGAATATGTTTTTATAATCAGATTTGAGATCCAATCAGAAAATAGCTTTTAAAAGCTTAGCTCAGTCTTACATAAAACTAGACTAATGAAAAATTAAAAATTTTAAAATAAAAATTAGGTAGATATTAGAAAAATAAAATGGTGACAGAATGAACATTGAATATTTATTAAAGTTCTCATTCAAGTCAAGCTGATGTCAGCTTGAAATTTGCATATATGATAAATTAAAATGTGTTTGCTTAGATTAATTTCATAGATGGGATGAGATCCAAAAATATATACATTTCTAGGATAATAACTTTAACCTACCATATCTCACTAGTATTGTCTTAAAATTGATATTGTCTTTTAGCAATTGAATAAATTCTAAAGTAGAATAAACCCTTCCTCTATTTTCCTATTTTTCCCAAACTGATCCACTAGTTATAATGATGACTCAATCTGGCACTGCCATTTTCCCAGCCAATCTCAAATAGTTAAAAAAGTCAATAAATGAATTCTAGATTAAAATGCAAATAAAATGTATGCTGAGATATTTCAAAATACAAGGAATAAACATAATCAAACATTTAAAACATCCAAACATTATTTTATATCATTGTCAAATTCTCCTCAATACCTCATAACTATGACATTAGATTCAAGCTGCATGTTCAGAGTAATAAAAAGGTGAACACAGATATTTTAAACCTTGTACTCCTTTTTATTCTGCACTGAGACCAAAAAGAAACATGTTCTTATTTCATGAAATAAATATTATTTTATTGAATGTCTGCTGTACTTAAGAGGTCAAATCTTTAATTATATCATTAATAATTATGTTGGCATTTACCGCCTGCAAGGCATGGTTTTTTTGGAAGCAATTTAAGAACATTAGATATTTATAATCATTTATCTTATCCTAACTGGCCCACTGGTTAGAGGAATAATTTTCTAATCCTTCTAGGCAGTGAACCTAGCACTTATTAGTTTGTTTGTACACAGGCACTTTTTTCCTGAGATAATAAATGGAGGGGTGGTGGGGGGTCATCTGCTCAATAAATTTAAAGTTGTATAATGTCTAATGTCTTTAACACATAGTATTGCTTTCTTGGCCAGAGAAAATGGTGTCTCTTATGTGCCTTGAAAAGTACCTTGTTCATAGTAAGTATTCAATAATTACTAACTGAACTAAAAAAAAAAATTGAGCTGAACAGATGTTTTAAAGTCTGAGACAATTCTGCATACATTAAAGGGCTAGCATAAATTGAAGAAATTTTAAAATGCTTAGGAACGTACCAACATCAATATATCTGATCAAGATCTACTACTATGAGTAAAAACATTGGTTTAGAAGCAGAAAAACATGGGTTTAATTACCAGTCTGTCCTTAATAGATGTGTGTTACTGAGCAAATTATTTCAATTCTCTCGTATTGGCTTCCTCATCTAAATATGTGAATGATGATTCCTACTGATATATCACAAAAGTCAGGTGATGATTAAATGGGGTAAAATTAAAGTAACAGTCACATAGTAAGTATTCAATATGTGTTGGTGATGATGACGATGATGACATGTCTATCAACCTCCATTAATGCCTTTACATTTTGCATAAGTTCATTATAGATACAATCAAGTGTGTGAAAGACTATTCTAGCATAGAAGAAGAGTAAAGAAGAATGTATAAAATAATAAACATAAAAATAGCATTTTTGCAAAGTTTCGTGAGGCACCAACTGACTTGACAGTTTCCTTGCTTTGGCAGTGGACTTACCGGTCCAGGATTTTTATTTTGTTTGGAGTAATATTCCATTAGCATATATTTCCTCAGGGGAAATGCTGAAAAACAACGCTGAATGGCAAGAGGAAAGTGTTAAAGGAAAAATTTTGCAAAGAGGCTCTCATTTAGGTAATCAAAAATGACTAAAAATGCAGAGAGAAGATAGCAGAAGATACGAAAAAGAGTTGAATTCCCACTTCACATACCTCTTGAAAGATATAGGAGAAAACTTGCTCTGAGGCAGGGGAGGGTAATCTAGACAATGCTATTAGAGCATTCTTAAAAATAGGACACTGCCATTTGCAGCCTGACCATCCGATGTATTGCTCTGCTTACAAACCTGGCCCCATGTGACTTTCCAATTTAGTTTGTGGAGATCAGCCAAAAGCTCAGGAAACCACTTTTTTCTCTGTGGAATTTCACAAACTATGAAAGCTTAATCACCAATCAGTTCTGTACATTAAGCCAAAGCCAAGCGGACTTACAAGAACTTTGGTGAGCAAGCCACATCTTCAACCTTGGACATCTGTATATTATGGGGCACTTGTGCCCAACTCCGAAGTAACTGTACATTGTTTATCACCAGGCAGTGACAGAGAATCCTATAATTTCACATATATATAATTTCAGCAATGTGGCAAGGGGGATCTGTTCTGTTTCCTTCATTTATCACTTTACCTAAAAATCTCAAGACTATAAAAAATACTGACCCACTCTTCCAAACTGAGATATGAAAGAGTATGTGTGATTATTTGCCTCAAAATACAAAAAGTCCCAGAGTTAGAAGCAACAATATTGTTTCTCTAACTTAGAAAATATTCTACAATTCCCCTCCTCATTATTCAGTTGTTATACTAGAAGAGAATATTTTGAGAACTGATTCTGGCAGAAGTTTTTATACTTATGTGTGCAAAGAAATGTGTGTAAACACAAAAATATTAAAACTTTTAATGTTAATCTGTATTTTTTATACCCAAGTATATATTGAAAAACTTTCAAATACAGAATGCATACAATTCATAAAATATATATGAGTCTGATTACATTACCATTTCTAATTTATTTTTCTCCTTAACTAAATTTTGCCTTTGGATTCTTATTTATCATGCCTTTTATTCAATTGAGTGCCCTGAGAGAGAAAAAATAACAATAAAGCTTTGCTAATTTCATAAAATATTGAAACACTGGCACTGCAAATAGGATTTCACTATCTTTATGTACTTCTGGGACTATCATAGTTTAGTCTAAAAACCTAGTTGAGGAATGCATAATTTCCTAGACTATTATTTGATAAATTAGTTTCAGCATTTTACAGAAGAAATATTCAAACGAAATTCAGAAATAACATTTCCACTTGTTCAAAAGTAGTCCAAGAGCTCACAAAGATCAAGAGACTGATGAAGACAACAAATGTGGCCAATGTCTTAACATAATTCTTCCAACATAAGTGTGTCTCCTACCTTCTTGCAAGGTTTCCAATTGAGTCGAAATCTTACAAGAAAATAAATACTTCTAAATGTTCATCTTTATCAGGTCAACATTTTAAAACTTATTATACTGTCCTAACTTCCTAATCAACAGATTTCCTTCTGCTGCTGAAGGCATATAAAGCTCTCCAGACAGGTAAGTTCCTCCCTGCATTCCAGAAGGCAAATTCCTTATTCTAAGTTACTCCTCTCTCTAGAGGGACTTAATTATCAGTTTTTAGAATTCATGTAGCCTACCTTGGAATCCACAGCTCTTGTAAAAGAGGATAAAAATAGTTTCTGTTAAAATGCTTGCATCTTTCTTTACTTTCTATCAAAGGCATGACTTTTATGATTCATTCATTGTATACCATGCTACTGATACTTATTACGGTTCATATTCTTATTTTTAAAGCTTCACTTACAGTGGTTGAATAGTTCCTGGTTTCAGCAGTCTTATATTCCAAACATAGTGAAAATGGTAAACAGAAGAAAAATTCATGAAAAAAGTATATAAATAGGCATAGTAATAATGTTAAGTGCTTCTTACTCCTTCCCCCTCAAAAGAACCAACAAATAAGGGAAAAGCATACATACTGCCATTAACACAAAATTTATGGGATAAGGTTATTAGCTAAAATTAGGACCTTCAACTTACTAGCTTATTTTTTCCCTCCTCATCTGAAACATATTGACATGCAAATTCTATCTTGGAATAAAATATTATTATTATTACTATTATTATTATATCAGACTCTAAATTTTACTACCAAAAAGAAACATTTAAAAATATTCTTCAGTTTTTGATGTTGTCATTGTCAATATTCTTCTCTATTTTTCTTTTTATTATTTCAGCATGATCTTCCATACACTCTAGGAAACAGAATATAGTTATCCTACTAAAAATAAAGGACTATATATCATTTTCTGAAGGGCATATGTAATACACAATACATAGGTGTTTTCTAATATGTATGTTTGACATATCCACATTTATATCAATATGGCAATTAAACACAATAAAAAGAACTTTAAAAAATTGTTTTTATATTATTTGTTTATAAGATATTATGCTTTGATGATAAGTATGAGCAAATAAAATTGGCCAAAATCTTTGGTTTAACTTTGGTCTTCAGTCTGACTTTTTTTTTTTATTTGAAAAGAAGACAAAACTTTTGTCTATACATTTAGAAGTTAAAAAGGCAATCTAACTTAATTTTGAATAGCACTGACTTTAGTTGTATAAGGCCTATTAAATAAATGGTCATCCTGGACATCAAAAACATAAATAAAACTTGCATTTATGGCTTCAGTACGTTAAAACTTCACCCTAATGCAATAAGTGGATTCCATAAACTTCAATATAGAATTGCATTATTGTGAAGTTAATGGAATGACTGGGATGCCCCTGAGCAGTTAGTCAGTTGGGTGTTTCCCAGATCTGACTCTGTATTCCAACTCTGTCTGTCATTTGTCACCACTTGGTGGCCCTTGCCTACTTTTGCTTAAATGAGAATGAGAACAATTCCATGTTCTAAACTTGGTTGAGATTTTCAGGATCAAGATCAAGATTTCAAAATGGGTCTACTGGTATTAGTTTTGTCAGTTTGACCTGACTGGGAGAACACTGGGGATGAGGGAATTGGCACTCTACTTCTCTACTTGAATTATTAGTATTTATAGATAATTTCATATATGTTATGTACAATTATATGTAATCATCTACTATTACACATGCTGCATCATATTATGAGCTATATTGTGGTATAATATAAACTGTATTATATAATATACTATATAAAATATAATATTAATTGTTATAATCTAAATTACATTATATATGATCTTTATATTATCTAGATTAGACTAAAATATTAACTAATATAAATATTATAATATAAATATTATAAATAATATACTATGTATTATCCTATTATATAATTATCTGCTGATTCAGTAAAAAATTCAAGTGGAGGGAGAGAGATGGTGATATATAGCACCAGGTATATTGAAGATGTGTCTCATATATATCTCATATTGCCCATCTATCTATCTCACTGGAATATAAGTTTTAAAAGTAGACCACAGAAAATTTTGACAGAACTTATATACTCTGACAAAGAAAAACCAAAGATGGATAATAAAGTGGTAAAGACATTGAATAAAGGACTCTTGCAAGAAGGGGGGAAAGACCTCAGTATAAAACTGGTCTCAATTCTGAATACGAGGAAAATGTATTTTAAATTACCTCACAGCCTATTTAAGTTTGGGGACATCAAAGACACTACACGACTGATAAGGTTTCCCTGTACCTTTTTTTTTTTTTTGGTATACAGATATTAGCTTATGGAATTTAGAACACGTTTTGCTTAAGCAAATGCTGTAAATCTGGATCTGAGTTGAACTACGTTCCTATCCTTGTTCAGATATCATATATCAGAATATTCTAGTTCTTATTTTGATTCCTGAGCCATAATTTTATATCATTTGCTGTTTTTTCTAAGACCTTCTCTTCATAGCATTTTTGTCCCTGGAGCTGTCCTCAATACTCAGTGCATCTATTTACATATTAAAATCACTCAGTTCTCATCTTAAAAATGTGTTATGTTCATAACTGACTATGGATTGCCCTGAGCAATATAATCTCTGAACTAAAAGCACAAGCAAAAATGATATTCTCTGTGCAGTAAAGAAAATGTTAACAGAGCTGAGGCCTACCTTAAAGCATTTAGTATTAACATATTAGCTCTCGATATAGTCCACTTTGAAAGCCACTGGTCTCAATTCAGACCATGTTTTAATTTGCTTTAAAATTATGCTATTTCTCTTGGACACATTTACAACTAT
This sequence comes from Rousettus aegyptiacus, assembly GCF_014176215.1. Lineage (NCBI taxonomy): Eukaryota > Metazoa > Chordata > Mammalia > Chiroptera > Pteropodidae > Rousettus > Rousettus aegyptiacus. Next base: position 74,054,995 of record NW_023416295.1, read on the forward strand.
CCAGTTTTACAAATATCTTGACAGAACAAATTAGACCTTGAATAATTTTCAAGCATTCTCAAATCTTGACAAATATTGCTAAAGAGTTTCCCTGTGAAGGCTTTCCATAATTCTGATAAGAATAGCTGATTCTGATCCATTTAAATAGCCCTGAAGTGCTAGTGAAGACATGACTTTGAGGATAAAATTAAGAAAAATTCCACCTATTAAAATATGAATTCAGAAAAGCCACCCTCCCCAAAAAACTGTGATATCTTCGAAAAACCAACAAAAGATTATAAAACTGACCAGAATCAATGGGTAGTAAATCCAAGAGTGATACAGTTTAACAAAAAATGCAAACTTTAAAAAATACTTAATAAAATAAGTATTTAACAAAATTGCTGACTTTTCAAAAACATGTGACATCAGTGCAAATAACATTGTGGTTTTATATTTGTGATTTTTAAAATTTTTGGACTAATGCTATAATTTCTCTTTCTTGTATTTAGCCCCAAGATGACAGAATCTGTTCCTATTTTTCTCAGCTTCGTATATTCACTCTCAACACTGAACCTAGTTAAGAGTAAGTACTCAATAAATGCCTGTTGAATGAATGGATGTAGATCTTTAAAAAAGGCAGATATTTTCCAGTTTTATTGAGGCATGATTATGATACTGTGCGAGTTTTAGGTGCACGATGTAATCATTTGATACACATATATACTGTAAATGATAACCACAATAAGGTTAGTTAACAAATTCTTCACCTCACATAATTACATTTTTTTGTTGTTGTTATTGTGACGATAAGAACATTTAAGATCTACTCTCTTAGCAACCTTTAAGTATACAATACAGTATTGTTAACTATAGTAACCATGATGTGCATTAGGTCTTCAGAACTTATTCATCTTATGACTGAGAGTTTGTACCCTTTGACCTATCTACTTGTTTTCCCCAACCCCAGCCCTAGCAACCACCTACTATATTATTTTGAGTTTGGCTTTTTAGAATCTACATGTAAGTAAAATCATACAGTATTTGTCTCTCTCTGACTTATTTCATTTAGCATAATGCCCTCAAGGTCCATCCATGTAATTCCAAATGGCAGGATTTCTCCTTTTATGGTTGAAAAATATTCCATTGTATGTATACATCACTTGTTCTTTCTCCGCCAATGGACACTTAGGTTGCTTCCATGTCTGGACTATTATGAATAACGCTGCAATAAACATGGAAGTGAAGATATTTTTTTGAGATAGTTATTTCATTTCCTTCAAATATATACCCAAAAGTGGAACTGCTGGATCATATAATAGTTCTATTAAATTTTTTTGAGGAATCTTGATACTGTTTTCCATAGCGGCTGTACCAATTCACATTCCCATCAACAGTGCACAGGATTCCCTTTTCTCCACATCTTCCCCAACATTTATTTCTTGTCTTTTTTATAATGGCTATTCTAACAGGTGTGAGGTGAAATCTCACTGTGGTTCTGATTTATATTTCTGTGATGATTAGTGATGTTAAGCATCTTTTTATGTATCTGTTGGCCACTTGTATGCCTTATTTGGAAAAAATGTCTATTCAAGTTGTCCATTTTTAAATGGATTAATCATCATCATCATCATTATTATTATTGTCATTATTATTATTATTGGGTTTTATGAGTTCCTTAATATATTTTGGATACTAATCCCTAATTAGACACATGGCTTGGAAATATTTTCTCCTATTTAATAGGTTACATTTTTCATTTTGTTTCTTTTGCTGTACAAAAGCTTTCTTAGTTTTATGTAGTCACACTTCCTCATCTTTGTGCTTTTGGTGTCAAATCCAAAAAATTATTGCCAAGACCAACATCAAAGAATTTTTTCCATACATTTTTTTCTAAGAGTTTTACAGTTTTTGGTCTTAAACATTTAAATCTTTAATCCACTTCAAGTTAATTCTTGTGAGTGATATAAGATAGAAGTCTAATTTTATTCTTTTGCATGTGAATAGTAAGTTTTCCCTGCATCATTTATTGAAAAGACTACCCTTTCCAAACTGAGTCTTAGCTCCATGACAAATATTAGTAGACCATATACGTGTGAGTTTATTTCTGGGCTCTCAATTCTATTCCATTGTTCTATATGTCTGTTTTCATGCCAGTATTATACTGTCCTAATTACTATAGTTTTGTAATATAGTTTGAAATCAGGAACTGTGATGCCTTAAGTTTTGTTCTTTTTCAAAATGTCTTTGGCTACGTGAGATCTTTTGTGATTCCATACAAATTGCTATTGGAATTTTGGTAAGAATTGTACTGAAACCATTTATTTGTGTCTTCTTCCATTTTTTTCATCAATATCTTACAGTTTCAGTGTATAAAACTTTCATCTGTTTGGTTAAGTTTATTCCTGAGTATTTTATTGTTTTTAATGCTATTGTAAATGAAATTGTTTTATTTATTATTTTTTTCAGATAGTTAAATTCTTAGTATATGGAAATTGATTTTGTATTCTGATTTTGTATCCTAAAATTTTACTGATCTATTAGTGGTAATAGATTTTTAGTGGAGTCTTTAGAATTTCCTACATATAAAATAATGTCATCTGCAGAGAGAGATAATTTTACCTGTTCCTTTCTCATATGGATGCTTTAGGGCTAATTTTCAATCCTTGATTTTTTCTTTCATGATCTAATAATAAGCAGGTAAATATGCAAATTCTATAAAAGACACTTTGAAATAATAACCATAGTTAGAAAGATAGAAATAACAAGAAAATAAATGTGTTGAGCACTTAACTCTTAATCAAGCAATTGCTTACACTGTAACTAATATAACCCTTACCATAGGTATTAGTGGAGCCATTAATTAATAGTCTTATTTTGATAAGAATGATGAGGCACAAGAAGATTAACCGGGTTCCCCCCAAGTCAGCTAACAAATGGTACAGCCATATGTCAAGCACAGGTCTTTCTACTAATGTCATTTATAAATTTGATATTAAAAGTTCATTTAAATAATTGTGGCTCATTATCATAATATTAAAATAAATGAATTAAAATAAAAATTACATATATTTATCTGTATTTATCAAATAATTTAATATTTTATTTTTTCATATAAGATACTTTATTGAGAAAATCTTGAGTTGGGACATTAAGAGCACAACTGCAACATAGTCCTGTTTGTGTGTGTGTGTGTGTGTGTGTGTGAGAGAGAGAGAGAGAGAGAGAAGGAAAGTATAGGGTGGACAGAGTCTGGGTGAAGTAACAGACAGGCAATCTGGGTTAATAGTTTTAAATGGATTATGTCCCATTGCTTAATGTCAAATTTTATGAACAATAAAACAAACAGTTGAACCGTAAAATACTTTTTCTCATGGTCAGTTTCTATAACTGTTTATATGAATTTTATCTCCTGAATTGAAGTAATAAATATCTGAGGTCACTTGACACCTTTGAAACATTAAATGCCTGGGAGTACCATGCTATGATAGGTTCTCAGTATTCACCTTTACAAGCTGCTAAACTTCGGGAGAAAAAAAAGCCAAAAAATATAGCAAAGGAAGAATAGCTAATATTCCAGCAATAAATAGGATCGAAGTTTGAAAGAAACAACTATAATATAAACAAATTCTCCTTCTCCTCAAATGAATTATTCTAACATCCCTTTAGAAGAAATAAAAGATGAGTTCAAAACACATATGACATAGAAAAGCTTGTTATACCTAGAGAGCTAAATTCTATCTCTTTAAATAACTTTTTTTTAAAAAAATTCAACTAGAACATAATCTTATTAAGTGACATCATGCAAAAGTGAACATAAAAGTTGTACAAGAGAAATGTTAAACACTCTCAGAAGGAATTAATGTTTATTGCTATAGTGTTCGATACTCCTCTCATCTCTACTTAAATGCAGTTTAAATGTATTACTATACATCAAACCAAGCTGGCCTAGTAATTTCTTATAAAATCCTCCCACTCACAGTTTATAAAGTTTTGACAATGACTTATAGGTATTTGAAAAGAGATTTATCCTTAAATGTTTTCAATGTTTAAAATTAAAAAAATAGCAGCTCCTACGTGACTATAAGAGCAAATACTTCAAATCAGCTCCAATAGGTGATTTTAAATAAATGCATATATTTAACATCATTTTACAAAATACTTCTTTTCCTCATGTATCTCTGCACCAACTATGCAAATTTTTCCAACTACATGTGGCAGAAGTTTTTAATACCGTATGTCCACATGCTTAGACATGATCTACTTATGCTTATTGATTATTTAGTGGTAATAGCTCCTTTAATGTCAAAAAGTGAAAGCTTGACAGACTATGAAGAACTTAGATGAGGAGCATCGTTGAAAAGAAAAATTAATAGCATGTTGTGTTAGTTTGTTCAGGTTGTCGTAACAAAATATCACACACTGGGTGGCTTTAAACAATAGAAATTTCTTTTCTCACAGTGCTGATGGCTAAAAGTCCTAGATCAAAGTGTTAGCAGATGTGGCTTCTTCTGAGGCCTCTCTCCTTGGCATGAAGATGTCCACTTTCTCACTGCGTCTTCGCATGGTCTTTCCTCTGTATGTGCACCTCCCTGGCACTACTTTGTGTGTCAAAATTATTTTCTCATCTTATAAGGACACCAGTCAGACTGTATTAGGGCCCATTCTCAAGGCATCATTTTAACTGATCACCTCTTTAAGGCCCTATCTTCAAATGCAGTCACATTCTAATGTGTCAAAACTTAGGACTTCAACACATGAATATTGAGGGACATAATTCAGCCCATAACACATGCCGTTACTGTAACTGTAGCATTTCTTAAATTTAAATAATACTAGGTAACTTGCTCTCTATCATCCATGGTTAGAATTGCAGGTAAATTAAATGACTGGGCATTATTGTAGTACTTGATCACTTGCAGAATCCATCAGTATCTAATTCAAGTTCTTAAATTTTAATATTAAACAAATGAGTTTACAGATATGACCAGATTTTTTAAACAGTTAATAGGTATAACAATAATTACATTATTTCCAAGTAAGCAATGTAATTGTGACTTATGTTTGACCACAAGGCTGGCACTTTGAGGGACCTGGTAATAGTCACTACTGAAAAGACTAAACTCAGTTCAGACATTCATATAATTCTTTTTTAGCCCTTTATTTTGAATAAGAGAAAACATCCTGTGTCAGGAGTTAGGGATTCAAGAATTAAAGCATGGTTTCTGCTCTCAAGAGGATCAAAACTTCATGGAGGTGGCTCTGTGAGTAAAGACCTATTTGATCAGTGTTATAGGTATTTGAGAATAGCAGTGTTGAACAAAGGAGGATATGATCGATAGTATGAGTAGAGATCAGAAAGGCCTTTACAGAAGAGGTGGCAAAGGAACTGAGGTTCGAATGAACAGAAAATCACTAAATTCCAGAAGAAAAGTACACAGTGCAGGTTTTTATCCTTGTCCTACCACCCACTTCTTAGCGACTCACTACCCCCAGAATTATTTACAAATAATTCAATTTAGTGCCATCTCTTAGCATTGCTACCAAAGCCATGCTGTGTACCTATCCTTACAGCTAACTTCATTTCTTTTTTCTCTTTCTACCTGTTTTTATGCTGCATGATTTACTGATATGCTTTTCTTCCTGCAAATCATTTGCCTCATGCTCTGTGGGCCAAAAGATCGACAGCAAAGCAGTAGCTAGAAATTTCTCACCACCTGTTGCCTCATATGCATTAATTCAATAGTTCTTGATTAACTTTGGCTTTTTATGCATTTTCTATGGCAACGGGGCTTAAAAGATAAGTGATATAGTGAAATGAGTCAAGCTTTGGACCAGGAAGACTTAGATTTCAGCATAACATCACCCATTTCTAATTTTCTGGCCTTGAGTAAATAATTCAAATTTGGTGATCCTTAACTTTCTCATCGGTAATAAAGTATCAATAATAAACTCCGCCTGGTTGAGCTGTTAACGTATGAAAGCACCAGAAGACAGCAGGTGCCTCTGACTAGTAGATGCATATGAACCTCCTCCCCCTTTTCACGTAGTCTTGTCTCTTCTCTTTATTCCCTCCTTTCTGCCGTAAATTACCTATTTAAACATTCCTTTGTAACAACAATATCCACACCTTGTCTGAACTTTTCTTTCTAGAAAAATAGTGATAACCTTTCTCAAGCCTCACCTTATTAATTCACATCCCTTCTCTAAACAGTACACATTTTTGCTCTAATTAGATCAAGTCTTCCTGTATCTAATTGCTTTACTTCTCAGAATATTAGTGTGTATTCATAGCTGCAACCATGAAAATGCATCTATTAGTCTTCCTGCATTCAACTTTATGAACTGGGTCTCAGCAAATTATGTGCCCATGAATAGTGACTGTCTAAAACATTAAACAAAAGGTATGCCTGCTCTAAGATACATAACCACAAAACATACCTCTTCTTCATACTCATAAGGCCTTCCTAAGTGAAACTCTCCACAATTTATTCTATTCAAAATTTGGCCCTGTTCAATTCTTCTATGGAGAGCAGTTATTTCTCTCAATCTTATTTGCATATTACAATCACTTGGGAATTTTAAAAAATAGTGATGCTAGTGTTCAATATAAATTCAACTAAATCAGTGTGTGTGGGTATGGGGTCCACTATATTTTTCAAAAGTTTACCTGGTAATCCAAAGTGCAGTCAGGGTTGAGAACCTGTGATTGTATTTTGGGGGCTTTAAACGCTTTCATTTATGTTTATCCTTTCTCCCTCATTAATTACATTGTTGAACATAAAGACTATTTCTCTGTTTAGTTTATCCAGATACTAAATTCATGCCCTTAGGCAAGTCATTTAACCTCTCATAACCACACTTAATAGCCTCCTATCTCCCAAGGCAGTGCTGAGAATTAAATGAGAGTGCAAGAGTAAAATGATGATGCAGGGCAGTCAGCAAAGGCTTGAGAATCAGCCACTAAAAGTAAAATGTCCTGCTTCACAATCACCCTCCAAACTGCCCCTCCTTTAAAAATAAGAAGGAAATATAAAAGAAATACAGATAAAAAATGCAAAAGGAGAATCTGCTGAAAATATGAACTACTTTGTCAGAAGAGGCACAGATTTGTATTGTCAATTTGCTTCAGTAATATAAGGAAATAAGTTAGGAGATACTATCAATATGGAGAAATATGCTGACAACAATTTATTGCTGACATTATTCTTAACACAATGATAAATAATGCATTAGAAGAGCAAGTAGGGTCTGAATTAATGCAAACTACTATAAAATAAATGCACAGCTGTTGTAGAATCACTTTCCTGGGATTTAAGATGCATATAATGTTAAAAGTGAAAATGTTTAAATTCAAAGGTAGGACTCTCCAGGACCCTGAAAGTTTTCACTATGGAGCTATTTCTATACATCTGTATTTCTGTAGAAAGGAACAAACTTAGAGGAAAAGAGATTCCAAAATAGAGAATAATGTTCAAAGTCACCTAAAACCATAACACTGTAGAAGCCTTACATCTACTCAACTCAGAGATAACAATGAGAAAAAAGCTTTTGCCTCGTTGTACCAAAAACAAGGAAAAAATTACACAATTAAAAAATGGAATAAGCATTAAAGCATTGAGTTTAATTAACCATTTACTTAATTTCCTGAAAATATCCCTAACAAGTGTTCCATTATTACTTGAATTTTTCCAGTGACAATAAATTTAGATCTTATATTGATGGAAAAGATTTCTTATAAATTCCATTTATTTGTGGCAGCAGAATCTTAACAATTCTCTGGAGTCTTTTTGGGACACTACAGAACAACTTTAACACATGTTCTATATGGTAGACTTTTAAATGCCTAATCACAACTTTTACAATCCCTAAGAATCTTCTCTAAAAATCTACAGTTTTTCTACTGTGACTGATACTCTATTTTAGCAATGAAACTGGCAAAAAAAAAAAAATGTTATCCAGTGGCATCCAGCTATCTTCCTTTCACTGGAATTTGGACTACCGCAGGAGATGGATCCAGTTTTTCCAGAGTCACCAAAGACATCCATGAGAATGGTAGAATAAAGACAGTTTTAGATCATTCACTTATGGTGCATGCTGACCTTCTAGCCTCTCACAAGTAATTGGGCATTGTATTTAGATTGAGTACTTCATGATGATGGTTTTTATCATGCATCTTTGATATGCTCTGACTCCAGTGTTTTTTAATAATTTTCATAGTCTTACAAATGCCAATGTGTTTTAGTAATTTTTTTTCCTTTTAGAAAATCTGCTAAATACTATGTGAAATCATGACATTATGAGCTATGAAAAATGCTACATAACCCATCTCATGCTTTTGAAGTATAACTTTTTATGACTTTTAGTTGATTCTTGATAGCCTAATGTATTTTGTATAGATAATATTCCAGAAAAAAAGTCACAAATATACTAAATAAATGTATATATAAACATATATATGTATTTCTAAAGCAAAATGGTTCATTTTTAAGTGGTTTCCTTAAAAAAAATCAACTCTAGAATGTCAATTAGAATTTCTTAAAAAGTCTAATTCTTTAAACTTAGGTCTCAATTACACATAGACAACTGAACAGCAGAAAAAAAAAAGACATGTAAAAGGTCACTAATACAAATTAAGAGTTTATATTGCAGGTCAGAAAATACTGATATCTGAAGAGCACGGCACCAAAGGAAAATAATACGTACCATGGTTCTCCTGACATTACCAGGCATTTTCTACTGGAATTAAAACAAGTAGAAAAACTAATTTCTCTCTTTTGTCCCATCATTAAAATTTGATGCATCCATATCTTAAGCTTATTTAGAGAAAGGCTGGAGCAACTTTTTCAAAATCGATTTTTCTTTTAAAGAAGTTGCAACTTTAACAGATTGAAATTTTATTGTCATGGTGCACACCCAGGTGCCATGCAGCAGGCTGCCTTTCACAAAAGAATCCCAAAGGACTCAACAACACACCTTTTGCTTGTCATCCTATTCCAATTATCATCATATCACCAATATTAGAAAGATTTGATATTAATTCCCTTGGAGCGCTAAACGCTCCTTTTTCTCTTGAGATTGTCTATGGTTATCTTTCTTTCACACACACATATTCTCATTGAATGGTCTGCATACCCCTACTTGATAAGGAAAAGGTTGTTTCTGAGGGGACTGTACTATGGAGTATTATATCTTCAAATTCTCTGGATATCAAAGTTCATGGAAAAGTGTGTGTGATGATTGACTTTTCAAAGTTCCTGCTCAGATGGTTTATTTTACTGAATAGCAATTCAAAGTGAAAAATACAGTGTACAAGCTCTTATTTTCTGAGGTTCAAAGATTCTAATTTTTAACATACACACGCACCTTATTCCTTGTTGATATGTTTTAAAACTCTCAATGTTATTTTCAGTCATCTCAGTTTTTAAGTGCACTAAGCAATTCGTAGTTATTAATAAATCATACTTTTAATTATAACAAATTAATACATTTTAAATGTTTTTTCCCTTATCTCATATTGCAATGAAAAAGAAAAAGTATTGAGTTACAACCAGAAGTGTGACCAAGGTCTAATCTGCATTTTAATTAACAAATAAATAAAATTAGATATTATTCATTTTTATTCCACCATTGAGAACTAGAAAAATATACTTTTTTTCAAAAAATTCAATTCTGTCTTTACTCTCTTACATTCACCCTAATGCCAGATATTCCAATATAATTATTATTTTCTTATCCAGTGAAGGACAAATCAGAAAAAAAAAAAAGCTTTATTTCAGTTATTTGAAGTAGCAATAAAGAAGACAGATGTGCTTGTTCTAGTCAATGCTTGATATTTTAGACTAGGCAATACCTTTATCTAAGAATTAGAAAGTTATTTATCTTTCTAGAGAACAAAGTAAATACAGAAAAAAAAAAGTGGGAAGAATTCCAATTAAAAAAAAAAGCATCTACTGACTCTGGGGTCTTAATTGGTGCAGCCACACTGGAGAACTGTGGGGCAGATGAATATATGCAGACCATAACAAATAGCAATTCTGTACCAGGGTTTAAATGTAACAGAGATGTACACATAGAAATGACCATCAAGACAGAATGTATAAATAAATCTATTATAGTCAAACAATGAATTGCTATTTAGTAATGAGAGAGAATGAACTACACATACATAGAAGTATTTAACATGGATGAATGCTAGAAACATAATGTTAAGGGGAAATAAGTTATTTCTACATAAAGCGCGAAAACAGGCAAAATTAGATCATGATGTTACAAGTCAAAATAATAATTTTCTTGGAGACCAGGTAAAATGTCATAGATGACAGAGGCTTTGTTCATCCCCTCTAAATCAAAGTTGTGATGGAAACACAGAGCAAGGAACAAGCAGTCACCTGGGGTCTGGATGAGCAAAAGCCTTACTACTAAGAAGAGAAATAAGAAATAACCCCTCAAAAGTAGGAGGTAGGAGAGCGTGAACATGTGAGCTGTTTTGTCCCGAATGGCTGAGTGAGACGGAGGCTATGGCAGCTGCAGATGTTCCTCTTAAAGGGGCTGTATCTGCGACTGGACTTTCCCAATGATGGACTTGTTCTCTCTGAGCACTAGTGCTGGGTCAGCTGCTTTGGGGATGGGAGTATCAAGGACTTATGGGGTGGATACTGAGTTCTCTAAGCGAGGGCCGGAGGCCATGCTTTCTCCTGAGCAGATGTGCTGGTGGTATCCACTGTTCCTCTGTTGAGCCTTCCTTCCAGTGAGTAGAGGTAGTACTGCCATAGCTGAGACATCATCAAAGTGGATAACAGAAGGCACTCCAACCAGAGAATTCCATGAAACTCCACTTCCACCAACTCAAGGCCACACTCAAGCCACATCCAGTTGTGTCCTCAGCAAGTCCTGTGCCCCTTGCTGAGCAACTCCAAGACCCACACAGGTGGCAGCTGGCCTCATTTTCTAGTCTGGCCTCTTGAGGCAACTATAAGCACAGCATCTGTGGATTGCTTGCTGAATCTTAACAGGTGGCCCCAGAGGGGCACAGGCTGGGGCTAAACTTAGATTGAAGCTGAATCCCTCTCAGGACTGTGCTGCTGGATACCTCCTACAAAAAGTCGCACTAATAAGATTAGGGGACTTAGGAGCTTCACTTACTACATAGAAAAAGACACAGAAAGGCAGCCAAAATTGGAAGACAAAGATGCTCAATGAACTTGGAGAAGTGTAGATGAACTCAGTGAGAACTTTAAGAGAAAGAGATTAAACACATAAAAATGGAAATAGAAATTTCCAAACCAGTCAGAAATGAAGAACACATTATCTGAGATGAAGAATATATTAGTGGTAATCAACATAGTGGATAAAGGAGATCAAACCACTGAAATAGAGGATAGGTAAGCCAAGGACACCCAACCAGAATGGCAAGAAAAAAGAAGCCAAGAATATGATAATAATTAAGGAGTCTTTGGAAGGAAGTTAAATGTAGCATCCATGTCATAGGGGTACCTGAAGGAGAAGAAGAACAAGAAATTGAAAACTTATTTGAAAAAATAATGATGGAAAACTTCACTAACCTGTTGAAGTAAATACATATAACCCCAGGGACCTCAGAGAGTCCCAGAAAAGGTGAGCCCAAAGAGGCCCACACCAAGAAACATAATTAAAATGCCAAAACTTAAATACAAAGAGAGAATCATAAAAGCAGCAAGAGAAAAGCAGTTAGTTACCTACAATGGATCAACCATTAGACTAGCAGCTGGTTTCTTAAAAGTAACTTTGCAAGACAGTAGGGCTTGGCACAAAATATTCAAAGTGATGAAAACTCAGGATCTACAACCAAGAATACTTTACCCAGCAAAGCTATCATCTAGAGTCAAAGGACAGATAACTAGCTTCCCAGACCAAAAACAAAGAAAAAACTAAAGGAATTCATTAACACCAAGCCGGTATTACAGGAAAAGTTGAAGAGACTTCTTAAAGAAAAACATGTATCAAAAACACAAATAAAGAATAGTAATAACTACATAACAAGTACCTCAAACGAAAAAGAATTAAGTGCTCCAACCAAAATATAAGGTGGTTGAATGGATAAGAAAACAAAACCCTAGCATATGCTGCCTATAAGAGATTCGCTTCAGATTAAAAGACACACAGAGACTAAAAGGGTATGTAAAAAGACATTACCTTGCTGAAACTAGAGGGTATTGCACTGAATGAAGTAAGTCAGACAGAGAAAAACAAATACACGTGATTTCACATACATATGTAATCTAAAGAACAAAATAAACAACAACGACGACAAAAATGGAAACTAACTCGTAGATATAAATAATATTTTAAGGGCTATTAGATGGGAGGGGGTTGGAGGAATGGTGAAAAAGGGAAAAGGGATTAAGAGATACAAATGGATAGTCATGGAGATACAAAGTGTAGTATAAGGAAAATAGTCCATAACATTGTAATAAGTATGTAAGGGAAAAGAGGGGTTCTAGCTTTAATACAGTGATCACTTTGTGAGTCATAGATTTCTAATCACTATGCTCTACAATTGAAATTAATATATTATTGTATGCCAACTATAATTGAAAAAAAAACTCATTGACTTGTATAATGTAAATATGAGCAGCTAATTGTCAATTATAGTTCAATAAAGCTATAAAAAAAAACTATGAGTCACTTTCAAGTAATTGAAAATGAATCACCAACTAAGAGCAGAATAGCAAGGATTTTCTTTTCCATCATGACTTTGAGAACACAAGTTCCCTATCCACTGCTATTTTAGCAGGATCCCAAAGTCAAATACTACTCTGCAACCAAAAATATATACAAAAGTCAAGAATAGGCTGTTCTGTTGCAAATGCAAATTAAAACCACAATGAGATATCACATCGCACCTGTCAGAATGGCTATCATCAATAAATCAAAAAGCAGCAAGTGTTGGCAAGGATGTAGAAAAAAGGGAACCCTCATATACTGTTGGTGGCATTGCAAATTGGTACAGCCACTATGGAAAACGGTATGGAGATTCCTCAAAAACTTAAAAATGGATATACCTTTTGACCCAGCAATTGCACTTCTGGGTATTTATCCAAAGAAATCCAAAATAATAATTCGTAAAGATCTATGCACTCCAATATACATGGCAGCACAATTTACAATAACCAAAATGTAGAAGCAACCTAAATGCCCATCAACAAACAATTGGATAAAGAAATTATGGTTCATATATATACAATGGAATATTACTTAGCCATTAAAAAAATGAAATCCTACCATTTACAATGACATGGATGAACCTAGAGGTTATGCTGAGTGAAATAAGTCATAGAGAAAGATAAATACCATATGATTTCACTTATATGCAGAATCTAAGGAACAAAAAGAACAAACTAATCAAAAACAGACTCACAAATACAGTGGACAATTTGGTGATGGACAGAGGGAAGGGGGTTGGGAGGCTGAGAGAATGAAGTAAAGGGTTAAAGAACTACAAATTAGTAGTTGATAGTTGGGCACAAGGAGAATGGCAGAAAGAATACAGTTAGAATTAATATGATGGCTAAGTGGAGGGCCAGGAGAGGGAAAGAGCAATTGAGGGGATCGTTTTATGAACATTATAGGTGTATAACCAATGTACTGTATACTTGAAACTAATTTAAATAAATACATTTCTTTAAGAAAAAAAAAAGAATAGGCTGTTCTACTGGTCTATTTTGGCACACAGGCCAATCATCAAAATAGCACAAATAAGTAGCTCCTTTAAGTACAACATGCAATCATATTCCCTAGGGCAGTAACATTAAAAAAGAATAGTTCTAATTCCATGTGCTCATTAGGTAATTGACTTACCATCTTCCCTACTGCTTCAACTATGAAAATAGTAACCAGAATAAATATTATAATTTTGATGTTTTAAAATTGTTTTAAAATGACGACTCAAAATAAATGTGATTTTAAAGTGTTAAAAAAAAATAAAAAATAATTACCTCAGACAGTGTGTGTTACCGTGATAGGGCACAAGAAAGGATTCTGGGAACTTAAAATGTCCTATTTCCTAATATGGGTACTGGGTTCTTGTGTGATTATACTTTAAAAACTTATCTCAGGAATACTATGATATATACTAATTTCTATATGTATAGTATACTTCATAAAAAATTTACTTTAAAAATAAATAGGATAAGTTCATTTAAAAAATCAGTTCCTAATAAACCAAGAAAGAAATAAAAATGTGGAGGGAGGTCTAAAACAATTTGAACACTCAATTTAAAGTATTTACATAAATTTAATGTATAGAATGCCACAATAAAATAGGTTCAGAAGGAGATTTAAATTAAAATTGATGAGTTAGTTCTCTCGCTAATTCAACAAGCACTTATAGAACATCCATATCATACCCAGATTAGGTAGAAATGATTAAGGTATATAAAAATATATAAGAAGAAAAAGGCAATTCCATGAACCTGAATAATTTATAGCCATCACAGAAAAAAAGATACATATGCCTGAAGTATCTAAGGGAGAATGTAGTGGTACAGATGTAAGGATATGAGTAAAGGAAAAATCATTAAATACAAAAATATTCAAGCATCCGATGTTCCTTGCAGAGTTAAAAGGATGTAATTATGTGAAGATTCTGTAACAGTCTAGTCTGATTCTGAGGCTATTTCTTTGCAAATCTCAGTTGTGTCTCTAGCAACATTTGGCCACCAGCACTGTTTTCTCATTAATCATTCTAGCCACTTGGCCTTTGGAAAATATTTTGTACTAGCTTCCTATTTTTCATTTTCTCTATTAAAACTCACTTCCAAGTAAAGTTCAAAAGTGTAATGCAAGATTCTCATATTTGCATATTTCCCTTAGTTAAGCAGAAACTAAAGAAGAATTTGTTTTGAACCTACAATAGGGAAATAAATTATCCTTACTTATCGAAAGCGAAGATACAGTGTGTGTGTGTTTCTGAAAATTCTTTTAGGGATATTCATCACAGCATGTTTTTTTCCCCCTCCTGTATGAAATGAGTATTGGAATTAGCTTTCACAATCTTTTGGGGATAATTGCTAAAACTAAATATGTAGGATCCTTGAATATCAACTAAAAATAATTAGCTAATGTCTGCATTTCAATACATGACAAGTGTGAACATATTTTTATGTATATATGAAAACACTTTTAAAACATTAAGTAAATAATATTGTTAATTATTGGGACTGGAAGGAGGGGGTGAATAGAGAAGAGGCTTTGAGGAGAACTTTTATTTTTTATTTTATATAAATCTTTATTCTCAAGTATTTACAATGTGCATAAATCTATATATTGCATATTCTTAAATTATAAAAGACTAGGGATATCACATTCTCTTTTAATATACTTTCTAAGGAAGAAAAATGAAAAATGAAAATAAAAGCCAAAAAAAAGCATTGTTCCTAAAATATGTTCACCATTTCAAGTGACAAACTACACATAGAAGGTTATGTAATACAAGTCACTTGTAGACTGGGAGGGCATAACCATCAATGACCATTACATTGTAGAACACACAAGGCTCTGCTGAGGATGCTGTGTAAATCAGCTCTGCCCCCTATTGGTAAGGTGGCATGCCTTACAGTCATCTATTCAGATTGTTAATTTCAAAAAAAAAAATAATAATAATGCAAATCCAGGACATTTAAATTCCCCCACTCAAAGAGCTCAGATGAAACCATGACAATATTCCCCCAATGGTATCCTAATACTCAAATAATAATAATCATAAGGGAATTTAAATTCCTAATCTAAAAATCAAAAACAAATATACTTTCCAAAAGATTTTTCATGTGTAACTGCTCACTTATCAACAACTTAGAGTAAATTTTTGTGTTGAAGATACAACTAATGAGAATCTGCAGAAATCAAGAGTTGATCAGGATACACATTCCCATTTTACAGATAGTGCTCCTGCCCTAGCATTTTTCTAAACACATTTTTTTTACCACTCAAAAATCATACAAGCAGTGAAGAGAAAGAGGGGCATTATCTGGTCATCACTCAGATGGTTGAAAATAGCACCTGAAACTCTGAGTCTTTTTTCCTTACAATGTTAAGTGGTTGAAGTAGCAGTGGAATTATCTTGCAAGTGCAGCCTCTAAAAGTTTGGGAGGAGGTGTGAACTGTCTTTCCATTTACTCTCTGTAAATAGATTTTAGTTAAATATGTCATTCCTCTCTAAGTGTCCTGATCTACCCTTCAGAGGTTTTAGGGATATTGTTGCAGGTTACATCATTAACAAAAACAACTCATAAAGAGAAAATACCATTTCTCACATTTTCCTTTTGTAATTGAGGGAGAGGGTCAAGCGGTGGACAGAGGGAACCCAAAATGAAGAAAACAAAGGAGGGGCAGAGAAATTCACTTGTCCCATGATTTCTGTAGCTATAGTGCCTTGAAAATTTTCTGATAAATAACAACATAGACTCAGTATTTCCACTTTTCTTTCTTCTCCTTGGTAAAGAAGTAATGAAAAGTAGGAAATAAATAATAGAAGAGCAGGGAAGCAGAAAGATGGAGTAAAGAGAGGCATGAAGGATGTACTCCTGACTCCTTGAAAATAAAAACTGAACTCGCCTGTCCTCTCCCCACAACCATACACCATTGATGTGTGCATGAGTGGTGCTGAATAGGAAATAGATAAAGGCATTTGAATAAAAGGGATTCGATTGGCTATCAATAGCCTTGTAGACTTGGTCTTATTTCACTAGTACAGTAGACATTTATTGCACTGAAGGAAATCATGCATTTTTAGTTTTTAGAAACAATATGCACTAAACTCTCTGAATGAATGCCAATGCCCTAAAATTATGGGAAAAGGATATTGAGGTTGTTTCAGTAATGTTTCTAAGCACCTAGAACTCAAGAATAAAGATTCCTCCTGTTCTCTCTCACTAGAGCAATTCTGAACTGCCAATTGCGCTTCATGTGTCCCAGTTCATCTTCATAAAACTTATGACTTACTCTGACATCTCCTATCCAAATCTTCAATAGCTCATCATTACACACTGTCCAACAATTCTCTCTCCCTACAGTATGGTGTTTCTATTTCTTCCACTGAATATATTTTAACTGACACATATTTCAGTCATTTAATCTTTATTTCAATTTATTTTTTTTTATTTTTTACATGATTTCATACTGCTATAGACTGTTCCCTGAAATTATGTGTTAAAATCTAATCCCCAGTGCGATGGCATCTGAAAGTGGGGTCTTTGGGAGGAAATTAGATCATGAGGGCAGGACCCTCATCAATGAAATTAGCATTCTTATAAAAAAGACCCCAGAGCACCTTTGCCCCTTCTGCCATATGTGAGGAAACAGTGAGAATATGGTTGTCTATGACTAGGAAGCTGCTGGCACCTTGATTTTGATTTACCAGCCAATCTATAGTATTTTATTATGTCAGCATAAATGGATTAAGACACAAACTTACACAAAAGTTACAAGAATGAAGCAGAAAATTCAGGCATTCAACAAGATTGTCTGCATGTTATATTTTCCTACACACTAAACTGGGTTCCTTCCCCTCTCCTCCTCATTCCTCCCCTCCGCTCCCCTCTCCTCTCTCTCTTCCCACCTCTCTCTTGCTCTCTTTCTCTCTCTCTCCCTCGTCTAGGTTTCAAAAACAATGTAACTTAAAGTTGAAATAATATCATCCTCTAATTTCTAGACCTCTTCAGATTTTGCTAATTTTACCAATAATGCAAATCCAAAATCATATTGTATTTCGCATCAGTTGTCACAACTCTTTTTCTACTTTAATCTGAAAGAGTGAGTTCTTCAGTCTTTCTGTGCATTTCATGACTAATATTTTTGAAGTTATTTTGCAGAAAGCCCCTAA
This sequence comes from Rousettus aegyptiacus, assembly GCF_014176215.1. Classification (NCBI taxonomy): domain Eukaryota; kingdom Metazoa; phylum Chordata; class Mammalia; order Chiroptera; family Pteropodidae; genus Rousettus; species Rousettus aegyptiacus. Next base: position 74,072,834 of record NW_023416295.1, read on the forward strand.
TAATTAGTATTTGTCCATTATTACATTAGATATCCCCTATGCGCTATAAATTGTTAGCAGACAAGAATACCACAGAAAAGATGCTGAGTTTTTTAGGGTATCATAAAAAGAGGACCATGCTGTCCCTTAGCCTCATTACTGCTGATAGTTAATTTTATAAAGCTATGTCTGCTAGGTCTTTTCACCTGTAAAGTTATCCTTTGTTCTTAAAATGTATCTTGTGGGCATATACTTTCAGATTAGGTAATTACCCCATTCCTCCTCAAACTTTCATCCACAGTTTCAACATTCGCTGATGTTTTTTGCCTGAGTAAATTATTATTACGATAATTGGAAATAGTGATTTTCTAATTCCATCATTCATTGTATGCTTATTGGTTAGCTTTCTTTTGCAAGGAAGAGCTTTCCCTTCTCCCTTTTCTTTCTTTCTTTCTTTCTTTCTTTCTTTCTTTCTTTCTTTCTTTCTTTCTTTCTTTCTCTCTCTCTCTCTCTCTCTCTCTCTCTCTCTCTCTCTCTTTCTTTCTTTCTTTCTTTCATTAATTTAGCTTTACCTAAGCATATCTGTACATATATATATATATGCTTGTAAATTGTTAATGCTTTTTCAAAAATTTACATTTCTTTCCCCTCATTTCTACTCAGTAAACTGTGCAAATAAATTTGAAAATTCAAATGAAATGGATAATTTCTTAGGGAAATACAGTTTGTCATTATTGACCTCATTAAAAATAAAAAAACTTCTATGTCTTGACTATTGTGAATAAGGCTGCAATGAACATAGGGGTACATATATCTTTATGAATAAGTGTTTTCAAATTTGAGATGGAGGAGATACCCAGAAGAGGGATCATTGGGTCATATGATAGGTCTATTCTTATTTTTTTGTGTGTGAAAACCTCATACTTTTTTTTCATAGATGCTGCACCAAATTACATTTCCACCAGCAGTATATAACGATTCCCTTTCTCCACATCCTAACACTTGCTATCTCTTGTCTTATTGATAATAGCCATCCGGACAGGTACAAGTTACATCTCATTATGGTTTTGGTATGGATTTCCCTTATAGCTAGTAAAGTTGAGCATCTTTTCACATATCAATTGGTCATCTATATATATTCTTGGGAAAGTGTCTGTACTGGGCCTCTGCCCATTTTTTAATTGGATTGTTTGTTTTTTATTGTTGTTGAGTTGTATGAGTGCTTTATATCTTTTGGATATTAGTGTCCTTTGATGATTAGATAAAGATGAGGTGTGTATACACATAAACACAATGGAATACTATGGATTACAATAGAACATAGCTGTAAAAAATGATGAAATATTGCCATTTGTGACAACATGGATGGGTCTTGAGAGTATCATGCTAAGTGAAATAAGTCAGATGGATAAGGACAAGAATCATATGATTTTATTAATATGTGGGATATAAAACAGAAAGCAACAAATAAACAAAACAAATAATTTCATAGACACAGACAACAGTATGGTGGTTACCAGAGAGGCAGAGGGGGGGGGGGGTGGGGAAGGTAAAGAGGGTAAAGGGGATTATATCTATGGTGACAGGAAACTAGAACAAAATGCAATATACAGACGATATGTTATATAATTGTATACCTGAAACATATATAATGTTATTAACCAATGTTACCCTAATACATTTATTTGAAGAAAAAAAAAAAAAACCAGAAAACTTAAACAGGCCTATTACCGTAGAATAAATAGAGAAAGTGATTATCAAATTATACCACACCAAGTTGATATGGTTTCATAGGGGAATTCTTTCAACCTTCAAAGATCAGATATCCCCTATGCGCTATAAATTGTTATAGATTATAGCATTAATAACTAAAGCTGATAGACTATTTAAAATAATACAAAATATAAAATATGTTTAAGTGTAATGCAACTTTCCTGAATAAAATATTAGTGAACAGAATCCAATATCATATCAAGAAAATACACAATGGCAAAATGGAACTTACCCAAGGAAAGCAAGGTTGGTTCAATATTAGGAAATCCATTTATGTAATATATCATTTGACAAAATTCTACATGCGTCGCCCCCCCAAAAAAAAACAAGAAAATAAAAATTGATGAATACACTCTTAAAATATATTTACCTTAGTCCTAAAGCCAGTTCTTAATGGGAAGATAGTAAGATATCTCCACTAATATCAAGTAAAGGCAAAATTTCCTACCATTTCTACAACTATTCATCATGTAATACCACTCTCCAATGCATTTAAACAAGAGGCATTAATTATTTGAACAGAAATTGAACAAAGAGTGGTAAAACAATATTTATGTGGGGAGGTTTATGTGTGATCGTGTGCTTGAAAACTGTGGAGAATTAATGGTAAAATTAATGCAAATAATAAAATAATTCAATAAAGTAGCAAGCTGTAAAATTACATTAATCAAGAGCCTTCAATTACACATATAACACTTAATTAGAAGATACTAAGGAAAAAAACATACCATTTACAATAACAACAAAAGAATAAAATATTTAGGAATAATTTTAATGAGAAATGTATAAAACCTATATAAGGAAAATATTAAAACACTCCTGAAAGACAAAATGTTTTATTTAGCTCTGAACTAAAGTGCATTTTTCAATTTTTTCACACACAGGATGACTCTTTTGCTTTCTTGTGGTGCCTTTACATCAATTTTAGGACTACTGTTAGTTCTCCTGTTCTCTCTTTCCTACAGTGTGTCGCTCTTTCTTCACACCTCAGGTATCCTTGCACTCCCTGAAGGCAGAGAGTGCTAGAACTAGTTCATTGGATTTAGTGTTGTTGTTGTTGTTGTTTATTTAATGTAATTATAAATTTTCTTCTTCTCTGTCCTCTAGTTATGCTGATGTAGGTTTTGTATAACTTTATTTGTTACTTTCCTTATCTCTTATTGTTTGGGACGAAGTCGGAAATATATATTTTACATATCCTGCTTTGCCTTGATTATTACCTAATTTAATCTTTATAGGAACCCTGTGAGTGAGACTATAAACCCAATTTTCAGCTAAGGCTGAAAATTCACACTCATCTAATCTCAAATAACTAAAGAGCAGTAGCAAAAATGTACAGTCAGGAGTATTATCTAGGATGCACAAATTTGTTTCTATGATTTGACATCTAAGTCTACAAAAGTATTAATGCTTCAAGGCATGCAAGTCAGAAGTTTTGTATCCATCCTCTATCCTATGACTTCTGGTTTTCATATCCCAGTTTTATATGACTAATATACCTTAAACAACATTCTTGATTCAACAAAGTAGTGTTTGGTACTACCAGGAGCATCTGAAGCCATTCTTTCCTTTCAAAATTTGGGTCTCCTACCTCAAAATGCTTTCTTATCAATCAGATTTTTCCTGTCACTTCCTGTTTCCATCTTCACAGTTCTCTCAAAAATAAGCTAACATTACACACATGTACAACCCAACTTATGTATATACATGAATATCTAGGGGTGTATATACATACATACGCACACTCACAGTCACACAGATATACACACACATAAGTTTTACTGCTAGTCTACAGAACAACACATCAAGATCAGACTTTAACAATGTCAAATAAGTTAGCTTAATGTAAAAGCCTCATTCAGCATTTTGATGGCTCTTCATCCTTTCTTCCAGGATTTCCAAAGGTGAAGGTGAACAAGGAAATACTGACTTTCCTTTTAAGGTGAAATAGTTTTCTTTATTATATTTTAATTAATAAAACTTATTAGGTTCAAAATGCATATTACCTGAATAAAAGCATGCAGTTATAGCAGGAATCATAAAAGTAGAACGTGAGTGACAGGAGTTAAAAAAAAATAAGCATGAAAATTTCTTATCCATGTAGAAATTGGAAACTCACCATTATAGAAAAATGTCCATTTCTTTTCTGCTTCTACGTTTTGCTTTCACAATTCTGTCCACTTACAATTTTCTCTCTACCTCACATTCCTTTTCTCCAGTCTCATTTCAACTACCATTTTATCCAGAAAGCTCCCTACCCCAGTCTCCCTGGCCAGAAAAAGACATTCACACTTGATCACCAACAGCACTTTACCCTTTCCTTATGAGTTTGTCCTTGCTTACAGCATTTCTGATCACATCTTGTTCACCTCCTCATCTATAAAATTCTTAGTGTATATTTTATGCATTTTTCCACAATCTAGAACACATATACATGCTCTCATCATGTTCTGTTGAATAAACACAAGCTGCATAATAGCAAATTATTTTTGCTGTACCCACATTTAAACTGGAATAAACTTAGAGAGTCACAGGGGTTTTCGCCACTTCCATCTTTTCTCCCCTACTATGGTCATCTCTCCAATCCCAATAATATTATAGAAGGTGAAAACTCACAAATCAAATGGTAACAGCAGCAATTTCCCTTCCAATAACTCATGCTAAGGAAAATATAAAGATTCAATTGTGTATGTATGTGTGTGTGTGTGTGTATACACACACACACATACACACATGTATATATATGTGTGTGTATGTGTGTGTGTATATACACATATACACACACACACATATATATGTATATATACATCTCAGCATTATTTGTAATAGTTAAAAAAATGGAAATATCCTAAATATCCACTAATAGGTGGTTCCTTATATAAATCATGATGCACTTGTCCTATGATATATAATGTAGCCATTAAGAAATGATGTAGAAAAACATGTAAATGATACATAAAATGCTCATAACACAGTGGCTGGTCATTATTCAGTATATACACTATAATCTATTTCTGTATAACCATTTCTGCATAGTATTACAGTATTCTGTGTAAGACTGTTCACACGCTGCAATGACAGTATATTTGGGGCTACCCAACCAAATGGGAGAACCAGAGAAAGCTTCCAGGAGGAAACAGCAGTTGCTCTAAGCTGAGTAACTGAGTGAAAGTGGGAGGGCAGTGATGGGCATGTGAAACAACATGCTCTAGGCAAATGGAATGGTGTGAATAAAAGCCCAGAGGCAAGAAGAAGTAATATTTGAGGAATGTCAAGTAGGTTACTAAACATTATATTCAAACATTTAATAAGAAAAGTAGAAACTGGGACCAGCACCAGGTTCCCTCCTCCTGTGTCAGCCTGGCTCAAAGCAAAGAGGCAACTCCTAGCCCCAACCTAAGCCCCATATTTAGTTACTATATGAGCCTTAAGAGTGCAGCCTAGTACATGGTTCCATAGTGTAGCAGTTGACACGTCTGCTTTACACACAGAAGGTCCTAGGTTCACTCTCCAGTCAGGTCTACAGTCATGCCACCCTGAACAATCTCGAAGTCTGATCTTGGAAGCTAAGCAGGGTCAGATCTGCTTAGTACTTAAATGAGAGACCACCTAGGAAGGTCCTGTAGGTATTAATAATAATAATAATAATAATAATAATAATAATAATAATAATTAATAATGAGTGCAGCTAAGGAACAATGGAAATATAAGCAGTAATTACTGAATTCATATAAACTTTTCAAAATAAATTATATATGGACTGTAAAAGAAACACAGTGATATAATAATATGCTAATACAGAGAGGATGAACTTGAAGAGGAAATCATAAATCCTGCCACTAATGTACAATAGTGTTTTATTGAATAAGTACCAGCCAAGCCAGTAGGTGAAGGGACTAAGGATAGCAATGTTTTTGCTTTTAAATCTGCTTGACATTCTTGGGAAGAGTGACATCACCTGCAGAAGTTATCACTAGCACCTTTGCAAATGAGCAAATCCTCATTAAGAGAGAGGTCCCTCCTAGTCCCCAAGACCTTTTATAGGGGCCATGGCACATTGTAGTGGGCAGTTTGGCTTGTAAGATGTATGTCAGCAGTAGTGTGGCTGTGAAATTGTAGTATCTCTCAGCCCTGACTTAGCCCCGTGATAAGTGGTCTATCCCGAGGAGACACACAGCAATTTGTTGCCAGCTAACGGCCACCAGGCTTTCAGTGGGCAACCATCAGCGGCAGTGACAGCTGATGGGGCATGTGCCTCATTAACTCTCCACAAGAGAAAAAAGGTGAAATCCCCTAAAAGCCCTGAAAAAATCTACATTTGTCAGAAATGTGATTTTCTGACATTGTGAACTACAAATCATTTCCTCTATAAATTAAAGTGGTAGATATGCATACATGCTTTACCCAGCACCTGGGGACCCTTGTCCAGTATTCAACACTAAAGCTGTCACTCTGACCCCTGAAAGCCCAGGAAAGGATGACCAGGAGAGCCATGCACCACAAAAACCAAGCCCGTAAACACCTGAGGGTATTTTTACCAAGTGTCATCAAAATCAATGGGTTCAAAGAAAGAGCAAGCTCCCTTGCTACAGATGGGTCTGACAGAATTCTTGTCACCATGGCAATCCCACACTCCTAGCCATCCTCAGAGACATCTCAGAGCAGATGTTATGATGTTGATTCTACATCATATGCTGCCCAAACTCAGGCAACTTACTCCATTTTTTAAGCAGTTTGAACACTGAAGATTTTTTTTAAAGCAATAAAACAACTAAAATAAACTATAATATACAAAGTGTCTGATATGTTCCCAATTCTGAATAACACATGGCATATGCAATTTCACACATAACCCTCACCTCAAGCTGGCAGAGTTCATAAAATTATCTCCATGCTCCCCATTATGGGAAATACTGAGGAGGCTATAAGGGGCAGATGTTCCCCAATCAATAAAATCCAGAATAAGACTTCAGTCAACTGGACCTTCACAGCCTTAATTGTTGAGTTCACCCCTCTTATTAATCAACAATTTTTCCTGGCCACCTGGATTGTCCTTCCACACTTAGGTGACCTTATGCAAGTTGCTGGACATGTTTTTTTGGGCTGAACTAGATGATATCTAAAGTGCCTTCTGTGGTTGAAACTTCCTGATTCATTTGAGACTTATAATATGCAGGCATGGCAGGCAATTTATAATCATTAAGACAGTTTCTATTTTCAAGGAGCATATATTATATGAAAGAAGATCAAATTAAATATGCAGCTGAGCAATTAAGGATAAAGCTGTGCAGTAAAAACTACATGTGAAATAGGAGAGGAGAGAAAAGATCAGTCAATTAGGACAGCACAGCCAGAAAAGGCTCCGCATACAACACAGAACATGGTCTCATGGCAAGTAGAGAAAGAGAGTGAAATAGCCAGAAGACCTGAGTAAAGAATTCTGAGGCTCCTATGGACGGAGCAAATGAACCTGAGCTCTGGATAGTGGAGGTTATGGATGATGTGAGCCTTGTGGTTTCCTAAATGATAAACCTGCAGGCTCAATGAGAAAGAGCAGGGCCTATATTGAGTGAATACCATATTGGTTGTAGACAGCACAGGACTTCAGCAGGAAACTATGCTATAGGGCCTGTTTATATACAGTTGTTTGTTTCAGTCTTCTGAGTATTTCTCTCCTGGGTTCTTAGCAACAAACATGAAAAACCTTTGGTAGAGAGAAAACAGTTTCCACGTCAAGAATTTTTGATAAGCTCACTCTAGTGGAAAGAGCTGGCCCCGGGTTTCAGAGTGTTAGTGGTGACTGCATAATAGAGCAGCGACAGAAGTGAGAACTGAATGTGGTGTGGAAGAAGGTCAAAAAGGAAGATGGAAGGTGAATCGGCTTCCAAAGGAAAGGATGAGTTAAAGAGAAATGGTGGCTAAAGTGGTGGGGCTGGACTTGGGAGAATAATAATGTGTCCAAACTGGGACACTTCTGAGATAAAAAGGGGTGGCATTCATGATTATGGAAGGACATTGGGAATACAGTAGGCTTTACTGAGCAAACCAGGGTGAATCGTCACTCTATACAAGACCTCTCTTTGATTCTTCCTATGAAAACATCAATAGAATATGTTTCTCACAAATGCCTGGGTATGATTAATATCTTTAAGTGGGAAGAAAGTACAGGTCTGCCATTAGATCATCACACCATAGAAAACAGCAGCATACAAAACAGAGGCTATTCCCAAAGAATGCAGAGAACTGGGTAACACTTAATCAACCCTGGAAGTTAGATGACAGCAATCCCAAAAATGTCATCCCTGGGAATACTGTTCAACAAAATGTCAGTATGCACATTATAAGTAAAGTGCTCACTGCTCAAACAATTTTAGGAAAGTTCCAAGGGAAAATATTAAGTAGAGTTCTTCAAAGGTGTCCTCCTTGGAGCCCTTTCTATGTGTACTGAGTTTCTGTAGGGTGATACCGTATGCAGCATTTTCCACTTTTATTTAATCAAAGAGTCTATTTTTTCCAGTTACTCATTAGGAAGCCCAGGAACTAATGTCCCATGGTGTAGGATTTGGAAAATGGTCTATGACAAAGGGATGAGTTACATTTCCAGATACAACATATATCCACAATGCTTTACCTCATAAAATCAGGAACATCAAACTAACCCTGCTTTGAAAAATGGAATATCCATTTGCTGATAAATGGAGCGGGTAGAAAGAGAACTTGGCAGGCTGCAAGGTAACTGGATTCTAATCTCAGCTCTCTCTCTCTCTTTGAAGAATCAAACCCTTTGAACCACAATATAACAGTAGGGTTGAATTCAGTGACTAACAGTCTTCTAGCTCATAAATCTTATGATTCCTACACTGCCATTAAGTATATGTAGCATTCCTTTCACTCATCAAACAAATAATGAGTGCCTACCATGTGTTGGGTACTGTGCTAAGTTATAAGGATACATGATGAGCAATGGGACTTCTCTTTCAATGCCGTCCGTTATCTTTAACCCCTGGAGATTCTCATAGGAAACAAACAAAGTTGTTTTGTTGTTGTAGTTGTTGTTTGTTTGTTTGTTTGTTTTCCAAATTTGGCATAAAACTCTTAGGCCTTGAATATATACATTGTTAGGAAAAGGTATGGATTTGGGGTATATTTGAAAGAAAATTAAAGATAATTAAAATTGATAACCCAAATTGAGAAACACTGAACTTCATGTAGAACCACACAACAAAGAAAACATCAGTTGCACATTCTATTCAAGGTATTATCTCACGCAAAATAAACAATAACCTACTTCATTCACTACAGCTCGGCTCCCTGTCTCAGGAATCTCATGCTTTGTCTGCGATGGTACTCATGGTGGCTATTACTCTGGCATTCATTTCCTCCTCCCAAATCTCACCTCCAAATCTTGGACTTCTAACTTCTTAGAAGCAGAGGGATCTGGAATATGTCTGCCTAAGCTGTGCCCTGGTCTGTCACATTTATTTAAGGTTATTAACACCCTTTTACACCAGAACTGAAGCCGTCATTTAGAATTCAAAGCACTCCCTGCCCTCTAAACTATAAAAAGGCAGTACTGCTCTTGAGCTTTCTGTAAAACTGGCACACATGATCTGTTTGCTGGGTCATTGTGTACAGTGCAAAAATCACCAGAGGAATGGATCCATCATCCCTTCCTGGCATGCAACCACACTCCGCTTCACATACCCACCATTCACCTTAGTCCTTGAGAAGTCACACTGCCATTCCCCAACGCCTGCCTCTCTCTTCACAGCACTTTCTAAAAGCAATAGCTACCCAATATCAAAGATTTGGCGATGAACTACATTTCACAGTCACTATAATGTCCTCTAATGTCATCTACCAGTGAAAGAATCAGAAGATAACACAGGGAAGCAGAGCCTATACTCTCATTTCTCTATCTCTAAAGCCACCTGACTTTTCGAAAGTTTTTAAAAGGCACCTGGGCTAAACTTTTGCAGCCAGCCCTGTGGCTAGAATATCCCCCACAGACTTTCTTTTTTAAAAAGATTTTTTTGGTATATTTATTTTATTATGGGGAGATTTTTTTTTTCTGGATAGATGTTTGCCATTTCTGGGGCTCCTTTTTGGTGACACCCAAACGTTTGATCGAATATCATTTCTGCTCTCCATACTATAACTCTAAATTATTTATTGTAATGCATGAGTCAATGAGATGACAAAATAAAACAAAACAAAAAGCTAATAGTTGTTCATCTGTGACTATAAATAAGTATATATAATTAAAAGAGAGTAAAGAACTCTTCCCAATAATTTTATTGTGGGTGAGTGAAACAAAGCCTCATATCCCCAAATGCCTATCAGCACTTCCAAACATAGTTCAAATTTGTTTTAGCCCATCTATGCCTTATGAATACATTCCTAGCACAATGGGAATCCTATTTTTCTGCCTTACCTCTGGCTCCCTGACTCCCTTTCCTCCTCTTCCCCAAGATATTGGTCTAGGGAATTGAAGTTTTAGATGTAGCTGGAGATATGTATAGATAAATAGACATAAACATACATGATACAGACACAGATGGACGTGTATGCATGTGTGTGTGTGTGTGTGTGTGTGTGTGTAGTTTTAAAAAATTTCCCTATATTAAATAAGGGATAGATATATTAGTCAATTTCTCAGATGTATATGTGCATTTGTATATATATACATATGTGTGTGTGTGTGTGTATTTTTTTTTATTACTTAATAATAGCTATCTCAATTCTGTGTTTCTATGTAGAATCGGTAGCTAAGACTTTGGAAATACACTGGTTTGGGAGTAAGAAGACAACATAAGTGTTTGCCTTGTGACCTCAGGCAAGCCACATAACCTCTCATCTTTAATGTCCTCTACTGTAAAATGAGAATAAGCTACTAATTCCTTACCACCATGCAGGGCTGTTGTAAGCAGTAAAATGAAATTATGTAAGTAAAAGTTAAGTGTTTTGAAAAGTGTAAAGTAGTACATAAATGGAAGGTGCCATTATCTTTAATCAAAACCACCAGAGAACACATGCATTTTTCATCCTTATTGCACACCATAAACAAATTTGAACTCCGAAAATGAAATCGGCCGAAAGTAAAATGTTAGGAATGACAATGAGTCATTTCCTCAACAGAGAAATTGATTTTCCATTGATGTTCTTTCCTGTTGCATGTAAAGACCTTTATCTATCAATGCCTAGATCCCTCGTTTTGACATTGGGTATAATTATGGCTGATCACATAGTCACTTGGCTCACGTTACTATCAGAGCCTGAGGCTGGCTGCTAGGGATATGCCAGGATTTATAGTAAATTGTGTTGAACCGAGGCATTTTCTTTAATTAATTAAACAAATAAAAGTGATTCTTTTCAAGAACATGATCTAAGCCTAAAGCTTCAGGTATGCCTGCAACTTCTAGTTCAAAGGTTCTAAATTTTTTATGATCACCATTTTTAAGCAATGATTTCAAACATCTAGACTGAACATTACCAGACACTCTACTTCTGCAGACAAGATCAACTTCTAGAATAATCAAAATTGCTGCCTGATCCTCCATTAAGCCTTTATATTATCTCTTATTAGCACTCAAAACTAGCTATATTGTTAATTTTCAGTTCTTGATAATTGAACTATGATTATGTGAGATGTTAACAATGAGGAAAGTGGGTGAAGGACATGAGAGAACTCTTTGTACTATTTTTACAACTCTTCAATTTTTCTGTGGGTCTACAATTAGTTCAAAATAAAAAGTAAAAATTAATATAAAATGTTACAAAATAGCATCCTATTCCCATGAGTCTGGATACGAGGCCTCTGAGATTCTAATCATTCACCTAAAGTCAATTATCATTTTTATTAATTTATAGCACCAATTTATTCTAAAGTATTTATGGCAGCTCATTTATGCAAAATAAAAGATAATCATTATAATAAAAAAAAACTTAACATTTTTACAGTAGTAACCACATGCCAGGAACTGTCTTAAGAACTTGACATAAACTCTATGATGTATGTACTATTCTAATTTCCATTTCACATGAGAAAACTGAGATGCCAAGGAGATTGGTGACTTGCTCAAAGTCACGTGTCTAGCAAGTAGGGAAATGAGAATGATACTCAGTATACAAGATGGCTTTAAAATGGCAAGGTAGAAAAAGGCAGAATCTAAGAAGGGGAACATGAAGTGAATGCAGAGGGAAGGCAAATATGGGTGTTTGACCAAAAATACAATTTTCCAAGTGCATTCAACTAAAGTCAACCATATGATCAGGACATGGGTATGCATGCTTGATCTAGGACTGGCCAGCATTTCTCCTAAGGGCCCTCAAACAGGGTGCTACTATATGCAATTTAAAGGACATTACTCTAACACTTTTTGAAGAAATCACAATGTTTTATGAGAAGAGTCTTATAACTTGACACACTATCGACAGCAATGGCTCAGCAATAAATGACTCTGTAAAAACAGTTCCATAGGTTGTCATTATTATGTGTTTCAGGAACACAGCTCTCTTCTTCTTTAACCCAATTCAGGGAAAGATTTCAGAATATATGGATTAATATTGTTTCTCTCAACTGCACTGTGATAAAAATTGGATGAAAATGATTTAGAGATTGTGCTTCTGCCAAGTTCCTAAAGGACAGGGTTCTCCTCATTTCAGTAAACACACTCACACATGCCTTTCTATTCCTCTAAAGGGGAAGTCACGCTTCTCTCACCTTATTCTCTCACACCACCAGAGCACCTTATAAAGTGAGAAACTTGATCAACCAGGGAACTAACTGGACCTTCGGGACAAGTGTATTTTCTATATAACTGAAATCTAACATTTTAACTTATTTTAGCAGTTTGATTTTTAATTGCAATGCATTCAAAATACACTGCAAATATTTTGGTTTTGATTGACTAATTATTTAAAATAATCAATTAATTAAAATTAATTATTGTTGTAAACATAAGCTTTTATAGACAACTTTGAAAGGACTGTGGGCATCTCCTTGCCTGTGGCTTTTCATGAGGAAAAATTCAACCTGTGGTTTTCTATCAGGAGAAACCCTCCTGGTAGTGATTGAAAATATGTGGGGCACTTGGGGCCAACACAATGATCAGAGCACATAACTGGCATTTTAAGAAGAGATCCAGAGATGCTAAATACCCTCTAGTGCAGGAAAATCAAAAACGATACAGAATTGTTCTGTCCAAAATGTCAACAGAGGATCCATAGAGTTACCGTCACATGCAGAATAGTGTGGCTTTTCCCACTGCAGTAACTCTCAGAGGGGGTCTCCGGCCTCTGGGCAAATGCCTCAGTGACAATGAGATCATCATTTTAATCGCCATTGGTAGACAGCTAAAATAGAACGTGTATTCGCAAGCTAAGCCAAAACTTGCCATCTTTTAATTTCTACCTGTTTGCCTTCTGGAATGATGCATCACAGGGAAATTACATACTCTTTACAAAGAATCAGTAAGTGTATTTTAATAAACTCTGACATTAATATGAAAGACCACTTTTGTGTATAGAATTTTCTTACTTTTTACCAAACTCCCTCAACCTTCATATGATGTTATTAGCAGCTCTGTCACTGCCTCCCTGTAGAAATATCTTTACTATGAGGGAATAAAAAGCTGCTTGTCCCTAAATAGCTGTCTCCCACCTTCTCCTTTGTGGTTTTCCATACCTCCTTTTTCAGAAAATCTGCTTCTCTCTACTCCCAATTGAGTCTGATGAATAAATTCTATGCTGCTTAGCTGTCTGAATACGATAAAGATTAGAACTAAAGTTGCTAGGGAAAACCAGGTAACTTAGTACAATATATCTAACCCAGAAGGAAACATGTGTGGGGTTAATGTTTTTATTGTACCCGGTGATCTCTCTCTTGCTGTCAGCTCACGCCAAGGAAAACAGAGGTAAAATTCTTTGTGCAGTTAAAAATGGGTTTCATTTTTTGGACCTACACCAGTGAGCTGGCCGTGGTTGCATTTAGTGCTGCATTGAGAGTGAATCTCAGGCCAAGTCTCACTTAAGAAAAAAAAAAATCTTAACTAATGAATGTTACTGCCTGGGTCTGAGGCATGTTGTTGTTAGTACATATGATGTGTGTTTGCTGACATTCATAAAGTGAACAGCACTTATTTGGAGTTCAAAATTCTGTTGTTAGAACTCACTAGTTGAGTGACTTTAGGCTGTCAGCATCTCTGGCCTATGATGTCCCCATCAATAAACTCAGAATAATAATAATAATAATAATAATAATAATAATAATAATAATAATAATTCCTAACTGGACTGCTTGGGAAATCAATTGAAATAACTCTTTTAAGTTTCATAAATATTTAATGTGTACCTCCTAATATAACAGATATGCTGGCATTGTGCCAAGAATAAAACAAATGATCCAAGGTCTCTGCCCTTGAGAGGCTAAGAGTCAAATGGAAAAAAACAGAAAACTGAGTAGATACTTTCAATATATTGTGGTAAAGACATTGATAACAGAATCAGAAAATGTTATGGGACTCTATTAGAATGATTTCTGCGGCCGCTGATATAAACTCTGAGAGAAACTGGCTTTGACAATAAGAAAATCTATTGTCTTAAATAACAACCACTGCTTGGACTATTAATTCAGGGGCTCAACAATGTCTTCCGGGACCAGGCATCTTTACATCTCTGCCCTCCTGTGCATAGCAGTGCCTGCATCCCAAAGCCACATAACCTGAAGATCACACAAGGGATCCTGGCAGCAACCAAAACAAAACCCTTCCTTGTTCACATACCTCTTCCTATATCTCATTGGCCCCAGTAGATTGAAGCTGAGATATTTCTGAACCAATAGTCTATAAAGGAAATTGAATTAGCATAATTAACTGTTATGAATAATGTGAAGTGGGTAATAATAATAATATTCACTTGAGATTCTAAACCAGCCTAAAAGAGGTGTCCTGGGAGTGGAGGGATAATTTCCTGAAGGACATTGATCCAAGTTTTTAAAGGATGAGTATGAATTAGCCAAAGGAAAAAGAGGAGGATGAACATCTCAGACAGGAACAACATGATCACCATTGTAGAGACAGATCACTACAGGGGCAACCAGTAGAGGTAGCACTTACTATAGCTATGGATTTCCTTGATGCTTGTTGATTGAAATCTATCTATGAAATAAAGAACTGTCATGGTCTTAAGATATTGTTAAATTAATTTCAACACATTTTTCCCCTTAGTTCATGTTTCTTTGAAATAAAATGTATAATTTCTCTAAAAAGTTTTTATTTCTACTTCTTAGATATCATAGCTATGAAAAATTGTGTAATTCTTTGTGCATATTAGACATTGAACTCAATACATATGAAATGAACTACATAGAATATCTACATAGACAGACATGGGATGTCTATACAGAGGGAAAAGTGGGGATATGTTATTCCAAAGGCCATATGAAGCAGCCAAATACAGCTTTAAAATGCATTTCAGAATGAAGAACAAAATTACGTCCCTGTTACTAATGCTATAACTAATTCTTCTTAGCAATATTAATGGAATAGATAACAGAATAGGGAAACTCAGAGCATGTCCAGGGGAGAGTTGAAAGTAAATGGCAAGGGTGACAATGTCACATTAACTCCCACTGAAAGTTTGGATTGATCATTTAATCATATAAACTACATTTTGCAGTATGGGCACAATCTATGATTCATTTTGCTTTTTGAATCATATGGAATGGGAACAGAAAGCAAACAACTCAGTGAAAATTTTCTAAGAGATAGAAAAAGGAGACAGCCTTTCTAGGAGAGACATAGGCATACTCAGGAAGCAATTTCCTCTAAGCAATTTCTAAATATTAAAATCTGAAAAAATCAGGATATATTTAGCCTGTGAAATACTGTTGTGGTATGATGTGAATATAGCCATTTCTTTAGGATCCATGGTAAAAGAGAAAAAAGAAAATAGCTATGTTATGATGTCTAGGTATGTAACAGAGTGGAAAGAGAAAGTAATTCAAAATACAATACCTCTTTGTTGACAGACAACATACAGTAAATATATTTAAAAATGCATTGCAGTTCCTCTCTCTTTAGCATTTAAATTGATTCACCAGTTTACATTTACTCCCTACCTTCCCATCAAACATAGATAGGAAATTCTGATTAGAATAAGTCTCTATTTTTCTCTTTTGGATTCCCTCATTGCCAAACATTATTAAAGTTTCACCTTTAATTTCACTGCAAGACGTCTAAATAAAAAGGAATGAGGAACTTGGCTATAGAAACTCTCAAATTTAATCTCCTTTGCAGTCTGAATTCTGTAGTGTGAAAAGCAGCCTGATCTTATTGGCACTTTCAACTGCAATGTCAGGTTCATTTCAAAACTTAAGACAATGTATGTGTCATCACCACACTTCTTTCGGTAAGAACACTGACACCAAACTGCTACCAGCTGGTGTTCTGAAAAAGAGAGCTTGCTGGAAATGAAAATTCTCTCCTCTAAACCTAAATAACTCATCTCACATATTATGTGTCTTCTGTTTCTGCAAGAGTGCACTATTGCTTTCCACTATTTGATCTTTTAGTAATCCATCTAGGTACCAATAAAGGAATAAAAGAATATTTACTCACTGCTTGCTTCTGGAAAGACAGTGATATATTCATGGATTTCAAGAATAAGTTCCCCAGCAGGAAACTAAAAACAACAGATTAGAATCGATATTACTGCTGATTCTGACTAAGAGTAAGACATGCTTTTCACTGTTCTAGTCTACTTCTGTTTTACACTCACATTATGAGTCTGTTTTTTCCTAGAACACAGGCTCGCTTCTTCCTCGAACAGTGTTTCTCAATGTCTGGTCCCTGGTCGGAGCAGCATCATGAGCATCATCTGGGAACTTGTTAGAAATACAAATTCTGGAGCCCTACTTTGTCCTATAGAAACTGGAGTGGGAGCCAGAAATGCGTGTTTCTATAATCCCTTCAGGTGATGCTGATACACATTATAGTATAGGACACTTATCTAGAACAAAGGAGTCAGAGCAACATGTTCCCCAAATGCTTCAGATACAATTTTCCCAAACAAATCATTCCCTTAACATCCAAAAGAAGTCCGTTCCTCTTGTTCTTATTCAGAAACATCTAATACACTCTGGAATCCACTATAAAATGAAAATATGAATAACCTAGTTCTCCCCTGAGAATCGTAAAATGTTGACCCAATTATTGGAAAACAAGACTCAGGAGGATGGCATAAATTACTGGTATTGCCTAACTGGGAAAGAAATGGGATTCAATACTTTTTTTTTTTTTTTTTTTTTTTTTTTTAATGTTTTGAAAGGGAAGACAGAAGAAGTATATTGAAGAAGCCCTTCGGATATTACCAAATAATTCATAAATAGTGACAGCTGTTCAAAATATTGAATGAACTCTCGGGAGACACTCTATCAATTCTTCCTTGGAAGAAGATTCTTTAGATATTATTTATCAATATGGTGTAATTGAATTGGATCCTGTATCTCCTATAAGAGTGGACCTGCTAAATACTTTCCAAGCATCCCTGTCTTAATCTCAAGGATCCCTGAGGTGTACTATAACCAACTCTGTGACAAAGATTCCTGGGCAAGTATTTACTGGGGAGAAATGCAAGGGAACCGCTGCAAGGGTCAGAGAGAGAGACAGAAAAGGGAAGGAGGCTGATAAGGGATGTGTGATTTAATAAGTCAGCACTATGAGTAAGTGAAGATTCATCTACAAGAAACAGTAGAACATAATCTCAAGGTTATTCCATCTCAGGAACAAGGGACCTGGATCTATACACCAACTCTCAATCACTGGTGGAAGGAAGGTGCTCCCTGGGATTGCTAATTCCCTGGTTCTTCTAACTGCATATGTGGGCACAAAAGGCCAGAGAAATTTCTTAGGCATGATGATGCATATGGTATCAGTTGGAATTTCAGACCGACATGCACAGAAATGTTAAATATTAATGGCCAGGGGATCAGGGCAGGAAAAGACAGTTCATGCTAAATCTGATTATTCCAGAAAAGTATATATCCAAATTTGCATTGCAAATATAAAGGGCATGTCCATGTTTGTTCTCCTGTCTTTTGATCCCTCTAAACATTTGGTGACATAGTTCTAAGATTCCCAAACTTTATGCAAAGGAAAATGTGGGAGGTTTTCTACTAGAAAAAGAAACAAAAAATAATAATAGTAAAGTAGAAAATGATACTTTCTTTACAAAAAAAAACATATTCTAATTACTATCCCTTCCAAAATGCACATCTTAATTAACTGCATACTTTTTAAACCAAGATGCCACTACTTAAAACTTTTAGAACATTTGTATTTGAAATTTATTTTTGAGGATCTTTGTTCTATGTGGTGACTCTTTAATAGGTTGATTCACTGCAAGAATACTTGTGTGGCAAAGAATACTTGATGAATAATATATTCCTCATTCTTCTTAAAATAAAATAAATATTGTGCTGAAATAGCAGAGGCTCTTATAAGAAAAAGAAAAATATACAGAGAAGTAAAGCAGTACTCCTTGACCAAGATGAGACACAGCATGATCAAAGAGTTTAGAAAATAATGACCTGAAAACAAAAAAGATGTTCTATTTAAAATTCTTACAAATCACAAAATATTCCAATAAATAACTTATTTTAAAGGAGTTTGACCTTATTCTCATAAGTGAGCCAAAGAACAATTCTTGAGACTTAAAGATAAAAAAACAAATAAGCCAAACAAAACTTCTGACTTTAATCATAGATTTATTTATGATAATCAAAAATTTAATCCACTCAAGTAAATAATTATTTTTAAATGCCATTCACCAATTAAAGTCATCCTTAAAAAGGTACTTATGGTGTTAGAGGATACAAGCACATGCCATTTTAGTCAAGATTAAAGGTCACATTTTGGGATTGTTCAAGGTTAATGATGCAAGACAAGAACTCATAGAAAAATGCTTCTGAAATGAAAAGCAAAGTCACCTTAATGATGAGAAATCATTTTTAATGCTTTCTGTGCAAACAGGAAAATGTTTGCATGGAGACGTTCCAGCACAACTATGAGAAATAAGAAACTGTATGCAAGAGGGTGTTGCAGCAACACAGAACTCCTAACTCCATGTACCTGTCAACATATAAACTTTGTTCTTCCTGATATACCCTACTCTTCGCTAGTGTGGTATTCGCTTCCTGAAAGTGTAGAATGTATACTGGATTATCCCTAAATAAAGGTGTTTAATAAAATATACTTTTTTTTTTTCAAGACAGTCTATTTAGAAAATTATGGAGCAAAACATGTAGTGACTGCTCCAGCAGGCAGGGTGGTGTTTACCCAATGACCCTGTGGTGTTACCCACTTTGCATTATGGAGACATCAAATATGATAAATAGTGGTCACTTGCCAGCTGCTGGGAATGCCCTGGCATGGGGATTTTCCCAACATGCTCTGGGAAGATGTCACATAGTGGTAAACATTCATCAATTACCAGTGAAACCTAGAAACAGTGAACCAGTTACCTGTTGGAAAAATGAAGTTTAAAACACAATGAGTTAACCTGATAATCTAGGGGGAAAATATGTTGGGCTTGAGTTTTCAGCACACTCTATTTACTTTCAAATGCCCCCTTTGAAATACAGGAAACATACCTGTCAATGAGACAAGAAAAACCTATGTATGCTCCATATTCAGTAAACTTCTATTCATCCATACTAATGATAAGATGTTGTGCAGAGAAGAGAAATCAAAGCAGATCCACTGACCAAAGCATTGGAAATCATATTCTAAGTCAGAATATTCATTCATGTAATCTATTATATAATTTTCTTCCTGAAAATAAATATTACCAAGAAATTGTTTGCCATAAACACAGGCCGAATGAGAAATAAGGAACTTCAGTGAGATTGATCGGACAGTGTCACTAATAAATCAGAGTAGAGAATGGGTCAAAGTACATCATAGAGATAGCTGCAGAAATTCATAGATGATCACTTGGATCTTAAGTAGTCCAAAATACATCATATTCTTAAACTAACCCACGAGTTTTAGAAACATCAAATTGCTATTTGCAGTTACTTCCTGGCTTCAATGTAACGTAGATCATGTATATCTGAAGTTTCCAAGCTTATAGTATGAAAGACCTTCTGGGAAGAGAAATATATCTTCTTAGTGGCACAAGAAATGCCCAACAAGACACCATCCAGAGTCCAACAGAGTCTTGATTATATATGTAGGAATCCTTTGGCTCAAAATCTGAATGAGATGTAAATATTTGCAAGGATATTGAATGTTCCTTTGCTATACATGATACCTAAAGTGAATTAATATAGGCAAGTCTAAAAATAGGGGACAAAGCAAATTACAGCAAGCCTCAAGTCTGATTAAATCTAAGATGAGGGTTTTTTTGTTTGTTTAATCAAAAGAACACATATCTTTTGGTCTTATTCATTCAGCTCTGAATAATTATGAAATAAAAAAGTTCATGAAACAATTAACAAACTCAGAGTGATGAAAAGTAAACTACCAAAAGCTACAAGAAAAAAAAAATCACCAGAGACAGACACTCTTTTTTTCTCTTCAAACATTTAAAAGAGTGTCAACAATTCTGTCAAGTCCTATAGTTATGGAAAGACTATAATATGTGGAAAGTCAAACAGAAATATTTTTCTGCAAAACTTACATCATCAATCATCCAAAATCTCAAAGAAGCTGAACTGTGAAAAGTGCAGCCAGACCACATTTTCAGTTTCTCACTGGACCAAAGAACTGCTTCAGCTACCAGGAGGCCAGCATGTTCTCAAGACCATGACCATAGCTGTTGTCCCACAAATGGTGATGGAGTCATCCAGATATTTAAAAACCATAAAGACTGTAGAACTGATATGAACCAACAGTAATTCCTACTTATCCCCATAGAAATTGGGAGTGCAGATCAATGCTGACAATTAGTTATTTCATAGGAGAAAAAAAAAATAAAACTCTATAACCACTGTAAAATGGCAAAGTCAATACCTCCATAAAAACAGTTCTGCACCCAAATTCAATGTGAGGGTGTGTAAGTGTGCAGTTTTCCTAATAACATACCAAGCAATTCACCAGCACCAGCTCAGTGGCCTACCATTCAGTTCAATTCTGACATTGTCTACACAGAGATAGCATCAGATTTCAGAGATAAAGGGCTCAATCCCATAAGACCACCCTCTACCTCAGACAGCAGTCACAAACACAGGTTGTTTCCTGTGCTTTCAACCAATTGGCTATAAATCAGAAGGTGCCAAGACCCCTCCTTGGGCTCCATTAATTTACCAGAGCAGCTCACAGAACTTGAGAAACCTATTTTCACTTACTAGGTGCTAGTTTATTAGTTTATTATAAAAGGATGTAACTCAGAAGCATGGAAGAGATGCATAAGGCAAGATATAGAGAGAAGGCATCGAGTTTCCATGTGCCATTCTCCCCAAATTTCCACATGTCACCAATTGGGAAGCTCTCTGGACACCATCTTTTGGGTTTTCATGCAAGCTTCATTATAGAAATATCATTAATTAAATCATTGGCCATTGGTGACTGATTCAACCTCCAGCCCCTTTTCCGCTAGTAAAAATCAGGGGGTGGGACTGAAAGTTCCAACCTAATCTTTCTGGTTGCCTCCTCTGGCAACTGGCCCCCTCCCTTAGGTGTTTTCCAAAAGTCACCTTATTAACATAAACCCAGTTGTGGTAGAAAGTGGCTTGTTATAAATATAAGACACTTATTTCACCTTTATGAAAGTGATTTCAGGAACTAAGGACAGGAGAGCAAACATTATAACAACAGATATCCCCATTGCACTTATTGCTTAGAAAATTCCAAAAATTTTAGAAGTTCTGTGACAGAAACAAGATGAAGACCAAATATACATCTCTCATTATAAATCTGAATATCGCAATCTGCAAATCTGTAAGATGCACAACACAAATTATAAAAGAAGTCCCTAAACCTATGGACATTTTATGCCACGACAAATCTCCAATACCTGCTATGAGATGACAGTTATTTGTTATTGTGTCTCAACCAAACAAATGATCTTGTTTCCACAACTGGAGGTTGAAAGGAAGAAGAGTATGGTTATTCTAACCCTCATTATTATTTTCATTTATAAAAGAATGATTTTTGTACCATTCCCCCAGGACAGAGCACAGTAATAAATATGCATTACAAGTAAAATAAGCTTACGGCTTATTTTGAATGATTATGTGCCAGGCACTTTACTAGTTACTCTTATTTAACTAATTTAACTTTCACGCTCTGAATGTGAGAGGTAGCTTTTGTTATCCTGACTTTTCAGCTAAAGAAAAGAATGCTTCCATAGTTAAAACTTTTCCTGAGATCATATAGCAGATGAGTAGCAGACTTGAAATTCTAATCTGTCTGATGCAAAAACCCAGGTTTTAAACCTTTATACTACTCTTCATGAATTCAAAGGAAAGCAATACAAAAGCAATTTTATTTGCCTCTGTTCATAAACTGCATATGTTACCACAATTCAAAAATCATTCGGTAAAATTATTTTAACTACTTGATCAAAAAGAGCTGTAGCTAATACAATCTGTTCCTGCTCTCTGTTTAATTAAACCACCACCTGGTTTCATGAGGTTACCAGTTATATCACTTGACAAAATGTCTATTTGTAGTGGTAAAGTAGTGATAAATAAAAGAAGGAAGGACTAAGGGAGAGAAGGAGGAAGAAAAGAGTGAAGGAAGAAAGGAAAGGGAGGGAAGGAGGAAGACAGAGGAGGAAGAAAGGAAGAGAGAGAGGGAAGGGAGGAGAGAGAGAGAGAGAAAGAAGAAAGGAAACAAGGATATGTATTGCTGAATATCAATGCTGTGTGGATGTTAATATCCATTCTGTATCCACTTTGTAATTTCCTTCTGCTCTATGACTTCCTTCATTCCATAAGTCAAAACATTTCACTCCATACGCCAAGAGCATTATAAATGGTACTTCTTATGACAGAGTTGATTAATAGACATATTCGCTATTCTTCCAAGAGACTGAATTTTTAACTGTAGGATAAAGGTTTTAAATGTCACTTTTCTCATTTCCATGTGACTTACATATTTCATAAATCACACTTCATTTTGAATAACCATTGTACTAGAAACTTGATGATGAAGGAAAGACACCATTGTTAATAGTTTTGTAAATCTTTACAACTTATATTTAGAAATGGTTCTCTAGAAATGTTGGTATGTCTAGAACTGATTCCCATTTAATGTTATATAAATAAAAAGATATAGCTTAGTATTTTTTTTAATTTTTAATTTGGAGGCATCTGCAGCCCAGAAATCTTTACAAAGTAGTATTTGCTAATAATATATAAAACCACATTACATATCAACCTCAAAAAAGGAAAATAAAACTTTTTTTTGTATTAAACTGAGACTATCCAGGCAATTTCTGTATTCTATGTGTTTCCAGGTTCGCTGTAATGCATTTAGGCAGAATCAAATAGTGCTCTTTTGTCATGAAGTATGTGGCCCCATATTAAGTCAAGGCAGCTTACTCTGCAGCAGCATGTCACTTGAATTAAATATAAATATTTAAGGTTTGGAAAGTGTTTCTTTCCCTCCTTCAGGAAAATCATGTCATTTGGCAGATATCACTTTAAAAATACTCATGTTCCTTTACATCATACCTCGGTCATTCTGGCAGACAGCCTTCAGGATGCGATGTCCCGGGCCACATTTTCCATGGTCAGCGATACAGATCCCTTCAGATGCCAGCCATCGATAACACATTGGATCCTCACAGGGAACAGATTCCACCAAATGAGGGCAATACCCCGCAGGCCCTGTGGACTCCATGAGGACATGGCGCCATCTCATTCTAAATCCTTAAAAGAGAAAGAACAAATTTCACAGGATTCCATCCTCATCTGGCAAAGGAAAAGCAGCTCTGAGGAAAGAGATGAAATTTTCATGAGAAAAACTATAGCTCTAAAGCATGCATTATTCTTATGTATTTTATTTCATGGAAAATGGAGAGAGATGAAAAGGAAAGAAAAAAGTGGGAAAGGACTAGAGCAGGAAGTCTGTTGTCCGAGAGTTTACGACCTAGGAATTGGAGAAGTCAGATGATCAAAAGAAATAACAAGTAGCACATATCCTATGTCATCAATAAGCAAGTAAAAATAAATGGAGACTCATACAAATAGCCCAAACATAGATAAATCCACATTTTCTTTTTTCTGTAGTTTTTGACATTCTTGTTACTCTGTATTAAGTCAAAATACATCTGCACTTTGGCATATCCCTGATACCTGAGCATTCACAGCTCTGTGTCCCAACATTTCCAGGTTAGCCTGCCTGTGAAGACAGTATCTATTTGGACCACAGTACCTACCCTGGCTAGACATGGGTCCTCGG
The DNA here is from genome assembly GCF_014176215.1 of Rousettus aegyptiacus. Lineage (NCBI taxonomy): Eukaryota > Metazoa > Chordata > Mammalia > Chiroptera > Pteropodidae > Rousettus > Rousettus aegyptiacus. The sequence goes on from NW_023416295.1 coordinate 74,096,995, forward strand.
TTATTATTCAGTTAAAAAAAAAAGTACTGGGAAACTAGGGCCCAAAATCCCACCATAATTAGGGTACAGATGGGCCTTAGATGCTATAAGCATGTAAGGATAAACTCAGTATCACAGGAATCAAGCAGGTATAAACTGATGAAAATGGATAAACCACAAGACTGTAGGGAGTGGTGGGATCTGTGATGAGTTGGAGAATGTGTGCCTGCTCTGAAATGGTAAGTTATTCTTCACTTTCCATTGACAGTTGCCATGAAAGAATGTGAACTCTCTTTTATCGAATCTTCTGGTTTGGCTAAGAAACCAGAAATCCAAATTATATTTTGTTTTCATATAAAATCTATTTTTAAATGTTGAAAAGTATTATTTTTTTTTTACCAGGAAAAAAAAAAAAAAGCTAAAACGATAAGTGACTGAGAACTAGATAAAACCCTTTAGCATGAGTTTTCAGTCTGTGGTCCTCATGATAGATCACTTCTAAAGGCTATGCCTAGTTTCCATGGATCTCATATTTTATATTCCATTCTTTAATACACCAAATTCAATCGATTCATTTCCTTTTCTTTAAAAATAAAACTAATCATATTGCATGGTAAAATTTTAAGAAATTGTTCATTTATTCCTTGGGGCAAGTAAAAAAGATAAGTCCTTGATAGAAAGATAGCATAAGGACATTAAATTCCCAGAATGTGAGTTAGATACCCCACAACCCTTCCAACAAGAGAAGGTGAAAAGAACAAATTAGGAAGCATGGGAGGTAACAATTCAGGTATATGTCTCCATAGTTTTTCCAGCTGTGTCTATTTTTCCACCAATAGTAATGAAATAAAAAGGTTACAAAGCTTAAGGTGTAGCTGGCAAAAGACTGGCTCCTCTTAAAATAGCACAGCCAAGAAGGCTAGAACAAATTGACACATGGTTTTAGACCACAAGAGGGAGCCAAGCTTCCTTAGAATACTGCAGGGCTGGGAAAGTATTTTATTTATTCTATATTATTTTTTAATTTTTCTATTATAGCTGACATTCAGTATTATTTTATATTAGTTTCGGGTGTAAACCATAGTGGTTACCCATTTGTATAATTTACAAAGTGCTCACCTCAGATTGGCCTAGTATACACCTGGCATCATATACAGTTGTTACAGTATTATTAAGTATATTCCTTATGCTGTACTTTACATACCTATGGCTATTTTGTAACTACCGCTTTGTACTTCTTAACCCCTTCACCTTTTTCACCCAGCCCCCTAAACCTTAAACAATCATAAGTTCTTTATTTAGGTTCTCTTGGTCTTGGGTTAACCTATAACCTCCCTTCACAAGAGACTCTCAGACTCTTACTTTAAAGATCGGCCACTAGTTGAAAGCCATTATTTGGCTAATCAGACACTACATTCTCATGGCATTAAAAATATTAAGATCACGGTGATTAAAATAATAGATGATTTCTGCCTGTTTCATACCTCTGAATATATGTATGTATGTATATATGTATGTATATTATTATTATTATTATTATTACTTGGGCCACCTTGAGTAAAGACACCGGAAACATGCAGGGCTCTAAACTATACTCAAACATCAAACTGTAATGACCAACGAGCTCTCACTGCCACACACTCTGGATGACCTCTATTCTTATATGTAGTGCCCATATGCTGCTTATTTACTGTCTTATGTTTGTGCTTGTTTAGTTTATAGCTTTGAGCAGGAGGTGCCATGGGTCTTCATGATTTATGTTGTTTGACCATCAGCTCAGAACCTTAGCAGTCTTTAACTGAGGGACTCTGAGTGTCATATACCTACAGCTTAATGCCACAGAGGGGCATGTGTACTTTTCCTCTATAAATTAAGTTGCATCCATCTCCCCATAAATCTATAGATTACATCTCCTCAGTCAATAAATTCTTCAGTCTTTTATTTGTGCTGCCCTTGTCCTGACTCTAACTAGGATCAAATCAAAGCACAAGCTCAGCATAAAACAAAAACCTTGGATTCTCCTGTTAACACTTAACTTTAATCACACATCAGTGTTCATGGCTGCAATAGATATCAGGCTTCCCCTGGGTGCTTCTGTTTTGAAAGATACACACTGCGAAGTCCACAATGTCTGGGACCAGCCAACCACTTACCTTCATTTACTCAATTACATATTAATCAAATATCGTCATTCCATAAACATTAACTGCCATATGTAGATCACTATAATGTACTATAGGAAGCCACAGGAGAAAGACGAAACATAAATCGAATCTTCACAGAAAATGTAGTCTAACCAGGGAAAAGGCACGTGCATTAATTAAGCACTACTGTATACCAAGAATGTGACAACCACTTTACTTATATTACCCAAAATTAATAAATCCTTAAAACTATTTCATCAGTTACTATTCTCATTTTACATATGTGAAAACTAAGGCTAAAAGATATTTTATCGTTTCTCCAAAAGCACGTTACTGATGAAATGAATGTGCATGAAATTTAGCTGCAGTCTTTCTAAGTTGTTACCCACTCACCAGAAAGTATTCAAGGCAGTTCTTGGGTACAATGTGCTCTAGCCCCACTTCATACAGTGGATCTGACAGGTACCATGTTTCGTCTCCCTAACCTAAAAACGTACAGATTAGAGTGGCATTTCAGCCAATGGATAGCAGGAAAGAGTTATAATAATCACTTCCTGACCACAGATTTGGTGCATCTTTAGGAAAACTAATATTTGTAGGTTTTTATTTTTTCTATAAACCTAAGGATTTAGTATATAGTCTACCAGTTAAGTGTATATTATACTGAAGATAATTCCAAAAGAGCGAATCATGGGTTGAGGCAGAAAAAGAGACGAAACACAAACAGCAGAATGATCAATATCTTTTTAAGTAAAACCATGAAAAAATTAAAGGAGGTTCAGGAGGGTAAATCCAGGTCAGAGGATTGTATTTCTTTATGTGCTAGTGGCCCAAAAGTGTCTACCTAAGCTTCCACAGTGCTATCCATGGCCAACGCTGTCTCTATACTAACTCCACTGGGACAGACTTGAAGCAAGATCCAGCAGGCTGACCAAAGATGACAGGAGCTTATTCCCTCTTAAACATTCCACTTGTCTTTATTTCTGGCAGCCTGGATGCTGGGTAACAATGCTGAGTCAAAGAACTTGAGCAGACTAAATCTTTGATTCCAATGCTAGAGATCAACCACTATTCTTGCAGGGGTAGCATTTTATAGTGTCATTATTAGTTTTCACCCTGTTGTGAATACACAAAAGAAGAAGACTCATTGATAGGGTAACCATGAGCATGAGGACTCAATTCTTAGAATGAAAAGTCAGTACAGCGCCTCATCAGTCCCAAACACAAAGCTGTCTCTTAGTACACACATATTATCTGTGACAAAGCAAAATAATTTTATATACTTCTCATTAAAGGTGGATTTATCTAGCAGATGAGGATAGAAAGTGGAAATTTTCCCATTATTACATAAGATCAAAAATATGTCACTATCTCCCTACTTTAGTGTGTTATCTAAATTGATTTGTTTCCAAGTATAAAAGACTTTCTTTGTAAAGAGTGTCACAGCTTCTCAGTTTCAAAATGCCTTTTCCTATGGAGACTTTGGCACTTTAGGTGTTTTGATGAGGACTGTGCAGGGGAGGAATGGGATTCCCAACCTCCTACCACATAAGCAATTATCTACTGTGACACCATCCCGGGAGACTTCCGTCACTTCCTCTTCAGAGCAACTTCAATAGGCAAGGTTGCCTTTAGGAAATATGTCTAAAAGGGATGAGAATGTTGTATAAATACATGTCTATATATCAAAAATATTTTTAAAAAATGCATTGCACCTCTATGTAGAGTTCATTCATCAGCAATTTTTCAAGTTACTTCTCTTTCATCTACCTCTAATTATAAGTCTCTGGGAATGCATGAAAGATAATGCAATGAATGATAAAACCTGATCCAATTTAAATTCCTCTGAAAGGTGTTCTAGCTTCACTTGACAAGTACCAACCTGCCGAGCACTGTTCCCCTTGTCTGCCTGTCACAGACCTGATGAAAGGTGCGAAGGCTGTGGACAATGGCTGACTTCATAATGTACTCTGAATGGCTGACAGCCACCAACCTTATTCCTGATTGAATGGTGCATGCCTAAGAACAGCCATATAAGGATAATTTCTATAATAACTAATTACTTCTATTAGATAATAAAACATTTACTGCTTTTCCATCCTTTTCTACTTTTTTTTCTCTTAAACATGAACAAATGGAACACCATAACCACCAAAGCTATAATACAGTGACTAGGAAAAAGACTATTGAGGAGAAAAAGTAATTATGTTCTACTTTCTGCAGTTATTTTCTTGCTGCTGTTATCGGCTTGTTTTTCCCTTAAATCTTCCAATATATATCCCATATGACCATATACATATTTTATATATATAAAATATATATATTACATATCCAGGTTCATATATAAATAGATGATAGATAGATAGATAGATAGATAGATAGATAGATAGATAGATAGACAGACAGATAGATGGACAGACGGATAGATAGATAGATAGATAGATAGATAGATAGATAGATAGATAGATAGAATCTAAGAGATAACTATCCTAGATTTTTGCTAGTAAGTCTACTGTATTTTGTTAGAGCAGAGAACTCAAATGTGAAGCTAAACATTCAAGTTTACATTCACAGCTCTCCTATGTTTAATGCATTAGTCTATGCACTCCAGCCTTCATGGATTTCTAAACCACATTCGGTTTGTGCCAGTCAGTAACTCTGGAAGAACTCACGGTAGCACCATGAGACAGACCGAGACTGAGAGGCTCTCAGATCTCATGCTCACTATTTTGGTAGAAATAACAAGATTACTTACTGTCATCGTAATATGCTTGGACTTCTGGTAGGCACAGAATCATTTACCTAGAAGGAAACCCCATTCTTTATTCTTCCCAAGAGAGATTACAGGCAGGTGGTCCTGGCAGGTCTTAGTAAGACCTTAAAAATGGAAATTCTCTCTGCTCTAGGTGGAAGTATTTATAAAATCGCAAACTCTCAGACCTGAATAAAAATACTCTCTCCAGTCTGCGATTACTTAGTGCCTAAAGCAGGTATTTAGCCTCAGTGTGGGCCTTAAAAAACAGAGACTAATTCTTATCAATCCCAGCAGGCCCCTAAACTCTGCAAAAGTTCTACTATCTCCACCCTTTCCTGAAGCGCCAAAGGCTGAGGCACTCTGAAAAATTTGAGGGAAAAGCACACATCCCAGTTACTTGGTACTCTTAAGCTGATTTTGGTACACTCTCCCTTTATCACACACTGCAGTCTACTTTCCCTCTCACTTCAAAATCAAAGCACCAGTGTTAAGATACATCCCATACCACATCTCCTACATCAGCTCAAAGATTAGCTTCAAGACTAATGGTTCCCACTGGCCAATGTGGTACACGTGGCAGAGGACTTCTCTGCTAACCTCAGGGCTAAACTTGTGTCTTGATCCAAACTTTTAATGGAGGAATCACTAAGGAAGCCTAGCGTTTGAAAGAACACTGGACTGAGGAGACAGAAATCAAGGTTCTTAGTGCTGGCGCAGCCATTATTAAGTCACTGCAAGATTTAGGACAAATTGCTTTACTTCTCTACATTTTAGTTTGACATTTTACAAAGTGTTGTATCCTTGTTAAGCCTAATTACTGATGCAAATTTAGGCAATATATTGGTTTCCTAAATGCTAATGCAAGTTTAGCCAGTATATCGGTTTCCTAGGGCTGCCAAAACAAAGTCGCACAAACTGAGTGACGTAAAACAAACAAACAAACAAACAAACAAACAAACAAAGAAAACTCAAAATCGAGGTGTCAGTAGATTTTGTTTCCTCTGAATGCTTTAGGGAAAATTAGCTTCCGTGCCCCTCTCCTGGTTTCTACTGGTTGTTGACAATCCTTGGCAATCCTTCGCTTGTAGAGTTATCACTGCTATATCTACCTCTGTCTTCTCATGACCTACACCTTGTGTATACTGTGTCTCTGTATCATCATGTGCCACTCTGTGTGTTTCTCTGTGCTCAAATTTCCTCCTTTGGATAAGGACACAGTCTTTGGAATGGGGTCTACTCTAATCCTATGCGACCTCATCTTAACTTGATTTACAATAATCAATTTCCAAATAAGGTCGTATTCACACGTACCTGGAGCTAGCACTGAACAGATCTCTTTGGAAGACACAATTCATCCCACAAGGGCTGATGTCTAATAAATGCTAGGTATATTTTCAGGAGTTGACTTCTATAATAGGGGAACAGGAGCGAAAGAGGAAAAGGTTTGGCTTAAAAGCATCTTGAACAAACGGATAAACAGAGGGGTCAGAACGTTGTGAGTTTCCCAAATGAGTTCCATGGACGAGTTCTGAGTTATGTGGAAAAGGAAGACTTAAATGAAAGTTAAAAGAACAATTTTTCACAGAGTTTTACGAAAAGTTGAGCTCAAGTGACAAAAAGCACAACACAGAATTAGGAAAAAAACACTCTCTGAATTTCTGTAGAGATTCTATGGTCCAGAACAAAGGGAACAAAGCATTTAATAAACACCTATTAAGTCTGACCTCAGCATTGGTTTTCCCTTCTTGTAGTATCAGCACCTTATTTTTTTCTTGAAGGAGCCACCCGTCCTTCACTCTCACCCTGTGAGGCTTGGCAGAGCTATCCCTCCACTGGTGGTCACACGCCAAGGATCTGTCTGCTTCAGCCTCACATCCCCAAATCAGAGTGACTGGGTCAAGGAAAAGTACATGACACATATTAGCCAATGAGATTCAATTCCAGGAATCTTTCTGGAACTTTTAGGAAAGACATTTCTTTTTTACTTTATATACTATCTAAAAAGGAATTCATTTACTTACTTATTACTTATTGTGAGACTTTTAAAATCAACTCTCTTAACAACCTTCAAGTATATGATATTGTTAACTATAGTCACCAAGCTGTATATTAGATCCTCAGAATAAATTAATCTTATAACTGAAAGTTTATATCCTTTGACCAACATCTCCCCAATCTTCCAATCCCCTAACTACTGGTAGACACCATCCTGTTTCTATGAATTCGTTATACACACACCACACACACACACACACGCACACACATATATTCATTCCACATATAAGTGGATCTAAGAACGAAGAAAATAAAAGATCTTTACCATTATTCTCCAATTTGCAATTTGTAGGCCATGTCAATGTTATTTTACACCTGAAAGTTTAAATGAAACTGAGAGACTTTCACAGTTTGCCCTATTAAAATTATAAATGGAGTTTTATGTTACAGATTATTTGGATGAAATCATTGTGCCTAATTTTTTGTTTTGTTTTAAATCAAATGTCAATTGAATAAAATAATGTTTGAATGTTATGTTGCTTTAAAAAAAAAAAGAAACATTTATCACTGAAGTGATTTAGAACTTTTGCAACCAATTCTAAGAAATAGACATTTCAAATCAGTGTCTCAAATAGTTACAACAATTTGTTGTTGCCCTGTTATTTGTCAGATGAAAAATCACTAAAAAGTATATGTTAGCTAAACGTAAATCTACCAAAATGGAGGATACACGGTAAATTTAGCAGTAAAAAAAAATTAATGCTGATCTTTATCCCATAGAGAGGGCCTGTCTTATAATGAACAGAATTCAGAGAAAGGTATAACCAAGAGATGAAGTGATTAGAAGATGTTAAAGAGAAAAGGAATATAATATTGTAGAAACAAGATCATAAAGAGAAAGAAAAAGAATGAGAAAGACTAATAACTTGAAACCTCACTGATACTTTTGGATGCAGTCCTACTTTCCCTTCTATTTTGTAATCATATGTGCCAATAAATTCTCTTCTGAATTGTATTTCTGTCACCTGTAACCAAAAGTGTCCTAAATAATATAAGGCCCATTTGGCCTGGTGCAGGTTCTACAGTTTTGAAAACAAAGGAAATCGACATTCAATGGAGCAAAGTTGCACCAGCACAAACAGCCATGGCCTCAGTGGCTGGGATAGCAGCTTAAGTCCAACCAGCTTAAGTCATTTTCTAGACAGAGACCTTCGAACAGAGTGACACAGGTCGAACATAACAGGTCTGGTTCTAACAACATGTAAGTCACCTGGGAAGTCTCATATGCAATTACAAGAGACTTACGAGGTCCAATTATACACATGACCATGGATTGTTGTTATTACTACTAATGAGAAATTATTTGTGTCCATAGCCGAAAAGACACGAGCGATATTCTGGTTACATGTCCGATAAGGAAGTAACACTAGCCCTTTAGCCACCCCAGGTCCCATTGAGATCCAGGTTTCTATTGTTTGATAAAAGAATTAAAATTAGCCTCTTTCTGCCTTAGGCTCAACATACACCCTCCTCTTCTGCCTTAGAAGAGAGTCAGAATAAAGGGAAATGCCAGCGACAGGGTGTGTGAACCTGGGTATGCACATATGTGCATTTGTGCACTGCAGGAACTGCTGAAGTGTGGGTTTTCACATAGACCAGATATCGGCTGAGAGCACCAGTTTTGGAACATCGATTGCTTGCCCAGGTATCCTTTCTTTGCATGCGATAACTTGGATTAGTGCTTAGCAAACAACCTAACTTCGGTAATGTCCTTGGACCTCATTTCTCTTAGTAAAGGGGATATTTCTATTAAGTACTGCCATTTAACGGAACACCATTATCAGTACAAACTGAAGGGCCAATGAAAAAAAGTCAAGATGTCACCTGAGATGAACTCTTGCAGATGAAGATACATATTAGCAAATGAAAGAAAACAAGACTATAGAGGCCTACAAAATTAAACAAGTACATAAAGTTTGAGGGTTCCACCTTAAGCCTGATTACATCTGAAAGTAAACAACACACATAAATGCCCCTCATGAAAATATAAAGTATAACATCAAATTAAGCATGCAGAAATCTGAAAAGAAATAGGTATGCAAAAACAGTCGTTTCCTGATGTGATTACAGAAATATCTGTAAAACATTAAGTTAGATCATTTTTATAATAACAGTCACTTCGCCAGCTATCAGCCAGATCAGAAGGTCAATCAAGGTTAGAGTCGGTGTTCCACAGAAATGTCCCCAACAGCATCCCGAATAACTGAATGCTATCAGGCTTGAGCTGGTTTTCTAAATTTTACAAACAAATATTGTCTTAAGCAGGCTTAATCGGCTACTTAGATGCCAGCATAAATGTGTGTACACTGAAAGTAAATGGACACACACACCAGGCACTCACCTTTTCTTCCCTGCGGATCGCGGCAGTTTTCATGGACGCACAGGCCCCAGGATGACCAGGAAGATACTATGCAGTCTGTAGAGCAAGGAATATTGCAGAGCTGAGAGGCTGCAGGGGCAGGTCCCAAACATAATGCCTTTTCCACAGGTCTAGAGACTGAAGGACAGAAAAAGAAAAAAAAAAATGGGCCACGTCGCAGTCTCTGGACATTCTTAGAACTGCTCCTGCCCACCTCAGCGTTATGGTTAAAAAAAGAGTATATGCAGACAAAACACAAACATCTCTAATACTCATTACTTAGCTACACATTATGAGCATTTTGGGTGAGAAAAGGCAAAGAAAAAAAGGCAGCCAAAAAGGGAAAGGGCATGAACTTGAGTTCACATGCTTCACAGAGTATTCCCTGGGAATCCAAGAGGGGACTGGAAATCCAGACACACATTACCTAGAGTTATGATTTTAAAAAATGAAATGGCTTTGTGAAGTTTCAAGATGAGTCTATCTTGACTATATAAATGACTGGGTTGCTGTGAAAAAATCAAAATTGAACCCTTGAGGTGGGGTGTTTAGCATAACCAATCTATTGCTGTTACTCCCCTGAGGGGTGGAGTTCCCGGAGACACAGAAGAAAAATGGTTCTTAGAATAAGAATAATAATCAGAATTTGTGCTGCAGAATTAGCCCCTGGAAGTCAGTTCCATTAGTGAGAATACTGAAAGGCTCAAAGAGCGTGTAAGGAACCAAAAGGAATGCCAAAGTATGAGCCTCCCAGAATTTCCTGGTGTGTCTTGTACCCAGAACACACCCAGAACTGAGCTGCTGCAGGGTGCAGTAACCACCTGTGCATCAGTGGCATTCATCAAGTTCCCTCTCTGTGCAAACTCATTCTGGGCATCATGAAAATACACCATTGAAGGAGAAGATAAGATCCTCATCCTTGTGGAATGTAAAACATAATAAGAACTGAGATAGCAATATCAGAAAACGACACAATAAAAGAGCAGCCAAATGCATAACTACATTTACACAGAATGACCTCATGCTAAGAAGCTTTTGGAGCAATTCAGAGTTTGCGAGCAAATGATTTAAATTCAGATGGTTTTATCTTATTGACTGGCTTGTACTATTGTCTAAATACTTCCTATCTGTCCTTTCCATCTAGTTAAGCAGATCAGAAATGCTTCAAAGGTAGAGAGGATTGGGTAGTGAATCACACCTTCTACTTTGCTTCCTCACTCTACGTGAGATGTGAGTTAAATTGGATAAAGTGGGCAATAAATCACTGCCCTGACCAGAACTTTGAACATAATCCAAAACTGCAAAAAAATAAATAAATAAAATACTGTCATGATGAAGTGTAATCCATATACAAAAAAAAAAAAAAAAGTGTTTCTAATGAACAATGGGGCAGCTTGAGGTGAGTATCATGGTGAATGGGAAAAATAAAAAGTTTCAAAGGAAAATAATACTAGTGTCTTATTTACAATTAATTCTTTTACAGTTTACCAAAAGGACTGGACCTGACAAATAAAAGGCAGGGACAAAGCAAGATTGTCAAAGTAAATGTCAAAGTCTGCAAGCCACGTGGACGAGACAAGGGAAAGGAAGAGAGAACAGATATTGGGGAAATGCAAAAGGGAAGCTAAAGAGAGGTGCTGATCAAACAGAGATTGTGCTGCTGCTGATAGCAGTGGGAGGGGGAGGCTGGAGTGACTGGGAATGGGGATGGAGATGGACATATGACACAGATGGACTGTGGGTAAAGAAGAACCTGCGATATCAGACAGGGATCTGCGATTCCTCCCTCTAGGAGCAAGCAAGAGAATACACACAAGACAGCCATTCGCTAAGGAAATTATGCACTCATTCCAAACCCACCGTGCACTCTCAATCAGACCCTCTTTGGATGGTGTGTTAGGTTTCAAGGAACTGTAAGTTCAGAAAGGCAAGTAGCATATTAACAAAATTGATGGAAAGAGCAGCTTCAGAACATCACATAAGTAGAAACCTGCATAGCCTCAGGTGTTTGTGTGTGTGTGTGTCCAGACTCATGCTTGTTAGAAATTCAAACTCTAGTTGCAAAAATAAAACCTCAATAAAGATGATAAAAGAAGTGGGGCATGAAAACTGATTAATCTAGTTATTTAATAAACATCTATAGTGCATGCCAGGCATCTGTTATATATCAAATTCATTTAACCTGTGTAACTTCCCTTTGAGATATGAGTTTAAAAAAGAGGAAACTATAACACAGAAATATTTATTCCCTCGCCCATATTTCCAGTTAGTGAGAAGGGATTTAAATCTAAGTGTCTGTCTCTTAACCACTACACTAAGTGGTCTCTTCATCGGTCATTCAACCTACATTGGTAAGTGCCTATCATGTGTTAACACTGTGTTAGGTGCTGAAGTCAGAATAGTGAGCAAAACAGCCTAGGCCCCTGCTATCGTGGAGCCCATATCCCAGTGTGAGTTGATATTAGTCATACATGAGTCCCCAAGCTCCAACAATATCGGAAATCTGTTATAGCCGCTTCTCCTTCCTCTGTCTTGCTGCAACACCAAAGTGATAATCAATGCTGAGAAAATACTCCAAACCTCTCGGCACCCAGCAGACACTTGCTGCTACAACCTCTCTACTTGAGTTTGGGCTCTGTAGTTGAAACTAGTCAATTCACCAGTCCAATGGCTAAGCACACAGTGAGTCTGCATTAAATCTCATCAGAAGCTCCATATTGTTCATGTACACAAGGCTTCAGATTGGCAGTGCAATTGCAAAGAGACTGGGAAGCTTGTCCTGGAGCAGCGTTTGTCACAAACACTATTTTTAGAGATAGTGTTTGGCTTATTTTCGGAGAGCTGTTGAGAATTATTGAGACACATGTGGGGTTAAGTCCCTCAAGGTCCCTGTTAATCAATACTTAACTGTCAATAAGTTGACCGATATACATTAGGGCTAATGGTACTCCTAAGATTTGGAAGCAGGAAGGAAGGAGATGGTCTGCTGGAGAAGAACAAGATGAGACTTCCCTGGGGACTACTAAGTGACATAACTGGAGGCCCGGGGTGAGACTGAGGCCATTTGTCATAGCACTTATGTCTCTTCTGCACCTGCTGCTTTGACAGACAGTAGATCTTTATCCATATCAATAAATTTTTCCAGTCCCAGGTGACACGTCTAAGTTGCTTCATTTAGGCACTGAATCAATGTACTTGGGTCAACCTATCTCTATCTCAGACCCCCTGGGCTACATTTGCTCTACAAATAAATCATGAGTAAGTCACAAAGCACTTACCAGTTCCAGACCACTTAGGTAGTCATCTCCCAGAAAATAGCACACAGGACATTTCTACGCCTATTGACTGTTAGAGCTACAAGGGAGCTTTAGAGCTAATTAATTTAGTTTCATTCATCAATGTTACTGAACAACTAAGCTTCAAAGGCTTTAGGTACTTTCTCCAAGTTTACTCTGCAAGTTTACTCAGGACAAGACCTGAGTCTTATCCTAGGTGGTTGATTTATCTCCACCTGGCCCACTTAATTTTCCTTTTATGGAATAAGGCATCAGACAGGACACATGAGGCCATTTATATCAAGGATATTCTGTTTATGAATCATAGTGACCACAACTGGAGGAAGCTAGTGACAAAACAGATTCAAGGTATCTTCCAAGAAGAACAGCAGGTTCGGGGTAATCCTTCAGGCAAAATCTAAACCCTTTTTCCTCCTTCTCTGCTACTTTGAACTCCTCCAAATCCGTTCCCAGACCTCCCCTGCCAAGCATGGGGTAGTGAGACCAAAATTTGTTCCACTTTAAATAACTATTTATTTCTTTTATTTGTGTCTATTTATGTTGTAATAAAATTATTTGAGGGGTGCCTGGGGATGGGGACATGACCTGAGTCACCTGTAATTGCACAATCTGTGCAGTTTACTTTATAGAACCCTCATTTCTTCTTGACCAAACTCTAGTCATAATGTTTGTAGAAAGAACTGCCGCTTTTCTACTCGCCTGCATACCTTTTTCTGGATCTCTGGACTGAAACAACTTTATTTTTGTTTATTAACTCTGTCTTCTCTAATGCAATGAAGAATCCTTGCTCTAATCAATGTACCTATTCAGTGCAGGGCTGTGCTTGTCTCGCTTTTCCAGCTGCCTTTTAGATCATGTCACCTTAGGTCGTCTGCCATTCCTAAGTTGACAAATTGCCTGACTAGATGAGCAGTTACCCAAGGTTAAGACTTAGCTTTTGCAGGCAGCAACGTTATAGCCCCTACAGAGATCTCTTATGGCCACAAGGTGTGGAAGAGCCAAAATAACTTATAACTTGGATAAATTGAGATCACTATATAGTGGTAGCTTTCTAAATGCTAGGGAATATATTACAGTATTATAAGTGATTGTACATATGCAGTAGTCATTAATGCTTTGGCTATTTTAGTACCTAATGTGGAATTTTTCATTTGCAATAAGAAATTATTAAATTGACCTGCCTTACAAGAAATGCGAAAGTCTGCTACTGATTGCAAAGTTTCCTTAAATAATGAATTACTCCATGATCAGAATGCTAATTAGCAAGGGGAAAAATGCTGGTAGATGATATATTGAATGTTTAAAAAAAAAAAAAAAACTGATCTTAATTCTGGAAATGTATAAAGTTCATGATTTTCCTTAATCACAAGGTGATTTCAGATGAGCATACAAATTCAATCAAAATAAATTGTAATTAAGAAGAAAAATGCCTGTTGTGATCATTAGCATGAGACTGCCATTGTAAAGAAGAATGAGTTTCTTCACATTTTATTCTTTCAAACTGAATCAAGCTCTAAATCAAACTAATTTGAATTAACAGAAAAATAAGTTGCAAAGAGTCAATAAGACAATATATACCCCACACCTCTACTGATGGCCATTTTTTAAGATAAAAATTTCAAATGCCTTTTAACCCCTCACAAAGAATTAAACTGAAATTGCATGGCAATAATATTTATTATTAATTATATTAATAATTATAATTAATAGCCAGGCATCTCTCTAGTTTATAAAAAATTTATTCCACTTTGTTATAGTTGCTTAAAGTAAAAAGAGGTATTACAGGAGTCAATGGAATTTTCTTATGTTCAAATATATCTGTTATTAGATGAAAAACCATCAGTCTTTCAAAATTCAGATTGTGTGTGAGGTAATTCTGCCATGGCATAATAGAGTTTACCTTTCCCTCTGAAAACAAAAAAGAATTTTGAAGATGGTTAAGGAAATACTCACTAGATGTTGATTTTTCTCTAGTATTTTGAAGGAGGTAGAGATGAAAAGAAGTAAAGTGATGTTACTTCCTGGGAACTCTTAAACTGGATAGTTTTGTCTGCTTTCTACCTTAATAGTACTAAGTATTCCTATGAACAACACCTTCTATCTTCAGTTGATTTTACCTAAGAGATTTGATTTCCAGAATGACATCAACCTGCACAAAGAAGTTAGACACAGAAGTTATATTCATTTCAATTTTCTAAATCAAATATGGGTACCATAAACCCCAAAGGGAATTCCCACTTGACCCCCGCATTCCACAGGCTCTCTAAGAAAAAAACAAACAAACAAAAAACACATAATGAAAACAGCAATTGCTAAGATTTAATTCAAAACTAATGAAAGAGCACACTTATGTAAAAATGCTGCTTTCTAAATGATTTTTGAGAAACAATATTGCCTCTGACATATTCATTTAGGGAGTATACTGACTTGGCAGAAATTCAATCCACCTCACTGCTAAAATAAATAGGCCTCTTCTACAGACTGAATGAGTCAAGTGGTTGAAGGAGTAAGATAAATAATATTACAATTTTAACCAGAAAGCTATTTTCCTTCAAGAAGTTTCATGTATTATTTTGATTGCTTTTTGCCACTGGGATTTGCAAAATAATGTTTCATTCTTTCAACTTAGTGGATAGAATAAAAGCAAATTTGTCTTCCAGCACTCATAGGCAACTTAAAGAATTAAATCACATCTCATCCTATTATACCTAATAAAGCTAATTTTAGCCATATTGTGACTCTCTTGGCAAAGTGCTGTGCAATACAATTTGGCGGGAGGATGTGTGTGTATTTACAGCAAATTTGATATTTACAAGTAATTCCTGCAGTTAGAAATGATTATGTGAAATTTGGTCACATGTTAAAAAGTTTCCTAAATTTCATTCATTTCATATAGACAATTAGAAAATACCTATCAACTAGTAATTTTCTTAATGCTACAGAGTAACGACACTATAGGCAAAGAATAAAAACAATATTCAGAATAAAATGAAGATGAAATAAATGAATTATATATACAATTTTAGAAAGTAAACAGAACCAACAGTCGACAATTACATAATTCGTGGAGAAATACAGTACTCTTCAGCCCTATATTTATATATTTCTATCATCATATACTCTCTCCTTTGTTCTGCTTTTGAGGATTTAGTTTTATTGTTTCTTAGACTTCTACCTAAGAGGTAAAAGGGAGTATGGAGAGGGATGGAAAGAATAAGAGCTGACCTAAATGGCATCATTTTACAATTTACAGAGTTAAAAAAAAATACTACTGTTTATAAGAGAGAATGGTAAGGAGATAAGTGAAAAATGGGGAAGTGGTCAGGCCAAGAGAAAAAGTTAAAAATAAAAATACAGAGAGGCAGGTGAGAGCAAGAGTTATCTCCAGAGATGTCAACAGCAGAATACGTCGGGGAAGTATAGCTTTTAAAGTGGTTTTAGCGCAAGAGTCCTCTTCAGACTCGGAATGTCATGGCGTGAAGTTCATTTCCCATATAAACAATGATAAGAACTAAATGAGAGCAAGTTTTCTCAGGAATGACTCCAAATGTCTATTTCACTGATTAATGTTAGTAATAATAGCTAATACATACTGACAATCAACTAGGTTCTAGGCACTGTGCAAAGGACTTAAAAACAGTTTCTCACTTATTCATCAGAATCACTCCAACGTAAGTACAATTTTCGTTCCCATTTTATAGATGAAATAACTGAGGATAAATTATTTGCGTTAAAAAAAAAAGCTAATAAGCAACAAATATAGACCAGGGCTCTTTTAAAAGTTCATATTCTTTAACACTAAATGATACTATGATTTTGTATTTGTAATAAAAATTATGATAGAAAATCTGCTATAATAGCAATAATTGATCAGGAAAATAAATAAGTCCATCGTGTCCGCTTCCAAACATTTTTCAAAGTGATCACCTTGTAGAGCATAGAAATGTCTAATCTCTATGTCATACACCTTGTAATTAATAAAATGTTATATCATCTATAATTGAAAAATAAATTTTAAAAAATGTTATGATTATTTTAGAGGGTCAAGAAAGAACTGTTTGTCCCTAAAATAAATATCCACGCCATCCTGTTTTTAAAGAAAGAAAAAATGAAGGCCTCACTGTATTTGATATCCTAGTTAGCATATTTTACTTTAAAATTGCAAATCTTTTTTGACTAACCAAGTTAATTCAACTTCAAAGGAAGGCTCATGGGATTCACCAGGTCCCTAAATAATGATAGGAATGAGACACTGCATAATAATTATTATTTTTTTTAATACAGAATAGTTCATTCTATTGTATGAGGAACCGCATTATAAAGTCTTAGAGCTAAAACAGAAATTACAAACCAAAACCTCTGCATTGCAAAACTGGATGGCAGCTCTTTTCCCCTAGGCCTATTCCTAGATTACAAACCCCACATTTTATATCACTTTACTATGTCAAGAACAATATTATAAATATGTAGCTTCCAACCTGGCTATACCAGTGGGGTCTAACATAGACCCAACTCAGAAATATTGTCACAGAATTGGAAAGGGAGCAGCAGAGAGTACGGTAAGGATTTATATCTTTAAAAATCTTTATGATTAACAGGCTGGGGACTCAATCTAATGAATAATTTATGGAATATGATTTTGAAAACCCAATTGGCAAAATACTATCATTAAAAATCCATTAAACTGAGAGCCTACCACTACCTGTGTGAATTGGGCAAATCTCTTAGCAATTGAGCTTCTGTAAAATAAATAGACTATCCAGTGTTTCTTACTTTTGTTACATTATCTCCTCCCTAAGGAGCCTTTGTAAACATTTTTTTTCCCCTAATAGCCCCTCCCTTCCCTATGACATTTTCACTACACAAATATACTGTGTGTGTACATGTGTACATATGTTGTACATATAAAAAGTGTTAAGATTCAACTCACCCCAAGAACTGATTTTTTGCCCCCTTGGGGGGAATATCACCTTCACTGTATAGTGAGCTTAAATTGTGTGCTAAGCAATTTACAACTATATTCTGATTTAATTAGCAAAACCATTCTATGAGATAAGTACTACTGGTATTTCCACTTTCCAATGAGACAACTGAAGTTTCAAAAATATGGCCAGGTTTCTATAATTAGTAAATGGCAGAGGCAGGACTTGAACTCAGAAAATATGAGTTTGATTTTCCCTCTTCACCAGCATGTTAGACTCTTCCAGCTCAAGGCTCTGAAATTCTTAGATTCATTGCACATTTCCAGGGCTGTACATTGAAATCCATCTTTTAAATTTGATTACAGTACTTAATACCTGTGTTTGCTTGAAGTTGAAATGTATGTTCTTATATCTTCATTTCAATAAGCAGTAGATAATATATTAACCAATATGTTATTTTCAATTGGAATTCTGATGCATGTAGAGAATATGAATAATTTAAAATAGCTGATAAGCTGTAGAATTTTGCTTAAATGACAAGTATGTTATTCAAAAGCTGTCTTGAGAAGTTGCATACTCTAATATTTCACATTCATATAAAATCAAGAGGACAATGACATATTTTAAAACATAATTGTCTTCTATGAAGTCTTAACGAGAGAGGAAGCATTGAAAATAATAAGATAATAATTATTTAATTTTAAAATGTACTTATATGATTTTATATTAAAAGTAACAAGATATATTTATAAGTTGGTAAATGCAAATAAATATGAATTCTGAAAGTGTTAGCACCTATTTTTAAAGGGCAGGTGCCCTAACAAATATTGTTTTGTTCAATCTAGTGGGGCACAAATATAAGACATGTTTATCATAACTATTATTTGGGGGTGGGGAGAAACCCTGAGTGAATAGCAGTCATGGTTATTCAGATAATTTTCAGACCTCTGACAGCTCAAGATCTTTAAAATAGAAAACTCAACTTGGCACAAATGTCAGGGAGCCTTCAGGGGCTCCCTATGGGGGTTACAGATAATGATGAAGCCTTTCATCTGAGGACCACCAGTATGCCCATTCAGAACCATCTCGCCTCCAATCTGGCCTAACAGAATCCAACAGAATCCTAACACTACCATTTCTACTCTCTGACATCTTTTTTTTTTTTTTTAAACAGATGTCACGGTTTTTATTTCATTTCAAATCTGACATATTCTTTTAACTGAGAACAAAGATGGAACCACATCTTGCAGGCCACCGGGCAATAACCAGTTTCTCCTCTCTACTTAACACTGATTGCCAACTAATTGTATGAGACACTTTCACCCAGAGTTACTTTCTTAGATCTCTAATGATCAAAAATAGATACACACTGCTACATTTTTAGAGAAAAGAAACTTCTCAGTCCTATTCTGAGTTAAGACTTGTGTGGCCTGTAGAAGTTTTCATGTCTTAAAGTGTCCAAGGAAACTAGCACCCTGCTTGGAATATCCTTTACCCTCATATATATGCTCCTGTCATGGAATCTTGGAATGAAACTGATTAATGATTTCTTTTATAATATTGTTTCTAGAAATGAGAAAATCGGGGCCCCAAATCAACATATAGTTAGTTTAAGTATCAACCTGGAATTCCCTTATTTCCCTCATTTACATTACCTCTAGTTAAAAAGAAAAAAAAAATCTTGATTAATCCTATTAAACACACAAATTACACCTATACTTCACATTCATTCAGGTAATATTTTATTCTACATATGACAATGTTCTCCAGAAAATGGATATATCTTCTCCTCAATTAGGTTGCAAAAACCTTGTCAGGACTAAATCATTTACTTTACCCAAGAGTCATCATTAGTGTGCTTTTTGCTAGTGAAATGACTATCACTATGAAAAAAAAAAAAAAAAACCAGAACTTTTTTTTCCAATAAGTAGTTTGAAAAATACATCCCACTTAAAATGGAAGGCTGTGTAGATAGTTAAATAATAACACCTAAATTGAGTTAAACCCTCACTGCAATACAAATTCCCAAGAAACAACCACTTTATCTATCCTGCTCATCATTGTAACTTCAGCCCTTCCAATACTGACAAGTAGATGGTGAGCATGCAACAAATTTTAATAAATATGTAAATAAATTAACATGGCTATGTGAGCTTAAATTCTAACTCAGATATTAAATGCAAAGGGACTCAGGTAGCAAATATTCGCTGAACATTTGAAAGAGGATGAAAATAACAGAAGATTCTAAAATACAGGGTCTACATAGGGTGGTACATGTTAAGCCTGCAAAAAAAAAGTCACCTTGCCAAGGAGGCAAGCAAGGCTGAAATCCAGCCTGGCCCCTCTTACCAAACTATACCCTCTGGTTTATGCTCAGAAGGATATTGCTTTCTAATCTCCTCCGAAAAGAAGATGTCTTCTAATTCACACAATGACACAGTTTATACTGCCTATGGCTTTCCTCATACATGGTCTTAAAGAATAAAAATACCTGCAGAGTAAGATCAGTTTAAAAGTGCCCTTTGAAATTTGTAGGCACCCTAATAGTCATAAATCATGGCAAGTTGTTTTAGAATCGAAAACTTTGGAAAAATAGAAGTCAGCTATGTGTTCAAAAAGAAAACTAAAGTATATATATTCTCAGAAATAAGGAAAAATTCAGGAGACTAATTAAGAAAAGAAATATGACCCCACATCAATGAAAACATAACAGATGGAAGAACTAATCAGTAACAGATTCTTAGGATCTGAGATTAGCCAGCATAGTTTATTAGAAATAAGATACTGAAACAGAATGAAAAGTGAAACTAAGATCCAGGGTAATAGAGGCATTCACTAAAGATCAGAATGGTAAATGTATTTGTTAATGATTCCAAAGTCCAAAAATTTAAATAGAAGTGGTGTGAAAGGGTCTGTATTAGGCCACTTACCTTTGGAAACCTCTTATCAATAAGCAGTATGGCTTTAAAGGGAAAAAATAACTTCTTCACTAAAGAAAATATTCTGGAAGCAGTAAGTATCTACTTAATACAAATCACTGTCAAATAAGACATGCTAACTGAGCTGAAATTGTAATATAATGGCGAACCACTAAATCTCCCTTCTTATCCCACTGCCTGCTTCCTCCAGGCAAAGCAGTTAGCATTAAATTCCAGCCTTTTTTCTAGGCACTTCTACAAAAGTCCCAGAGATCACATAATCCCATATCTTGGTGACTTCATAATTTGATCAGAAGAATTAGATTTACACATAAAAACAAGGGACTATTATTAAACAAATATTAATTAGGTTTCCATGTGCCTGGTACCAATTGTACAAAATAGGTATATTCAGAAGACAAAAGATGAGGGTCAGTGTGAGCAATTCTGAAAACGCCTGGAATAACCTGGGCATAATCATAAAATTAATCTTCAGGGCCCTCTATCGTTTTCTGGTGTCTCATTTTTTAAGATCCCCAGTGCAAAGGACTCTTGTTGCCTTTTGGCCAATTACACACACCTTGGTGGCATAGAAGCCTGGGCTTCTCAATACTCTGAAGTTATTATTCTCGTTACTCCACATTAAATTTCCTCTCTCACCATATAACAGATCCCATTTTGAATTCTGTAACCTGATACTAGAGGATATCATAGAGAAAAACAAATTATTATAAAATAAAACTGCACTTACAAATAAATGTGCAAAAATCCAAATGACAATTATTCAAAAAATATTCCTTTTTGTCCTATGCCCATATTCCTGGAAATTTAATGCAGTAGCACATTAAACATTAAAAGAATGGAAAATATAAATAGTAAATTTTTTTCCTACAGATGTGTGTGTATGTATAATGATATATTATGCAATTTCTAATATATAAATTCTCTTTATATAAAAATTCCATAAGCATTACTAAGCAAATATCCAATTCTCAAAACAAATAAACAAACTTCCTTACTTAATAAATGCCATCTAACATAAATCATAACCAAACCATTTAGAAGCGAAAAATTTTAAATATTTAAGTCAGAAATAAGGTAGGGATACCAACTAACATATTATAACCTACCATTATAGATGTTTTAACCAATGCAGCAAAATGCACAAAGACACAAAGTAAATTTTAACAACAATGAGATATCATCTCACACTTGTCAGAATGGCTATCATCAACAAACCGAAAAACAAGTGTTGGTGAGGGTGTGGAGAAAAGGGAACCTCATACATTGTTGGTGGGATTGCAAATTGGCACAGCCATTACGGAAAACAGTCTGGAGGTTCTTCAAAAAATTAAAAATGGATATACCTTTTAACTCAGCAATTTCACTTCTGGGTAATTACATAAAGAAAACCAAAACAATAATTTGTAAGATCTATTCACCCCAATATTCATGGCAGCACAATTTACAAAAGCTAACGTGTGGAAGAAACCTAAATTCCTATCAACAGATGACTGGATAAAGAAGTTATGGTTCATATATACAATGGAATATTACTCAGACATTAAAAAAAAATGAAATTCTACCATTTGCAATGATATGGATGGACCTAGAGGTTATTATGCTGAGTGAAATAAGTCAGACAGAGAAAGATAAATACCATATGATCTCACTTATATTGGAATATAAGTAACAGTAGGAACAAACTGGTCAAAAACAGACTCACAAATATAGAGGATAATCTGGGGATGGTCAGAGGGGAGGGGGATTGGGAGGTTGAGAGAATGGGCTGAAGGGTTAAAAAAACACAAATCAGTAGTTGATGGATGGTCACGGGGAGGGGGAGCATGGCATAGGGAATGCAGTTAGCATTAATGTAATGCTAGATGGAGGCCCAGGGGAGAGAAAGTGCAATTAAGGGGATCATTTTAGAAACTATATGTCTAACCAATGTACTGTGTACTTGAAACATGATAAAATAAATCTTAAAAGTTATAAATTTAAATGAGAAAAAATAAACATTACTATTTATATATGATTATTGCTTGGAAGATTTAAGAAAATCAAATAAAAACTATAAGAATTTATAAGATAGTATAATAGACAAAGTTTTAAGTAGTCTTTAATTTCTCAGTCTTCCTTATGTTTACTTTGCAAAGCTACCTAATATATTATGTAACCTTTCTTCAGTTAAAAAAATATATTGTTTAACAAAGTATAGGCATCATATATTAAAACACTATATGTAGGAAGTTTTTGGTAGTAAATCTATATTTACGTCTTGATCCATATTGAAACTTGAGTTCAATACATCCATTACCTAAGTGCTCAGCAGATGAGGATGATAATAAAGAAGGGGAAACATAAGTCTGAATCTGGAACAGTGAATATCAAGGGTGGGGCAATGGGAGCAGCCTGCCCCAGGGGATGAGTATGTTTTTCATCACTGATATTGTTAAGAAATGCAAGTTCTTGATGATATTTTTTTTTTTTGGAAGTAATTATGGAGTCACAGGAAGTTACAAAAAAATGTACAGGTCCCGTGTACTTTTCACCATTTGCTCTATAGTAACTTCTTGTATACTAGAATTCAATACCAAAGCCAGGAAATAGACATCGGTACTATCTACAGAGTTTATTCAGATTTCAGCAGTTATACATGCATTCATTTATTTGTGTTTGTTCGTATATATATGTGTGTGTGCTTATGCAGTTCTATGAAACATTTTCCCTGTATAGATAGATTCATGTGACCAAAAACACAATGAAGATACAGAATTGATACATCACAAGGCTCTCTTGTGCTATTCCTTCATAGACACACTATCCTCTTCTATCACTAACTAACTTGGCAACTAGTAATTTGTTCTCTCTCAATGTTTTGTGATTGGTCTTATTACTGCTTATACATTCTTTACAGACAACACACCCATTACTGCCTGACATGGGCTTACCCCACTCACATTGCTCTGCCCCTGGTTCACCACTAGGCTGTGATAATGCTTAGAGAAATTAGGCATCTCATGTCATTCTACTAATTCCCAAATGCTTGCCTTGACCAGTTCATCTCTGCTTTATTTGGCCATGGTCCTGGCTAACCCTTGGTCTTACCATTTCATGCTTCTCTGCCTGGGAAACTCTTTGATACATCAGGAACAATCCATGTGCACTACTGCCATAGGATTTCACATTTTCTCCCTCTGCCTGGAGTACTCTTTTCCCAGAGACCTATAGTATCATGATTTTCCTTTACAAGTCTATTCAAATATCACCTTTTAAGAAAGAATTTTTGACCTCCCTATTTAAAACAACACACAGTCTCATCTCTGTCTTCATTATTATCTCTTTTCTTAGACTGCTTTATTTCTCTTCATGGCACCTATCATCTTCCAAAATTTACATCAGAATATAAATAACACAGGAAAGATTTGGACTGCTCTCATTAAGGCTATATTCCACGTGTCTAAAACCATTCCTAGTCTATAGTGGATGCTCAATAAACATTTGTTAGATAAATTCTAATAATCATGAGAATTAACTAAACAGCAAGACTACAACTCTCTCATCTTGTCAACAAAAACTGAAAACAAATCAAAATATTTAGTACTGGTAAGAATATAAAAAAAACTGGTATGCTTAGATATCATTAATGAAGTTTCAAATGCATAGCATTTTTGGACGAAATTTTGACAGTATTTATCAAATCTGAAATGCAAAAATCCAATAATTCCATCTTTAGGAGTCTCATTAAAATATTGACAATTGGTATTTGAATAAAGCTGGATGTATAGTTAGATGTTCTCCTGAACACTATCTGTTGTAAGGAAAAAGATCTAACTGCCCTATTTGATTGAATTAATTAAAATCATCCAAACCATGGACATTATGCAATTATTACAATGAAGCATCTACCTATATATTTACTATCATGGAAAAATCAACTGACAAAAGACAAATTGTAGAAAATTACGACAGGCATAATTTTTTATATATATTAAAAACAAAACCGAGTGCACATTTAGATAGACCTATGTTTACATGTGTTTTGTATATATACGAAATAATTTATAATAACTATTCTTCAGATTACTGGGCAGGTTTGAGAAAAATGTTTTTAACTTTTTGTAGTACATGCTTTCTATACAAATGTTTATAATAACACAGTTATTCTATAAATAAAAACTTATTAGAAAATGTAAAAGTTAAATGGAATGTTGTTCCATTAAACTAGTTCAGATTAGAGTATCCTTGACATATAATGTCATAAAGTATCTGACCTTATGAAAGTGTTACCCTCTCACTCAAGATACTTTCATTTAAACACAGTCTCTAAGCCAAAAGAATAAATTACTGATAGTAGAATTTCAGCAAGAATATTTCTATTATGGAAGGGTTTCCTAGAACATCTCACAGTAGATCGTGAAGGAAAATGCCATATCTTCATCAATCAAAGAACACTTTACTTGAATCTCTAACTCTCCCTTTATTCCCCACCCCAAATCACGGCCCATTGACTGGCAAACTATTCGAGGGCTTGGCAAGGAGCATTCAGGATTCTGTAAATGGAATTAAAATGATGACAAATAAAGAAAATCCACTTTTCCTGCTTCTTAATCTTCATAATACTAGATATCTACTGTGACTGGGCCACCTCCTGGCCTTCCCGATGGTCCTATTGCTACACAGGTCAGTGAGTAGATTCACATCTGTATAATACACTGCATCCAAAAATGTGGTCCTTCAGATTCAGAATAACAGATCCTCTCATTATGTATTCTGTGTTTTCAAGATAAAAATTATCAGTCAAAGAATTTCTCAGATATCCTGCTAGGAGAATGGGGATGGCTAAGTGCAATCTAGTTAACATTACTTGAAAATAATTCTATGCACATACCCTATTGACCCTCAATCAACAGGAACATGTCCATATCATAGGGATTGCATATTAACACAGCAGTTAACACTCGATGAATAATTATAGCGTGTACTTCAGGCTGAAAATGAAAAGAAGGAAAGTAAAAGACCAATACGAAGTTACAAAATGGAACAAATGAAGACAGAATTTTGAATGACGGGAAAAGGAAAACAAGAATGGGAGAGATGCTCAGTAATACACAGGAGTAAATACTTGGCAACAGTCTAAAATAATACAATGATATCACTGTATGAAATGAACTAGAAATATAACAGAAAGAGTTAAATAGGATATTATAAATATAACTCCATAACTTTCTGGTCAGGGCCATTCGACTAGAGTATGGCACATAATAGTCTTCAAAAAAAAAAACAAAACAACAACTTAATATTAAAAGGAGATAGGTAAATGAATCAAATTTGAAAAATTTTTGGAATATAGTAGATTCACATACCTTCTCATATTAAATGTCACTGCTATGGTCACCTGCTTGGAAATATGGTGGGTAGCTCAGGAGAGGTACCAAAAAAAGAAGAAGAAAATAAAAAGATAAGGAAGAGAAGTAAGCTTTGGAGAGAAATCTAAGCCCAATCCATCTGCTGGAGGACATGAATATTTTTATTCTAGAATGAACATCTATCACTATTGTTCCCCAATGGGTAAAACATTCCAACTTCACAAAAGAAAATGTACAATGAGCACATGAAAAACCACTTAATATCCTTAGTAACCAGAGAAATGCAAATTAAAATCACAATAAAATACCACTACATACCCAGGAAAAGAGTGAAAATTAAAAAAGGCTAAAAACAACAAATGCTGGTAAGGATTTAAAGCAACCAGAATCTCTCTGTGGGAAAAAACAAAATGTTTGGAGATTTTTTAAAATAAAATTATTCTCACCTCATTAGCCAGAATTCTATCCCTAGGAATCTACACAAGAGAAATGAAAGCATTTGTTCACAAAAGCCTTGTATAGGGATGTTTATGGCAGCTTTTTAAATAATAAGTGAGAAATAATCCTGATGTCAATCAACAGGTAAATGGATAAATAAATTGTGTTACATTTATACAAGGGAATATTATACTGCAATAGAAGAATAACATGAATGCAGTTCAAAAATATGCTGGGCGAAAGACGACACAAAATAATACCTATTGTATGATTAAATTTTTATAAAATCCAAGAACAGTATAAACTTACTAAAGTTTATAGAAATCAGATGAATGGTTGCTTCTGGTGGGGGTTAAGGATGAACGTGAAACAGGACTGACTGGGAAAAAGGCAAAGGAAACTTTCTGGAGTGATGGAAATGCTTGTGTCTGAATATGCATTCATGAAAACATACACTATCATTTGAACATTTTACTATATGTAAATTATACCTCAATTAAAAATCACAGAGGGATGTTAAGGTAAAATGAGAATTTCAGCTGTACAACTACTTCATGAAAAACTCATTCAAGCAAAAGCAGAGCATCTGGAAAACGCTATTGACGGTACCCATATAGTTGAAATTATAAGAAAGTAGGGAAAGGAGCTGCTGTGCTAGGACAAAGTCTGACAAATGAGAAGTTATCTTTGGCGGTGTGGACATAATGAGAGCACTGGGAAAAAGCAATTTGAGTGGGATTAACTGAGATTCTGTCCCCTATAGCCCTATTTAGCGGCAATATATAGACACTATGTTTCTAGTCCTCAAACTTTTGATTTGCTAAATGTAGTATGGTTAACATGGAAAAAAATGAAAAAAGGAAAGTATGCATTTAAAGAATAAGAGAGAAAGATGACAGTGGAGAATAAGAATTTAAAGGATGATATTGAGGGAGAACAGTGCGTCTAATCGCCTAATGAGGAATGTTATTAAATTGTGCTATTTGAAGTGCTGTAGGATGCGTCTCTTGACATTTTTCTTCTTCCCTCAAATCTCCAGGAAACATCCATCTCTTGTTAAATCTTTGTTTCATTGGAGCTTTATTTGGAGATTGCTTTGAAAGACTGAGTCTTGTTCTAAGATGGAGATGAGTCAAGAATCGGGACCATCGTGGATGGTTCTGCTTCCCTTCAAGTTCCTTTAGAGTTTGTGAGAGACACACAGACTGAGCCAGCCCTGGACCCTGACTTCAGAAACACGAGTTCCAAAAGTGTCAGAGAAAAGCCACAAGTTAAATCTCTTAAGGGAGAATACATTTTAAGGTATAGGCTCCCTAAAATGGAATTATGACCCCAAATTGCAAGAACCCTAAAGAGAATTTAACAGAATAAAGCTCCAAGGGGGACCTGTGGGGCTGCACAGTGATCTCTCAATGAGCACATACTTTACACTTGCACAAATTTAGAAAGGATGACACACAGCCAAGAGCAAATATTAGTAACTTCAGTGTGGCATTAGAATAATGTCATCAGACTAATGCTTAAAATAAATTGGACTTATAAAAATGCTGAAGAAAATCAAAAGAGGGGAAGGGCACTTTAAAAATTTTATGGTAGGAAAAATAAGTAAAACAACTGGATGACATTCCAGCTTAGGCAAATAGAATAATGAGATTTAAGAGCAAACATGGCAATGCTAGTTTAAGAGTTAATATTTATTGAATATGTTCTAAGTGTTAGGTACTAAGCAAAATATTTTATGTTTACTATTTTAAACAATGCTTACAACAGCCCTGTGAGGTCAGTGTTATCATTAGCCTTATGTCTGGCTGAGAACAACCCGAAGTTCATGAAGGATAAGTGACTGTCTGTGTCACACAGCCCTCAGGGAAAACAGCCAGAGTCGGAATGCACCATTCAGACTCCAGAGCCTGCCCTCTCAGGCACCAGGCAGTAATTTACCTTTCAAACCCTCCTTGTTGTTTCTGTTACTACTGAAACTCTTGTCTACATACGAAAAAGGAAGAAACAATTTGGTTATTTAAGAAGGGGTCAAAATCTCAAGTAAGTAAAAAGATTATGCAGTTTTTTAAAAATAAAACTAGCCACCTGTTCCAGATGAATTACAGCCCAGAATAGATAGAAAAATTTGTACAGTAGTCCTCCTTTTTATGAGAGGTTTTACTTTCCACAGTTTAAGTTACTTGTGGTCCACTATGGTTGAAAATATTAATGAAAAAATCCAGAAATAAACAATTCATAGCTTTAAATTGTATGCCATTCTGAGTAGTGTGACAAAATCTGG
Source organism: Rousettus aegyptiacus (assembly GCF_014176215.1). Classification (NCBI taxonomy): domain Eukaryota; kingdom Metazoa; phylum Chordata; class Mammalia; order Chiroptera; family Pteropodidae; genus Rousettus; species Rousettus aegyptiacus. The sequence goes on from NW_023416295.1 coordinate 74,125,517, forward strand.
ACCAGCCTCACTCCATCCTGCTAGGGACATAAATCATCCCTTTGTCCACCATATACACGCTGTATATGCACCCGGCCCATTAGTTATTTAGTAGCCTTCCTTGTTACCAAATTGACTGTCAGGGTATTGCACTGCTTATGTTCAAGCCACCCTTCTAATAGCCTAACTCTACATCACAAGGCCTATGTCACTTACCTCATTGCATCTCATCATGTAGGCATTGCAGTTTCACATTATCATGAGGGTTAGTATAGTACAATAATATACTATGAGAGAGGGACCACGTTCACATAACTTTTTCTTATTGTACCTAATTTGTAAGTTAAACTTTATCATAAATATGTATGTATAGGACAAAAATCATAGTGTGTTTATATAGTTCGTACTATCTGTGGTTTCAGTCATTAGCTGCAGTCTTGGAACATATCCCCGCAGATAAGAGGGGACTGCTATATAACCAATGCCTTAACCACTGTTGAGATGGGAAAGAAGGGTCCACAGATGAGCTGCTTACCTTTGGTATACAAACAAAATCATTCAAACCCTCACTCCATGTGTCTATTCCCTATTCCCTGGGAATGGGTTTAAGGATTCTTCCAGAGTGTTAGTACAACGCCTGACACAGGTCCCAAAATCTTCTGGACCAATGGTCTAGCCAACCCCTGTGCCTGTCATCTTGGGTCCTGCCAATGCAAGTGTATGAACCAGATACCTCATACTTTCTACTAACCTTAATTCTTGTAGGCGATATCAACAGGAAGCTACTGTTTCTAAGCTGTAGAAGTTAACCAACTGTACCAAAGACTTAAAGATACCATAAGGAAATTGTATTCACCCCCTAAAAAGAAGTTTGAAGTTCAGCCTCAGAGTTTAGTAGTCATTTTTCCCACCTTTTCTTCCCAAGGCTAGGCCTGCTGCTCGTATTCCATGAGGACTTGCTTCCCTTAGAGGGCTCTCTGCCCTGGAACAGTGGTTAAGAACATGGGATCCAGAGTCACACTCTCTAGATCCTAGCCCTGCCACTGAGACTTCAAGCCAGTGACTGCCAGCTCCAAACCTCACTAGCTTCATCTATAAAATGGGGATAATAATGTTGCTTACGGTAAAAGGATGTAAAGATCTTATGAGATGATTCATCTAAAACATTTATATGGCACAAAATAAGCATCAACAAATAGTTGTCTGCGTTATTTCCGGGATCTTAGAGATCTAAATTTCAAGATCTAGAGCTGCACTTTCCAGCAGGTAGCCAGGAGCCACGTAGTCACATATAGCTATTGAGCACTTAAAATGTGGCTAATCCAATAGGAGATGTGCTATAAGTATAAAATATAAACAAATTTCAAACACTTAAGTAGAAAAAAATTTTTTAATCTTTATTTTTATACTGATTGCATGTTGTAACGATAATTTTTGGATACGCTGTGTTAAAAACATGTTATTACAATTAATTTAAACCATTTCTTTTTACCATTTTCTTTTTGCATTTTTAATGTGACAACTAGAAGACTTAAAATTATCTATGTGACTTACAGATTTCTATTGGAAAGTACTCTTCAAATTATAGTCTGTAAGCAACAGATTAGGCATCTCCTGGGAGCTCATTAGAAATGCAGGATCCCCATGCCATTCCAGATCCACAGAATGACAATAGCATTTTTAAAAGATTCCCAGGTAATTTGCATGCTCATTAAAATCTGAGAAGCACTAGTTCAGAGGGATGGGGTAGATCAGTAAGCTCCCACATTGTCTGCATGGTAGAAAGGGAATCCTTTTTACTTTATTAGATCTAGAAGTTAAGGTCTCACTTGCCCAAATTCCTTCTTTCTCAGAATCTGCATAACTAGAAGACTTATTAAAATCCCCACATACCCAAGGAACTCTGTCCCTTCACAATGTTTTAAGATAGATTATTTGGGGCCTTTCTACATGAGAAATTTTAGATATGGAAGAGGAGGGAGAAAACAAACCAATGTTGGACTGTTGTTCCAAAAGGAGAAGAGAGTGGACTTTATAGTATATTCTGTGCAATAATAATCCCAGGCAAAATTCAAAGGCTTACTCTTAAATAGACAGTAACCACAGAAAGGAAATCATATTTTATTATAAAATTATTAGAATTCATTAAGCATCCTTTATGATGAAAGAGTATGAAAATGTGACCCATGAGTAGAAAGTTCAAGATTGTGGGTGTTTGGTATAGCGAATAAAATGTAGAGAATATAGTTTGGCTGTTTTTAAATTTTTAAAGGATTTTTATATAAAAAATAGATTAATTTAATGTAGCTCCTAAGTGCAGAACTGGGAGAGATGGACAGAAATTCACAAGAAGCAATGCAATAAAATAGAAGTCTATGTAATAATTGGAACTTTATAGAGTAATGAATTAGTTATCACTAGCATGCAATTCGAAACTACCCTCGAGGATACTTCAAAAGGAATTTGCTGTGTCTGAGAAAGTTTTGCACCAGACCACCAATCTAGCCTTTTCCAAAATGTAGAAATAATGATTCCACTATCTCAGGTAGTAAAGACAGCATCAAGAATGGTCACAACACTGTTAGGTTATAGTTCGAGTTCTAGCCTTCATCCACATAAAGAAGAGAATAGAAGGGTTAGCTTGGAGCTAAAACAGTTGCTTAATACTGGGCAGTTAATAAATGTATTGCTACTATGTTATATGAACACGAGTAAGAAAGTTTCCTTATCTTACCAACAGAGAAGGTCTATTCCATTACCTTCTAATTAAAAAGAAGTATTCCCAAAGGCACCACGCATGTACATGGCTTCTTTAAAAAAAGGAGTAGGATTGGAGAAGGAGTCAGGATTCTAGTAACTACAGAGATTGAAATGATAATGTAGTACAACCCTTTGAACAAGTGGGGTAGGGCTACATATACTGTTAAAATATGCCAAGAAATTAGCCATGCAATATGTATCTTTTCAGTGACTGTCCCATCCAGGTCTTTAAACTAACCTCACCTGCCCATATGCAAAATTAACCATGGGCCCCCATGATCTGCCAGTTCCATTCCCCAACACCTTGCTCTTTCCTTCCCTAGCTTTCCAGTGCCACCCCCTCCCAAGGTGCGCTCCTTACCTGAGTTCTGAAGGACCTCCTGTTTTTCCTGCCTTTGACAATCTTCTGGATAAACGTCAAAACCTTCAGACATACTCTGGAATTTGTCCTCTAACACCAAATATTAAGTATACCCACATAAAATTTTTTATCTCCTATATTTTCCCCCAAATGTTCATCCATATTCTCATTTTGAAATGAAAATGAGATAATCAGAAATAGATCTATTTTATAAATTGGGATTCTACCATCCCATGATATAAATGGTAAAAAATGCTTATAATTGTAAGTAGTAGAAGGAAACTTTTGTGTAAATCTAGGTTTAAAAGTATTACATGATGTCCAAAATAGGATTAGAAGAGCAAGAAAATAAAGTTTCTCTAAGAAGTCTTCTGTCTGATACAAAAAGAACAAAACACCTTAACCTGTGAAAATGGGGTCCCCAACCTTTTTGGCACCAGGGATCAGTGTTCCCATGAAGATCTAATGCCTGATGACCTGAGGTGGAACTGAGGCAGTGATGCTATAGCTGGCGAGCGGCTGCAAATACAGATGAAGCTTAACTAGCTGGTCCTCTGCTCACCTCCTGCTGTGCAGCCTGGTTCCTAACAGGCCATGGACTGCCACTGGTCCACGGTCCGAGGGTTGGGAACCTCTGAATAGTGTTTTTTCCCTTATTAAAGATAAAAGGGAAATTCGGAGAACGCCTTAATAAATCAAGTTTCAGAGTTCCAAGAAAAGAGTAAGCAGATTGATGCCTGGTGTATAGTCACCATGTCTTTTAAGTCTACCTCAAGTTATTTGAAAACAGAGCAAAAAAAAAAAAAAAATAGTTGTCTTTGAAACAGGTTACAGATTTTCAAGGATCGAGTATTTTCACAGTAGAAGTTTTCTGCAGGGTCATAAAGAGATGCCATGTGGCTTACATGAGTTATAACAATAACCAGAAATCAGAAATTCATAAAATAGCTAAGAAACAATTAGAGTTAGTAGGTCATTAAAATCTTTGATGCTAAAGCTGCAAACTCCACACTGAACCCAGACATCTAAAGTCATTACTATTGGAAACAGGTTCTTTTGGAGCTCCATGATACCTCGGGGTGCTTTCCAGTCTCTAGAATTTGCATAGTTGCTGAATTTACCAGGAAAGAAATTATTAGACTAGTAAGTAAATAGCATGGGGGAAGAAAAACAGTGTAAGTAGAGATAATGTATATTTAATAAGCAAATCGACTTGTAGGCCAGGGTAATGAATGGAAAACTGGATGAGATGACAGAAGTCTAAGGCATGGGCCTAAGGTCTATAACTGACCAATTTTGAGAACCAGGCAAGTTTCAAGTACTATAGGTCTCAATATATATATATTTAGCATAAAAATATTGAATTGCATCAATCTTTCCTAACCTTCATTTATAAGAATCACCTGTTTTATTATCTTAAAAATGTAAAAATCTCTAGGTCCACACTAGACCCACTGAAGCAGAATCTTAGGGGGTGGAGCTCAGGAAGAAATATATTTGACAAGTATCATAGGTGATTCGCATCACATGGTTTGTTGATAATTACTGCTTTAATGATATTTACATTTTCTCTGAGTTCCAAAATTTTATTTCTTTAAATCTTGCATCAAATGTTTCTCATAGCCTAAAGAAATGAATATAAAAAGATATAATTAAATCAACAATTAGATAATTTGCTTTAATGAAATTAGCCCTAAAAATGATAGCTATCATTTCGAGCTTTATACAGTCTAAAGAATACTAAATGAACCTGACCATTTGACAGTATATCCTATCAAGCAAAAATAAAATTACAGGTATAGAATTTTGCAGAAATAATATACTTGTAGTTTCCCTAATCAATTCTATTTTAGTAAAGGAGACATTATAGATAACAAGAAAAAGAGCATTATATATAAACAAATTTTCTTCAGAATATAGCTAATTTCTACATTTATATTTCCCACTACTATTTAATATACCTGTGAGATCAGAATGAATATATTCTATTATCTTTACTTTATAAAAGGATAAACTGAATCCAGAATTGGGTAACTCATCTATCCAAGTATTATTATCTGTTACACAGATAGAATTAGGATTAAGTCCCAGTTCAGTATTTCTTTCCACATTAATCCACTTTATCAAAAAGTAATCACTATTATCTCCACTTTATTCCCACAATGAAAACTCTTTTTAAAGTTTGTTAACTTAAGATTAATAAGAGGTAACTTAGAGATATAGACCTTTAATTGTCTAAAGTAGAATTTCCAGAATATTAGCTCTACGGTGAACTATTTGGGCAAAAACCATTTTAAACTTTACATTTCAAAAATGTCTACAGAAGAAGCCAATGTCTTACATATTTATTTATTTCTCTATTCTCAACAAATTATCCTCAAAGCTTGTTGGATCAAGCTACACATAAATAGCCCAGTACCTCTAAAATACCTGTTTGACTCAGGGAAATGGAACACATTTCCCGAGAAGTGTGTGGACGCTGGATTTTTCAAAAGAGAGAGGTTATTTTCTAAATAAGAGTATTTGTTACTTGTGGGGGTTTTTGGCTATAATATCTTCCTCCTCTGAATTAACATCACAAAGTAGGATATCAAAATATAAAGTTTCTTTTAGCCAGTCAATGATTTTGAAGGACATAGGCATTTTATTGTTTCACATAATGGAAGATACTAGTTCATGACTATAACTAGAAAACCAGCAGATCACTCACTATATAAAATTATTTTTGTTAAATTTTTCATGAAAAGGCAGGCATATATTAACCAGTGTGTACATGTATGTTTGTGCATATGTGCGGATGCTGCTGTTGTCGGTAGATAATTTCATCATATATATGTCATATATCTGCATGTCTTGTGATCAGAGATACTGATAGCTTTTGTTCCAGATTATCTTTTTAAGAAGTTTTATGTAGAAAATAGCCTTGGAAAAGAAAGCTAATGTCACCCTCTGTGGCAAAGTTTGTGTAGACCTGCTTTCAGCCCCCTTATAAAAGATTGGGGTTTTTAAACCTCAGCGTTTCTCTCGGCACACAACTCACTACACGTGCAGGCATCACACGGCCTCTGTGTGGTATACTGTGGGAACTGGAGCTCAAGAAGCTAAAACAAATGATAATATTCTGGCTACTGACATTTCTGTGAGTACCAAACTGCCCTTTGTCTCTGAGGGCCTTCATGTCCTCTGCCAGTACCTATGAAACAACTATGGGCTAGCATGTTAGCTTACAAACAGGGTAATATCTGAGACCCTTTCTAGTTCTTTATATATGTGTATGTCACTTATTCACATTTGAGTTTACAAGTAGCTCTTCCTACAATGGCTTTGCACAATTCCTTTAGGATTGTTTATATTTCAACTCTCTGTTTGTGTGCTAAGAAATCCTGGATAATCATTTTATGATTGGTCATTTTAATTAAGTAACAAAGCAGCCCTGAGGAATTGTTTGAAAACATCAAAACTTTTGATATATATTCTATTATACCATTCCAAAATCCTCATATTTACCTTTTTTTTCCCTCTGTCAACCTGTTGCAATATAATGCTTAAGTCACTATCTGTGACCTTCTTTTGTTAAGATCTACTGGGATATTTTGAATGGAATGTTGATGTACCCAATTCCCAAATTCCTAGCACAGTACTAAATCTGTTAGCAGTCAGTTCTGAATGTATACCTAGAGAGCTCGCAGATTAGTGTTGTGTTCTTAGTTTTCTCTACTAATCTCCAGTAGAAGTTAACCAACAAGCTTAAGAAGTGATCCCTCGTACACATGCCATGTCAGATGCAGGACAGTTAAGTGTCCAGGCCAGTGCTTAGGTTATGCTCTTCTGGCTGTTACAAATTTTTAATTTCACCCTTTCTCAGAGAGAAAGAATCACATAATCTTTTTCTAAAAGAAACTTTGCTATTGGATCATATTCCAACCTCCTCATTTTACAGATGAGGAAGCTGAAGAATTTGTATTTTTTTTATTATTTTTTTCAATTACAGTTGACATATTAGTTTCAGGTGTACAACACAGAGATAAAGTATATACTCCTTTCCTCTTCTATGATGCCTATCATTTAATCTTACATTTTGAAAATACATTTTACACACCTAGAATACAACATACATCATACCATACCCACATAATTTGATTTTATGTTTCTCTCTCTGAACTGGCTCTCACCTCCAGATATTCAAGGTTAGTTTGTCATTCTCCTATTCTAATAGTATTTGATGCCCATGTCAAACCTCAATAAATGTGTGAAAGCACCAAAAGGTAAAGACTTTAATGTTTAAAAAAAATAGCATCGTGTACTTATTGAGCATTATTATGTATCAGGCACTGTGCTATGATTTTTTTCTCCTTTAAATAAAAATCATCTAATTTAATCCTGACAATTCTATTGTTATCTCCATTTTACAGATGAGGAAACTGGAGGCTTAGAGAGGCTGTATGACTTGTCCAACACCATACAACCAGGAATTGTGGGAGCTGGTATTCAAATAGGGCAAGCCCCACTTCAGAGCCTAAATTCTTAATTACTAAACTAACTAAATCTCTGTACTCCTTTACATCATACTGTATAATCTATATATTCAATTAGACTATTGTCTTGTTTAATTTTAATAAATGCCATTTTTATTTATTTCTCAGAAGAAAGACAAAGGGGTTTTTGTGGGCAGAATAATGGCCACCCAAACATGTATAAATCTTACTCCCTACTACCTGTAAATGTTAGATTACATGCTAAAGAGTAATTAAAATTGTATAGAACTGAGGCTGCCAATTAATAGACTTTGAGATGAGGAAATTATCTTACATTATCCAGGTGGGCCCAATGTGATCACAAGGGTCCTTATAAGTGGACAAGGCAGGCATAAGAATCATAGTTAGAAAGACATTTGAATATGTTATATTGCTGGCTATTAAGACAAAGTTAGGAGTTATGAGCCAAGAAATAAAGGCAGCCCTCAGAACTGGGAAGCAAGGAAAGATTCTCTCTTAGAGTCTCCAGAAGGAACACAGCCCTACTAATGCCTTGATCTTAGCCCAGTGAGAAACATTTCAGACATCTGACCTCTAGAACTGAAAGATAATAAATTTGTGGTGTTTTAAGTCATTAAGTTTGTGGTAAGTTGTTACAGCAGCAACAGGAAATTAATATAGGGATATAATTAATAGAAAATAATGCCTGTGGAAGAGCCAGCTAGCTGTGCCTCAACAATTTGTACCTCCCTTCCGAAGTGTATAGTTATTGCCAGATAGGAGCTGCCCAATCAGAGGTCACATTTTCCAAGGGCCCCTAATCTCCCTATCCTGATTCTTTTACATCGAAACTGGACAGGATGACTAGTGTCCTCAGGGGACTAAGAAAATATATCAGTTCAGACTTAAGATGTAGAAGTTCCAGGTTCTCACGCTTTTTGCTGCATGGGTGGTGCAGTGCTAGCTTCTGGCCACAAGATAAAAACTCATGCACAGAAAGGTGAACTAACTTGCCTAAGGTCACACAGTGTGGCTGGGATAGAATGGGTGGAAGGAACAGTGGAGTAAGGTGAAGCTGGAGAGGCAGGCAAGGGCCAGATCATATGTGTCTCTGGGAGCAATGTTAGAAAGTTTTAATTCAGAAGAAGACTTTAAAGTCCTTTTGCATGTGACTGATATACTTAAATAAGCTTTCTTATAAAGTTGCTTTGGAAAAAGTGTGGAGAAAAAAATAATAATAGCTAGTAGTTACTAAGTACTTTTTGTATAAGGCTCTGTCATAAATGGTGTATAAGTGTGTGTGCATGTGTGTGAATTTTATCCTCAAAGAACTTCCATATCATCTCCATTTTACACATGAGGAAATGGAAGGGTAAAGGGGGTTAATTAATTTGTCTCAGGTTGCACAGTTTGTTAGTGATAGAATTTGGATGGAGAGTGTTCCTGCAGAGTCCATGTGCTGAGCCACATGAAATATGCCCATTCTATTTAGGGGGACATGTAAAAGGAGGGAAATCAGTCAGGAATCTATTATAGCAGTTCAAGTGAGAAATACTGCTGGAAAAGAGATGAATGAAAATAAATAGAATAAAGAAATTAATTATATATTTGGAGGTAGTATTAATAGAATTTGGTGATAGATTGAATTTGAGCAGAGAGGTGAATGACAGTGAATATCAAGGATACTGTCCAGATTTCTAGCATGAGCACTTGGCCAGAGAAAAAACAATCTCCTGAATTTTGGAACACTGCAAAGGAATCTGATATGGGGTTGGGCAGAATAATGTAGAGTCCAATAGTGAAATTCAAATACTACAGATTATTCAAATAGAAATAGCTGTGTACAATTCTGAGCTCTGAGTCTAGAGAAAATTGGGACAGCTTGGATAAATGCCATCGAGTCAGAATACAATTAAAGTCTTAAAAAAACAAATCTTAAAAAACAAATAAAATGAATTGCAATGATCTATTCCACGCAGGGACACATAGACTTTTACAATTAGAGGTAGCATCACAATTCAGCTGGTTTTCAAATTTTTTTCTCTTTATGTGGGAATTGATTCTCTTCCTTATAATGCTTTAAAAAATGGCCAGAAGGTACAGGAATAATTGAACCATTCTTAAGCACATGGAGAGATCTTATCGAGTCTTCTCTCTTGAGGACAGACCTGATGAGAAGTTCAAACTAGAGCATAAGAAAATGCTGAGTACAAGAAAGGCTGGTGAGAAAATTGTGAAACTTGCATGCAGAAAGGTTTCGACAGTAACCTGGATATTTGTTCTGTATCCTACTTGCCAGGGCATTCACATATTCAAGAAGGCTGGAGAAATAGATTTAGAAGAAATAACTTTGTTTCAGAAATTACACTGCCAAGAGGAACCTCATTACCTCTTGGCTTGGTGTTCAGGAAAAATCTAATCCAGCTGACAAAATGAAGTTTAGTGAGACACCCAACTAAAGACTGTAAATGCACATGAGTCTCGGCATATTTTTCCAAACACAATCTTTTCGTATGAAAAGAACTTAACTATTCGTTAATGAAGTGCAGGTGTATGTAAGCAATTGCAATCAAGAGAAAATACATCCCAAAATGAAAAGAAATGCCAAAAACTGAATGGCAAGAATGAAAAAAGGGGGTTAACATTCATTAGTTCAAGAAATGCCTATTGAGCTTGTACTACGCCTTGTGCCAGGCAATGTGCTACCTGTCGTGAAATCTGCCTGATGGAAAAAAAAGGAAAAGGAAGATGAAGGGGAAGAAATAGAAAAATTGCATGATGAGGAAGATGAAATATAGAAGAGGAGGAAAAATGAGCTTGAGGTAGAAAAAAGAGAAGGAAAATGAAGGAGGAATCTCCCACCATACTTGAGGCTCACATTAGGTCTCATCTAGACTATTATAATAAATCCTTAACAACAGAGTCTCTCATTCTTTCTTTCAATACATATTCATTGAATTTTGTTGTAGCTTAAGTTCTCTAGAAAGCAAAGCGTACGATGAGAAGTAAAGTGTTAATACTTTATTCAGGAAGTATAAGGGCAGGAGGCAGTGAAAGAGAAAACAGTGTGAGTAAAGCAAGGATCAGTGCTATGTGATGTGTTACGTATTCACTAACCATTTCACATTAACCTCAAAGAGATACAGCAGATTTATGTATTTGGAAAACATATCTCTGAAAAGATTGCAAGAATATACTAGAATAATAAACAGGTGCATTGGGAAGAGCCTTACTCCCACCTGAATCATGTTTCCCATTCACTGAAGTTTCACTCCTTTCTTTAAGTCTCTTACACTTTCAGGTTGTATCTTCCAGGTTTTAATATCCAGCCCCTCAGGTGCTACTCAAGAAGCCAGATCTCATATGCCACAACGTGGTGCTTTATCCAAGTCTGAGAGTGGACTGGCAACCGCCAGTTGACAGAGAATCAATCAGAGAAAGAAAGAAAAAAGGTGGTAAAAGGAACATGAGAAGGGGAAAAGCCTCAAATTCAATACAAACATCCTTTATGTGCTGGACACTGTGCTAATCGCTGGGGAAGTAATAGCGAACCAGAGAGATGTGGTTCCTGATGTCATAGACCTTGCACAGTAGCCTGGTTACCAGTGCACACCAGCAAGAGTTACAAGGCAGTGAGATGAAGCGCTTTGATGGCTGAGGAGCAGAGACCCCATGTCATCTCCTGGGTTCCCAGAAGGAACAATTTCTAAGAAGTAGGGGTTATCCAGGAGATTGGTCAGGGATTAATTTTGTTAAATTGAAGGAAAATCACAGAGATCTCAGGATAGTGGTCAGTGGCCAGACAGAGACTCTTTCCAAAGTCCTAGAGTACAAAAGACAATAGTCAGTATTGTTGGTGCTCATCACATCACACAGAGAGGGAAAGGAAAATAGTTTGAGTCCTGTTATCTCATGACCTGATCCTCTCCAAGCCGAAGACCATAGAATTCTACTTCTCTACCCAAACCCATAGTCTTTTCCTTCATCCACACCATATTCATGTCTAACATAATTATTGGTTTTACTCTAAATATGTTCTATGACTTTCCACTTCCGTGTCTTTACTTACATGGCTTTCTTCACCTGGCATTCTGTGCCTTTCACATGACTGCCTAAACTATGCCCTTCCTTTAAGGCACACTAAAAGCTGTCTTCTTTATGAACCAATCTAATGTTCCTCACATCCCAATGGTTTAATCCCTTCTTCCCTAAAATCCCCCTTTACTTTTAAAAAACTTATCTTATTTTTGTAGATATTTGCTTGATTGTCTCATCTTCCCTCTAAAATCATTAAATAAATCAAAACTAACACTGAGAGAAATAAATAATTTTTGGTTTCTATCTCTTTTCTCTGGAGAACAACGAAGGGATATATTTAACTCAAGACATTATGTGAATTTTTAAAAATTCAAGACCACTAGACAAAGCCACCATTTTAGTCCAAGCTGAGAGTTCCAGCCCAGTGGTCCTGCTTGTTTTTCCCTTCTGTGCACTCCTCCTCAATCTTTCCTCATGGGCCATTTTCATCACTTCATGACCGTCATATCTTCTGTTTAATCTGATTCCATTCTAGGCCTTCTGAACCACTGGCTTTGGCATGGAATACTGATATCCAGATAACAGATCATTCTGGTTTTGTCTACAGTAAAACGATTTCTTTCTCCATGCTACCCTAAAAGGAAAAGTAGTCAGCAAAATTCAATATAGCACTCTCTCACTTAAGTTTTCCATTCTGAATTTTGTAAGCATTTGCAATTTGCCATTTATATGACAGGCACTGGTACTTGAAAATATAAAGAAGGATGACCTCAAACATGGCCTTCAAGAGCTTTACAACCTAATAGGTGACAAAGAAAATAACATCAATGCCTAGAAATCAGTCAAAAGTGATATGTTGTGATAGGGGTATGGTCTCAGTGCAATAGCATTAGGAAAGCTTAGATATTACTGGTAAAACCACTGGGAAAATCCAACCATTTCTACTTTTGGTTCCTTGACAGTCTTGCTCCTCCATGATGCCACAGGCTTTGGTTTGTTGCATACCTTATCAAATTATCAATTAAGTAGTGTTAATAACTAATATAATATATAATGATACATATAATATATAATAACTATACAGTATATAAATATATATTAAATAAATATATAATATATTGCACAAAGAAGAACATGTATTCTCCCTCTTTAGAAGATCGAATTAAGGCGGACTCACATGCTATCAAAAATACTCATTTTTCCACAAGCCATTTTTGCCCCTCAGGAGTAACCCTTATTCAACACTAGACTCTTTCACTGAATATCCTGCTTCTATAATTTTTTTCTAGGGCAACTCTCTTGTTCCCATTTCAATCATGTGAATTACACCTTGAACTAAGTAAATTAAGAAAATTTTAATGTCAAAAACAGCCTGATAATTTAATGAATGCTTAAAATAGGAACTCTTCAATATTTTTGCTAAGCACAGTAATTTAATAAACATTTGCTATATCACACTAATATAAGTTTGTTACACTTGATTAAATAATCACTAAACTGAGATGTAAATGCAATGAAACAGAACCAGTAGAAACCATTCTCAATCTAGACTCCTGGTGACCTCATTGCTTCTAAGTATTTAGTGTTCTTTTTCTAAAGTTTTCTTAGCTTTCACATTTTTGCATGAGAATATTTGAACTACATGAGATAGATAGATAGATAGATAGATAGATAGATAGATAGATAGATAGATGGATGATAGATAGATAGAATCTCCAATAATTGAGTATGTTCCAGGGTAGAAAGATTGCAGGCCAACATCCTCTCGTCTCTTGGTCTCATGTAAACTGCCATCAAATATTCTGCTGTTAATTACCAAAGATTATATCATCCAGTTATCTGTGCTTCTCTATTAGCATACAGCAATAGAAAATTCTATAACCTTATTTCAACAGTCTCATTTCTTCTCTAAGGGTTAACACTTAGGGAAGTTCTAAGTGTATTATTTTCTTAACACTTTATTCTCACACCCAGACGAGCTTATTGACTTTAAAACCAATTTATAAAGACAGGTAAAGGAAATTTTTAGGCTCTCAAATGATGGTGGACTATCTCCTTTAATTGCCCCTTAATAAATCTGTTCATCTATTCATAATGTAAATTACATTATTTCATATTGCAAAAATTTCTTGGATAATCAGATAAGTTTGCAAATAGGACATGACCACTCATAAAAGTTTTCTTAGCATAATGACATTTGTCCATTCTGATATAAAGTTAAGAATATGAGATTTCTTCTATGCTTAAAAACCTTCAGTGGAAAAAAAAAAAAAGGTTGCAATAGGTACCTATATTCTTGAAAATAGTCTTAACTCCAGAATATCACAAAAGGCCTGGTTTTACAATGTCATTGTAATGTATTCCTCGTGCTCTCCTCATGCCAGTTTACATGCCACCATTAAATATAATTATCTCCAATACTTTCCATATGTCCTCCCTGACCCACTTAGCATATTCTTTTCTGTTCATCCTCCAAATTCTCTGTAAGCATTACCTCCTTTATAAAGATTGCCCTCATGTATCATTAAATCATTTTAACCATGTAGACAGATAGATATACAGACAGATGATAGATAGATAATAGATGATAGATATAGATAGATAGATAGATAGATAGATAGGTATATGTAGATATATACATCCATATACATATATATCATATTACTTAGGACACTATATGATAATTGTTAGTTCAATTGTTGTTCCAATTCAAAGACTGTAAATTAATGAGGGGTACCTATATAATATCAATGTCTAATACATAGCTTAAACTATAACAAATTATTTTTGAAACAAATGTGTGCTTGTCATTCACATTTTACTTACCTAATCAATATATTCAAAAAGAGTATAATGATTTAGAACACTGGAATAATATTTATGTGGCTTAGCAAATTACCATTTAGATCAGAATTAAAACCCAGAACCAAAACATGTTAAGTCAAGTTAGATTTAAAACTAGCTAGACACGAAATACATAGCCTTTATATACAACTTAGCATTCCTGGACACATTCCCTTATCTGGTCATGTGCTCCCTAGATGTCAACTCTGGGCCTAGTATAATATAGACTTAGGACTTTCAAGAACTATTCAATCTTACTAGAGTGGAGGGGGCAAGTAATGTGCTCAATGATTCAAAGATAAACTGCATTCCATTTGATGCCAAATAATAAATCTGAAATATGAAGACAAACAATCAGGCAGTGTTCCTCTTAACTACAACTACACCACTAACTTCTTCCCATTTCTATTTAGTTTTTGTGGGGGGTTTGGCTTTATTTTTATTTGCTTCATGAATACATTCTGTCTCTATTCTGTTTCGCTCCATATTTTTTGATATGCCACTGTCTGGGTCACATTGTCCCAGTCTTTTTTAGATTTTGAAGGTGTGTTTCTTGTTTCAATGTTTACTTTCTGAGAAATCACCCCTGAGTACACGCTGAGTGGCTTTAATTTTGTTTGAGAAAAGGGAAAAAAGAAAACATTTTCACCAAATCTAAGCTTTTAGAGTTGCAGGTAAGCATTGCTCTTGTTGGTACTTCTGAATTATCAAAAAGAAACAAAATTGTCTCCACAACGAGTGGTAAACAAAATCATAAATACCCCTCTACATTTTCATTCCCAATTTTATAGGCTGTTATTATTACTAGTAATACTTCTCATATTGATTGTTATGGCACTATTTTAGCTGCATCTGAAACATCACATGAACACTGACTAACAGAACTGGTTATATATAATAGAACTACACACACACACACACACACATATGCATGTACATATATGTAATATAACTATGCCATAGCTGTTATTATACTATTCCTACAAACACCATGAATTGAGGTCAAATGGGGAATGGGACAACAGCAATAATAAGTTGCTGATAAAATTGCATTGAAATCAGAATTTGGCCTCAGCATCCAGCCTCAGCAAGAGACTTGGGGCCCTTGGGAGAGAATTAGTATTTTCCCCTTCCCCTAGTCTGGTATCTAGAAATTCTATTTCATTCTATGCATAGAGAGCCATAGATATAAGTCTTGTTCTCCACCCCTCCTGCTTCCAGGATCCTGGATTCCTCTGAGATTACATTTTTAGAATGCAGTGCAGCTAACTCAGTGAGTGGTAGGAATCTATAGGGTAGTAAGTCAAGCAATTCCTCTTCAGAGAGCGAATAGAGTTTCCTGGAGTCTAAGGAGAAATTAACCTTGTGGGAAAGTCAATTGAAAAAAAGAGTTTCTAAAATCAATGCTGTTAAAATCTCTCCCTCCAAAATCTAACAACATCACCATCATCATCATCATCATCATCATCATCATCATCACCACCATCGTCATCATCATCATCATAACAATAAATAATAATGATAATAAAGATGTTCACAAAAACTGAAACGCAAAACTGTCACCAATTTTTTCCTTCTTTCTGCCTTAGCAGAAAATGTTAGAAATATTTAAATTCTGCCACTTTAATTGGGCAAACACACTCACTGGTCCTTTAAAATGGCAATTTAATTATTCACTTGTGTTTATTTGAGCCAAAAAGAAATTCCCATGTTGCCAAATACATTGAGGTATACCTATAAATGATAACAGTAGGAAATGAAAACATTTATAAGAAAGAAAATAATGGCTGAATAATCTTTTTGGTTCACTTTCATATAAGAGCAAAATAAAGCCTTTTAAAATAACTATGAAGATAAGTTGTAAGACTGTAGTGCAACTGTGGCTATGCTATTTTTTCTAATGCATCAACAGTTTCACTCACTGTGTTTAACTTTGTATAAGAGTACATGGTTATGGTATACATTGATGCATTTATATCTCGTCCCCATATCTAACCAGCCCCCAGCTCCCAAACCCCTGAGAACTGGGTTACCAGGCTTAGGGTTTTCTAAGTACTTTCTGTTTCCATGTGAAACCAGGCATTAACCTAGAAGTGTATCTTGGCCCAAGATTTTCTTCTTCTTCTTCAGATTCTTGAACTAGATTGTACCAGGGATTAATAGGCTGTTAAATCTCCATTTAACCTCTTCACCTGCATGTGATTCCCAACTCTTGAATACCATTCATGCACGTTCTTCCTAATTACAATCTCCACATCTAATATGTTTTCATTAAGAAAGCTGGGAAGATTCATGTTGAAGAAGCTTTAAAACAGGTGACCCATAAGTAAAGCTATTTTTACTAAAGAAACTTTAGGAAGATTAAAATGTCAGAAGAAGATTAAAAGTTGAAGATGAAAATAGGTAGCTTATAAATTCTTATTTATATGTTGACCCCTGAAGACCCTAGAACTATATATGACAGTTAAAAGGGAGAAGAAGAAGGAATAAAAAGATCACCAAGATTTGAAAAAATAAGCTGGAGCTTTTTATCTAAATTCTGTTCCTCCGAATTCAGAGGAGTAAACATAGTCATGTTCTGTCCTGGAATAGAAAGCATGTAAGTTGTCACTTTCCAAAAGTGACATTAGAAAAGAAAGAAAATTTAACTGTGATTTTAAAAATAACTTAAGCTCTGTAAATGCAGAACTGTAACCTCAACTGTTGAAGCAAATGCTGAGCAGTCTGGTAAGATTGTCCCTCTGTGTGTCATAAGGTGCAACATCAAGGCTGTGGCCATGGATGCTCCTGGAAAAATGAGAGGCCATGTCAAAAAAAGGCTCTGTGTTTGAACATCTTTACTGAATAAAAAAGATGCATGTCCATAGCAAGAAAACTCGCACCTTGCCTCTCTAACCAAATTCCACAGGAGAGAATTTTATGTGCACGTCCAAGGAAATATTCCTACCTTGACTATTTCTGCAGAGGACACTGCTGTGTTCTCCAATGTAGTGGGCAAAGGTTACATCTTCTTCTAGAGTAGAGCACTATTGTCCACTCTTAGCTTTTCAATAAATGGAGTTAAATAAATCTTGGCCTTTTTTTTTTTTCAGTCTTTTTATGTTATCATTGTCCCAAATTCTGAAATAAATGGACTAGTGTTGAGGTTGCCCCTGCCCAATGGACAGCCTACCATGGGGGTTATTATTTCTTCTCCTCTTTCTGCTTTCCACATACTTTTACATTGTAAACCTTGTCAATAAATTGGCATTGACCTTAACATTTGAAAGTAATACATCTGTAGAAATTCCCACATTCACAAATTCATCAAAAAAAAAAAAAAAAAACCTCTTGGAAAACAAAACAAAATAATGCTAATCATTTATTACTGACTCACTCCACCTCCTCAGAGTATAATATTCATTTGTACTACAAATCTTAGGTTTATTTTCTCATGTAATTTTCACAATGATCTTTTGGGGCTGATGTTTTTTTATTATTACTACGGTTTTTAAGTACTCCAAATTACTGCAAGTAGCAGATTTTAGGGGTGGTTTGCAACTAGCCAACAAAACATATTAAATCTGTGAATGCAGAAGGTCCACTATATCCAGAAGAATAAGAAGAATTGGTATTAGAGTTGATTTCCCTTCCAATGAGTAACACCATCTGTTCCTGGTGCTTCCAACCTACCTTCCTTGGCCCTTTGTGCGGTGGATGCTGGTGTGCTCTTGGCACAGTACACTTCCCGGGTCTGGATCCCACCTCCACAAATGGGTCCCGTCACATGCCGGTGGGGGTCCTGCTGCTCGAGGAGGAGAGAGACTTGGCATTCTTTCCATTCAGAAGTCTTCCAGGAATATCTGTTTGGTTTAATTTATTTAAAAGAAGAAGAAGAAATCAGGAAAATATAAAATTGTAAAGAAAACAAGTGATGACACCAAGTGTCCATAAAAATCACTCTTTCTAAGGCCGAATCTTTGCCTATGAATAAAAAAAAAAAAAATCTACTAGCTTTGCATACTAAATCTCTGTCATGTCCTAGAGAAAAAATCACAGCAGCCTAACATGTTAATAGCACAGGATAAGAGAAGTGAAGGAAGAAAATATGGCTAAACAGTGGAACTTTCTCAGCCTTGAAACTAAGAGAATAAAGAATTAGAGGAAGGAATTGGAAACCAAATGAGCTTAATTTGTAGCAGCTGAACTTGTCATGGAATTTCATTTCATAAACTTCTAAGTGCCTTTATGTGAAACTTGGCCTTTCTTTTTTAATTAATAGGAGGATGCTGTTTAAATGTGTGAAGTGGAGAATATATTAATTTTACTAGACTAAGATGAACTCCAACTTTTAAACCCTCTTGATAGAGCAAAGTATTTCTACCTGTTTGACTCTACTGGTATAAAGACATCCATATTAAAAATTAGTTAACAAAGTGCCTTTATATTTAATTGAAGAGTTCTTTTTCACATACACAATCATGGTGTTATTTAAACTGACTTAAGAATATGTCCTCTTGGTTTATAACAAGTTAAGATACATACTAATAGGTAAACACATATACACACATGCACACATATAAATACAGGGTAAAAAACACAATGGAGTTTATACACAACTTGCAGAAAATAAAATAACCATAACAATACTATCTTCAAACTTGGAGAGTTATTTCAGACAGGATTTCCTTTATGGATTATTACAGTATCCTTCCAGCCCATAGCATTAACATAACCCTACAGCATTCACATAAATACCAACAGACTCATTAACTTTGGGAACAATAAACAAAACCTAAGAACATTCTCCTATCTGCTGTCCCATTTCAGATTTCAGGAAAAGAATTCTAGGCTTTGTGATTGTTTCAAAGAAACCGCAACAACAATAAAATACGCATGTGTCATCAAGGCTCTGGCTTCATAGAAACTAGAATAAATTGAAATAAAGTAACAGATGTCAAAATCAGGAGTCAAATGTCTAAGAAACCTAACAGTCGTCAAGTCCCCCACAGTAAATGTCATCATTCTAAAAGGCTTGAAAGCTGAGAAATCTCAGTCTTGTGAAAAGCCCGTTGTAGAAAAAGGATTTAGACAATCCTTTGGGGTTTGTTATAACACAATTGTTCTCCCTCTGCCTCACTACTTCACTTTCATGTAGTTTTCCAAGGCTTGAAAACGAAAGGGCCGGGCAAGACTTCGTAGGGCAGAGTTCAAGTCCAGGTGAATACAGACAATAACACGTTCCTAATTCCAGGACATGAGAGACTGAGAGAAGTCCAGTTCTTCCTAGAAGTAGTCCTTCTCCAGGGGTGTAGCTCCTTAGCCTTTTCTCCTCACACAGAAAGCACCATCACCTTATTCTCTACAGTCGCTCAAGCACAAGGCTCGCTCCTCATATCTCTGGATCTTAGGGAACAGGTGGCTCTGTATTCCAGGGCAAGACACAATGAAGCAGAGGTGTGTTGCGGTGGATGGCTACCAGGTTCTCATTTTAAACCTTCTGCCTCATAAGGTTCCCTAAAAGGAGTGCTCTCTGGTTACTAGGGAAGGGATGAGACACAGCAGCTGACTCCAAGGCTCCTATGACATACTGAATCAGATAGGCAAAACGTGGGTAGTGTGACGTAAAGTAGTAAGTATGCTTTAGAGTCAAAATGATCCAGGTTTTGCCACTTACTAGACATGTGACTCAGATCTAGGTTTGTTTTCTCATATATAAGATAAGGATAATAATATAAATGTTGAACCTGGCATACAATAAATACTAATTCTAATACTAATGCTCTTTCTTCTCATTTCCTTCTACTTTTGTCTTCTGCCTCTTGCTGCCACAGAAAACACACACACATATACATACACAATTTACATTTTAAAGGATTTTACTGATTTTATCAAAAGTCCCAATATTAGAGATCAAGGGATGGCACCGTATAACTTCCAGCAACCAAAATTCGGCAAGGAGCATAAAAGAAACAAACATGAGAATTGTTTGCTTGTTTAAAAGGAATAGTCCATGCTATATGAATTGCTTTTTCAATTAATTTATCATGATCCTATAAGAATTTACAATGGAAGAATTTGGGAAGTCATGGAGAAAAATGAAAAGGAAAGTTCAGTGACTATGGTTTTATATAAGGTAACAAAAACTCTGTTGGTAAGCTCATTAACCAAAGATACAAATTCCATTTACTAGCGAACAACAAATTCGCTAAAGAAATATAAGGCATTTATCACTATCACTATTGTTAACTATCTCAGAGAAAATACCAACCCAGCAAGTAGCAGAGGAAGCAGCACACCAGTAAAGGACTTCTATGTTCCTTTTTAAAATGAGGGTCTTTTCATAGTCTTTTCTCATCCTTTTATCATTATTTCTTTTCAAAAGAGCTATCTATGTTTAGTTGCAAATCACCCGGCAGCCATGAAAACTGATGATCCTGAACTCCGTCAACCTGGGAAAGCATTTCTAGGATCTGACAGAATAAGAAATCAAAGGTGTTCGGCTCAGTTAAACGTTATTCGCTTTCTCCTTTAGAGGTTGTTACCATAATAGTCCTCTGGCCTCTGAATAACTTGGCTTTCTGAGTGCCTGGGATATTCTCTTTAATGGCTAACTCCCTATCAAAGACCAGGCCTTTCCACCCTCTCTCTCCCAACTCGGATGCCTTTCAACACATCCTCATTTTGTCTCTGCCTAGAAGGGAAATATGGGGATTCTCAAAAGCCAGTCCTACCTCCTGTGAGGGAGCAGCACTTTGAAATCGTGTGGAAATGTCTCAAGTACGCCAGAAGGCCATGGAGTGAAAGAAACGAGCATATCCGCAAAGCCCCTTATTCATTTTTTTGTCAAAGGGTCCAGCTGAACAGGAAAGAGGCATTCATTTATTTGAGCTACAAGGGTATCATGACATATCCCTCAAGTAATAACAACCAATATTTTCTGCAGGCTTATTCTGTGACAGGCAGTGCACTAACAAATTTAGGTATATTACTTAATTTAATCTTCCTATCAATCCTATGAGGAAAATATTATTCTCCCTTTTATAAATAGAAGAATTGGCCTAAAGAATAAGCAATTCATCCAAGGTCGCATAATTAAGTGGAAGAGGAGGTTTCAAAGTGAGGTTTATCTGATTCTAAAGCACATCTACTTAATGACATGATACTCTGGTAGAATAAAACAGTGAATGGCAAACCAATGAAACTTGATCAGAGGATATAGTAATAAGTAATTTCTGTAGATAATAGGCAGTTACCTGCCTAGTCATTACAAGGACAAGCAAATGATGGTCTTGGTCTGAGAAGTATTCTAGATTAAAGCAAAAAAAAAAAAAAAAATCCTGTTAGTGACAAAACTGAACAACAATATTTTATGCTGCAAAAATACTTTTTCTTCCAGTCTCAAACACATATACAGTTTGAGAATATTTTATAGTCAATCATTCTATAATTAAAGCACTGTGGTCACATAGGATCAAATTTTAGCACTTTCAGGTAAAATTGCAAGTTAATAAGAGAAAAAATATATAAGCCAAATAAAAGAATATCTCATTGTAAAAACTAAAATTGTCACTAAAAGTTACAGCAAACAACTTTTTGAAGAAAAATGCCTTTTAAAGTCTTTTAAATCAAATTCCTTACATTTTTTCCTGGTGATTCTTAGTCTGAGTTAAACTTGTCTAATCCATTCACATAGAAACAACTCCAGCGCTCCCACTGTTAGTGAGAGAACACACTGTTAGCCACTCTGGAACCCAAAACCTCTGAAAAGTGAAGTGCTGGTTACTCAAACGCTGAATGTACAGGAAAAATAATTTGTACAGGGACATTTTAGTTAACATAAAAATATAAATATGAGAGACTGAAGACAGGAAGGAGTTGAAAAGCAGAACTCCCTAGGGAAAAAATAGGCCTGCCCAAATAGTAAATGAATCAGTTACTCGACCATGTGTTTATTTATCTTTTCTTTCAATAAGCAATTTCTGAGTTCTACCTATGTGCCAGACACAATTTCAGACAATAGAAATGCATAGCAGTGAGTAAGACATAGTCCCTGACCTTGGGAAGGTTACCTTCCAGTGGGGCAGACAGAGAGAAATGCATCATTACATAACACGGCATCAGATAACACAGGGAAGAGAGACAAAAAGCTATTTTGGTGTCATGACCAGGGAAGTCCTTAGAACGGTGAAAAAGACGAGAGAGTGAGTACAAGAATAAGTGGGCAAAGAGTGTTCTAGGCAGAGAGAAGAGCATGTTCAAAGGTCCCAGGGATGGAAAGTGCTTGGTACTTTCTAAGAAAGCATAGAAGCCAGTGTGGTTGGAACAGACAGGTCAAGACAAGACAAAAGGTGTGTGTGTGTTGCTGCGGGGGGGGGGGGGGGGGGGCAGATGTAGGAAATGAAGGGTGGTCAGGGGCTATGCTATCAAGAGCCTTGTAGGCTAGAATAAGGAGCGTATTATTCCAAATGTGGTAGAAAATTATGGGAAAATTTTGAGAACAGTAATGATGTGATTTCAATTCTAAAGGACTACTCTGGTTCCTCAGTGAATACACTATGGGGCAGTGGAAGGAGCCAAGTTTGGAGGCCTTTACCAATGCAGAGGAGATGACAGTGACTTCAACTGGGGAAGTCACATCAATGTGATGAGAGGTGATTAGACTCTGCAAATACTATGAAGGTAGAGACAACTTTCTAATGGATTAGATGTGGACAGGAGAGAAAAGGGGTGAAAGATGCTTTTGAAATGTTTTTGCCCTGAGGATTAGCAGCACAATTTCTTGGCACTAAATTCTTAGGTGAGATAGCCCAGGAAAAGCGACAAAAACCTAAACATCAGGTAAATTATACATATTAGAATTCTGAAATTCAGTTTTTCCTCATTTATCAACTAGAATCTGCTTTCTGAATATTTCTCCCATGCCTAAAACTCACCTCCCAATGTTTAAATATGTTCCCCATAACTTAAGTATATTCTTAGGAAATGGTCAACAAATGTACCCACATGATACATTAAAATTAATATTAAATATGTTACCATCCTAAAGAGGTATATGCAGCTTAAAAGAAGAAACCAAGATTAAGTCAAAGAAAGGAATCTTCTAACAGTGGAAGTACCTATTTTCATCAAGATATATAAGAGAAAATTCTGGATTAGAAAAACCTACTCAAGGCTCTGAAATTCAAGCACTCAGGTAGCCTGCTTGTTTTCTGGATGGTGATGCTGTCCAAGCAAAGGAATTGCATAATCAAATTATTGTCCAAATTGAAATTGGGAGAGCAGGAGTAAAGAACCAGTTCATTGTTGTGAAGCGATGAATAGCAACATCTTAAATTAGTAAAGCCAAAATTAGCAACTATTTTTAAAATACCCCCATCCTACTAATTGTGACATAAAGTGATTCTAATAGCAATAGGACGGCAGGACCATTCGAGTTTTATAGTAACTTCTGCCCTTTAAAATACATACTTTTCATAAGGCTTAGAATTGCTTACACACTATGGATTTCTTTTCGCCTTCTTCTAAGACTTAATGCAAAGCAACATGGGGTAGAATCTTAAGTAATTTAATGATGACAGATTGAAAGAATAATTGCATTAGTTAATGGTTGTGTTTTGACTAAGCACATATAGATTTGCAAACACATTTGGAATTGAAACCCTGGTGCAAGGTATTCAGATTAAATGTGTGGTTAAAAATCAGTGTACTGCAGCATGACTAATTTATGATAATGTCTGTTGTCCTTTTAAAGTTGTAAATGCATTTAGAAAAGAATTAACTTGTCATTTTTGCTGAACAGACGACCAAAATAAAGAGAACCGATCAAGCTTTATGCATTTTATGCTCTAGTAATTTTTTATTGAATAGAGTGGGACTATTGATTATGGAAAGCTACTCTGAAGTACAAAGCTCTTTGCTCTTCAGCAGATGGCTTTGCTAGCCAAACTGCACTTATGTATTATTAATAGACTTCTATCGCTATGCACAGCACTTAGCAGTACGTTAACTTTCTTACACTAACAGGGGAACAAATCTTCTATCCAGGAGGACTTAAAGTAGCACAATGGGGACTCATGAAACAACATACACCAGTAAAAGATGGACTCAGAGAAAAAGTATCAGTATCCTGTTGAAACAATTTACAAATTCTTTGAATTGGTTGTTTCTTTTCTAAATCCGATTCTCCTGAGGGTTCCAGTTCATGACCTTTTATACTCCTCAAGTGCTACAGAAAAGCTGTTTAATTAAAGTAATAACAAAATTCTTAAAGAATTCATTAATTTGGCAACCATTTATTGAGCTCCTATTATTTACAGGGTGTTAGGTGCTATGATATATGGGAGAAGATACAAAAGATGTGGTAGATGACATACATGCCACTCTGTTCTAGAAGGCAAATTTGACAAATTTAGATTACAAACTCATTCTTCATCCTTTTTGAAGCTATTCTTATAATCGATGACAACAGAAATGTCTTATCCGGAAAACCAGATGCATCTTTACCAGAAACAAGGCAGCCAAAGGGTATCACATCACCTCAAGTTCTGTGTGCCTGTTCATTCTCTGCATAGATGTCTTTATTTAATCTCTCTGATGATGCCAATTTCAGCCGTTTTTTTTTTAATAAAAAAAATTACTTTGAATCCTACACACACTTACAAATAAGTATAAACATGGACTAAAGTATCTTGTGCATAATCTTGTTCTTGAATTGCCCTACATTTGAGCATGTATGCACGCATGCATCCATCCATCCATCCACTGTTTACTGATCATTTACTATAAGCCAGGTACTTTTATAGGTGTTATCCATTCTAACATAAAGGAAAAATGTAAACAAACAAAAAAGTCATATCCATATGTATGGGATGATGTGTGAGAGCATTATTAAGCATTAAACACCCTTAAAAAATGGTTATCATGATCTGGATGATCTAGTTTTTATAGAGTATATTACACCAAATTCTTGAGATGAATAAACTGAATACACATGAAAAGTCATCAGTTTCATAAATTTTCTAGCGATTAGCATAGTTTCAGGTCAAAACAGGTGTTGAACAAACGTCTCTTTATGACATATCAACCCCAGCACTCACTCTGTCCCAGTAGGCAAAGGAAGCCAAAGAGTAAACCAACCTTTTATTCACCATTATTTTACCTGGTTCTTTCCTGGGCATTGATATTATCTAAAAAGATCCATAAACTAACTCCTGGCGTTTTCTTAAGAAAAAATAATTTTATCTAGAACATCTAAAATTGGGTCCAGTGCTTTAAGGAGGTGTAAGGAGAAGCAGGCTGGTCACAAGGAGCTGTTTCATACAGAAATCAAAGTGGGCTGCAGGACACCTAGGCAGATCTCTCTGTACGAGTCTGCACAGATAAACTTCTTGTGAATAACCTCTAGACCACCTGCAATAAGAATAAATCTACACATACCAGAGACAAGGAAAGATGGATAATCAGGGCCCATCTATTCAGTGCCAGACCTGAGTACTGAAAGTACATTTCACAAATTGGCTTTTCTGTGTAATGATACCACATAGTCTATATAACGCCATCAGTCATACCGCTTCTGCCTTGAGACCTTCTTAAGCATTTTACTCTACATTGGTCACTGTCATCTTTTAATAATGTCTTATAGTCAATTTTAAATCTTAAATGATGATTTAAGAGGTAAAATAGCCATTTTTGCATGAAAGCCGTTGCCTCCTGATGAGGTAGCAGAAGTTGCTGATAGGCCGTCTGAGGTGTCACTTCCACGAAAGATGCCCACAGTCGATGGTTTTCGACATTCTCCTGTGTTACAGTGTCTTCAGCCAGAATGGGCTCTCTACTTAAGCAAGGATCTGGAGTCATAGCTGTTCCAGTATCGAGTCTCAGTTCTCTGACATTAGGCATTTAAAATATTACAGTCCCTGTGTCCTCTGTCTCTCTTCATGCTTTCCGATAAACAGGGCCATCTTATCACTTGCAGTCTTATAATGCTTTCCACTTTCCTTTTAGGTGAGATGTAGGATCTGCTATTTTAGGTTTTAATTAGGACACAGGAAAGGATCCAAGTACCAAGGTATCATATTTTTCAAAAAGTTTTGAGGCAAAGAATAACCTCATGCCCAAGGTCACAAAGCCTAATGATAGGAGATAAACACACCATGGGAAAGGTGGCAAGTGACAAGCAGATTTATCTCCTCTCTCATTTCTGTCCCATCCCATAATATATAATATGGGTGATCAGTGTTATGTCGGGGGCACACGATTATGAGTAGACTGCAATGCTGAAAGAAGGGGTTTCTTAGCTATATTTGTCTTAGTCAAAATAGCATACTCTCAACACAAGCTTATGGCTTTACAGAAAGCTAATTCCCTGGTTGTGCTAAACTTTCCAAAGTTAGAGAAATGCAAACTTGTTTCTCTCTCCTTTCAAGTTAACTTAACTTAGTTGCCCCAAAGCAACTTCCAAAATGTTCTGGGCCCAAGGAATGCTTGTGGAATGGCCTCCTCTGGGCCATAATTCCTTTCACAGAATCGTGTCTTATGGACTGGCATTCACAGTGTATAAAGCTAACATCCTGGTCGGTGGACTAGCTGGTGAAAAGAGTAGAACCAAAGCTATGCAACTGAAGAACTTTTTGAACAATATTAATATACAATAACTAGAGTCCTTTCCAACTCTACCCTCTTCTTGGAATGTTTTTCCCCTACTTACCTGAATGGCCAATTTCCTCACTTCCTTCAAACTCTTCCCCCACAAATCCTGCCTGTTCAAATGAAACTTCTCTAATGACCCTATTTAATTCTGTACCCTGAGCTACACCCCCTATCACAGCATCCCAGAAACCTTCATCTTTACCCTGCTTAAACATTTTACTTTTTCCACAGCTCATACAAAAAATATAACTAATTTTAATTATTATATTTATTTGGTATATCTTCATTGAAATTTAAGGCCCATGAAGAGAAGAAAACTTTATTTTATTCTTTGAGGTATCCCAAACATTTAACATAGTGCTTGGCACATAACAAGAGTTCAGTGTATATTTACTGAATGAATGAACGTGTCTCCCATAGCAAAGATGGAAAGATAGGTAAAAGCCATACCACATTCAAAGAGAATTTTAAAAAACACTGTAAAAAGTCACAGAAATATACATTTTCCTGTTGCGGAGAGATATGGTGGATAAAACTGCTTGATTCATATGAATTGCTCGTGGATTCTAGGAAAGGAGAAATGAGCATTTTTGTCCCCTAATAGATTTTTGTTTCCATTTTCTTTGTTCACGATGAATTTTAACCATTGATGTCAAACTAGAACGAAAGTTAATACACAGCTTTTTTGCTTTCCTGTGGTAGAGGTTACAGTTCAGATTTAAGACAAATAAGAATGCCACCCAATGTTAATTTTATTGTTATTTATGCATTTTCCTTTCCACAACCAAGTGGAATCATTAATTAATGCATCATTATCCTTAGCAAACACTGCTTGGTATTCAATGAATCTTCCAAGATTCTTATTTCCTGCAAATTCACTGTTTGAAAAGTTATTCAAAAAAATAAAAAATCAAGTTCAGTAACATCATCAAACAGCAGAACTAGAGGGCTAGGTTCACCTCTAATAAAATTTTTCAGCCTCTATTTTCAGATGTTAAGGTTCAATCAAAATGAAGATCAATACAGAAATTAATCTTTGGTACACTGTGAATAATTGCTAGTCCACATAATTTTGTTAGAGAAAAATTCTACACATGAATAAATGTATACATGTGTATATATACATCCTTTTCTTGGTATGTGTCTTCACTGTGACTATCATGAGAGTTAGTGTGATTTAATAAAAAGAACATCACCTTTGGAGCCAAGCAGAATTCAATCTGAATCTGAACACATGAATTTATACATCCTTTACTGTCAAAACCGTCACTTTGGATGATAAACTCTATATTATTCAAAGTAATCTTTATAAAATCTCTGATATAGTTATTGGCCATCCATAGGTCCTCAATAAAAGGTTGTCATTATTTAACAAATACAGATGCAATTGAATTTTCTCAGTATCATCAAGGCACCATGCTGACTTCCAAAAGAATTTTCATAATTACTAAACAGAAGAAGAAAAAGGTGGAAGGATGCCTATAAATTAACAAACTTCAAAATATCTGGAAAAAGTCACTAGCCATTCCATAGAAGGAATGAAACAAACAAACAAACAAACAGATAGATAAACAAACAAACAAATAAATAAGACACGAATGTCAAGGTCATCATTAAACCCAAATTCTATTCCTGGTTGTTTACCATTGAAAACCTTTCTGAATTTTGCCTACATAGGGAAAAGAGACTTCCAAATTACCCAAAATTAGTACGTGTGTAGCCTATTAAATTACTACAGTAACCCTTACAAGGAAGGGAGGGATTCTCTTTCTGCAGGAAATGAGCACACCTGCAAATGCAACGATACAGGTTACTATTCTTGTAATACCTCCTATGTGCTGAGCACTGGTACTGACATTTCACGTACCCGATCTACAGCTTTTCAACCTTCAACACAAGCAGTGTAAGTAGACATATTTTATTGAAGAGGGGAATGTCTTAGAAAAATTGTATAGCTTGTCCAAGGAAACACAGCTAATAAGAGATGGTGATGCAATTTTAATTCAAGTCTATCCAAGTTCAAAAGGTATGAAGATTCCAGGTTTTATACTATTTCCAATCCCATGCTTTTCCCAAAAATTAGTGTTTCAAAAGGTTGAACATTCACTCAACATAACAAAAGAAAACTCTATATGACAATATCTTAATCTCTAAAGGATCATGAACTACACCTATCTTCCCTACTTTTGAGGTAAGGAATAATATGAATCTAAGCGGTCACCTTAGTAAAAAATGAGCCATCTGTATGTAAGAAATATGCTGAATCTATACTGATATCAAGGGTGAGATAAAGGAAGTGAGTGGCTAAGAATATGACAAGAGAAACTTGCCCTCTATCCACCCCACAGCACCCAATATGCACATCATTATAGGTTTAAAAAACAGCCAGGTCCATTAAGAACGCCTGTTGAGTTTCTAACCCACTACCATTCCTACATCTCCAGATCACTTATTTCTATCTATAAGAAGCTTTTTTCTTTCTTTCTTTCTTTCTTTTCTTTCTTTTTTTTTTTTTTTTTTTTTTTTTTTTTGCTTAATTTCATTTTTTTTTTTCTGGGGAAATGATTCTCAAATCTTAGAAACTATAAGAAACTATAGAAAAAGTCTATCTGAAATAGCTACAGATTTAACAGATATAGTTCAGGACAGCTGTCCAGCCGGAATTACAACAAATTCATCCCCAACAGACTTGTAAACAACCAGCCTCAAATGGCTTCTGTCATTAACAGAGTGGACCCATTGTGAGCCAACAACACAACGGAAAATATACCAGAAGCTATGACTAAGGGCTATATAGCCAGCAAGAAATATATAACCAATATCGAGATGTTAAAATGTAGCTACTAATCTATGGTAACCCTTTGTTCAACATTGTCTGGCTTCCAGGGAGCTCTGGAACAGAAATGCCACAGGGTGGCAATTAGTATGGAGACAGAACTGTATTAGAAATGGGGAACCACCATTCTTGGCTATGTAGCCTCAGGGATTACTTAACCTCTCTGAGCAGCAATGTCCTAACTTGCAAAATGAGAATGCTATAAATGTTTTCTCAGGTTGTTAAAAGCATCAGGAATAGCATGTCAGATAATGATAACTAATGGTTACTGAGTATTTATTATGTGCCAGGTATGGAAGAAGTAAGTACTGCTGATAGATGCATAAACTGACACTAGAATTAAGTTAATTGTTGCCAAAAGCCACATGATTAGAAACTCAGAGAAATAAGATTAGAAACTCAGAGAAATAAGATTAGAGCCCAGAGAATCAATACCAAAGCCTATACTCTTAACTCACTGTGCTATACTGCCCAGCGTGGAACTCCACACTGAGTAAAGACTCAACAAATATGCCTCATGGCTGCTGTTGTTAACATCCCTATATCACATCAAACAAAGTTACATATCACACTAAACACTCACGCCACAGAACACACAGTACCTGGGACATGGCTGCAATGGTTCTCCCTCGACAATGCAGGCCTCTTTCTCCAGGAGTTCAGGGCACGCCTTTCCACCTCCAATAGTAATATGCTTCACATTCCGGCTCCTGCTCCTAAATCCTGGTGACAGATTCCCTGAACGACATGTCTTGGAGCAGGGACTCCAGGAGGACCACTCAGTGGTCTCGCAGTCTTTTGGCACGATGCAGGACTGCACGGTCAAAGGGAAGGAGTCTTGCATGCAAAGGCTAAAGGAACACAAACAGAAACCAGTAGGCCATGGATTAAATGGATGCAACCAACATTGTAAAGTGCCTATAATTTAAACAAAAA
Organism: Rousettus aegyptiacus; assembly: GCF_014176215.1. Lineage (NCBI taxonomy): Eukaryota > Metazoa > Chordata > Mammalia > Chiroptera > Pteropodidae > Rousettus > Rousettus aegyptiacus. Next base: position 74,156,376 of record NW_023416295.1, read on the forward strand.
AAAAATCAAATGTAGTTTAAGTATCTAGTTTTGAAGATTTAAAAAACTGTTGGAGGTGTCATGATAAAATATTGGAGGATAGGCATTTTAAAAATATACATTCTACTTACCTGCAACTGTGATCCTGTTTCACTTTAGCAAGACACATATGGAAGGTGAGCATACCTTATACTTAGAGGTTCTTCTAGTGTGCCTCACCTACTATACAGCCTACAGTTGCCATTTATTGACTGGTTTCTCAGTATCACCTCGTGGTGCACTTTATAGGTACTTTCTCACCACGATCTCATGAGTTTTTACATATTAACATCTCCATTTATAGATGAGAAAACTTTGGTTCAGGAAGGCTAAATCATTTGTCTAAGGTCCAACGAAGGTAAATATAAGCCTTAGATCATTCATCTATCCATTCTTTTAAATCCTGGGTTATGAAAAAAATAAACAAATGTGATAATATGTTTCTCTACACTGTTAGGCTCTAAACATCAATTTCCTCATCTGTAAAATTTGAGTACTGTCGAATACTAATAAGCTAATGGGGAAACAGATAAAGAAATAAAAAGATAAAATTATGTGATAATGTGTTTATGATGAGGACGAACACCGATGAGAAAGTGATAGACCACATGGGAAGGCAGGGGTGGAGGTGGGGGTTCTAAGAGAGAAGGACATCTGATCTGAAAATTAGCAATATGGTATAGCTTAATATACTGTTTCACAAGAACCAATAGTTAAATTTTCAGGAATTTTGCCAGCCAGTTGCTTTAATGTTAAATCATTGAAAATTGGCCATGGTGGGAATATTTATACTATAGACATTAGCAAATGCTACAGATCAAGTCCCTGACCCCTGACCATCAGGACTGGTATTTAAATCTTTATAAGTACACCAGTGGGAAAAAGTAAAAGCCAATTTGTCAATTGCCATAAATTTTTCAACTTACAAAGCATAAAGTGCAAAAGGGAAAGTGGATAAATATTAGGTTATCTATCAAAAGCAGCTGCTTTTCAAAAGCAGCTCTGGAAAGGCTTCATATTGAGAGCTAAGGAATTTGGATATAATTGAGCATTAAATAATTTCAAGTGGAGGAAATTCAGTTAGACTCACAGAGGAAGACAATTCAAATAATTGGCTTTCTTTTCTTTTCTTTTTTTACCTTCATCGTGTTAGCCTTTCCCTTATTCAATCAAAGGTATTCATTAACTTTGGGAGAAGAAAAGGATAATTTTGACAGCAATGTAAATCAAAGAAAGCGTTAATGCTCAAATATTGACTTCTAAAAATTGGGCCTATGAAATCTTGTGGAATGGGCTATAGATAAGATTTGGTTATGGTTCCTCTGCATGTGTCTAAAAAGAGATAAGTAGCAAAATGTTTCCAAGTTCCTAATTTGGGAAAAATGTATATAAATGAGCCACCAATAGAGAACTGGATTATAGGAGATGATGCACAGTGAAAATAAAACATGCTCATACTTGACCATATTGATGAGTAAATTACAATGAGATTTCCATATTGCTATCTTTCATAAGACCATGGAGAGTCAGTATGGCTTTCAAAACTCACAATGATATGATTCCTTTGGCCCAATATTTTCTAAGTCTATTCAGATCATATTATTCCCTTCAAAATGAAAAGGCAATGCATACTTCATCACCATTATTCACTTCACTGTGACATTCTGGGGCCTGGGATCAAGACACACTAGGAAGAACCTCTCTTGAAAATGCCCCACCCAGTGCAGAATGTGCTATCAGTGTGAATGTGGAGGTACGAGGAGAGGGACATCTCTTTCTGTTTTATGACACAACAAGGAGTTTCTAGGTTTTGACTTTCAAAGACTTGTTATTGGTTAACTTGTGTTCTTCCCCCCGCCCAATTCATATGTTGAAGTCCCAACTCCTAGTACCTCAGATTTTATCTATATTTGAAGACAGTCTTTAAAAAGATAGTTAAGTTAAAATGAAGTCACTAGGGTAGGTCTCAATCCAATATGACTGGTGTCCTTATTTTAAAAAGTTAGGGCAGACACAGGGTAAAGACCACAGGTCAAGGAAAGAGGCCCACAAGAAACCAACCCTTCCAACTCTTTATCTGGGACTTCTAGCCTCCGGAACTGTGAGAAAAGTAATTCCTGTTATTTAAGCGCTCAATCTGTGGTACATTGTTAAGGCAGCCTAGCACAGTAATATAGAAATTTAATAGAGTTTTTCAATTTGTGTATATTTTTAGAAAGAGTTTCAACGTCTAAAATAAATTTTCTTCTTCCTTTCTTAAAGAAGGTCCCACATTATGCAGTTTTCTGTCTACAGTTAAAATGGTTGTTTGTTTCTTCCTACTTACCAGCTTTCATTCTCTGTTGCTCATCTTCTTCTCTGAAATGAATTTCCCTATTAGACTAGTAGAATGGGAAAAATGACTCCTACAAGTACAAGCACTTCCATGGAGGTGCAGGGATTAATCACGTGTTTTTGTGTTTTTGAAAGAGGGTCCTAATTCTTGGAATTAGAAAGGGCACAGGTTCCGTTGGTCACATATTTACTTATTTCTAACGTTATTTTCACCAACCTTCCTCCTTGGTTAATAATAATAATAATTATAAATGTTAGGGCCCTGATATAATCTGATGAGATTTCATTTACCATAATACTGGGATATTAAATGGTGAATTTTGCATCATAATACATTAGCATGACCTTAGTCTCTTGGTTGCTTAGGTTCATTTTTTTCAGGGAAAAAGAATAATAAAATATAATCGACTCAACCCTCAGAGCTGCGGTGGCTCTTACTGTAAGTAGAATCACCTCGTAAACTAAAGCCCATAACAAAGATTCTTGTCTATACCCAGAAATAGGAATCGATTTTTTTGGAGAAGGTGGTGTGACTTTTTAATAAAACAGACAAATATTGTTGATTCCTCTTTTTAAAAAAGAGATGCTATGGTAATTATACCTCCTTGACATTTATAGAGTATATTGTCATTTATAAATTACTTCATAAGTATTCAACTATAAAGGAAATCTTTAAAACTAAAAATTACTCTAGTTATTTTTGCTTCCTCTGGAAATGTAAGAAAACTTCCTTACTGACTTATAAAGTAAGGACAGAAACTCTTATAAGATAAAAATTACCCAAAAAGTACCCTCACTTTATTAACACTTTAATTATCATTACATAATAATATTAAATATGTCAAATATTCAGAAAAGAGTAATATAATAAATTCTCCCATTCTTTATTAGCAAAAGCAAACATTTGCTTCAGATAAAAAATTACAAGTTTAAGTGAAATCCCCTGTGTTTTGCAATCCCAATTCCATCTCTTTCCTAGACATAGCCATATCCTTAAATTGATTTGTACTATCCTCTACCATGTTTTGATCCTTTACCAAATATGTATATGTTCATAAATAGCAATGTAGCAGTCATCGTCTTGCATGTTTTTAAAACTTTTGCATAAATATTGTTTTATTATACATATTACTCTGGAAATTGTTTTCCTCACTAAATATTATACTTTTTAGATCTATCCATGTTGATAAAAGAAGATAATGGCTACTCATTTTTATTAGTGACTCATATTCCAATGTATATTTATCCATTCTCCCATTTGTACACTATTTGGTTGAGTTTAATTTCTTGGAATTACACAGGATTATGTATTGAAACTCCTTTTTACATATGTCTATTTGTTACACATGTGTGAGAGATTTTCTCCAGTACTTTTACCTAGAATTGAGCCATAAATATTCATGTAATCAAATATATTAGATATTGTGAAATTTCTCCTTTCTTATATGTTCAAAACTCTTGATATTATCAGACTTAGCTGTTTCTAAAATGTTGAGGAAGTACATTTGGTTTTTCAAATTACCACTTAGCTTTATATCCTTCTTACATCTTTAGTGACTACTCTAATTTCCTATCCTATGAACTGACCTTACTGCTTGTCCATTATGCTTGTCTGACTAAAAGCCTCCAAAGATGTTCACACTCTAATTCCTGAGAGCTGTAACTATGTTACCTTACATGTCAAAAGAGATTTGCAGATGTAACTGATGAGGATTTTAAAAGGTTGAGATTATCCTGAATTAGGCAAGTAAACCCAAAGTAATTATAAGCATCCCTATATGAGAAAGGCAAAAGGGTCAGAGACAGAGAAGGACATGCAATAACCAAATCACATATTGAAATAATATAAGGCCATGAGCCAAAAAATGTGGCAGCCTGTAGAAACTGGAAAATGCAAGGATCTTCTGGGAGGTGGAGGGGAGAAAAATGCCTCCATTCCAAAATTTCTTCATTTTTAGCCCTCTGACTTCCAGAACTGTAAAATAATATATTTGTGTTGTTTTAAGCCTCTTAGTTTGTTGTGATGTGTTACAAAAATCAATGGGAAACTAATGTATCCAATTTTTTTATGGTGCTGCTTTTTCTTTTTCTTGAATTTAAAAAGTACCCTCACATACATATATAGATGAGATGATAAATGGATTCTATATAGTAACCAGTTGCTTGTTTTATATGCTGTAAATATCTTTCGTATAATTTTATTTTTAATTTTGTTTACAGGGTCTTTTTGTGGTATACATTTTTTTTAGTTTATTGTTCAGTCTTTCCCTTTATAGTGTGTGCTTTTTATGCCACATTTAAGATTTTTTCCCTATCCCAATGCCATAAAGTTATACTCTTATTATGTTTTTCTTCCAGAAAAGTTCTATACTTTCTAATTTCATATTTAGGGCATCAATTAATTTGAGACATATTTATAAGACCCCCTATTTTGGGACCACCAACATTGTATACATTCATCCTTTATTATTATTATTATTGTTGTTGTTGTTGTTATTTATGCTTTGGAATTATTATTTATTAATAAATTTTCCTAGGTGGTCTCCCATCCAAGTACTAAGCAGGCCCAACCTTGCTTAGCTTCCATGATCAGACAGCAGCTGGTTCAGGGTGACATGGCCAGAGACCATGGACCATGACTCCACTGGGGCATGAACCTAGGACCTTCTGTGTGTAAAGCAGACATGTTAATCGCTACATAATGGAACCACATCTACATTTGTTCTTGTTTAACCTACATAAGTCTGATATTTTTCTTTACATTCAGTGCTTTTTCTTTCAAAAATTTTTCCTCAAAATTATCTTTGAACTTTTTACTAATTTTTAACACCTTGAAATCAAATTTTTTAAAGTCTAAGATTTCTGTATTTCCTATGTATTCATTTTTAATAATATCTTACTTTTATTTCATAAATGAAACATTTCACTTAAGTTTTTGACAATATTAATAACTTTTTTTTTTTTACTTTAGTGATCCTTTGCTCTTAGACATTAGAATGAGGTACCATAAACACAGATTAGAAGCTCTTTGATTATAGGCGGGGCTCGTCAACTAGTAAACATTACTGTTGATTGATTATACAGGCTTCAGACCATTTTGTCTGAGACCCTCAAATGTTGGTCTCTACTAGTCTTTACTCTTTAGCTCACCTTTTTTATTTTTCCAGGATAGGAACCCTCTTATTTTTCGTGTCACATATATACACCTGGCTATTAGCTTTATGAAAGCTTATTGAAGAAAGAGAACTGTCAGGGCACTCTCACAAACTATGTATGGATTTTCATTTAACATGTATTTTCAGAGGATGAGGTTTCACATTTTGCACTGTGTTCTGTAGGTAAGAAAATAATTTTTAGGCACATTGAACTTATTTATCCTCAGAGTTATTTACTGCCTATAATTCTTAAACTTTCCAAGAATTTTGTATTAGTCAGAATAAAATAGGCTATATACTATGGTAACACATAAACCCTGAAGTCTCAATTGTTTAACGAAATAAGTGTTCATTTTCCTTTTGCATACAGTTTGTTGCAGGTTATTCAGCTCTCCTGGAAGGCACTCCTCTACCTAAAGACTTAAGAATACAGTTTGTATCTGTCTTATAGATTCACCATCTAGAATACATTATTTTCAAGTACACCTTTACAAAAGAAAGGTAAAGTAGGAAAGAGGATGGCCCAAAGTGATTTATGACTTTAACCTAAAAGTGACTTACATTACAACTGCCCCTCATTTCATTGGTCAGATCTCAGTCGAATGCCTCCCATATAACCATAAAGAAGATGGTGAAATATCTTTTCATGTGCTATGGAAGAAGCAAAAATTGATAAACCATGGCTCATGTCTGCTACAGCTGTGCCCTGTAAACTGATATGCTTCTTGCAGATCTTCCAACTGAAGGAGAGCTTTCAGCTTTTCCCACCTCTGCTAAATAAATTACCACTCTTCCATCTGTTTACCAGCTATCAAAATCTGTTGAAATTTCTTTTTAGTTGTTATATCCTTTCCTGTTATATCTGTCCTTGAGAGTGTATCCCTTTTTTATTTCTTTACTGTTGTTTAAGTAGAGTTTCAGAATACGGCAGTAATAAATGGTTATGTTCATTTTGCCCTATTTAACCAGAAATCTGAAAAGTTATTTAAAAAAAAAAATCTTTGCTAAAGTCATGTAATATTCCAATCTATAAATTATCAAATTCCTGAAGAGCTAACTCTACCCTACATTTGGAAAATAATACTAGCTAAAAGTAATTTAAAACGTATGAGTAAAGTACTGAATTGTGAAAGTATTTTCATTTCTATTAATCTTATTTTAAATTATGTAATATTTGTTTATAGAATTTAATACTTTCAGCACATGCATTACAGTTAAAAAACTATTTTATAGACATGAAAATGCAACTAAGAAAATACTTTAGACATCTTAAGAAAACAGCGGGCCATCTGAAAGCACAGTTTTTCAATTATTAACAAAAACACTGAAATCCATATGGTAGCAATTTACACAAATTACAGCATAATAACAAGGGAAGAGTTGCTTCTGGAGCTTACAAATTGTAAATAATAATCTGAAATGGAAAAAATATATACACCATGGTTTAAGTGAAATACATGGCTGCTTTAGAAACCAGACTAAAAAGTGAGCTGCCTGCTATAATATAAGATTCAGCAAGTAAAGACATTTGAATAAACAGAGTTTTTTAATGTCTGGAAGATAATTTTGAAAATGCAAGAAATAATTTAAAATTACTAAGATAACAGTTAAGAATTACTAAGAATTTTAGATGGAAGATTATGAATTTCCTTTTCTATAACCTCCTTGATTGGCCAAATTAATTTGAGGTAATTTATGTCTTGCTTGATAAAAACAATGTTTATGTTAGGTTAGAATTTATACCTAATGTAGGCCATTGGTTGAGATTATGTCTTTCTTTCTAATTCTCAATAACATAAAACTGAGCTATTATCTCTTAATTTCTTTTGATTTGTACTATTTTAAACACTTTACTTAATAAACCTAAAATCACACACTAAAGCAAAAGCAGCGATGTGAAATTAGATTTTAAATATGCTGTTCAGTTGCTCCTATAGGATAAAGATTTTATTCTATGGATATAAGATAAGCACACAGATATACTGAGATAGTAAATCCTTGGGAACAAATATCCTTGAGAGTGATATTATATCAGAATGAAATGTTTTTAATATTGTTATCATTTCCTATTACTGGAAAACATTATTCAACACAGATTTAAAATGCATTGCAATTCTCACAATAAAATGAATATTAGCTTCTCGAAATTTCTTAGAGTACTAAGAATACTATGTAGCTATATATTGTGAATGGTTAGAGATGAAAGCAATATCAACAACCATCTTAGGTCTTAGCCACTACCCTCATTTTACAGAGAAGCAAGCTGATACCAAAAAACGTTCTGTGATTTTCTAATGGCTACACAGACAAAATATAGAATGGCCAAGACTAAAATTAAATTTTTCTGTATTTTAGGCCAAAATGCTGTTAACAATTAATCAATATGAGAAATCTTATTACCAGCTCAAATTTATAAGACCTAAAAGTAGCATTGAGAAGAAAAAGGCTATCTTGACTTTCAGGTTTGGAAAACAATAACAGTTGCCTGAGTTGGAATTTCTCCTTCCACTGTTACTTCCCAAAAATATCAACAAGATGAGGAAATAAAACCATACATTACCCTTCTATTCACCACTACCAGAGACAGAGAACAGAAACACACACCTCCCTTCAATTCCTATGTAAGCAGAAAAAAATTCTAAAAGATTACCCATTGACTGCCTATAGATGTAATTTAATGTGTGTGGAAAGTAGAGAAGAGACATCCTAAGTTCCATAAAAAAGACTACAGAGAAGTAAAAGACTGAGATGAAAAACAGTCAAATCATTTCCAGAGAAAAAAGCTCACCAATAACTTCAAAATATATAATGCAGGTCAGAATTTGGTAGTTCATAGCACAGACACAGAGAAGGGCCTTGAAAGTATGCAGGACTGGAAGTAGCAATCCTGGTGATGCATTTCTTTGAAGGATAACCACATATAAAGAGAATGGCTGATAGTCCTTAGAAATGAGGCAATAAGGGGAAAGAAGAAAATAGTGGGAGGAAATAAAGGATCCTGTAGAAACAAAAGTGAAATAAGACACACCAGTCTCACTCCACCACCACTACAAGCAACAACATTCACAAATGAAATCTCACAAAAGAGGGCAGAGCGGCCAGAAGAGGATGTTTTTGAAATAGGAACTATTCAAGAAATAAATAGGACCAGAAATAGAAACTACATTGATTCAAAACTACAATGAAAAATCAGAAAATGTAAAAGATTTTCTGCTGGTAAGAAATCTCCAAATAACTGACAACAAAGCAAAAAATACTATAATAGGACATATGGAACTGTAAAAAATCCTCGCATAAACATTTGGAGATATATTTTTTTAAATCTACCTTAAATCAGAAATATAAAAAGACCACAATGAAAAAATAAAAATCAAGAAGTAAAATGAGAATTGAATGAACTCGGGAAGAAAATAGAAGGAAAAAAGTCATTAAAAATGAATACTGAATTATAAGATGCTCCCAAAAAGAACAAATTCAAATAAAAATAATATAGAGCATTGAAGAAAAGCATGGGAAAAATGAGGTGAGATAAAGAGAAAATGGGTCAGAGAAAGTAAATGAAATGGAAAATAGGCAGAGAGGTCCAACATACATGTATTAGATGTCCTAAGGAGAAAAAAAAAATCAATACACTGTAACAAAATAATGTTTTCAATGCAATCCTCAAAAAACTTTCCAAAAATAAAATAACTGAATAAAAACATTGAAAGGACCCACCAGGTACCACAGAAATCTGACCCAGAACAATCAACCCACGACACATACTAACAAAACTATTAGACGTTAAACATTAAAAAAAAAAATTAGGTTTTCAGACAAAAAGAGGAAAATATTTCCAAAGACCAAAATATTAACTGGCAAAAGACTTCTCAAAAAACAACACATAAATTAAAGATGCAGTGGAGTAGTAATTTTCAAGAAAAGTAAAGACAAAATGTGTACCAAGAATGTTATAGCCTGCTAAGCTGTTCTTCAAATAATATTTAATCTGCCATATTCAGGAATTACTGTAAATTCTGACTTTCCATAAAACCTATTGAAATTTGAGTTTGATCCAACCTCAAAGACAATTTGGAAATCTTTGGCAAAAGGACCAAACTTAAGCATTTCACATATATTAACAGTAAAACTAAGACTATAATGTAAATGAGATTATGGGTAGAAGAATAACATATAAACATTATATGTTCTGACAAGTAGAAATAATTCACCTAAAAGATAAAAGGATAAGGGAGAAAAAAATGGGAAAGTAGAATAAGGTTATAGGTCATAGGTGGGAATCATTTAAAATTTATATAACACATAGTAATAAATTATGTTAAAACTCTACAATGGATAATATTCCTTCTATTTAAGTGAACACGGAACAATCATAAAGATTGATGACATTAAAACACAAAGAGAACATTCATAGATTCTATAAAGTAGAAATATTACAAAAAACAATCTCAGCTTATAGTACAATAATGCTAAAAAACAACAACAACAACAACAACAACAACAACAACAAAAAACAAAAGCAAAACAAATAGTCCTGATCTAGAAATTAAAGTATCTTACATCAAACAAATTCTGGGTGAAAGAATACAAAAAAATTACAAATTTTTTAAAATAAAATAATAAAAAGACTACATGTTCGGAATCTATGAGATCTATTTAAAACACTGATCAGAGGAAAACTGATAAGCCTAAACATGTATGTCAATACAAATAAAGAGAATTAATTACATACTACCCAAAATAATCTATGGATTCAATGCAAACATTACCAAAATTCCAGTGGCATTTTTCAGAGAAATAGAACAAATAATATAGTTAAACCAACATTGAGAAAGAAAGAAAAGTTGGAGTTATCACATGCCCTGATTTCAAACTATACCACAAAGCGATAGCAATCAAAACAGTATGGTATTGGCATAAAAATATACACGTGAATTAATGGAATAAAGAATCCAGAAATAAATCCATGCATATATAGTGAATTTATTTATGACAGAGAATCCAAGAATATACAACAGGAAAAGAATAATCTCTTCAATAAATGGTGCTGGGGAAAGTGAAGAGCCAAGTGCAAAAGAATGAAACTAGACTATCATCTTATACCTTACAGATAAACAACTTAAACTAGATTAAAGGCTTGAATGTAAGACCTTAAATATAAAACTTCTATATGAAAAAATAGGCAGTAAGCTTCTTGACATAGACCTTGACACTGATATTTTTGGATTTGACAGAAAAACCAAAGCCAGCAAAAGTAAAAGTAAACAAGTGAAACTATATCAAACTAAAAAGAGTTTGCACAGCAAAGGAAATAGGCAACAGAATGCAAGGGCACCTACCAAATGGGAGAATATATTTCCAAATTATATATTCAAGAAAAGGTAATATACCTTCCTGAAGGGTTCATATTTATAAAACATAAAAGGAACTCATGTATAACTCAATAACAAAAAAAATCCAATTAAAAATTAGTCAGAGGATATGAATAGACGTTTTTACAAAAAAGACATACAGATGGCCAACTGGTACATGAAAAGATGCTTAACATTACTAATCATGAGGAAAATGCAAATCAAAACCACATTGAAATATCACTTCACACTTACTAGAATGGCTATTATCAAAAAGACAAGAAATAACAAGTGTCAACGAGGATGTGACAAAAAGGGAGTGCTCATGTAAAATGGTGCAGCCGCTATGGAAAACAGTATGGAGGTTCCTCAAAAAAATTTAAAAAAGAACTATCATATAATACAGCAATTCCACTTCTGGATATTTATCTAAAGAAAACAACACTAACTTAAAAATATATATATACATACACACACACACACACACACACAAAACCATGTTCATTGTAATGTTATTTATAATAATCAAGACATGGAAACAGCCTAAGTGTCCAGTGACTAACAAATAAAGACAATGTGGCATATATATACACATATATACGTACATATGTATATATGTATATATATGTATGTATGTATGTGTATACACACACACACACACAATCACCATATACAAAAACACAGTATCAATTGACCAAAGAGTCAAATGTAAAAAATAAAATGATGTACACTAAAAGAAATAATGAGTACATTTAAAATGAGTGTGGGAAAGGTCCTCTAAAATGACTAAAATTCCAAATTTATATATATATATACATATATATATATAATGGCTATGTAAAAATTACACATTTATGTATATATGTAGATATTTTTAAGACATTTTTGCATAACAAAAATCCCCATAGGGAAAGTCAAAACAGAAATCTCCAACTGAGAGACAACATGAGAACATATATGACAGATATAGAGTTTATATACTAACTATAAAGATTTGAAAATGAGAGAAAAGATAGAACTTCCTATAGAAATACAGGCAATCAAGATCGACAGATAATTTATAAAATAATCTATAAATACAGCTCTTAAAAATATGGGTAAATGTTAAAAATCGCACATGTAAGAGAAATGGAAATTAAAACTCTAATATAACATTTCTCACATTTCAGGATGGCAAAAAAATTTAAAAGCTTGACGGAACATGCTTTGTAAATTTTTGATGGGAATGCAAGATGGCATCACTCCCATGAGGGAGAATTTGGCAATATCTAACAAAATTTGTATGTATTATCCTTTACCCATAAATCACACTTCCAGGAATTTATCCTTATGACACACCAGGGATGACATCAAAATATGTGAGCAAAAGGTTACTCACTGAAGAATTATTTGTAATTGCAAAATATTGGAAACTACCTACATGTCCAAGCATAGGAGTTTTTCCAAATAAGTTGTGGTATATACAGTCAATGAAGTACTATGCAACTGCACAAAAAGAAAGAGGAAGATCTTGAATAATTTACATAGAGCAATTTCTCGGAAATAACAAGTGAAAAACAATGCAAAAGATATACAGATATGCTGCCCTTTGTGTAAGAAAAAAGTGAAAATGAGAAAATTTTAAAAAATATTATTACAGAAAGTAGAAGATATAGAATGCGGTTATTTAGGAGGAAGTAACATTTCTCTTAATCTAACTATGTAAGTTTTTACTTCTAGAAACATGCTAATGTTTAATATGTTTTTTAAATTAAATCAATAAACACAAGGCAAAAATAAAATCTAAAACTGAAAGAAAATTGAAAAAGAGAAAAGAAGAAAAACCCTCCATTCCCACCAACGCAACAAAAATAGCAAAATATTTTCTAACACTTTCAAAAACAAATTAGGAAAAGAACTTTTTTGATTGGAATCTGTATTTGTTTATATTTTGGGAGGGATAGGAATCAAAAATTTCTTTCCAAATCTATTTTGGTGGTAGAGATAAAAAAAAACAAAGTAACAATAATATTTGAGCTTTAGCAATAATGTTTTGTTTGTATCTTTTAGGAACTCCTTTCAGGGGAAACCACTACAGCAGCCTGAGAAATTAATGTATGTTTCACATGTACCAAATGATCACAGCTCTTAAAAGATTGCCCACATCAAACGTTTCTCTATATTAAAATAAAAGTAAAATCTATTCATCTAAATTTTATTTACCCTAATAATAAATATGAATCACTTTCCTTCTCATATAAACAGACTGTCTAGTTTATAGCTCAGATTTCATAACACAGATCTACTTCTAAAAAAAAAAAAAAAAGAACCGAAAAATCTGAACATAGAAGACTACTACATTTCATTAAGGTAAGGTATTATAAAAATTCAATAACAGCATCATTGATATCTGAGAAAGAATGATGAACAGGCTGCAGAATAGCTATTTTAAAATGTAATGATGGAATCTTGAAGAGACTCCTGTCAAGAGAGAAAAAATAGGATATGCACTGAGACAATTAGAAACAAAAAACTTTTAAACCAAATAGGCAAATCAATTATTAGAGAGCAGAGTGACACCAAGAATAATACAACTGCCTACCACTTTGTGAATATAACTGTGAAGGGAAAACTGCTTGAGGTGATTATCAAAAGTTATAGTAATCGATGAGAGAGCTAGTAAAGGTCATTAATTAAAGCTCTGTGGTGTCCTAGATTGATAATGTGACTTTCCAGCAAGGCACAAGTAGAAGTTTGCATTACGAAATTAAGACATGGTCCTTCTATTCCAAATGTTATGACAACCAGCCATTGCCATTATCAAAACAGAAAATAAAACACCACTTGTCTCTCTAGTCTCACAAAGTCCAACAAAAAAAAACGTGATCTAAAGGTAGATGTAACTACAGAGTAAAAGGAATCTATACTTTAGGACAATTTTTTATGATTAAAAGAAACTTAAAAGTTCATCCTAGAAGTCAACAGATACAAAAATAAGTGTTTTCTTTAATGCATCAGATTTGCAAAACTAAAAATGTATACTTTTTAAAGATGGATTTGAGCCTTTCTGGTAAAAATCTTAGTGGACTACACCCACCCAGTATATCATGTTGGCAACAAATGAGACAACTGTGTCAACAACATGACTTCATATCTGTCAAGGGTAAGGTTTCTGTTTATTGCAGTAGAAGGTAAAGAAATAAAAATGTCTCCACATTTTCCTAGTAACCTAATCACTTCATAATAGTATATGAGTAGTTTCACAATACTTTGATGATTCCATGGAATAAACAGTATAGATTTTATGACATGATGTTAAAAAAAAAAAAAGAGAGAGAGAGAGTTGTTTTGGTTCAGTATGCTGCTGAGAACTCAAAAGAGAACATAGTGACTTCTAGTTTTTCTGGTTTCCATTTCAGCATTTAAGCAGCATGGAAGGTCTCACAACAACAAGAAAGGCTGAAAAAATCAATGACACTTTTTAGATCCCACCGAAAATTGTGATCACCAAGCAGAGGACTACCCTATAAATTGGAAACTAACAGGTGGATGCAGAGAATCACAAATTACTGGAGGAGTAGCCCCAGAGAAGAAACTGCCGCTGGAACTAGTATCAGAATAGGAAAATTTAAACTGTGATTGATGAATTGCTGCTAGTTCAATGTAGACAAGCTTTTTAGTTTAAAACTCCAACAGAATGTGGAGGGTTAGTCCTGGTATAGGTTCCATATTTTCATTACTATCACCTCCAGAAGTCTTACCAAGTTCTCACAGCGAAGAGAAAAACTCCTCATGCTTACAGCTGGGGAAAGGAAAAAGTAGCCATTTTTAAATGTACTCAGAGAATTCTTCTTTAAAAAACCTGCCCTTAAACTATTTTACTAAAAACCTAACTAAGTGGAATTTTACTGTAGCCTAACTGAACTGAGAGAAGAAAAAAAAAATAAGTCCAGGCTCCTCTAGCCTTCCCATATTACCTAATTGGGGAGGAAGGACTAAGTATTTGTGAAGGCCATACCCCAGGGGCACAGGTTCAATAAAAGTTTGAGATCTAATTATAGGACTATAAAATGCTTCTCCTCTCCTCAACACTCAGCATACCATCAATATGTTCCCCCAAATAATAATAGGTAATTACAATGGAAAAAAGTACATCTCACAAGTCTTATTTAGGAAGAATTATCCAAAGGAGACCCAGAGACTGTAAGGAAGATGTAGGGAGGATAAAAAACAAACACCAGAGGACTATTTAATATTTTAGTCTTGAATATCTAAAAGCTACAACAAACACAGCCTAACCCCTAGCCAGATAAATACTAAGCCTCACATTAAAGTCTATTTATCAGAGTTACTTTTGCTCATTATATCATGTCTGGCTTTCAACAAAAGACTAAAGTCATACTTAAAGATAAAGCACTCAGTTTGAATGGACAGAGCAAGCATCAGATTCAGACTAAGATATAGCAGAAATTTTGGTATTATTGCATTGGAAATATAAGACAACCATGAATAATATGTTAAAGGCTCTAATGTAAAAAAAGGTAATATGCAAACAGAGATGAGTATCATGAGTAGAAGGATGGAATTCTATAAAAGAATCAAAAGGAAATAGTAGAAATAAAAAATACTGAAACAGAAATGAAGAATGCCCTTTGTTGAGCTCTTCAATAGACTGGAAAGAGCCAACATAAGAATCACTGAACTTGAAAAAATGTCAATAGAAGCTTCCCAAACTGAAATCTAAAGGAAAAAAAAATGAAAAGGAAAAAGGAAATGACATAACAGATATGGAAGAACTGTAGGACAATTACAAATGGTTTTACATCCAAAGTAATAGGAATACCAGAAGAAAAAAGAAAACAACAAAAAAAAAGAAGACATGTTGAAGTAAATTAATGGCAAACAACCAAAATTAATGACAGACAACCAAACCACAGATCCAGGAAGCTCAGGGAACATCAAGCACAGGGAACATTATATGTATACACAAGTATATGTACGTACACACACGCGCGCACACACACACACACACACACACACACGCACACGGGCATAGCATATTCAAACTGCAGAAAATCAAAGACAAAGAGAAAATCTTAAAAGAAGCTGGGAGAGCAGAAATGGCTGAGGTGAAAAATCATCTTACTTGTAGAGGAGAAAGGATAAGAATTACATCAGATTTCTTTTCACAAATCACTTACGCAAATAGAAAGTAGAGTGTTGAAATTAAAATAAATAAATAAATCACCAACCTAACTTCCAGTAAAGTTATCTTTTAAATTTTTTTTAAATTAAAATAATTATCTTTTAAAAGTAGAGAAAGACTTTCTCGAACAAATATTAAGAAAATTTGTCACCAGTAGATCTGCCTTGTAAGGAATATTAAAAGAAATTCCTCAGAGAGAAGAAAATAATATATACATGTCAAAAGTTTGGCTCTATATAAAGAACTGTTGAAAAAGGAATCAATAGCTAAAGTAAAATATTTCATTTTTTATTCACAATTGATCTAAAACATAATAATTTGTTCAAAATTCTAATAACAATGTATTCAGTGATTATAGGTTTTGAGTAAGTGAAATTAATACCAGCAATGTTATAAAGGAAAATAGGACTGGGAATATTCTGCTATAAGGTACTTGCGCTACATGCAAAGTGGTATAGTGTTATTTAAAAGTGGACTTGGATTAGTTGTAAATTTACATTGCAAACCCTAACGCAACCACTGAAAAAGGTAAAAAAAAAAAAAAAAAAAAAAAAATAAGTATAACTGATAGGCTAAAAGAGGAGACAAAATGACATAATATAAAATGTTCAATTAAAATCAAAAATATGAAAAAAGTCAAGTTAAATAAAAATCAAAGGCAATGAATGCAGAAAAATAATAAATGTGGTAGATATTAATCCAATTATATCAATAATCATTTTAAATGCTAATGATACAAATATATTAAGGAATTAGGACTGTCAGAGTAGATAAATAAATAAGATCCAATTTATGTTATCTACAAGAAACACTAAATATAAAGACATAGATTAAAAAGTAAAAGATTAGAGATAGATATACCATGATAACATAATAATAATAATTTTAAAAAAACCTGGAGTAGTTATATTAATTCCAGAAAAAACAGATTTCAGGGCAAACAAAATGACCAGGAATAAAAAGAGATATTACATAACAATAAAATAGTCAATTCTCCAAAAAGACACATGAATCTTTGATACATATGTGCCTAATGACAGAACTGCAAAGGATAGATGAATCCACTATTATAGCTGGAGACTTCAAAACCCTTCTATTAGTATTGGACAGATTCAACAGACAGCAAATCAGTGAGAACATAGTTGAACTAAACAGCACCATTAATCAACTGGATATAATTGACATTTATAGAATACTTCATCGGATAATAGCAGAATATACATTCTTCTCAAGTTTGCACAGCACATTCATGATAGACCACATTTTTTGGCCATGAAACACACCTTAACAAATCTAAAAGAATAGAAATCACACAAAGTATGTTTTCAGGATGCAGTGGAATTAAACTATAAATTGATAACAGAAAGATGACTGGCAAACCCCCAAATACTTGGAGTTTAAACAACACACTTTTAAATAATACCTGGGCCAAAGAAAAAATCTCAAGAAAGTTAAAGAATATTTTGAACTAAACTGAAATTAAAATTTGTGAGATGCAATAACAGCAGCGCTAAGAGGGAAATTTGTGGCACTGATTTCACATATGAGAAAAGAATATCTAAAATCAATAACCTAATATTCCACCTTAGGAAACTAGAAAAAGGAGAGCAAACTAAATCCAAAGTAAAAAAAATTAAAATAATAAAAATTAGAGCTGAAATCTATAAAGCCCCAAATTTTATAACTCAGGTGAATAAATCAATTATTTAAAAGACACAATCTACTAAAAATCACACAAGGAGAAATCTATAATTTGAATAGATCTATATCTATTAAAGAAATTTAATCAATAATTGATAACTTGTCAAAACATAATGTGCCAGGAACAGATAGGTTCACTGTTCTGTGAATTCTACCAAATATTCAAGGGAAAAAATATGCCAATTCACTACAATCTATTTCAGAAAAATCAAAGAAGACATATTTCCTAAGTCATTCTATGAGACCAGCATTACCCTAATATCAAAACTGAACAAAGACATTACAAGAAAGGAAAACTAAGACCAATATCTTTTATGAACATGTAAAAATTATCAACAAAATAATTAGCAAAGAATATCCAACAATATATAAAAAATAATATATCGTAAGCAAGTCTTCTTTATTCTGTGTATTTAAAACTGGTTCAACATTCAAAAATCAATCAATGCAATCTATCATATCAACAAACTAAAAAGGAAAAATCATAAAATCCCATCTACACATGCAGAAAAAGCACTTGACAAAAACTAACACCGATGCAAGATAAAAATTCTCAGCAAATTTGGAACAGAGGGAGACTTCTTCAAATGTATAAAGAACATGTACAAAAAATACCTACAATTAACATCATACTTAACTGTTAGAAATGAGAAGTTTTCCTGCTAAGATCAGAAATAACACAAGGACATCTTTTCTCACCACTCCTATATTCTACCACAGTGGAAGTCCTTGATAGTATAATAAGACAGATAAGAAAATAAAAGGTGTACAGATAGAAAAAGAAGAAGTATAACTGTCTTTGTTTTCAAGTGACATACTTGTCCACATAGCAGATCCCAAGGAATCAACAATAACAACAAAAACCTAAAATTAATAAGCAATTATAAAAGCATTGTAGGACAAAAAGTTTATACACAAAAATCAATTGCTTTCTTGTATATCAGCAATGAAAATTAAGAATTTGAAATTAAAAACACAATATATTTATATTAAATCTAAAAATATGTGAAATACTTAGTTATCAATCTAACAAAATATGTACAAGATCTGCAAGAGAAAAAGTACAAAACTCTGATGATTCTAAAGTTTACAAGAAAAATCAAAAGACCCAGAACAGTTGACACAATACTAAAAAAAAAAAAAAAAAATTCTGAGGACTAGCACTTACCTAACCTCAAGACTTACTATAAAGCTTTAGTATTTAAGTCAGTGTGTTTCTAGCAAAGAAATGATAAACGGATCGATGTAATAAAAAAAAAAGTGCAGAAATAAATCCACACAAATATAGTCAACTGACCTTTGACAAAGGAGCAAAGGCAATTCAATGGAGAATGGATAGTCTTTTAACAAAGGGTGATAGAACAACTGGACATTTATCTGTGAAATAATGAATGTAGACACAGACCTCTTATCTTCCACAAAACTTAACTCAAAATAGATTCATGGACCTAAATGTAAAACGAAAAACTATAAAACTCCTAGAAGATAACAGTGGAGGAGGAAATCTAGTTGACCTTGGGTTTGGTGATATTTTTTTTTTTTTGAACAGCAAAGAATGATCTAATTAAAAGTATTGATAAATTGGACTTTATTAAAGGGAAAAAAAATTACTTTGTGAAAGACATTGTTAAGAGAATGTAAAGACAGGCCACAGACTGGAAGAATATGTTTTCAAAAGACATATCTGATAAAGGACTGGGATCCAAAAAAACCTCTTTAAACTCAACAATAAAAAAAAAAAAATCAATAAACAGGCAAAAGATTTAAGCAGACACCTCACCAAGGAAGATACATATATGGCAAATAAGCATATGAAAAAATGCTGAACACAGTATATCATTAAGAAATGGCAAATTAAAATAAGATATCACTATACACCTATTAAAATAGCTAAAAACCAAAACATTGAGAACAGCAAATCTGGCCAGAATGTGAAGCATTGGGAACTCTCATTTATGGTTGCTGGGAATGAAAAATGATATAGCCAATTTGGAAGACAGTCTGTCAATGTCTTACAAAACTAAATATACACTTACCATAATATCCAGGAATTGTGGCCATTGATATTTACTCAAATGAATTGAAAACATATGTCTACATTAAAATCTGCAAACCAATATTAATAGGAGCTTTATATACAATAGCCAAAACTTGGAAACAACCAAGATGACCTTCAATAGGTGAATGGATAAACCGTGGTACATCCATATAATAGAATAATATTCAGTAATTAAAAAAAAAAAAAAAACTAAGTCATCAAGCCATGAACAGACATGGAGTAACCTTAAATGCATATTGCTAAGTGAGCAAAGCCAATTAGAAAAGGCTATATACTGCACTGTTCCAACCACATACCATTTGGGAAAAGGAAAACTATGGAGACACCAAAAGATTATTGGTAACTGGGGGTTTGAGGAAAGGAAGGATAAAATCAACAGGTGTAGTATAGGAGATTTTTAGGGCAGTGAAAATATTCTGTGTGATACAGTAATGGTGGATACATGCCATTACACACCGTTATACATTTATCCAAACTCACAGAACATACAAGAAAAAGAGCGAACTCTAAGGTACTGTGGGCTATAGTAATGTATCAATATTGGCTCGTTCACTGTAACAAATGCACATGTGTGGATAGGGATGTGATGAAAAGATAAATGGGAATTCTATAATTTCTACTCAATTATTCTATAAACCTAAAACTACTCTAAAAAATAAAGTCTATTAATTAAAAAAAAAATAGGACATGGTAACAACAAGCAAATCAAAAGTGAAAACATTTTATGCAATAATTCAACGTGGAATATTAAGAAAACAATGTTTTTACAGAATCTCACATACATAAGTCAAACAATAATCACCCGAATCATCTACTTAATCTTGTGGGCTTCACAGAGGCACATAATAAAAGGCAGAAATATCACTCTTCAATAGACTTGCCAATTGTATATGGCATAAATCAGAATGAAACCTCAAAGATAAAATATGCTCATTTGTGAAGTCAAATGAAAAAAAAAAAAAAAACCATCACAATACTTTGTTCTTGAATAGCAGGAATAATATTTTGAGCCTCTGCTAGCTAGCTGTGGATCTCAAGAAAACAGTAACTGACAATAATGATTAATTCTAAAGATGAGTGTTTCATTGTTTGGTAATTTAAACTATTGAATATCACCTTAATTTGGAAGAAACTTGGCAATGTACCAGTGCTTCCATTTAAGACTTTCTGAGGGAAAATTAAACAAATCTTACTTTCAACATACCTCTCTGAGCTTGTCATGTTTTATACTACATTTTAAAATAAAATAATTACAAATATTCTTGAAACCTAAACTATTGCTTTTAAAAGTTTTAGTTTATTCCCTCTGTAGGTTCATAATTCTAATTATTGCTATGCAAGTTAATATTTTTATCAGATCAATGCAAAAAAAGTAGTCTTGAATTAACTTATTGATATTATTACTATAAAAAATCTATCTCAAATGTAAAAAATACTTCTTAATCATGAAAACAAAATGAAAAACAACATAAGGTTAAAAAGCAAACATTACGAAAAATGATAAATATTTATAGAATTTACATCAAAAATTATAATGAAAGACAGTCTTTTATTACCATTGTAACAAAAGAATTCTTGTATTAACTGATTGATATTTGATAAAATGTGGTAATATATGACTTATCATATATAGTTATACTACTAAATATGCTAGAATTCAGAGCATTGCCTGGTCTATACTCTGAATTTTTTATAATTGAAATTGAAAGCTTCTCAGATGAAACTTCTAAAACCCCAAATCCCAAATCTGATTACAATTTCTTCTTTGTAGAAAATCATAAAGAAACCTTAGGTGAATCAAAGATATAAACACGAAGGCCTCCTACCTTAACACAGCATTTTTTCCGTCACTTCTCGTACACCAAACCTGCCGCGTTTGATAACCAATTTCTATGTCCCAGGGCTTGGAATGGTGATGTGGCTTGTAACTTTGATGTCTAAAGGTGACACGCTCCTTTGAATCAGAGCTAAAATCCAGAAGAGTTTTTCCACTTAGGTTGATTTCTTTAAGATGAGGCAGTCTACATTTACTCCATGGTCCTACTTTAAGGCTGAAAGTATATTCCTCTTCCCCAAGAGGACAGGAATTGGGAGCATCACAAGCTCTTGACTCAGTCAGATTGGGACACTGTGAACCTCCGTAGAGAGGGGGAGCAATGACCACACGAGTTCTGTGCTGCAATTGCTTCCCACAGGCCTTGCTACACTTGGACCATTGTGAGAACTCAGACACAACACAATCCCGGGGGCAAGGAATGAGGCAAGCTTGTTCTGCGGGGGGCTGAGGGGCAAAGTGTTCACATATTTCATTTACAACCATGGTTCTGTTCAACTTCTGAACACAGTGCACAGTCCGGTGCTGCAGTCCATGCTGAGCTGTCACGCAATCTGCAATCTGAGCCTTGGCTTGGCCGAGGGCAGAGGAAACAAGCACACAGTGGTGCCAGTCAGAAACCTCCCACTGGAAGAGGTCACTGTGCCAGTCACAGACTCGGAAGCAGCTTCTTTCCTTTGGAGGTCTGTTGTTCTCATCGCAGTTAGACAGGTGACTTGTCCATCCTTCAAAGTGGAAACACCACAGTGCGCGAGTCTGGATTCCTCCCAGCCCACAGTCTCCCATACACCTTCCCCAGGGGCCTACAGACAGAAAAACAAGGGTATCAGTTACTTGGAAATTCCATGCCGCCATCCACACAAAAACAGGTCAATCAGCACACTTCACAATATGGCCAGTGTGAAATTATGAATTTTGGTGGACAATATAGTATTTAAGAATATGGACTTTCCATCAGTTTGTCTTTGTTGAAATCCCCTCTTACTGCAATGTAAACTTGAATGAATTACTTCTAAGTCTTAGTTTCCTTAACTACCTAAGGGAGAAGATAATAAAAGCACTGATTTATAGAACATTTCCAAGAATCCATGATATAATGTGGTGCCAAGTACAAAATACACATTTAATAAATGATTGGAATCACTATAATTATTATGTTTCACAGCCTATATATCTAACTCAATATTAATACTTTCTAGTCAGGCAGTGTTTCATCCAAAAGAAAAGCCCTAAATCCAGGTTTTAATAAAGTAGGATTTATCAGGTTTCTGATCCTTTGTTTCGTACCCTAAATAGGCTCAGAAGAAAAATGTTATTTAAAAAATAACCTGCAAAAGTATTCTAGATACATTTTCATTTTCTAAATAATTGCCCTCAGTTTTGGCTTTTGCTTGCATAGTGAAGATTATAAAAGAGAAAAAATCAGATTGTGTATGTGGCAGGGGGAAAGTAAGGTAATAAAACAAGTAACATTAAATTGCCTATGGAAATCATGCCCCTACAATCCTTGAAATATACCTGTTTTGATTTCCAATAGGTGCTAACTCCAAGCAAAGCTTCAAATATTAGCTTGTAATATGTCAAATCTTTAAATCAATGAGTTAGATTTTGTGGGAAAGAGTTTAAGAAATGGACAGATAAAAGAGGTGCCGATTGATGTTTCTCACTTTTTTTTTTTTGCATCGAATCTGTAAACATACCAACCAGTTTGTCAAGAAGGCTGATCATATATCTTTTCACAAGGACTACAAAATAATTTCATTTCGTGTCAATAGGGGAAAAAAGTTTCCTTCCTTTCACTTTACTTAAGTATGCAATATGAACCTGAAAAAAGTTTATCAGCTGAACCACATAATTTTTACCCCTGTACTAGGATTGTGATAATCATAAAGGCAATTAACTTCCTGAGAATCATTTTAGTTTACACGGATGAGAGAAAGAAGATACAGTCTTTCTCTCTTTCTTCCAATCTGATTAAACATCCAAAATGCAATTCAATTACTTCATAAAAAATATTTTCACACACGTTCATTACATTTCTTGGAACAGTAAATGTGTACACAGTCCTACATGCATTTAGGAAGAGACACATGCATCCCCAGAGAAACGGGTATTTCCATTTGGGGCAACATGCTACAAAGAGGTTCCTTCACTTTCACAGGACAATGGTTTTGGGGTTCTAATGGACACAGTTATCCCAGTTCTTCCTCAGAGCCCTGTTCTGGATATGTAAACCTCATATTCTAGACAATATCATGTTGGGCTGCTGTCACTTTGAGAGAGATATCAACATAGAAAATACCTTCTCTTCTTTCTGTACCTCTATATAAGAGTCTCCCATTGCTGAAATGGACAGAGGAGTTTCATTGGAGTAAGTCAGCTTTTACTTACCAAAATGCCCATGAGTTTGCCACACACTTCACCAGCACTGCTCATGTCCCAATAAACACACACAGAAAGCGGTGCTCTCAGCACAAATTGATTTAATCGACTGCCCTCAATTCTGGTGATTTCTTTCTACATCGCTCACAATTTTGTACTTTGTATATTGAGATGTTCATTGTTACAGATTCCATATGTTCAGATGTTCTGGAGCAGTTCCGGTTTAAGTATGCCATCTCATGGGCATCATGTCAAACTATTCACGTAAATTTTTATTATCAAAAAATAAAAACCACCATGGAATCTCCACAAAGAAATATTTTAAAAATATATGATTGAAGCAAAGTTTTAAAATCTGAAATCAGCCTTGAATGATATAAAACAATCAATTGATAAAGTAACGGAAGCTTTTTATAAAGCACTGATTTTTTAAAATAATGTCTGTCCATACAAATGGCCAACAAACATATGAAAAGATGATCAACATCACTAGCTATTACAGAAATACAAATCAAAACCACAATGAGATACCATCTCATACCTGTTAGAATGGCTATTATCAACAGGACAAGTAATGACAAGTGTTGGAGAGGATGTAGAGAAAAAGGAACCCTTATACACTGCTGGTAAGATTGTGAATTAGTTCATTTACTATGGAAAACAGTATGGAGGTTCCTCATAAAAGTAATTTTTCTACCATATATTCAAGCAATCCTTCTTACAATCACAACGAAATTACAACTAAACTACAGAATAGCCTAATTAGGAGTTACCTGAAGTCTAGCTAAATAGAAGTCCTACAACTGGGAACATGAAGAGGCCACCTCGAGAATGGAAGAGGAGCAAAGACATTGAACAGGCTGGTCCCACATTCGTAGGTAGTAGTTGAGATCCAGAGGGATATCTTGGCTGTGGAGAGCCCCCCTGGAGGAGCAAGAGGTCCCAGCCCCACACCAGCCTCCCAATACAGGGTTTCTGTACTGAGAGAAGTCCTCACAACTTCTGGCTCTGAAAACCAGCAGAGATTATGGCTGAGTGAGATAGAGAGCCACTGAAGACAGGGACATTTCTTTTCAGGGGCCTGAGCATAAACGGACTTACTTGCTGACAGACTCACTCACTCTGAGCTCCAGCATTGGGGTGGCAGATTGAAAGATGCCAAAAACATACAGGGAGGAACTGCATTGTCTGGCTACAAGACAAGGACTGGAGGGGCAGCTTTCTCTCAGATGGAAGTGCTGGCAGAGGCCTCTGTTCCTTTCTTGGGCCATTCCCTAGCTTTCAGATGAAGGTAAGTGCCATATCTGAATCTCCATCAAACTGGATAACACTGGTCACCCTGCCCTGGTGATTCTGAGGTCCCAGCCCACTCAGCTTGTGTTCAATGAATGGGCCCAATGAAGCTGCTACCAGTGTCTTTTCCATGCAAATGGCCTGCCTTGGCTCATGCTGAGGACTTTTCTAAAATCTCTCAAAGGTTTACAAAACCTAAACAAGCAGCATCTGGCATCAGTATCCCCTATACCTCTTGCTAAGCATCTCCAAGTCTAGTTCTAGCAGCAGCCGACCTCAGTTTGCAGCTTGGCCTCTCAAGGTATCTCCATGCCCATCTCAGATTGCTTGGTAGCTCATGCTAGGTAACCCTGGGAAGGGCACAGGCTGTGGCTAAACTTAGTCTATGGTGAGGTCCATCCTAGAAGGCCTCAGCTGGCATGCCCAGTGGCTGGGTTACGACTGACCTGGAGAACAATCAGGGGCATATCTGAGGATGACACACCTAAAAGGCAGACAGGGCAGGGAACAGAGCCCTGCTAAATTGAATCCTGCCCCATAGTATCAGCCTCTGTACAATAGTTTCGTCAGTGTAGTCATGAGCCAGTCCTCACAAGCAATCAGCCCAACGGTCAATCCCTCTCATTAATATGCAAATAGCAACCAAGGCTCAAACACAATAGGAGGGCACACACAACCCATACAAAGAACACACCTGGAGCACCCGGCTCAGGTGTTCAGGCAGACTACACCACTGGGCCCCACAGCACACCTACTACATAAGACCAATCTACTAAGACCTGGAGACATGGTAGCCCTATCAAATACATAGAAACAAACACAAAGAGGCAGCCAAAATGAGGAGACAAAGAAATACATCCCAAATGAAAGTAAAGAACAAAGCTCCAGAAAAAGAACTTAATAAAATGGAGACAAGCAATCTACCAGATGCTGAGTTCAAAACACTGGTTATAAGGATGCTCAATGAACTCAGGGGAAGAGCAAATGAATTCAGTGAAAATTTTAACAAAGATACAGGAAACATAAAAATAGAAATAGAAAACATAAAAAAGAGCCAGTCAGAAAAGAAGAATACAATAACCGAAATGAAGAATACCTTAGGAGAAATCAACACTAGATTAGATGAAGTAGAGGATCAAATCAGCGATTTAGAAGCTAAGGTATCAGAAAATAGCCAATCACAACAGCAGAAGAACAAAAATCCAAAAAAATGAGAATAGTCTAAGGAGCCTCTGGGACAACATCAAGCATACTAATATTCACATCATACGAGGAAGAGAGCAAGGGATTGAAAACTTATTTCAAGAAATGATAGAAAACTTTCTTAACCCGGTAAATGAAATAACATACAAAACCAAGAGGTGCAGAGAGGACCAAAGAGGATGAACCTAAAGAGACCCACATCAAGACATATCATAATTAAAATGCAAATGTTAAAGACGAAGAGAGAATCTTAAAAACAGCAAGTGAAAAGCAATTAGTTACCTACAAGGGAGTTCCCTAAGACTGTCAGCTGACTTCTCAACAGAAATTACAGGACAGAAGAGATTGGCAGGAAATATTCAAAGTGATGAAAAACAAGGATTTACAACCAAGATTACTCTACCCAGAAAAACTATCATTTAGAATTGAAGAAGAGATAAAGAGCTTCCCAGATAAGAAAAAGCTAAAAGAGTTCATCACCAACAAGCTGGTATTATAGGAAATGTTGGAAGGACTTCTTTAAGAAAAAGAAAAAAAAAGATAAAAAATATGAATAATAAAATGGCAACAACTGCATATCTATCAATTGCTTTGAGTACAAACGGATTAGGTACATTAATCAAAAGAGGGTGGCTGAATGTATAAGAAAATAAGATCCTTAAACATGCTGTCTACAAGAGACTTCAGATTGAAAGACACACACAGACTGAAAGTAAAGGGATGGAAAAAATGGTCATGAAATGGAAACAAACAAAAGTTGAGGTAGCAATACATATACCAGACAAAATGGACTTTAAAACAAAGGCTATATAGCAAGAGAAAAAGAAGGACCCAGTTATCCTACTTCTGGTTATTTATCCAAAGAAGACCAAACACTACTTCTAAGGAACAAGAAATCCTTATGTTCATTACAGCATTATTTACAATAATCAAGCTATGGAGGTTACCTGGGTGTCCATCAAGGAATGAATGAATAAAGAAGAGTTAGTACATATGTAAAAAGGAATATTACTCAGCCATAAAAAAGAATGAAATGTTGTCATCTGCAACAACATAGATGGACCTAGAGGGTATTGTGCTGAATGGAGTCAGACAGAGAAAAACAAATGCCATTTGATTTCACTTACATGTAGAATCCTTTTAAAAATTAAAATAAACAAACAAACAAAAAGAAACAAACCCATAGATTCAGAAGACATTTTGATGGTTGTCAGCTGAAAGGGGGTTTGAGGGTGGGCGAAAAAGGGGAAGGAATTGAGAAGTACTAATTAGTAGTTACAAAATAATTATGGGAATGTAAAGTAAAGCATAAGAAATTTTACCAGGTGGCAGTTAAATCATTCATAATTGTAAATTGGCCATAGTGGTAGGATTTATGCTATACTACAATTCAAGACAAATCAAAGGTTTTTCATTTTGTCTTTGTTTTGTTTTAACAGAGAGCCAGTTTATATACAACACTAGTGATTTGTCAAAGTGCCTTCCTGTTCCTTACAATAGTCCCATGAGGTGGGGCTAGTGACCAGATTTTATTGATTGTAGAAAATGAAGCCCAGAGAAGTTAAAAAGCACACACAAGGTTATCCAACCAGTACATGGCAGACAAGATTAGGACTCCAGATCTGCATGACTCTGAGCTTGGGCTCTTGCCCTGAATTTGAAGAGTCTTTTCCTGGGTCCACATTAGTGTATGTGATCCTAAAATCACAATGCAGACATGTTTCATAGCTTAGCTTTGATCACTTCTATTTGTTAGGTAATAGTCCTTTGGATATGACTAGAACAAATAATCAAGATGGTATATAAGCAATGATTTCCCTCTCCTGTCCCTAGAAACTTAGGAGAGCAGTTCTTGCACGGTAAGATACACACATGTTTATAAACATTAGTCAGTATATTTAGGAAGGCACAGTCAAGGGAGTATAGTTTTCCTCATGTTAAAGCAAACTTTTCAGACAACTAAAAAGCATGTAAATAACAATCAAATATAAAGTGAATTGTGTACACTTGGAATAAATGAAAAGCAAATTGCAACAAGGCGTATGAGATGGAGACAAGACCTCTCAGCAATTGACCTATAACAATTTTCATTTTTCAGGCAAGGAGAGAAAATGTGTTCCATGATTTATTCAGTTTGGCTATGAACTTTAAACACACACTAGTGAAAATCACACAGCCCTGAGGGATTTTACCATTTCAAAAAAACATGCATATTAAAGTGAAATATGACCTGCAGTTTGAGATATCTTACATCCCTTGTCCAAGTTCAGAAAGAGAGGAACACATTAAAATTTTGAGTGGCTGTGTGAAAAGACTATCACCCTCAAAATTTGTCATATCTTTAAAATATATGATTATATTTGGAATATATATCTGAGATAAATAATCTAAAGAAACATAAAGAATCCATGTTGTTGTTAAACATTAATCATTTTATATTAATTGAAAACAGATCGCAAGTAATACAAATCAAACAAAATTTAGAACAATTAAAGGATTAAAAGCTCAATTATGGACATAATATTTTAAACAAAAATTCATACTGTGCTACATTCTCAGAAAACATTTCAATAGTATATAATAGGAATAGTAATCCTGTACTTGTTTATCTAGATCAACATTATGTGAAAACATCACCCACCTGCAAATTACTACTCTTTCTGTAAGATAAACACAGTTATTCTGGAATAAAGTGCTATGTATTTTTAAATCATGTCAGTTTTAATTAATGGGTTAAAATTCTGGTTTAAAAGTAAATTCTTTGGGCTGGAAGGGTAGCACTGATGAACTCGCATGTCACATTCACATTTAAGACTGTGATTTCTCTTTTTTCTGCCTGTGTTTTTGCAAAGTACAAAAATCTGAATGCTCTAATATAATATTCCCCTAGAAGCAGAAAATTGCTGGCAAATTTTATTCCCTTAATTAAGTTACCCTTAACTAGATTAGTTCAGATGAAAGTATCAACCAATCTAAATCATCACATTTAAAACAGTCTGCTGGATGCCTGAATGTTAGGTCAGATGCTCACTAAGATGCCTGAAAAATAAAAGAATTCTAGAGGACAGAGAGAACGAACACACTCTCCAAAGCTTTTGCAAAGTACTTGCCACTGTTGGAGGCAGCATTCCTGATCTAATAGCATTCATCTATGGGAAGAGATGTTTGTTTTATTATTCATTTTTTTCAACCACAGCTTTTATTACCCTGACATTGTTTTATTTTTAACTTGGGCAAAGGGTTTGAGGAATGACATAAATGTTAATGCAGAGCTTTAGTATCTTAAACAAATTATTTGTAGATCAGTAACACATCACAACACTCATAAACCTCAGAATTACAAAATGTGACATCAAACACTGGCTTACCTGTGAGATGCCTCACCTCCGAGAAATAGCTGCAAATTTATAGAGTAATTTTTACTTCTCAAAAAGCTTTGCATCAATCATGAAATAATTAAAGTAATAGCTCCATTTACATAGTGGACAATTATCTAAGAAATCATATGATCTAAGAAATCGTATTATCTAAGAAATTGCACTTCCTAAAATATATCAAAGAACCCAAGGAATTAGAAAAGTGCCATCTGAGTATTTGTGCATTAAAATAACAATTATTCATTACTTGCTACTTGAAAGGTAGTATATTAGATGCTGAGAATATAAAACTGAATGAGGCATTAAATATCTCTCAAAATCTGTGTACCAAATGTAATTTCAATTTGCTCATGAGGAGGGTATTTGGTCTTTCATACCTATCTATGCTTATTTTATACACAGAATTAACAATGCAAATGCTTCGACTTCTTAGACCCCACTAGATCTAAAGCAGCAAACCCAAAGCTGGGAAAAAGCACTGGAAGGAGGTATGCTGACAGAAGCCCAAAGAGATGATAGTTTCCAAGACTACATTTCAAATCTATTCTAATTAATTACTTTCACTAGCAGATGATACATAAAGTCACCCAATACTTTCTAAACTCTCAGAGAAAACCTGTTCATTAGTTACAGCCATTAGTGAGTTATGTATTAGATATCAACAGAAATACAAGCGAAAATATATCAACCTAAAAAATATTAAATTATAAAAAATTTAAACCCTAGTGTATTTCATTAAAAATTTTCATCACATTTTTACAGGAACCAAAAATAATCCTTTATTAATATTAAAACTATTTCCAAAACACATGTTTGTGATCTGAAGGCTATGGGTTCCAACGATTCTCTTTAGAAAAAATTAACGGCAACAGTTAAGAGCTTCCAAATATAACTTCCTTTTCATAGGTATAAAGATTTACTTTTGCAGAGAGTTCATGATTCCATGCAAGACCACCACCGAGTATTTGGACTGCATATTTATACTCCAGGTAAGCACAAGCACTGTTGCTAACATCCCAGGCTCGTTCTATATGATTGTGTTTTTGTTTGATACCGAATGGCATGTCCATTTCATCTTTGTGGACAGATGCTTCTGACTAAAAAAGTAAAGTGTCTCTGTTACTTACCATTTATGACTACGAATTATGAGTTGCCAGTGGCAAGAACATCCATTAAAAGTAGTTTGACAGCAAAACAGATTAGAATTATATCTGAACGACTCATCAGCTAATGCAAATTCTACAGACAAAAAACCACCCTTTAAAGATTGTTTACCAACATTTTTTGTTTCGGTTCCACTTTCTAAATATTCTAAAGCCTAAAAGAGAATCTCAAACTTCATATA
The DNA here is from genome assembly GCF_014176215.1 of Rousettus aegyptiacus. Lineage (NCBI taxonomy): Eukaryota > Metazoa > Chordata > Mammalia > Chiroptera > Pteropodidae > Rousettus > Rousettus aegyptiacus. The sequence goes on from NW_023416295.1 coordinate 74,187,613, forward strand.
TGTCACTGAATTCCGACACACAGTTGATCTTTTCGGATAACTAAACCCTATATCCTGCTAACCACCTAGAATGTGAGAATGGAAAGGGAATTTTATAGCCCACAATTTTTGGAGGAGGATATGTAGCACTGGCAAGTTCAATTACTTGTCCAAGGTCACACAGTGATTTGGAGCAGAAGCGGGACTGCCCAGACACCCAATCCAGTGACCTTTACACTACATCACACTGGCTTCACTTAAAAAAGCTCTAAGACTGCAGGGGAGACTAGGACTCTCTAAATGGTTGTCATCCAAGGTATAGGAGAAGAAAGGGAAGAAAAACAGAACAAGTAAGTGGAAATCACGTAAAAACACATATAACACAAACAACAAACTGCTTGTTAATGCTGGGACTTTTCAGTCTCCTGGACTGGCACCTGGAGGAGAGAGCTGCTCCCGGGGACCCTTCACAATATACCGTAGAGATGGGATCCTTCCTGCTCTTGCATGCTTGAGAACTCAGACAAAGTTGCTGTTTAGTACACCCAGCAAGGTTCAGGGGTTTAGCACACAAAGCAAGCCTCAGCACCTCTCAGAAACTATGTTCCTAGAATAATTATAGCAATATTAAAAATAGCTGCCATTTTTTTTGAATACCCATTATCTTCCCAATACCATACGTATATTATTGATATCTGTCTGCTTTGCTAAATGAGACCATCAAAGTGTGAGGTCAAAAAATTTGATCAAGGTAATAGCTTAGCAGCCCTGGGACTGCAATGTCTCCACCATTCCACAACTGCAGCTCAACTATTTTTAACAGTGATATCCCTTGAGCAAATGAAGCCTTGCAAAGGTAAAATATATTTGGAAGGGATTCTGTTCTGAGTGCGGAGGGTGTGAGGACCCAGGGTACTGCCTCTCCTCTCCCACTACAGCTCCTCCTCCCAGCTCAAGGGCCTGTCTTGGGGTGCTGGCCCTGAAACTCCTGGGGCTCTGATACCTATCAAGGGATATTTATGAGGTGCTCTCATGCCATAAATATGGCTCTACTCAACTTTGACTTTACTTACGGTAAGTGCTTCAATTAAGCCCTCCAGATTCCCTAGAGAAGTGGAAGAAATAATTTACTCAGCCGTTTTGTACAGTTAAGTGGAAAAGGCAACGAAGAGAAAATCAGAAACAGAGAAAAGCTGAGTCTCATATAATGTTTTTATGAAGGACTTTCTCCTTAGCTTATTGACCACTGAGGCAGTGAACACACTCAGGAGGGCCAGAAATCTGTTTTCTGTATTCTTCACTAAAGCGAACCTCCTTAACAGATACTAGGGAGGGTAAACTTTTTTAAACTGCCCCTGCCCCCCAAAAGAGAATAAAGTGCCAATTCCACAGCGAATACAATATGTGTTGGGCTTGATGATGTAGGCCTGGTGTATTACCGAAGATTAGAGGTTCACTTGAAAGGCAGCAATGTTGGGACTGAGCACATAGGCCTTAAAAATACATAGAGCAAAAGGGGGGGATGACATCCATCTTGCTTGCCACTAAAACGACTCAAGAATTAATTATGTCTAGGATAAAAACTGCACTAGAGCATACTTGAGATAATATTTTTTCATAGTAACTTTTCATTTTCTAATGGTTACATGAAGTATTCTGCTTCTCAACATTATCTTCTTTCTTTCTAGTAGGAGATATTCATAATGGACAGTGAGAGAGAACAAAACATAAGCTGTATTTTGGTAGACAGAACATCTAGTCCAGCTAACGTATTTTTCAATTAAATTATTATTCCTGTTTTGAAAGAGCAATTTTAAAACTGCTTGAGACACTACTCATCATCTGAAAAATAATTTCCACATTACTGTATTTGAAAAATTTTGGAGAAAGAGCAGTATCATGACTTAATCACAATTTTTTTTTTCTAGGTAGAAACAACTAGACACATCTATTTAGCCTATATAATTTGATGAGCACCCTGAAGACTGATTACGAACATTGAATCCAATCAATGCCCCATTGGCTTTACACCCCAACCATGAGTCGAATCTGTTCATGCTTCTTCATCCCCACCGTCACCACCCTTGTCCAAATTACCTTTTCTTGCATGAATGAGAAGCATAGTAGCTTCTTGTCTGGCCTAGAATCTACTGCCCCACCCACTCTACCCATGACATCAATCCTTTCTCCACTTTGCCGACATATATTTTTTAACAATTGAAATTCTTACCACTTTGGGTGCCGTGTGACATCTGTACATCATTCTCCTTCTTAAAGCTCATTGGCATCTTCCTATTCCTCTCAGAATAATAAGATTCTCAATGTGACATATAAGTTTTTATACTATTTGGCCCTATCCTATCCTATTAGGTTCCTGATCGCCTAGACCACCACATCCACTCACTGATCCCCAGTCATGCTGGTTATCTTTCTGTTCCAGCAGTACTCCACACTCCTTCTTACCTGGGCAGCAACATGTTCTGTCCCTAGAGCCAAATCACATGCTCTACCCCTTAGAGCCCAAATTAATTCCTACTCACTCTTCAAATCTTAAGTCACTTCTTTAGGGAATTCTTCCCTCTGCTCTGAAAATATCTTACTCTTATACAAAGAATTCATCACTCTTGCAATTATAAATCCAATTGTATAATCCATAGGTTAAGACTTGTCCCTCCCACCTGATTCTAAACTCCGAGATGGCAGAAACACCTCAGTCCTGCTCACCACTCTATCCCCAGCACTAACCCAGTGCATGGTCCATGGTAAGCAGTCACTCAATACTGCATGTCATGGAGGCTAGAACAAACAGCACCATAAGAAGCAGAATCATGTTGAATATAATTAGGATTAAATGTCCCCTACCTCCCAGAAACTCATCACATCGATGGTTGATAGTTTTGCTTAAAAGAAAAAAAGTTAAAGAAAAATGTATCCTCTGTGATTCCTCAACGCTTAAAGGAAGAAACCTCTAATATAATGCCTAATAGAATATTTAAATGCTAGTTTTTCACAACTCCATTTATAACATTCATTATTCTTTGTCGCGACTTTGGGCCCCTTATTGCCAGGCTCCATAAAGTCCATGCATTCATGCATGGAGTGTTCAGTCTTCTTTTGTTTGAATGTTAATGTACTGAAATACTCAAGTCTACAAAAATATCTTTGATCTCAGATATAACTCTAATCTGAATGCCCTAATTGATCCAGCAACTTAACTCAACATGATGCTATTGTTTTCCCCCAAAGGATTTAAATAAGCAAGGATTAAATATCAGATCCTATCATCCCAGCCTACCACTTACAAACCTAAAAAGTGGTAGGACATGGGATTTTCATGGTGGTCACAGATTCATTATAATAACAGCAACAGCAGTGTGGCAGACACTCTGCTCAACCATCATGTCATGTAGTCCTCAGAGCAGCCTTGCAAAGTAGACCAACTGTAAGAAGAATGCCCAGATGCCTTAAGTTCCTTGCATATTATCAGGAAAATTGGCAGAAGACATTAAAAAATAGGTATAACTATGGTCTCTTTAGAGTTTGTTGACATGACTACATTTTCAGACCTCCAGAAAAACACTAAAAAAGAGAAGAACTTGAAAGGTGTGCATTAAGGCTGGTAACTTAGACCACTCCTCACCTTGGAAGGAAGCACCAGAAGCAGAGGGAAACTGCAGCAGCAGTGAGAAATCTGCTAGGATGCAGGCTCCCAGCTACAACCTTAAGGATTGTGCACAAAATGTCTTCATGCTCACACCCTCATGGGGCTTTGAGTGGTACTGTTTTATAAAGGGTAGAGTTTGAGTCAGAAACCCAGGACCCACCTGCATGTGGGGTTAAGAGAATGGGAAAATCATATTTAAGAAACATGTCTTATTTGCAAAAGTACAGAGATTTATTAAAGGAATGGGATGGAAGACATTTTTGAAAATGAACATAGCCCAACAAGTCTCTGGCTTCTATGCAGTCAGATGTCTAATCTATTATGAAGGTTCTGTTAGACATTTCCCAGGGAGAAATCCTCTTCCCCTGGCACATACTTTCTAGTTCAAAACAAAAATCTTCCTCCCTTAGCACTTCTGCCTGGAGCAAACTGATAAGAATAGAGATATTGGTGGGGTGGGGGGGGTGAGGGAGGGAGGGAGAGGGAGAGGGAGAGAGAGAGGGAAGGAGAGAGAGAGGGAGGAAGGAAAGAAGGGAGGAAGGAAGGGAAGAAGAAGAAGAGGGAGAGGGAAAGAGGGAGAGAGGAAGATGGGGAGAGGGGGAGAAGGAGGGAGGGAAGGAGAGGGAGGGGGAGGGAGGGGAGAGAGAGAGAGAGAGCGCGCGCGCGCGAGCGAGCTCAAGCAAAGGAAGGAGGCAAGGAGAGAGAGAAAGAGAGAGAGTGGCTGAGACTGCATCTTGCTTCTTCAGAGAGGAAATTGCAGCCTGGAGAGGCCAAACAGAGGAGGCCAAGGCCACTGAGTCTCTCTTAGAGATCCTAGTGCTGAGCACAGTGGCAAAGCTGCAAAAAGGACCAAGCAACACACAAGAGTTCTAGAGAGAGTCGCAGGCCATCTATCAGGAATAAGGACCTTCTAAGTAGTGACCATTGTGAACTGATGTGGCTAAGGAGGACTCCCAGCAAATAAACGAATGAATGAGTGAATAAATAAATAGGGGAACATGGTGGTAAGATGAGCTCAAAATAAATAATCAAACTAAGTTAAAGATGAACCAAAAAATATTATATCTCTTACATAATTTTTTAGCCAAGACGAGCACCCACTACAATAATCACCACCATGTATAATAATTAGAGAATCAGAGAAGTAATAATAAATACATCCCTCACCAGCACATGGGTTGACAGCCCCAAAGGACATCCAAGTCTTAGTTCGATAGCGCAATAAAGAACTCTATTCTCATTATACTTTTCTAGCTGGGTGAGCACGTGGCAGTGGCCTGCAGCCTGTGTCAACTCTTTTCAGCCTCCCCATGTTCTCTCCAGCCCCTCTCATCCACCTGAATAATTAGAATTTCCCAGAGCACTGGTGGGAATTCAACTTACAATAAAATGAATTGAAAAAAATGTCATTTGAGTTATAGTTTACATTTACAGAATGGAAATAATAATTATGATAAGGTAGCATTTATCACTTAATAGACAATGCTAGTACAAAAATAATCAGGGAAAAAACTGAATTTTAACATCTCCTGAGGACAAGGAAGTACTGTGTTACCTCCCTGCCTTTCCAGGACTAATCACCTCATCCGATTCCAATAGAAGATAACATAGCATCATTCAGGAATTCCTAAAATAGTTCCTGTAGAACGATATCATTCTCTGAGATCAGTAGGCAGGGAGGAGCCCTGTTATTAGGTAAATTTGGGAAGAATGCCGAGTTAAAATTTAAAGTTCTCTTTTTTAAAGGACTTCTCAAGTCTTTTAATATACATTGTGGACCCCCAAGAATTTATTCCTAGTGTGCAAAAGTTCACAAACTTCTTTTCCTATGCCACTCTTTCACTGGAGGAAAAAAATAAAGAAAATATTTTGCATGTGTAATCATTTTTTTCTCTTGTCAGAGAACTGATCATGTTTAACCTTAAAGGTTATAAATAACATGGAATTATAAATTAAACATTTTTATAATTTTAATTTTACAATCCACATCACAAAGATGAAGTTAAAATGCAACTTCCAATCCAGAGGCTAGCACTCACATCCCTCTCTGGATCTGAACACACAAACATACAAAGCAATGAGTCTAAGATCTATTACCAGTTCACAAAGAATGAAATGAATATAAAATGCACAGCAGAGATCCGCATGTTTGTTAGGTGTTAGCTGAGCACCTTCAAAGACCTAAGACAGGAAATCAAAGTGCATAGAATAGTGACCAGGGTTAATGTTGGAAAGGCACAAGCCAATGCAGAGCATTCATTAGACATGCCACTAATTTACAGCCCAATAAAATGGGTCCTGCATATGGTACACATCATCTTGTCTTAGATCTTCTATATCTTTTCATACATAGCTTATGTTGTACTGGGTTTTACTTCAGGATATGATAAGATGTATTTTACTGGCCACACATTTAGTGACTTATAGCTATGCAATCATAGATTCCAATTTCAGAACACAGCTTTATTGACTCTACATGCAATGCCAGGAACATTACATGAATCCAATATTCTGCAATAATACAAAATAAACAGAATTGATTTTTATATATATTTATATAATTATATTAACCTCATATTATAGATTTTATGAAATATATACTATACATAATATTAATATTACATTAACATATATCTATATTTAAGCCAGTTCTATTTCTTATGCATTATATACTTCATATATTTATTATATATATATTTGTTATGCAGTATATATAAATATACATGTAATATGATACCATAACATATTATGTATTATATTATCATAGTAGAGTTATATATGTTTATGAATTTGTGTGGGTGTACATATATGTATAGACATACATATACAATCATATATATGATGTTGACAATTAATTCCGTTAACCTCTTAGTATATTCTCTTAGTAGAGTTCAATATCCATCCCTAATTTGCACTGCCTCAAGGACAGAAAGTACTGCTTATCTGCATTCTCCATCCTAGCCCATCACCAATACCCTGAAGGAGGCTTCCTTCTACAATGACAAATGTATAACTATCCTCCTTAGTTAAAATACTGTGCTTCTGAATACACACAACAGTTTACTGATAACCAGTGCATAAGAAACTTTAGTTTTTTTCATACAGATACTACACTCAAATTGATGGAACACAGAAAAGTATTTCCGAATCATCCACAAAATGATTAATTTACATTCGTTGTCATTTTAGAAAGTGCACTACCCTCTGTTATATTCCTGTTCTCCAAAAATCAATACTTAATTCGTGGTCCAGATATGGAAATTTAATGTGGACCATAACATTTTACTCCCTGGGTACTAACTTACTATAAATGCTATGAGAATTCTTTATCTTCCTTGTGATTTCAGAGAATTAGTCTGACCGCTGTATAATTCCTAACTGATGAAACACATTATCAAAAGCCTATACCACTTGGAAACATAGTGGTCCTCCTTATCCACAAGGAATATGTACAAGACTCCCAGTGGATGCCTGAAACCACAGATAGTACCGAACCCTGTGTATACTATGTTGTTTCCTATACGTACTTACCTATGATAAAGTTTAATTTTAAATTAGGCATAGTAAGAGATTAACAATAATAACTAATAATAAAATAGAATCATTATAACAATATACTGTAATAAAAGTTCTGAGAATGTGGTTTCCCTTTCAAGATATCTTATTATACTGTACTCACCTTTCACTTAAAGGAAGCACTTTACAGCTTCTCTTTGGTGAATTGTCACTTTGGGGACCATAACTAAGTTAAATAAGAGTGACTCTAACACAAGCTCTGTGATACCATGACAGTTGATTTGATAACTAGCAGGAAACTAATGGGTGAGAAACGTATATAACATAAAGACACTGGACAAAGGGATGAGTCACGGCCCAGGAGGGACTGAGCAGGACACATGGGATTTCATCATGCTACTCAGAATGGTGTGCAATTTAAAACTTAAGAATTGTTGATTTCTGAATTTTAGATTAATATTTTTAGAACATGGTTGACCATGAGGAACTGAAATTATAGGACACAAAACTATGGATAAGCGGAACTACTGTAATTGAAGTCCACACTCCCTACCCTACATTAAGATCTACTCAAGGTGTTTTTTTTTTATTATTATTCTGTTCATGACAGATGCAGTCTAAATATGAATCCCTTTCCTTTACTATTTCCAGCTGACCACATAAACCATGGGCTATGTTAGGTGACTCATTTACTGGGTATAAGAAAAAGGTAACACTACCTCTTTGCTCGCCTAGGGGAAGAGAAGAATTGAAATTAGCTTTTATACTCAGTCCTGGGGGAGGGGGCAGTGACTCTATAGTTCCTGTCCACCTCTCCATTGGAACACATTTTTAAATAATGTCCAGCCTTTGGAGTTCTCACTGGAGTCCTTTTGTGTGTGTGTGGCGGCGGGGAGGGGCAGTGAAACAGCACTATTCTCTTTGATCTGCTTCTTCTCATGTCAATTGCCATAAGCAATGGAAGCAGGGCTTCCATTTTGCTCTACTGTAGGGATGATTGCAGATATGAACATTTTGGCAGCAGTCTGGTAGCCTGGCCTGAGTAGAAAGAAGAAATAGAGAGACAATAGCGGCTAGCTACGACACCTTCTCTGACCATCTGGGCATGGTAAGTGGATAGAAGAAACAGTACAGTGGGCAGAGCTCTGCACAGTGTCTGACAAACCAGCCTTCAGTGCTTATGTTTATTTATTCTTCCAAATTTCTAAAGCAGAGTTAATAACAGTAACTACTTTAAGAGAAAGCAGGTTTCTAGGAAATGCTTTGGGCTTTAATCCAAATCTTGTTTTTGCCCTTTAGTACTCTGTCACCACAGGCAGAATTTTTGCATTGATCTTCAATCATTTCAACCTGTAGGCTTGTGAGATGTATGTAAAGTTCTTGACACGGTTCCAGGCACACAGAAAACTCTGATTGAATAACAGGTCCATGTGTGAGATGCTGTCCATTACTGAGCTCTGGATCTACACATGTGTTGATCTCAAGTTCAGCATCTGACATTTGGGGAAGATAATTCTTTGTCATGAAGAAAGTCTATAAGCATCTTTGGCTTCCACTTATTAAATGGCAGTAGCACCTCTCCACCTCAACTTGTGACAATAAAAAATATCTCCAGACATGGTCAAATGTTCCCTGGGGATATTGTCACAATTGAGAACCACTGATCTGCACTGTATCATTAAATTCTAAGAAAAATCCTGGGAGGTAGGTGACTTGTCCATTTTACAAAGAAGCCACATTACCTATCCAGGATCCCAGCAGTAATAAGGGGAAAAACAAGACAGGGAGTCAAGATTCTGATCTCCATCCCTGTGTTGCACACCTTTAAAATGTGCATTTTAAAGAAGAATAAAGGGCGATGTCTCTCACCATTCTAAGTCCAACATTTGGCTGCTCAAAGTAATGTTTATATGATTGTATGTTTCACCTTTTCTCCATTTTTATTAACCTTCAATAAACAAGTTATCAGAACAACCTCTCCACATACATTTCAGTTCTACTTCATTAATGTCCACTTTTATTTTCCTCATCCTCTGCTATTGACATAACCTGAACTTTTAAATCAGACAGCCTGGATTTGAACTGTCGCTCCTTGACTTTCTAGTTACATGACTCTGGGTACTTGCTAACTTAATAACATCCTTCTATCCTTCAGAAAAGCACACTAGATTTCATTGACATTACAGCTGTTTTGACAGCCAGTTCTCCAGTGTAGCCTGCTATGCAGAACAGAGGGACAAGGCACAAAATTGCAGTTGTGGAGAAAAACCCTGCCCTCAACTCTTTTCTGCAGAGTAGAGGTAGTATTATTCTTTTTCCTCCGTTTAAGGGACTCTATTCACATGTTCGAAAATATTCATCTTACCTTCCCCACAGAAACGCAAGCTAAAAATAATCCAACTTCTGCAACAAGTATATCTCAACTTCCCCATCTAATCTGAACAAAGACTATGGAAATAGGCCCAGAAAAGTTCCTTGTTAGTGGTTAAGGGCAATGGTGAGTGGGCAAGGGCAGTAGTGGCTCCATTCCAAGGTAAGGGATCATCAGCAGTGCAAACTTTCCACAAGGAGGCAGTAAAAATCCTCTAGCCAGCAAAGATAAATTATTTATTTTCATCAGGTAGCTTTGAACATGACCATATGGCTCTCTGCCCCTTCTCCGTATTGATTTTGAATGAGATTTCAATAAGATGCTTAAAAATCTCATAGAGTACTTGTCAAATATCTCAATCAACCTCTACTCCAAGAACTTCAAAAATCATGGAACGTTCTTCAGAAAGGACATTTTTAAGGATACATAGCCCCTTAAATTCCAAACTGAGTGGTACCCATATGACCATTTTGGCCCTCAACTGCAGAATGAAATAAAAAACTATGGGTCAGAACTGTATCCTGTATTAAAATTTTACAAGGTTAAAAAAAATATTCTGATCGATTCTCCAAAGACAGATCAACAAAACATTTTTTGTTTTTCTTAAGCATTAAATAAGATGGCTATCTTAACACATACATAAGAACATTTGGTATTATCCTTTTCAGAGGTAATATGACCAACACTAATTCCATTTTATCCATCATCCCTGATAAAACATCCTCCTTGACATCACTGAATTTATTTTTAATGTCCTCTGAATAACCTTTTCCATATTCTCTATAAGAAATGAAGCTATTACAAACTACACTATTTATGCTACCTCATCACACAATTGGGAACATGTGAGGAAAAAAGTATCTTAACTTGTTAGTGTAGAAAGTATCTAAGTTAGATAAATCTATATTCATCGTATTAAGAGAGAAAAAGAAAAGGGGAAAAAATAAACACCGTGGTGGCCCCCTGCCAGTTCAAGACTTGTTGGGATATAAAAATAAAAACTTCTCTCAGATACAGAAGTGTGAAAAATAAATCAGCAGACTGCACTTACATGAAAACATAAACTGGATTCATAAAGGCTTGTCCTTTTTGAAGAAAAGTACAGTATCCCCAGCATTATATATGAGTGCGCGTGTGTGTGCACATGCGCGCGCGAGCGCACACACGCACACACACACAGCTCAAAATACATGAGCGCCATTTTCATATGGCTTTCCATTAGTCTATGTAAAAGAATATAGTGTCTATTTCTATTTAGATCACTTAAATATATACGTATAAAATATTTAGAGTTGAAATAGTACCCAACTCAGTTCTGTATTAAGTACTATAAACAGTATGTGTAGTACTACTTAAGTACTATATAAATAGTACTTAAGTACTATTTATAATACTCACATATATAAATTTAATTTGATTCAGTTTTAAGTAACTTCTGTGTAGAAAACAATTATCAGAATTACACAAAAGATATCAGAAACAGATATGAAAGATACCATATCTGTCCTCGGATTGCTTAAAATCCACTAGGAAAAAAAAGCTTAGCTAAAATAATGTTAATATAAAGAATAAGTATTTACTTCAACCAATGTATAAAGGCTTTGGAAAAACTGAGTCAGAAAAATTATTTCCGAAAACTAGATGTTTCATGGACAGCAGAGTATTAAAACTATATTTTTTTTCCTCAGAGAAGAAGGAGAAAATGGGAGTGATGTGAGCAATTTTTGAGTAATTCATATCAAATGGTCTTGATCTCAATAAAATAGGAGGGAAGCAGAAAGAGAAGGTTCACCCCAGACACTGTAGAATCCAATGGTGATGAGTAATTGTCCCTCTAAACCTGCTGGCTGGTATTACACTATGCAAATATTTAAAGGTTATCTTGCATCTGTGATAGAGATACCCTTTCAATGATATTCTCCTACTCAGCTAAGTCCCTCTGGGAAAGGAATGCACACACCATTCTGATTTAATGCTTGCAGAATAATGTTCTACAGACACTATACAGTAGTTGGAGGTCTTTTAAAATAACCCTATTTAAGTAAAAGTCTACTTCTGACAGATATGTCTTTTTATGTTTTTGAAAATCATACAGAAAGCTGCAACACTTTTTCAAAGATATTGAAGTAAATAATCACTCCAGCAATGCTGGTAATGATAATATATTTCCATTATTTACAGTTAGTTACTCATAAGTTTGATAGGGTAAATAAGAAGGAGAAAGGCGTGTTTCTCTGAAAAATTGTAAATATTACATTTGCTATGTTGATGACATAAAACAAAGATGTAACAAAAAGATTAAGTATGCTGACATTTTATTAAAAGCTCTGAGGACATTAATAGCTCTGTATTTTCCCAGCTAATAAGCAGAAACATCAGGACACAGAGATCACCTTTCAAAAAAATAAATCCTAAGGTAATTCTACAGTGCATTTTGAAGTGAATAGTGATTATTTTATGTGAATTAGTGAAAATGAACAAAATTTTCAGGATTTGTGACAATATCTGAAAAATACTTATAATTCCATATGAAAAACTCTGAATTGTTTCTTCCTTTTTTTTTAAAAGTACACAGTCATTTGTTTAAAGGGTTTGCATACTTAGAATATATGGAAGCACACTTTATGTACTTCAGAGTACTGCTTATGTAGTAGGCAGTATATCATAAAACTACAGCTGCAGCAACTCTAAGGTCAAAGCTATTGCTTTTGGATTTGATACATTTTATACATGATTTATGGATTAATTTTATGGAAAATATATAAGCTAGATGTCCCAAAAAGCATTTTATGGTATTATAACAATAAAACATTATAGTTATGGGATGCCCTTCATCAGGCATATCAAAGCCCTTTCCTGACATTAGTTAATCTTTGTAACACCCCTCAGAGGCAAGGAAGTATTACTTGCATTTTTTTTTAAGAACACAGAAAACACTGGGGATTTTCACAAGTCTGCTTAGGTTTAAAAGTACTACAAACATCTGTGCATTTATTCATTCATTCTACCTAGAATGAGCTCTTGACCATATCCTAGGTCCTGAGGATAGACAGGTGTGAAAAAACATGAGCATCATTCCTTTCCTTCCTGTTAGAATTCATTGTGAAATATATGAAATGTGTTCATTTATGGGAAATAAAACAATATAGTAACATTTATCTTATTTAGAACCTTGCCCTAATAATCTAGAAACATATCTCTCTACAATATCTTCTAGCAGCAAAAAGCTAAGCTTCCAAATTGTGAAAATGCATCTTCAACAGGAGAACTTCTCACACCATAAAACTTTTTGATACTTGCTTTCACAGATTCCTAACAGATATTGGTCAACTGATTTCCAATCAAAAGAGTCGAAGTTAAATGGCTGTGAGAAGCAGATATATCAACAGCAAAGTTAACATAAAAAACTTGATGAAAAGAAAAGGGACACACATACTCCTCGAATACAAGTAGTAGGGCTCAAAGGTCACACAACTGAAGTCAGTTAGCATCAGGAGCTGAGACTCCTGGAGCTCATTCTTTCTTGATGATATTGTAGTAAGTTGTAAGAAACAGACCCATATTTTTTCAATCCTTCCTATATCTATACCCTTTGCAATATGACTTTGCAGCAATTCCATCAAATGGAGAATTTACTTCTCCATTCCCTGAAACTGAGCTAACCTCATGACTACTTTGGCCAAAATAATGCAATGGAAGTGACTGTGCCTATTCTGAGGGTGGTCTCAAGAAGCCCTGTATATTCCAGATTCCCGTGTATTCCTGCCACTGCCACATGAAAAAGCCTGGGCTAGTCTGATTGAGGATGAGATGTCATAGGGACCAGAACTGAATTATACCAGTTATGACCATCTTAGATTTTCCAACATTCAGCAGACCCTCTAGCTGACTAGAAATGCAAGAGCGAGTCCTGTGCAGATTAGCTGGGTCCAGCCCATGTCAGCAGAACCACTGTAACATATGTGTGGATACATATACAATAATATAATTATATTGGTTTAAGCCACTGAATTTTGGCATATTTGTTACCAAGTAATAACTAACCGATATAACCAAATTTCAGCAAACATTAGTTGTTCCATAATGATGAACTTGAGTCATTTGAAAAAATTAAATTCTGCCTAATAGCCTCAGTTGAATAAAGCAGAGACACATAAACATATTCCACAAATATTTCCATCTGAAATAACCATTTAAAAGTACATAAAGGAGATACTCCAAGCAAATGGCATTGAGAGAAAAGTGGGTATAACCACACTTATATCAGACAAAATAAATTTCCAGATAAAAAAAGGTAACAAGAGACAAAACGGACATTTTATAATAATAATGACAGTTCCTCAAAAGGACATAATACTTATTAATATATATGTATATGTACCCAACCTGGGAGCAACAAAATATATAAAGCAATTACTAATAGACCTAAAGGAAGAAACTGACAAAAATATAATTACAGTAGGAGAGTTGACTACCCCACTTAGAGCAATAGATAGATCATCTAGACAGAAAGTCGATAAGAAAATATCAGCTTAAAATGACACATTAGATTAAATAGATTTAATAGCTATTTATAGAACTTCCCATCTTCAAAAAACTGAATACACATCCTTCTCAAGTGCACATGGAACATGTTGGAACACAAAACTTATCTCAATATGATGTAGCCGCCAGCCCCCGATAGACACACGGACCACCGGAACTCAATGAGTTATAGGGAACACACTCTATTCAGCCAGCTGGGTCTGCCAGGGGTACGCAGACCCCAAACTAGGCAGCCCTGAAATGTAGAGGTACAGGGTTTTTAAGCCCAAAGTCCCATTCTTTATTCTGTCTAAACAGAAAGGTCTAACTTCTATTCACTACCTGTCAATTCACAGGTCAGATGCGTAAACAGGAGTACAGAAGCAGAAAGCTTATTGTTAGAATGTTATGTTCCTATGGGTGACAGCCTATGCTTCCATGGACATAGCTATGTTCCCATGGGCATAGCCGAGCAGTAATTTTTCTGCAAATAAATTTCTAGCAGTCATTTTTCAGCCATTACATTCCCCACTGGCCTTAGCAGACAATCAAATCTTTGATTCTTCATGTGGAATTTGTTCATGGCTTCTATTCTGTAAAACTAAAAGTCTAATAGAATTAATTTTCTCCCTTATATATGTAAACAAGAAATTAAGGAAACATGGGCCAAAAGTTAACAAGAGGAGGAGGATGATTAAAGGTCCAGCTACAGCAGATAGAAGAGTTGTTAGCCATGGTGACCAATTGAACATCTCATGAAGCTAGTTATTTAATTCCAGTCTCTGTCTTTCCCTGGCATCTCAATTTTTTTGTACTAGTAGTAACCTTTTCTAATTACTCCAGAGTTATTGGCATAGAAGCAACAGGTTTCACCTAGAGTTATACATAATCTATCTTGTTCTAAGAATAATAAATTTAACCCTCTTTTATTCTGAAGGACTACTTCTGCTAGTGAATCGATTTGAAGTTCTAGCCTGCTGAACTCAGTTAAGTTTAGGGGAGTTCTTACCCTGACATTATAAGGGAGGTTTGGGTTTAGACACAACCAGCAATCTTGTCCTATGTATGGGGTGGTCTTATTTAAGACCTTGTGTATTGTCATTAGCAAAATTATTAATGTTCCTTCCGGTTCTGGTTGTAGCTGGTCAAATGCCTGAGCTAAAGAGGAAAAAAGGAAGAAACAGAGGGTTATACTTATATATGCTTGAGTTTTAGTCGTAAGGGCTCGTCTTCCTGAGCTGTTTTCTACTCTCGTGCTGCCTTCATGCGGGAGTGATGAATCCATGATGGGATGCTGTCTACTTTAACTGCAGTGAGTGTCATCAGGTAAACAGTGAAGTGCCCTTTCTATTTGGGTTCTAGTCCCTTGGAAGTGAACTTCTGGACCTATACTGAGTCCCCAGTCTGAAATTGGTGGGGAAGTCTGTCCCCCAGAGCCGAGTGGACAGCACGAACTCGGGACCAAATCTCCTTCTGTATACTTTGAAGGGTCTGTAAAGACTCAAGTTAGACAAGGTTATGCATTTCTGCCTTTTTTCATCTTCTATTCTAGGTACTAAAGGTGGGGGTCTTCCAAAGAAAATTTCAAATGAGGTGAATCCATTAATATACAGAGTACACCTGGCTCAGAGGAGAGCAAAGGAAAGTTCTACCCAGGTCCCACCAGTTTCTAATCCTAACTTAACTAATGTCTCTTTAGGAGTCTGATTCATTCACTCTAATTGGCCCGAACTTTGGGCCGGTAGGCGCAGTGGAATTTCTATTGCAAATTGAGGTAGCTAGCCAATTGCTGTGATATCTTTGCTATGAAGGCTGGCCCGTCATCCAACCCTAAAGTTCTGGGAAGACCAAATCAAGGGAGGATTTCTTGTAGTAGTTTCTTAGTAACTATTAAGGCAGTTTCTTTCCTGGTGGGGAAGGCCTCTACCTATCCTGAAAAGGTGTCTATAAAAACAAGTAAACATTTGTAGCCCGCCACAGTCAGGCTTACCTCAGTGAAATCGACTTCCCAGTGGTCCCCTGGATAAGTTCCTCTTTCCCTATACCTAGATTCTTCTATCTTCCCTTTCTTTGGATTAACTTGGGCACAAGCTGAGCATCATGAGGCAATCTCTTTTGCAGTTTTTCTTCCTTCTAACAAGTGTAAGTGAGGGTCTAAAACTTGGAGCATCTTAGTCTGCCCTGGGTGCATGGACTGGAGTAGCTGGTGGAGCAGAGTCCTTCCAAGGGCCTGTGAGAGCCCAATTTTTCCATCTGGGGTCATCTACCACCCCTGTTGGTTCCTAGTGGCTCTCTTGTCTTGAAAGTATATGTCTTTTTCCACTGTATAAGTTGGAGACGGAGGCAGTTCTGGGTAAGGGACATCAGTCAGTAGATGTGGTAGGGGTCCCCCTGGCCTTGTGGCCACCACTGTTCTTGCCTCTTCATTAGTTTGTCAGTTTCCCTTAACCTTAGAACTATTCCCTTTTTGATGCCCTTTATAATAAACAATAGCCAGAGCCTTAGGCATCTATATGGCTTTAAGTAAGGTTAAGATCTCCTCCTTGTTCTTAATGCCCTTCCCAGATGAATTCAGAAGCCCTCTTTCCTTGTAGATGGCTCCATGTGCATGTGCAGTGGCAAAGGCATATCAGCTGTCAGTGTATATTGTGACTGCCTTATCCTTTCCCTATCTTAGTGCCTCAGTGAAGGCAATGAGTTCTGCCTTTTGAGCAACAGTCCTATGGGCAAGAGCTTGTGACCAGATAGTGCCAGTTAGAGTTATGATTCCTGCCCCAGCATACCTCCTCCCTTCCTGCATGAAGTTGCTCCCATCCGTGAACAGAACTTCATTGGCCTCAGGAAGAGGGAAGGCCTTGAGGTCTGGCCACGAAGAACACACAGCATAAGTGAAATCTGTGCAGTCATGAATGGGGGTCTCAGGGTCTGAGTCTGGCAACAAGATTGGCTGGGTTGATGACAATAGCTTTGGATTTTAGCCATACGTTTGAGGTCATCCAGTGCTTCCTTGTTGCTGAACACCTCTGGGCTATCTCAAAAAGTTGGGACAGGTTTATTCCTGCAAATCCTAATTTTTTGCAATTTACACTGGATATCAGGGGCTGCCTGAGTAGCAAAGGCTATATTAATTGCCTGCTGGTTCTCAGGGGCCTCAGGATCAATGTGGGTGTATATCCGGTACGCCTCATTCAAGAAACACTCCAGGTGATTCCGGAGGTCTCTCGCTGTATAACTTCAGTTACCTTAGAAAGGTTCATTGGCTGGTGAGCAGGCATCCTAATTCCCCCCAATTAGAATCTGGTGGTACCGTTCTCCCTGCCTGAGAATTGTGTCCCCAGTCTGGGCGAGTGGAGGAAAATTCCTCCTCAATCTGTTCCCCTGCTTCCTCAACTCTCCTCCCTCCCACAGCTATCTTTTGTGTTTCAGTCTGGATGTGTCTGAGTTCTTCTGAGGTCAAGGGGGTAATTAAAAGCTGTTGGCAATTATCTCAGGTGGGGCAGTGAGTCTGAAAGACACTTTATAAGAGTCCTATTAATGCCTGGGGTTTCTCAGAGAAAGGCGAATTCTTTGCCTTCCAGTTGTACAGGTCACTAGTTGAGAAAGGCACGAAAATCATAAAGGCCTGTCAGTGTGCTGCTCCTGGGGTGATGCTTCTCACAAGGGAAGGATGGCCGGGGTGGTGGTGTCAGCTGGTGCCCCACCCAGAGCAGGACCAGGAGGCCCATAGGGGTTACCTGCTGGCCTTTGGAGAGTGTGAGGCGGTGCTATTTGGCCTTTGTTGTCCTGGATTATAGGGTGGGCAAAGGTCACTGTCCTCTGATGGAGATTGGAGGACTGAGGGACTGGGCTGTCATGGAGATTCAGTTGCTACATGTTTCAGGGTACCCATAACTAAAACCTGCTCCCCCGGAGAAAGGGCATACAGGCTGAGCCAAGGAGGGGGTTCTGAACAAGGTTTAAGCATTGATCAATGTAGGGAATCTGATCAAGATGTCCCAGATCTCCCATGACAACCTTCTAAATATTCCTCACCCAACCCTTGTCAAAAGAGCCCTCTGGAGGCCAGTTTACATCAAAAGACAGCCACTCAACTTTACACAATGTTCTTAGTCTGCCTGGAGAAAACTTTATACTATAGTTAGCTCCCTCTACAAACCCTTCTTTGAAATGTCACAGGAGACACCCCAAAGGTGTCTTCTGTGAACTCAGGTTTCCCCCCATCACTTGCGCAGAAAACACAAAACATAAAACACAAAACACACACTCAGACAAGAACAATTACTGAGGGGTAGGTGGACCCAGAGAAGTGACTGCATCCAGTCTCTCCACGGACCCCCAATGACCAGTCAACAGAACAAGGAAGGTACTTTTTATCCAGACACCGAGGCCTCAGAGAATCCAGATTCCCGTCGGGACCAGGAACAAAGAGTGTGTCCTGAAAGTTGCATCCTTGATGACTGCATTAACCCCGTCACAGCATTCAACATCTCAGGTTGGCCAACCCTTTGCATCCGTAATAGAGAGAGCAACCGCTTTGGAGGCCAGTCTGGTCTTAGATCTCAGGGCCCCTCCCTGAGATCTCGCTGGGGCCTCCAAATGTTGTAGCCTCCAGCCCCCGAAAGACACAGAGATCACCGGAACTCAATGAGTTATAGAAAACACACTGTTTATTCAGCCAGCTGGGTCTGCCAGGGGTATGCAGACCCCAAATTAAGCAGTCCCAAAATGTAGAGGTACAGGATTTTTAAGCCCAAAATCCCATTCTTTATTTTGTCTAAACACAAAGGTCTATCTTTCTTCTATTCACTACTTGTCAACTCACAAGTCAGATATGTAAGCAGGGGTATAGAAGCAGAAAGCTTATTGTCAGAATGTTATGTTCCTATGGGTGACAGCCTATGTTTCCATGGATATAGCCATGTTCCCATGGGCATAGCCAAGCAGTAATTTTCCTGCAAGTAATAAATTTCTAGCAGTCATTTTTCAGCCATTACGAATAAAGTTAAGAAGACTGAAATTATACCAAGGATACTTTTCTGACCACGACAGTATAAAACTGGAAATCGACTACAAGAAAAAAACTGGAAAAACAAATATGTGGAGATTAAATAACATGCTACTGAACAATTTATTGGATCAAAGAAGAAAAAAGAAATCAAAAGATACATAGAGACAAATGAAAAAGAAAAACAACATACCAAAATTTGGGGAATGCAATAAAAGTGATATTAAGAGAGAAATTTATAGCATTATAGGCCTACCTCGAGAAATAACAAAAATCTCAAAAAAATAACTTATCATTATACCTACAAGATCTAAAAAAAAAAAAGAACAAACAAAACTGAAAGTCAGTAGAAGAAAGGAAATAATAAAAATTAGAGTGGAAATAAGTGAAATAGAGAACAGTAAATAAATAATGAAATAATGAAATAAAGAATTGGTTCTTTGGAAATATAAACAAAAGTGACATACCTCTAACTAAACTCACTAAGGAAAAAAGAGAGAAGGCTCCATAAGTAAAATCAGTAATGAAAGAAAAAGAGTGATAACTGACATCCTGAAAATATAAAGAATTATACAAGAATACTGTGAAAAGCAATATCCACCAAATATCAACCTAGAAGAAATGAAGGAATTCCTAGAAGAATACAATCTCCCCTGACTGAATTATGAAGAACTGGATAACCTAACTAATCACTAATAAGGAAACTGAAACAGTCATCAAAAACCTCCCAAGAAACAAAAGTCCAGGACTAGATGGCTTCACTCGTGAATTATATCAAACTTTCAAAGGCTATTTAATACCTATCCTTCTCAAGCTCCTCTAAAAAAAAAAAAAAAAAAATGAGGAGTGAATGTTTTCTAGTTCATTTCACAAGGCTAACATTACCCTTACCCTAATACCAGAACCAGGTAAGGATATCGCTCTCGTGCTCGCGCTCTCTCTCTCTCTCTCTCTCTCTCTCTCTCTCTCTCTCACACACACACACACACACACACACACACACAAGAAAAAGAAAAGAAAAAGAAAATTACAGGCCAATATCTCTGATGAACATACATGCAAAAATCCTAAACAAAATACTATCAAATCAAATACAACAATACATTAAAAAGATCATACAACACGATCTAGTAGGATTCATTCAGGAGATGCAAGGATGGCACAACATCCATAAATCAATCAACATTATGTACCATATTAACAAAATAAAAGATAAAAATCATATGATCATCTCAACAGATGCAGAAAAAGCAACTGACAAGATAAAACATACATGTATGATAAAAACACTCCATAAGATGGGTATAGAAGGAAAGTGCCTCAAGATAATAAAAGCCATATATGACAAACCCACAGCTAAGATGATACTCGATGGTGAAAAACTAAAAGCTTCTCCTCTAAGATTAGGAATGAGACAAGAATGCACTTCTTGCTACTATATTCAACATGGTACTGTAAGTCCTGGCCAGAGCAATTAGGGAAGAATAAGAAATAAAAAATATTCAAACTGAGATGTAAAAAGTAGAAACTGTCACTATTTGCAGATGACATGATTTTACATAGAGAAACCCATAAAAATCCCACCAAAAAACTATTAGAAACAATAAACAAAAACAGCAAAGTGACATAATACAAAATAAATATAAAAAGTCTATTGTATTTCTATATACTACTAATAAAATATCAGAAGGAGAAATTAAGAAAAGAATCCCATGTACAATTGCAACAAACATAATAAAGTAACCAGGAATAAATTTAACAAAGGCAGTGAAGGACCTCTACACCAAAAACTATAAGATATTGTTTAAAGAAATTGAAGGAATGAAAAGACACTATGTGTTCATGAATTGGTGAATTAACATTGTTAATATGTCCATTTTACCTAAAACGAGCTATAGAGGCAAATATAATCCCCATCAAATCCCATTAGCATTTTCACAGAAAAAGAACAAACAATCATAAAATCTATATGGAACCACATAACCCTGAATAGTCAAAGAAATTCTGAAATACATACATACATACATACATACATACATACATACATACATACATACATAAAGGAAAAAATTTAAAAACTATGAAAACCCCAAATATCCAGTGCAGTTTATTTCCAAGGGTACCATATAATCTTAATTTTGCTAGACATAAAAATAAGAATTATAAAAGTGACAAATTAAAGGCTATATTACATGATATTTTATGCTTTGCAAATGATCTGTCAGCTGGCTCCAATATGCATTTAAACTATAATCCAATTTTGGAAAAATTTACCTTTTAAGAAATTTTTCAGAAACGTGTGACACAAGGAGCACTTCAGGTTTATTACTATCTCCAGCCTGGAAGAAATTTTGTGCCAGATTGTATGAAAAGTTGATTGTACTAAGTGTCCTAATACATTCCACCAAAGTAGTAAAGAAACTATTCTAGGAGAATCAGACATTGGTGAAGGAAGGAGGGGATGGTGGGTGTGTGTGTAAAACACCTGCTGGAGATGCCTTTCCCTTTGGGGAAAGACCTGGGATAGATAACAGAATATTATGAGTTAAGTCGCTAGCTGGGAAACACTTGTTTCCTCACAAACTCAAAAAATACTTCCTTAGTACCTATTAGGTGCTTGGTACAGCGTCAGGCACTAGCGTATACAGAGATGACTATGACAGGGCTTCTGTCCTTGAGGAAATGTAATCTCTTTAGGGAGACCAGCAAGTCCAAGTAGGGAGCTCAGGGATAAACAAAAGACCTGAGGTCATATATTAACAAACAGTGACAGATAATTTTTTAACCTCATGCCTCAACTTATCAGGGTACTCTTGGAATGCTGTGTAAGAAGGTTTCTGAGACTCTATCCAGGCTCATTCAAAAGTATGCAATGGTTAGTCAATGATGTAATAAATGAGTAAAAGAATGTCATGTGGTAGCATGGGTAATTTAAAAGTGAATATGTTTAACAACTAATTTGATTATTCGCCTTTGTGCATATACTAAATGAGGTCTTACTATGAGCTATGTATGTGCTATTCACTGTATATACACTATGAGCAAAACTTACCCGTCTCTGCCCTCAGGAAGACAGTCCAGTTTCATCCATCATACTGCCTCTTTGGCAAAGTGTGAAAAAAATGCAAGGGCTCCAGTGAAAGTAAGACTACTGAAACTTCTTTCTAGAGAATTGGTAAATGTCAATATTTTTTGCTACTTGAAATTTCACTCTAGTTTGTCATCATATGCAGGTAGCAAAGGGATAAGTATTAAAAAATATAGCAATGACAACAACTACAAGCTAGTGTTTATTGAGCACTTATTTTGTGTCAAGTGCTTAAAATATGTTATCACTAAATCTTCAGATGTACTGATCATCTCCCTGTGGGAAGCCAGGACCTAGCAAGGTTAGAGTATCTTTTCAAAGTCACATAGTTCCTGAATGGTAGAGCTCAATCTACACCCACAATTTTCCGACTCACGGCCCAGACTCTTAACCAGTAGGTCATGCCTTTTTGACTTATATCTGGAAATATTATGGATAAATGTAACCCAATACTTTATATCACTAAAGATAAAGAGCTCCAAAGGAATCACCCTAACACCCACACAAATGTTAAAATGGTTTTTCTAAGCCCTTCAACGAGGTGTGAGATCTCCTTTCTCTAAGTATACTGTATGTTTTTCTCCTGGAGTATTTATTGTGGTCTGTATACAATATAAACATTTTGTATTTGTGTTTATATCACTAACCCTCTTTACATACATACATTCATGCACTCATGTGCTCGCACATGCTCTCTCTCTCTCTCTCATGCATGTGCGTATGCACGCGCGCACGCGCGCACACACACACACACAAAATTATCTTGATACACTAAAAAACCCTTAAGGGCAGGTGTTGCTTCTCATATACCAACATATCTCCCACAGAGTGTAGCAGTCTTATACAGAGCACAAATATTTGAGCAATATGAGTTAAATTAAGGCAGAACCCTTCCCACTTTAGCTACTATAATGTGTTAGCTACAACTAAATCATTCTTTCCAAAGCTATGCTCCATGGAACACTACTCATGTGAGAAGCTCTATATAAACAGGATACCACGATCAAATAACTTTGGAAATCATGACATAGTGATAAATCTGCTCTCTTGTAGGTTAGCCATTCATGTTAGCATATTAAGGGCTTCAAGAAATCCCACAATAACCTATTCTCATATTGACCAACATTTTGAAGGACCCCTTGGCTCACATAACACAGGAACACTCAACAAGAAACTGATTCCAGGAAGACCAATCGAGAAAGATTATAAATCTCAGAAGATTCTACTTTTGCAGTCATAGTAGCCAAGGAAAATTAATTCTACTATTTTTAAGAGTAAAATTAATTTTGCTTTTCAGGAGGTGTAGACTTTGCTATGTTTTGACAACTATGTTTGCATACCTTTGAATGTCTTTAAAATAGAATATTAATTCCCAGTGATTTTTTAAAATCTTAAAAAATAGAAATAATCTAAAAGTATAATAGTGAGGGTGGATTTACCCACAAGATCAGATATCTTTTAGCCATTAAAAGCATGCTTATAAAGAAACTGGAAAATATTTCTAATATTATTTTAAGTGACAAAACAGGAAAATATTTTATATAATACTATTTTAATTATATAAAATTCACACAGAAATACAGGAAGGAAATAAACTGGAATATTAACAGTGGTTTTCTTGGTTGATGGGATATAGAAAATATATATATACATCTTTAAAATTTTCCATATTTGGTCTACAGCTATGACACCCTGAACAAGCCCAATCCCGTCTGGTCTCAGAAGCTAAGCAGGGCTGGGCCTGCTTCGTACTTGGATGGGAGACCACCTAGGAAGACCAGGTGTTGTAGGTGTAAAAAAAGGAATTAAATAAATAAATAAGTAAATAAATAAGAGATTGTAAACTGACAAGATCCTTGCAATCTGTGAGGTCAATCAAGAGTTGCCTAGCCTAAAAAAATAAAATAAAATAAAATATAAAATAAAATAAAATAAAATAAATTTTCTATATTCATCAATACAAATTAATTTAAAATAAGTAAAATGTCAATCTTAAGTCATCAGGAAAAGGCAAAGCTTTGTTTACCTGACTAGTCTCTAGTTATTTTTCAGGCTTAAGCTTACATGTGATTTCCTCTGGGAAAACATCTGGGACCCCATAACTCTAGCAGATATCCTTCTTGAGAGTGTGCATAAGATGCTGCACTTTCCTATCATGGCACTTATAATGTGGCATCCCATTTTCTCATTTACTTGTTTATATACCTTCCAGACTCTAACTCATCTCTTCCTAGCTCACCATTGTACTCTCAGTGTCTAGCATAGTGATTGGAACATGGTAGGCATTAAATTAATGTTTACTGAATATCTGAAAGTTTAGATGTTTTCTCATTTCCTGAATGTGTTTAATAAAGATAATGTAATATCAGATTTCTGAAACAACAATGAAATTTCCTTCTTAAATGATATATTTTACTAAGATAGCTAATTTTTTGATAACATGTCAATAATATAATTTTCCATAAAATGTGATCTACAGGTCATTTTCTCCATACTCAATTTAAAGGATAACAGGGATCCCTGCCATGTGTTATGTGATTTTATCGAAATGACTAAGTACTGTATGGTTACATATATATGCTCCTGTGTGAGGCTCTCAATTTGCTTCAGGTTGGAATATAACCCTCTAAATTTATGAATCCAAAACAGTGAATTGTTTTAACATCAAATTCTTTCTAAGGTACGAAACAACCATTTTAATAATGGAAACTTTTAATTCCAGAAGTAAAATTTTATTCAATTATTCTCAAAATTTCATGGTATGGTGTATTTGAATAGACATATGTGCATATATATGGAATAATAATAAAAGTAGCTAACATTTACTGAACACTTACTATATGTCGAGAACATTGCTAAGTGCCATATATACATTATCTCATTTGACCTTCACTTAATAAGGTAGATAATATGATTTTACTCTTTGATGATAAAGAAATTGAAGCAATCACCTTGAGTTTATGATAAATGCTAGAGTCGGAATTATGAACCCAGAATCCAATTTATTAATTATTATATTATTCCTTCTACAAATATTAATCGAGTGACTATTCTAATCAAGACATTGCTCTCTGTTCTGGGAATATAACAATGAATGAACAGAAAGTCCCTGGGCAGCTAGAGCTTACATTTTAATCAAGATACAAGATCGAGAGAAACTTAAGCACATGTCTACATGTGGCAAAGATGGCTGAAAGTCCACCAAAATATATATTTCCTCTTTCAAAGAATATATTTGCCAATAGAAAGCAGTTGTTCAGACAGGATCAATCAGCCCCCTTGCATAAAATGTCATCATATGACTACTTGATGATAGAATGTTAGTTAAAGAGATTCGTGTCCCTTTTAAGCAAAAGCTTCAAGGAATCAGATGTAGGGTAAAATTACCACTTCTCTTTATCCCTCTGTAATCTGAATGGAAATAATAATAAAGTCCTGAGAGAAACCTCCATATAGATGTTGCCTTACTTCCCAAATCACTACTTGGGGGAAAGACACCTGCTAACCAGGAAGACATACCCTGGACTTTCTGTGGGTGATAGCCATCTACGGCTTAAGCTATTTATATTGTGAGGTCTATTTGTTACAGCAGCTTAATACTATTCTAAACAATATAGAATACAGTACCGTGATTTGGGTGCTGCTATAAAAATAACTTTAAAAAGTGACATTACTTTAATGGCCAAGCAGTGAGTGGCATGGAACAGTGATCACAGGCTAGAAATATGAAGACCTATGTTACACAGTTACAAAATATTTGAGAACACTGCTGCCTACAACAACTGAGAGAGTTGACAAAGCACCTACTTAGCCTTAACAGTGAGCTTAACTTTTGAGTATTAGTTTGTGTCAGGTTGCTGCTTTTTCCAATGTACTATAAGGAGCTAATAAGCTCAGAGGCAAATTTACTGCTTAGCAAACAGAAATTAAGAGACTTGTGGGGATGGAGAGACAAATGATCAATTACCATAAATATCAGGAGATGAAAATAAAAATAGAGGACAATTGCTTATTAAAAATTATAACTTAAACAAATAGACTAAGCTAGAAACAAAAATAAGATTATAGGTGTTGTTTTCCAACATACATCTTATTCTAGGTGGCTACCATAAGGCCGAGGGTAAGAAGCATCGGATTTAGGAAGAACTAAAAGAGCAGTCTCAAAAAGGAGGTCCTTGAATAATGTCATTTTATTCAACTTTGTTTTATTATAATGTTGCTGAGATGGTAAAGAAATTTAACTCTTGTTTACATCAATTAGCTTGTGCTAAACTTAGTTCCTTTATATGTCATTTTGCTGTAGTTCCAAAAACTTATCAATGATGTTGAGGGTTCACTATATAGGAAAAAACTGTGGACAGAGGTGTAGACACACAACATTGATTGGAAGTAAACAGGTCAAAAGACTAATAAATTTTAAAGATGTTTTATTGCCAAAGAAATCATAAAGATGGCCTTTACAAAATCTTGGACTCTCAAATACTTAAAGCAATCCTTGGCCTCCCAAAGCTTTATGAATGAGAAGCAAACCACAAAATATGCACAGCCTCTAAGGAAGGCACACTCCCAAAGTTCTCTGCAGATATGGCCACAGAGGAAACTGATTAAGGAAGAGCTTCTTAGAAAGCAAAGAACCACAGAGCAATGGAGAAGGGAGTTCCCCACAAATGCAATGTAAGTTCTAACTAGGAAAATTCCTCTGCTGGAAAAGCAGAATGTCTTCACTATCCCTATCCCACACATTCTGTCATTTGTCTGGACTACTGACTTCATGTGTTTCTCAATCTTCCTTTTGGTGAATGGGAGTTGTGTTGTACATATGTTGTTCCTGATCTATCATTTTATTTAGGGGTAGAAGAATAATAGCTCATCTTTAAATTAAGTCATCAAAACATGAGGAACCACGTTTGGGCCTGATGGAAAGAACTGAGCATTACTCAAAGATTCTGGACTTAGAGATGAGCGTAGTATGTAATATGGGACTTTGGGCCATCTTGTTTAGAGAGGATGTGAGTGTATGCTTTTTAAGGAAAGAAGAATGAAGAGAGAGAGAGAAAAGAAAGAAGAAAAAGAAAAGAAAAGGAAAAGAAAGAAGAAAGAAAGAAAGAAAGAAAGAAAGAAAGAAAGAAAGAAAGAAAGAAAGAAAGAAAGAAAGAGAAAAAAAAAGAAAGAAAAAGGCTATGCACAGAAATTGTGTCCAGAAGAACAGATGTGGCAGAAGTGTCTAATTCCCAACTAAATCTGTTTCACTCATTCCATGGGCTATTATTATTGTTGGTTAGCAGCTTGCCAGTTCGGAACTCTATGCACCATCACCTCAACTTCCTTACAGGTAGGTAACATATGACAGTTTGGGTCCAAACATTTTAAGAAGTGAGCATTCTTCTCTTACACTTATTTTCCTCCTTTGCTGACTTCAGACTCTAAAAAATAGCACAGGCACAAGGAGGAAGGCATCTGGGACCCTGAATCCACACATGGAATTGAGTTGTCTGCAAACAGGAATACTCATCTTGAATTATTACATGAGCAATAAATAAACTTCTATAGTGGTATAACTATGATACCATTTGGGGACTCTTTTTATTACCATCGCTTAATAATTATTACCCTAAATAGTCCACATCTAAACATAAGGTTGCAAATAGTGAAGTTCTAGAAAGAAACTAAAACAGAGTGATGGATAACTATAGTCCGATTACTTGGGATGATTAATTGAAATAGGAATCAGAAGATCTCTCTCAAGAGGTTATATTTTAGTTGAGAAAGGAGAGGTCTGGCCAAATTTGTGGGGCAAGCATGTGAGACAATAATTATAGTATGTAAAACTCTTAAGCTATAAACCAATTTTATACTTTTAAGAAAGAGAAAGAAGGCCAATGCCTGAGAAGCAATAGAGAGAAAAGGGACAGACACAGCACTAGCTGGTATGTGAATATTACTGGCTTGGTGAGAAGACTGTATGAATTTTTATGAATTTTTAAGTCTAGTAGGAAACTGTTGGGAAGTTTTAAGCAAAAGGACATAAATTATCTAGTTCAATGGTCCCAAACTTTTTGGCACCAGGGACCAGTGCTGCGATGAGAATCTAACACCTGATGATCTGAGGTGGAGCTGAGGTGGTGAGGCTAGCACTGGGGAGCAGCTGCAAAGACAGATGAAGCTTTGTTCCCTGGCCCGCTGCTCACCTTCTACTGTGCGGCCCAGTTCCTAACAGGCCATTGACCAGTCTGGGGGGTGAGGATCCCTGATCTAGTTTATCCTTCTGGCTGCATGCATAATGACTTAAGGTAGACAAAGTGAAAGAATAAGATCCATTATGAGGCTACTGTACAACTCTAGGTGTAAGATAAGAGTGGTTTGTCTACAAAGAGAGTGGTGTTGGTAGTGAGATGTGGTCAAACTAGGCTATATCTTGCAGCTAGAGAAAAAATGGCTTGCATATGGATATCATGGATGAAGAAAATATCCACGGATCAGATATTATGGGTAAAAAAAATAGAAAACTAATGATACTTATATGTTTGGCCTCAAAATCTGAGTGGGTGGCGGTGTTGTTTGCTGAGATGTGGAACACTGGGGTAATATTAAGAGGTCTATATGTGGGAGAACTGGGAAGAGTGTGCATGTGTGTATGTGTGAATGTGTGCGCACACCTGTGTTTGTGTATACTTTCAGCAGAATATGTAACTCAGGTTATGAATTAAATATCAACTTTTAATACAGGTATGTTAATCTATGTTTCTTGCTTTCAGGTTGTCCCTATTATAATGAGAGAAGGTGCTTAATTTTGGAGGTTTTAGAGGGGCCCTATAAGTATATCATATCCCCCTTCTCCTAAATTTGAAATTAACTGAGAAAAAAATCCAGGAATCGACAATATGGAGATCTAATTATCACGTTTATAAATGATGCTAATTAAAGAATATAAATTTAGACCCTCAACCAAGGCCTACACTGCAGTGAAATCCCCAAACACATAATGAAGAGCATATGCCAATACACGCTTTCTGAGAAGTGAGCCAATGAGGACTTGAGACATATGCCTAGATTCTTCTCTCAAATACTAATCAGTTAAGTCTGTCCCAGTCTCCTGAGAAGAGAGTGAGGCAACAGATCATCAGCCCAGGAATGTTATCTACACAAGAAATATAAAGGAAAGGGAAACGAGTGTCTCGCTTCAAACAAATATGACCAAGTGAACGTTATAAACATCTGGAAAACATCTACTACGCAGGATACAATGAGGAAAAAAAGAAAGACTTTTCAATGGACAGATGTAACTTCAAAAATGAGTGAACATGTCATCAGTGGTCTTAACCTTCACATTTTCAAAGTCAGATCTTAGAATTCAGGAACAGATTAAAGCAATACTGAGATTTTACTTAAGATAGAAGAGAAGAAGAAGAAAAGAAGAAGAAAAAGAAGAAGAAGAAGGAGAAGAAGAAGGATGAGGAGGAGGAGGAAGGAAGGAAGAGGGAAGAGGGAAGAGGAAGAAGGAAGAAGGAAGACGGAAGAAAGAAGAAAGAAGAAAGAAGAAGAAGGAGGAGGAGGAGGAGGAGGAGGAAGAAAGAAGAGGAAGAAAGAAGAAAGAAGAAAGAAGAAGAAGAAGGAGAAGGAGAAAGAGAAGAAGAAAAACTAGAAGGAAGAAAATGTGTCTTCCCCATTTGTTGATTTTAAAGAAAAATTCAGTTTTCTTATTTTTTAATCTCAGATTATATGAGTGGCTCATATCCAGAAGGAAAAAGCTGTTACACTTCCTCCAGCTACAAACTGCCAGCTCACATTCCATTGCTGCCATAACATCTCACATGCTCCTGATGATTTACTGACAGAACTGATAACTCCATCTGAGTACTCTGGTCCTTGGGCCTTTTATCTTATTCTTTCTTGACTATCTTACCTGGAGAATTAAATAATAAAACTACTAGAAAAGAGTCCACACGAAAGAAGGAAATATGCTGCACAAAATTCTGTTCTTGGCCACCAGGCTAGCTCAAAGCTACTCAGTTTGCTTTAATTTTAGGATTAACCTGTGGACTGAAAACGTATTGCTCTCAGGTCCTTTCCCCAAGCTTCCCAGGCTCTGTTCTGCATTGTAGGGAAGTACATTTCCCAGATTCCTTTCCTGATATAAGTCCACCCACTATAAGGCACTGGTACAGACTTGAGGGTCAGAAGGCAAGGGGAAACCCTGGCAGCTACTATGTCTGGAATAGTGATAGCCATTGTCTCTACAGTCCCAGCCCATGACTGGCAGCCCCCAACATGGCACTGGCTCATAACAGATGAACTTTGAAAATACTCTCCTTCCATCCATTGTCCCTCCAATTCTAGGGGTGGTAACAGCTTCCTGTGAGTAATAATTTCTGAGATGGTTCACCACCCCCGTTTAGCTTCTCAGTTCTTTCACCCAATTCTCTGTTAAATTCTATCTATTATCAAAAATGGTTTCTTTTCCATTGACTAAAGCATATCCGATACAGGTAATGTGTATAGGCTTTTTTTGTTGTTCACTTGTTTATATTCATTATAGCACACATAGGCAAACTAGAACCTTTGGGCCTGCTGACTGTTATTGTAAATAAAGTTTTATTGCAACACAGCCATGCTCATTCATTTAATTATTATCTATAATTGCTTTTGTACTACAACAGCAGAGCTGGGTAGTTGAAAACTCAGAAAGAGAAATTTTATGGCCCATGGAGTCTAAAATATTTACTAGCTGGCCTTTCACAGAATATGTTTGCTGACTCCTGCAATAAATAAAACAAGGCCCTCCATCTAGAGGCCCAGGTGAGCTCTGTGATCATTACAGCCTAGACCAACACTGTCAAATAGAAATATAGCAAGCCACCATGTAATTTTAAATTTTCTAGTAGCCACAACAACAGCAAAAAAGGAACAGGTTGAGATTAATTTTAAAAAGATATTGTATTTAATCCAATGTATCTATAACCCCTTCAACATGTTATTGATATAAAACATTATTGAGATATTTTATATTTTTAGTACTGAATCTTCAAGATCCAGGGTGCGTTTTATACCTATGGCACATTTCATTTCGGATGCTAAATTTTTATTACAAATACCTGAAATATAGATTTCATAAAATTTACAGTGAAAAAGTACATTTATTCTACACACTTATCGAAATATAAAAGGCAAAAATAGTGACAACACTAAATACTGGCAAAGAAGCAGATAAAGTGCCTCACTCATACACCGCTAATAGAAATGCAGAATGATACAGCTACTCTGAAAACAATTTGGGAATCTCTTTTAAAACTAAATATGGAATGACCATATGATCTTGCACTCATGGGCATTTATTCCAGTTAAATAAAAACTTATGTTTACACAAAAAGCTATGTTTATTTTAGCTTTATTCAAAATAGCCCCAAACTAGAAAACTATAGACGTCCTTCAACAAATCAAAAGTTACATAAACTGTGGTATATCCATACCATGTGGATAAATCTCAAACAAATTAGGTGAAAGAACCCAGACTCAAAAAGATGCTTACTATACAATTTTATTTTTATAGCATTCTTGGAACTACAAAATTATAGAAATGGAGAACGGATTAGTGGTTTGCCAGGGTCAGGTGTGGGAAACATGTGGAGGGATGTGGGTTTGACTATAAAAGTATAAAAGAGCACATGAAGGATCCTCGTGGTGATGGAAATGCTCCGAATCTAACTACATCAATGTGAACATCCTGGTTGTGATCTTATGCTATAGTTTCACAAGATGTTACTATTGGAGAAACTAAAAAAGGATACATAGGATCTCTCTGCACTGTTTATTACAATTGCAGGTAAATCTACAAGGAAAAAATTTAATTTTAACAAAAGTATCTTCACATAAGCAAGTTTCTCCAATAACTGAAAGTTTTCCAATAATTGGATTCAATATATTTTTAAATTTTAAAAATTAAACTTTAAAAAATCAAAAATTTAATCTTAATTCACCCTTGCCACAATTCAAGTGTTGAATAGTCACATGTAGCTCATGGCTAAAGCATTACACAGAGTGACTCTAGATGTTCATTTTGGTCTAGAATGACTAAAAATATAGCCAAATTGGGCTATTATATAGGAAAATAGCCACACAATATTCCCAGAAAGCATACTTCCTACAAACGAACACACATTTTACTCTAAAAACTGCAATTCCAAAAAAAAAAAGGTAGTGAAAGCTTCATAGTATTAAAAACTAACTAGTTGTGACAAACTGCTTATAAAGATGCATTGTTCTTTAGACAGTTCCTCAGCCAGCTAACAGGATGTTGTCTCCTAGGTAAAATGCACATTTCCTCCTTAAATTCCCTTATTTAAGTAGAAGAATAAATAAAATAAATAAAAGTGAATTATTTTATATTACAGCTTTTCCCACCGTCCCTTATATCTTCATGAATAATAGCATTTAGTATGATGAGTGGTGACGGCACATGTTCAAAATAGAGAAGCTGTTGCTCTGCTCGGAAGGCCCCTCTCTTTGACAAGCTGACAAATGAAATTTGAAGATGAAATGAAATTGCGGCAGCTCCTCCAGGCACTGGTAGCCTGCCATGCACAAGGGCCACAGGAAACAGTTGGGAATGGTCTCTGTTTTTGGAGCACGGGAGAGAAGTATACAGGATTCAAGGGTTCTGCTCTCCTTGGTAACCACTGTGACTAGGTTTCCCATGAAATAACGTGGTGGAGAGGGGCTGGCACAGCTTAACTCAAGGTGCTACTTACAAGTGTGTTCCCATTGGTGGGGACTTGGGTGAGGATGCTCCTTTAAATGGACAACAATTAAATCACATTGTGAGAAATTCACCAGGAACAATTTTCTAAAGGGACTGCCATAGTTTAGCAGTTCTGGAAAGAAGCCAACAGCCCCTCAGTCTAGCACTTGAGGCCCTCCCCCATCCGGACCTTTCTGCCTGCTGGCTCCACATGTCTCCACCCTTCATTCACATTAGTCTACTTGCTTCCTTTAGAACAGTCTGAATACCCCTGTACCTTTGCTTAGGCTGTTCCCTCTGCCTACAGTGACTTCTGTCTCACCTCCTTTTATCAAGGTCTTATTCCTTCTTTAAAGTCCAGGTAAAACCATGCCTCCTGAAAATCCAACCAGCTGTAAATGTTGACTTTTGAAGGATTTCCATACCTAATAATAACATCTGCCTTATATTGGGCAACTATATGTTCCCAGCTCTGTAGCTGGCATTTTCCTGCTCTCCAGTTTAATTCTCACAAACCTATTATTGTCCCTATTTTACAAACAAGTAAACTGAGGATGAGATCTATTAAGTCTCCAGCCTAAAGTCACACAGTGGGTAACTATTAGAACCAGTATTCAAACTAAATATTTTCTTCTTTTATTCCTGTACTATTCTATTACCTTAGGACATTGTCATTTAATCAAACCATATCTGATACATTCCAGGCACTGAGCTAAACTCTAAGGAAGCAATAAATAATAAATTCACAATACAATCATATAAGTACATTTGGTAAAACATGTAAAAAGAATTATAAGGCTTCACAGAAATGTGACATTTACAGTGGGTTTATAAGATGTATGAAAGTTTACCAGGTGGAGAGGGCCTGGTCAAAAGCATGGCATGGGGGTGAGAGGATGCAGGATGATATATTCTAGGCAGAGAAAATGCAAGTGCAAAGGCAAAGAAATATAAAAGTTTACAGGGTGTTGACAATGGCTTGGCAGCATGCTAGAAATAGAGTCGAGAATAGCTTGTACGGGCTTGCTTTGTCACACATAGAAGTTGGAAGTTATTCTGTGGGTAACTGAGAGCCACAAAATGATTTTTAAGCAGATGATTAGGTCACATGAATACTTTTCATCAAACATTGTTTTTAAACTGGAGATATAAATAAGAGTTTTCAGTTGAACGATGGAGAGAATCAAATAGACCAACAATTAGAGAAAAATAGGATAACCGCTAGACAGAGATATGTATAAGGTGATATTGAGAACAGAGGATAGGGCAATAGTTAGAATGGCGGGAGGTAGCAGGTATCAAGAACTGCAACTTAGAGGAGATTTCACATTGGGGGGAGCTGGACTATGAACAGGAAAGGTATTAGAAGGGGAATAAGAGGGAATTGAAACTGTCATGAGAACATATTTAAAAGCTATTGCATAGAAATGATTAAAATATTTAGTGATTTTATCAGTATGGATACAGTATGGGGACAAGGAAAAAGACAAAGATGAACAGTTGTGATAAAATCTTTAGCGCATTGAGTTTATGAGATGGTGAGGTACTGGGAACAGAAAAATCAGCATATTTGCAGAGAAAAGAATCTGCATTCAGTTTTGTACACAATATAAGGAAACTGCCAATAATTCACAAACAGAGAACTGAAAAGCAAGAAAATATTGGAAATGGGATAACAGAATGCAAATTATAGTATCATACTTTTGTTATTTTTAATATTATTATTACATTACATTGCCAATAATAGTAAATATGAAGCCATCTCACTTAGCAAAATAGCACGTTGGAGCTTACTAAAATAATACATCCCATTTTTTTCCCCCTTGTTTGCTCCATAGGTATCTTATACAATGCAAACTGAATTTCCTGTGAACTTGGAACCTGCCCTTATAAATAAACAATGGTGTTTTTCAGAAGCTATGTTTTGTCTGATGACAGCATCAGTCTAAGAGCATAAACGTGTGCTTGTAAATCCTAGTGTTTTCCAAAAATTTCCAATGTTTAAAGTGTAGATATGAATACTTCCAGAGGTTAACTTAGTTTGTCTTCAGTACTTGTATGGTGCTCATGTAGTTTTCTTTGGTTTTACCTGCTTATTACCAACCAATAAACCATTAGAAAATCTTAAAATTTTTCTTATGCCTCCATGGAAAAACAAGAATTAAGTACATTTTGTTATCTTATTTTACAATATTCTCCAATTTTTTAAAATTTTGCTAATGTTTACATTTCTACCTATGTTTTTTTAATTTAATAATGTAATCTAAAATAAAATAAAATTTATAATGCATTTTCTTTATATTTAAGGGTAGATTGAACTGAGAGAGAACTGAAGACTCTCTCAACTCACTTTCTCAACTCTCTTTCTCAACTCACAGCCACATCAATCTATGCATAAAGATGCTAAAAGATCAGAGTACTTGACTACAGAGAGAATCTACTCCAAAGATAGTTAAAATGAAAATGAGATAAAAGGTGTCTTTCACTCAGCATCATAGATATTAATAATTTCTTATCGCATCTTATACAACAGAATCTTTGGAAATATATTTATATTGATATACGCTAAGATACGGCATTGACTTTGAATCTAAATGCTCGAAATTTAAATAAAAAGAAATTGAACATTTCTTTTTGATGAGCCCTTCAAAAGTTAAAAACGATTTTGTGCAATTTTTGAACTAGAAATGAAAAAGCTACAGAAGCATCTTATAAGGTGCTCTAAGAATGTATTAACTGGTACAGGGCCCACCATACCTGAGGGTCTAATGAAACCTGTATGATTGACAGAGCACAAGAAATGAAGACCAAGTCATCAGACCTGTACTTACTTCCATGTTCTGCCTTCTTCCCACGTCACACAAACCAGCTGTTCACCTATGCTCTCCTCACCCCTCTTCTCCTCCTGGCTAACAGTCGACAGTCCTTTCCCTCCTGTTCTCGCAACGGTACATGTCTCTCTTCTAATCTCTTCCAAAAATTGGCTTGATCCTCACTAATAATTAAGTTTTTCTGAGAGAAAGAGAAATATAACAATCCCTTCTTTCAGCTCAAGTTTCACTTCCAATAGTTTCACTTCCAGTTAATATTCTGCCTTTTTGGTTTGTTTCCTTTCTTGTTAAGAATAGTGGATATGCACTACAGCTCCACAGTCTCATCCACAATGCTAATATGCAAAAAGCTATAAAAATAAAAAAAATATATTTTGCATCTCAATTGAGGGAAAGACCTGATCTTCTAATTTGGTAGTAAATTCTGATGGAAACTGATACTTAAAGTAGATAGTCTTATATTATATTGAGGAAATATCACTATGATTGATTACAGTGTGCTGAGGCTGCTATGTGACATAAAGTACATATTTACTATATTACATTTTTAAAACATCTGTATTTTGAAAAGCATCTAGTCCCAAGTATTTGGCGTAAAGGATTATAAACCTAAACTCTCTCTCATATCAATCTCAAGATTTAAGAGCAATCACAAAAGTATTTATGCTACATCTTTGATTAATGCAGAGACTGATATGAAACACCAGTGGTTTGCAACTTAAGAAGTTTGTCTACAGGACTATGGTCTAATTCACACTACAGTACTACATCATAGTGCATTAACATGTCTAGACACTCTTTACATACCATTTAATATTCTCAGAGAATGTATTCTGGTCTAAGTATGGAGACCTGAAATAAACCTTGATGATTCTCATGAGAATCAAATAACAGATTAAAAAAAGAAAATAACTATGGCCTATCTGCCTGCCAGGAAACTTGTAAAACCGTATTCACAGAAAGGTCTGTGCAGTGTGGAGAGGGTTTTACACTCAGATGTCAATGTTTGTCCAATTTACCAAGGAGGTGAGTAAGAGTATATGCACCATTATTCCAAACTAAGGTCAAAATCAAAGTTTTCTCAAAACTCAAGTTGCAAAGAGATAGTGACAGATGACATTTGTCAAAAATATCTCCTAAAATCTGCTTGATATTATATTCCTATAGATCCTGAAACTCTTATTGTTATTTTCTTACTTTAGAAAATAAAAATGCATTTTTGTCATTTATTGGTTAGGAAAGCTCTCAACGGTTCCCTTTATCTAATTATTCACCCAAAAAATCCCCAACAGTCTTTGGAAGGAAAAAAAAATAGGGGAAATGAGACTGCAAGCTCTGAGTCTGAGGTACGGCTGGCTAGACAGAAGTCATCTTTCTGTGACTGGATGACATGACTAAACCTCTCTGAGCCTGTTTCCTGACATATGAGATTATTTCTAAGAGTTCTTGGGGGGATTGCATGTAAAGCATTTAACACAGGGTCTGATACTCAGTAAGCATTCAACAAACCTTAGTGTAGCAGGATATAAACATTCAGGCTCTTTTATTATGCAAATCTAATTATTTTTGTTTTTCCATTCACTGCAGCACTAGAAGAAGGGTACACAAATACTTCCATTTCTCATCATCTCCTGGGAATTTTTAATGATTTAGCATCCCTTGCTCTCAAGAAAAAAGGAGCTAATTTGTGTGTGCCACTAGTTCAGGTTCTGAAATTTATAGGACATCAAAGTCTACTTTTGAAAGAAAAACAAAGTAGGTGATGTTTAGGGAAGAGATATAGAGTTTTAGAGAAGCAGGAGACAAAGAAGGGTTTCCTGAGATTAGAAAGATAATATTTAAAGTAAGAGTAATGGTACAGGAGACGCCTTTGGTTCTGGAACAATGACTCAACTCCTGTAACACTGACTGCACCCAGGGAGGCAGTAACTACCTTTA
The DNA here is from genome assembly GCF_014176215.1 of Rousettus aegyptiacus. Classification (NCBI taxonomy): domain Eukaryota; kingdom Metazoa; phylum Chordata; class Mammalia; order Chiroptera; family Pteropodidae; genus Rousettus; species Rousettus aegyptiacus. The sequence continues at coordinate 74,225,264 of NW_023416295.1, forward strand.
AGGAATGAAATAGGGCATGTCAAGAGAATAAAATCCACATGGAATTTCATGATATATGTTATTATCATGGGAGGTGGGCTCAGAAGATCTCGAGGTATCCATCCTCACCAATGGTTTCCAGTCCCATCCATGGCACCAAAGCACCAGAAAGCTGCAGAGACAATGATGTCTCAGCTGTAACCTCTGTGGACACATGACTGATAACTAGAAAAGCTCCAATATCATGACACAACCACAGTGAGGGAGGGGTTCCCAAGAGTAAACCAAGTTGAATTTCCCAACAGTCTATCTGAGTAGTTCAGAGCCAGAGAACAAACTGGTGACTGCCAGATGGGAGGGGGATGGAGAGACTGGATGAAAAAGGTAAAGGGATTACAAAGTGCAAATTGGTAGTTACAAAACACTCATGGGGTTGTGAAATACAGGATAAGGAATATAGTCAATAATACTGTAATAACTATGCATAGTGCCAGGTGGATACTAGAATGGTCAGGGGGATCACTTTGTAAATTATATAAATGCCTAACCACTATGCTTTACACTTGAAATACAAAATAATATTGAATATGAACTCTAACTAAGAAATTAAAATTAAATAATTAAATAATAAAACAAAAAAACTATTTTGACTCATAGCAATACATCAAGGCTGACTATGTGATGCTTAGCAAGAGATTGACATCCTGACAACTTTAGTTATCATCAGTATGATTCCTATTTGTGATAGACTCTGGGTATAAAACAGTGGTCGCTAATGCCTGGGATTTTATAGTTTAATAAGGGAGATATACATTTTAAAATCAATTTTAATACATGATGTTATTATGATGCAGGAAGAATGAGATAAAAGAGGATTCTAGGGAACAGAACCAAGCCTCAGGGTCAGCAAAGGCCTCCTGAGGGAGTGAAGATAAAGCTGAACTGGAGATGTGAGAAGTTAAGCAGATGAAACATTCTGGGCTGGGAGAACAGCATGGTCTAATCTCTAGGAACAAGAAGAGAGAGAATGATGTAGTTAATAAAACAGAAGACATCTAGTTGGACTGGAACAGAGAAAGCAAAGGAAGAAGTGGCCTGAGATGAGTTTAAGGAAGGCAGAGGACTGATCATAGAGTGCCAATCTCTCTGAATGACTCTAATAAACCATTTGGCACAGTTCTCTGTTGAGTCAGGGCAGCCGGTGTGGCCATGACCATGAAGATCAACCAGGCAAAGCCTCTCAGGGGGCAGCCTGCATTGGGAGCTCTAAAGGAGGACCAAAGCAGCCTAGAGCAAAGCATTAAAGAATTAGATGTGATGTCACCATACCTGTACCTGTGTGGTATGAATGTGCAACTAATAAATTAATGAGGATGTTAAATGGCAATTAATTAGGAAATATAATCTATCTCTTCCTTACTGGATAAGAAATAAGGTACTATTATGAACTGAATGTGTCCCCTCAAAATTCATATGTTGAAGCCCTAACCCTCAATGTGATGGCAATAAGAAGTAGGGCATTTGGGAGCTGATTAGGGTTAGATGAGGTCCTGAGGGTGGAGTCTCCAGGAAGGGATTAGCGCCCTTATAAGAAGAAATCAACAAATGCTATGAAGCTCGCTCTCGCCCTCGGCCCACGGCCCTCGCTCCTCACCCATCATCTCTCCCTCTCACTCCTCTTCCCCCAATCCTGATCCCCTACCTCCCATCTCCCGTGCTACATGAAGATATAGCCATCTTCTACCATAAACAGACACTTCACCAGTACACAGACATGCTGGCACCCTGATCTCAGACTTCCAGAACTATGAGAAAAAAATCCTATTGTTTAAGCCACTAAGACAGGGTATCTTATTACAGCAGCCTGAGCTGACTGAGACAGGCATTTAAAATTTTATGGACCAAATAAAAGTGCTCTAGGGTTGACATTATTTGAAAACTCTAAGCTTAGGGAATGGTTTTAAGCAAGCAGGCATGGCCCTGAGCTACTCTGGAAAAGTAGCAAAGAGAATGGTCCATCCTGGCCTGTAGGTGAGGACCCAGCTGTATATATGCACAGCAGCACCAAGGAAAGGGCCACCATCACAGAAGTGTCCAATCATAAGACCATGCACAACACATCTAGTCTGCACAATTATTTGCAGCCACACTTAAGTGTGCTGAAGTATACCACGGCCACATGAGTAGTCGCAGAGACATCTGAATATTGACTACCACATACCACACAAGTAGTCACAGAGATATCTGAATATTGAATAGAGGGTTTGAATCCTGGCTCAGCCATGTCCTAGCTGTATTGCCATAGATAAATTATTGGCCTCTTTGAACTTGACTTTTCTCACTAAGAAAACAGAGGAAATAATTTCTTTCAAGGTTCTGTTGCTAGTAGAAACCCAGTAACCAGCACAAGCAAAAGAAGATGCCTTTGTTTTAAGTATGAGGATGAAGACATGGAACCTGTTGGCAATGCATGCAGTCAGGTCTACCAGGGAAGAGAAGTAGAAACTAGAAAGGATGTGGAAAGCAATTATTCTCTCAATGGTTCTGATCCCCTACTTCTGCTTTATGTGCTCTGCTTGCTCAACATGAGCATGATGGACTATGGCTCTCCATGACCACCAGGTTAACATTTAGTCACCAGCAAAGAATAAGTAGTTTCTGTGAATCTTAATTCCTAATTCCCAGGAGAGCACCTGGGTGGCCTAGTTCTGCCCCAGAGGTGGCAAGTCACATACAGAAGCTTGGCCCCTATAGCCCTCCTTGAAGGAAGTGGGGAGTGGAGCTGAGAGGAAAATTAAAGAAGGGTCTGTGGAATGACAGGGGCCCCAAAAGGAAACTTCACAAAAGGTTGCATTTAGGATTCATTGAATTGCTTTATATAGAGTAGCTAGCACATAAAATAATCAATTTGTTATAACCTAGCCCCTTACCATACCCTGACAAAGAATTTAGTAAATATTCATTTCATGCAGAGTTATCCTGGCTGACTGAAATGAATCTATTTGAGTGGGTAAAGTGTTTGATCTGTGAATTCTTCACCACATGGGCATTTCTTAGGTAAGTCTATACCCCAGGCAGTTTATATCCAGTTGTTAAATTTGGAAATAATACAATTTACTTTACAATTTCATAGAATTTATTTATGAGAAGTATGAGATAGGCCCATGTTTCAGAAATCTCTACGCAGTCTGCTAAATGTACAAATGAAAGTAGAAGGATGACTATCAATCATAACATAAGTAAATAATGGAAGACTTGAGATTCTGGCATGTGATGTTAGAAAGCCAGTTATCCTACACTTCTCAAATGTCACTAAAAGGGCCTTGAGTTTGGTTCTCCAGTGTTCAAAAAATTACTTGAATGCCACATGAGTACTGAATTTACTTAACAAACTGATATACTCTGAATAACAAGTTGCATTCAGACACAGAAAAAGAATTGAATGTGCAGGCTTTTCTTCCAGTGAGACTTATTAACTTTTCCTTCATGAGTTAAATCAACAGCTTTTAGAAAGACATATGTTTGATTTACCTGAATAGATGCCCCTTTCCACACATTCCTCTCAAAGGACCTTGTTAACTTATTACCAAAGATGATCAGGTTCACAAGTCTTCAATAGTTATGTAACCATGTTTCACATAAAAAGCTAGCAGTTAGGTGAGCCTTCTTGCTGAGTTCAATGACTATTATTTAGTGTTCTGACCCTTTGACTATGGATCACTTCAGATTGATATCTTTCATAAAAAAAAAGTAGTTCTATAAACTCAGTTCTACCAGTATCAGTTCCTGAACCTCCATAGCATTTGTTAACTTGAATTATTCCTTGGGTTTATTGAAAAAAAAAATAATTTTCCAAAATGACTGATTGTTATGAAGACTACCATTTATTTTATCTATCACTGCTCCTGGTTAAGGATCAGGTTGTTCATGAAATTTTGTGACTAAGATTCTTTATGCTAAATTCAACCCATTACTTAATGAGTACCCTTATTCAAAATATTTTTCTAGATGCTCTATGAAGTTGCAAAAGTAACCAAGACATGGTGTCTCCTTTCAAGGAATTTATAATGTAATAGAGATAAAAAGATGTAAATCTTTGAATAAACGGTAGGCTCAGTAATAGATGAAAATGGAAGTGATCAAACAGAAAAGATTTGGAATACAACTTCTGAAGTAGAAAAGCTGGAACGAGCTGTAGTTCATAGAAGGAGCTTTATGTATTAGGTGAAGTTCTACCTGGGTCTAAAAGGATGGGTAGGATTCAAAGAAAAGGAGCTTGTGATGCTGCACAAGCAAACATAAATGAGGCAGCAAAAGCACTGTATGAAACATCATTCCAACAGTTGGGAAGACAGAGAAGATTCCCACAAGGCAGCATTTTCAGCTGAGGCCGGTTACAGCCCTCAAGGGACATTTTCAATTGTTAGAGCTGAAAAGGGGTTGCTGCTGGCATCTGTGTAGTGGGTACAAGTCAGAGATGCTGCAGAACACCAAGAATATACAGAACATTCCCCCTCGACAAAGTAGTCCAACCCAAAATGTCAAAAGTGCTGATGTTAAAAAACCCTATTGTGAGAATAGCTTAAAACAAATACGAAGTAGCACACTAAAGTTGCTTTCTTTACACAAACTAAGGTGAAAAAAAAAATGGGCAGAGGGTTGTTCAGGAAACAAGTAGTATAAAAATTTACCTCTAACTTTAGAGGTAAAACCTCCTTATAGAAGTCTTCATATCAGACTAGCTAGATTAAAAACACAGGTTTGATTCATTGCGTGGTAAAAATCTCCATTTCAAAATGATAAGATCTACCCTCAGCCCCAATTACTACTGTTAGTCTCAAGGGGAACTGCAGCAGATAATGCAAATAGTTCAGTATCACTATTAGCAAGATGAATCAAAGTGCAGGTTCTACTAATGAAAGACTAATAGCATCATCTCGATGATAATGTTAATCATGATAATGATAAAAATTATGATATTAATTACCTCCTGAGAAGGCTTTCTTTGCACTCTGTAAAATAAGACCCTCCATCACCCTCATCTCATCTTGCTTTATTTTTTTCATAGCATTTACCCATTACAATTATCAGAAATTGGAGAGAGAGAGAGGGAGGGAGGAAGAGAGGGAGATGAGGATGATTGATTAACAGAGGTTTCAATTCATTGACTGCCTGGCCCACTACAATGTAAGCTCCATAAAGGCAGACACTTAAATCTACTTTCTGCTGTATGTATTTCTGGATCTAGGGAGTGTTCCAACTAGCCTTTATAAAGTAAGTGCTCATTAAATATCTATAGAATAAATAAATGACAATTACTAACTTTTTTACACTGTATGCTATTACAAAGCACTCTCATTACTTGAGGGATAATATGTATTGGCACTGTGACAGAGTCTCTGGTGCGTGAGAGAGATCTGAACTTGACCCAGGGAGATATGAACTTCCATCTCTGGGGGTGTGGGGAAGAATGGAGGTGGGGACCTGGAATCTAGTGGATAGAGGCCAGATATGCTGCTAAATAACTTACAATGCACAAAACAGTCCCACCCCAAAGAATTATCTGGTTCAAACCATCAACAGTATTAGGGTTGAGAAAACCTGGAGTAGACTTAAAGGTCAAAAAAATAAACGCAAGGCATGCAAATAATGATGACCCACCACAGTTAGCACCATACCAGACAATACCTAGGATGCCATAGGAACACAAGGAAGGCAGTATATATATATCCCCACTCCTGAGGGAGTCACAAAAGGAAATCACAGTTTCCCACCCTTGATCTCTATTAATCAGCATGACTCCTATATTATAATTAATTTGGATTTTTAATGCCAATGCTAGATCACATCAAAGATTTAAGAAATTTACTCCCAATAATTTTTAACTTATTCTGTTCCTTTCTGTCTGCAGAAGAACAAAAAAACCCCACGTGGTATTTCGCTATAGAGACTGTCAGAAGCATTTTAATGTCAACCTTTAAAGAAGAGACAAACTGGTGTTTCAAATAACAGAGATTACACTGTAGCTTGTATGTGAATTTGGAACAAAGGATTTAGTTCAAAAATGAAAGAATGAAAAGAGACCACTTTAAGGTCATTTAATCTCTGCTGGTTAACAACAGGAATCATTTATGAACTATCACTATCTCCTTCATAAAAATGATATTTTGATTATGATTCTTCTCATTTATATGAAACAAAATGTTTTAGAAATTGTGATGCTGATGCAAATAGAAGGGTTTCTATAAGATCAGCTCTTACAGAAAATTAGAAACACAACAGAAAAACCAACCACATCAAACAAAAAAGCATAATCAAATTTACTCTTATTCTGAGAAAATTTACTTTCCTCTGGTTAACTAAAGAAGTACAAAGCACTTTGGGTTATCCGTAGGTCATAAATTCAGTTACATTAACAGCTAATGAAAACATTTTATAAGATGACATCTGAAGACACAATGTACTCTTTGGGCTGAGTGCTTTGTTTTATAGTTTCCTCTTAGTTAATTTCTTTCTTATTTTTTATTTAATATTTTTTCAGAAAGAGGCTTCTTAAAGTAATTTGTTTCTACGTGTACAATACACTGTCTGCCAGAGGACATTAAGGTGCATTTCCAACCACTCCTCTATCATTACATCATTTAACAAAGCTTTCTACTCTAGAGAAAGAGAAATTTTACAAATAGAAAAATTGCAAATAGAAACTTTGATCATGGTATGTTTTCCTGATCCAAGCTAGCACATAGTTTTTTTCTAATAAAATAACACTTTTTTGTGCCTTTGCTAGTAGAATGGATTAGATATGAAACCATTATATCTTATAACCTTGACATCATGTAAAATTTATCTGGATATCTGAGTCCTCCGAGTAATTGTTGAAACCAAGCCAACTAACATCAATCCTGCTCAGATTAGTAGTCCACGTTATCATTCCATACTCTGTGATGGATATTTGCTTCACAGATATTAAAAGAAGAAATGATAACACCAAACGACCTGGAATTAAAGTGGTATTCAGGTGGTTAAAGTTAAATAAAAAGATTTCTGGCCCAAATGAACTCATTACGTAGAGTTCTTTGCCCAAGTTTTCATTGGCAATGTGATTTCTATGAAAACATCATTGTTGGGATCAGGCAAAAGATGGCAGACTAGGTAAAAGCAGGGTTTGCCTTCCCGCAGGTCTGCATTGAAATTACAACCAAATTATAAAATGATCAATGTGGAGAACCACCTGAAGTCCAGCTGATCATAACATGTACAGCTGATAATATAAAGAAGGAGTCACATCGAAGCTGGTAGAAGGGGCAAAGTTGCCAATCAGATTGGATCCACACCTCCTGGATCACCAGGAGGGAGAGTGAGGCTGTAGAGGCACCCCTAAAAGAGAAGGTGGTCCTGGCCTCATTTGGGAGCTCACCAGCCTAGGGTCCCAGCCCAGGGAAAAGGAGATTCCAAAAACTCTGACTATAAAAACCAAAGGGGTTCCTACCATCTGGGTGAGATGGAAGGAGACTGAAACCCTAGACATCCCTTTGAAGGACCTACACACAGGCTTACTGCCTATGGATACTCATCCAGGACACCAGCAGTGAGTCAGAGACTCGCATGGGATTCATACTGAGAAACTCTGCATTACCAGGTGCCAGAACAAGGGCTAGAAGGGCAGCCACCATTGTGCCTTAGTCTGCGCCATTACAGGGCAACCTACAGATCATCAGCTTAACTATGCAGACCCCTCCCACAAGGCCATAGGACACTCTGGCCTGAGGAGATCAGCCTGGCCCACTAGACCTGCAGATTGCCTGGGACTTTTGTTGCTGAATGGCTGCCATGCCCTGGGCCAATTCAGGGACAAACTTTCACAGCTGGCAGCCAGCACTGTAAGCACGCATTTCAGAGATAGTTTTAGGCAAATCACTGCTGCCAACACGAACTTGGGTAGATCTCGGGGATCTATGGGCCAGTCCCAGACAGCAGCTGGTCTTGCTGTGACTTGGGACTTTGGTAACATGTAGTTACTGTAGTTGCAGCAAGACTAAGGCTGAATTGATCCTATCTGTTGTCTCCCTGAGACCCAACCCCACTATATCCACAAATTATCCCAGGTGGCCCATTGACAGTGAACAGCCAATACCTTGCACCCTCACCCTCTGCCCCCTACCTCCCTCCCCCATCTCCCCATCCACACAGGCAACAAACGTTGGCTAGTACAAGGCCAGCACTGTACAGAAATCAATTCCAGGCAGACCTCTGCTGCCTTCAACAGTTGCAATATTGTGTCCAGGGAGCGCAGGGGTCTGTGGGGCAGCACCAGATGACAGCTGGTCTCATTGTGATCTGTGACTACAGAGGGAATGCCCAGACACATAAGTTGCAGCAAAACTGAGGCTGTATTGGCCTGATGGTCCTTGCCTCCCTGAGATCCCACTTCACTCAAGCCCCCAAGGGCTGGCAGCCCATTGACAGGCAGCCTCCCATGTCCTTCTTGGCTCGAGGGTTGTACATTCTGCATAGGCAACAGACCTTGGCTAGTGTGGTGAGTGCATTTTGGAGAAAAAAGTTGTGGGCAGATGACCACTGCTGCCTATATGAGCTACAATATCCTTGAAGGGATCACAGGGGTCCGTGGGACTGCTCAAGACAACAGCTTGTGTCCCTGTGATCTGTGACTACTGCGGGAAAGTGCAGACACAGAAATTGCAGAAAACTGAGGCTACTGGACTGACAGCTCCTGAGTTTCTGAGCATCTGTCCCATCCAATACACAAAGTACCTGCTGCACATTTATAGGCAGCTGCCCCTGCCCTTGGGTGGTGCATTCAGGACAAAGGTGAGCAGGAGCTGACCTTGCTACAATTGGAAACTTGTACAGGGAGCCACAGAGACAGTGCTGGCATGTAAACTGGCACTGCAAGGAGGTAGAAAAGGATATTTCATGCAAATGTAAATGAAAAAAAAAAAAGCCAAGGTTGCAACACTTAGATAAAATAGACTTTAAAACAAAGGCTATAATAAGAGACTAAGAAGACCACTACATAATGATAATGGGATCAATAAATCAAGAGGACATAACCCTAGTAAACATATATGCACCCAACATAGGAGCACCTACAAACATAAAGCAATTATTGACTGATGTACAAGGAGAGATCAATCAATGGTAATACCCTTATAGTAGGAGACTTTAACATCCTAGTGACACCAATGGACAGATCTTCCAAGCAAAGAATCAAGGAAATAATGGGCTTAAAAGACACATTAGAACAGATGGATTTAACAGATATTTTCAGGGCATTATATTCCAAAGCAGCAAAATACACATTCTTCTCAATTGCATATGGAACATTTTTCAGGATACATCACATATTAGAACACAAAACAAGCCTCAATAAATTTAAGAAGATTGAAATTATGTCAATTATCTTCTCTAATCACAATGATATGAAACTAGAAATCAACTACAAGAAAAATATCTAAAAATACACGAACACATAGAAGCTAAATAACATGCTACTAAACAATGAATTGGTTATCAATGAGATCAATGAAAAAATCAAAAGGTACCTAGAGACAAATGAAAATGAAAATACAACTCAAAATCTATGGGACACGGTGAAAGCATTCCTAAGAGGAAAATTCATAGCAATACAGGCCAACCTCAAGAAATAAGAAAAAGCTCAAATAAAAAATCTAACCTTACACTTAAAAGTAGAAAAAGAACAGCAAACAAAGCCCAATGTGAACAGAAAGAAGGAAATAATAAAGATCAGAGCAGAAATAAATGATATAGAGTCTGGAAAAACAATACAAAAGAACCAAGAGCTGGTTCCTTGAAAGAATAAACAAAATTGACAGACTCTTAGGAATATTCATCAAGGAAAAAGGAGAGAGGATTCAAATAAATAGAATCAGAAATGAAAGAAGAGAAATAACCACGGACTCCACAGAAATACAAAGAATCATAAGAAAATACTACAAGCAATTATATGCCAACAAATTGGGCAACCTGGAAAAAATGGTCACATTCCTAGAAGTATACAATCTCCGAAGACTGAGTCAAGAAGAAACAGAAAATCTGAACCGACTGATTACCATCAATGAAATAGAATCAGTAATCAAAAACCTCCCCCAAAACAAAAGTCCTATACCAGATGACTTCATAGGCAAATTTTACCAAACATTCAAAGAATTAACATCTATTCTTCTCAAACTATTCCAAAAAATTCAAATGAGGGAAGCCTCCTTAACTCCTTTCATGAGGCCAACATTACCAATGATTCCAAAACTAGACAAAGACTTTAAAAAAACAAAAAACTATAGGCCAATACCTCTTAACATTGATGCAAAAATCCTCAACAAAATATTAGCAAACCGAATTCGGCAATACATTAAAAATACCATATACCATGCTCAAGTTAGATTTACTCCTGGGATGCAAGTTTGATAGAATATCCACAAATCAATTAATGAGATACACCACATTAACAAATCAAAAGATAAAAACCATATGATCACATCAATAGATGCAGAAAAAATGTTTGACAAAATCCAGCAACCTTTTTTGATAAAGTCATCAGTAAAGTGGGAATAGAGGGAACATATCTCAACACAATAAAGGTCATATATGACAAACCTACAGCTAACATCATACTCAATGGAGAAAGGCTAAAAGTGTTTTCCTTAGCGTCAGGAACAAGACAAGAATGCCTACTTTCACCACTCTTCTTCGACATTGTATTGGAAGTCTTAGCCACAGCAATATGACAAGAAAGAGAAATAAAAGGCATCAAATTGGAAAGGTAGAAGTAAAACTCTCATTATTTGCTGATGACATGATACTACACGTGAGAGAACTCTAAAGATTCCACCAAAATATTGTTAGACCTGACTGATGAATTCTTTAAAGTAGCAGCTTACAAAATAAATATTCAAAAGTCAGTAGCATTTTTATACATCAATGATGAACTTTTGGAAAGTGAAATTAAGAAAACAATCCCATTTACAATTGCATTGAAAGCTATAAAATACCCAGGAATCAAATTAATCAAGGAGATAAAAGACTTGTTCTCAGAAAATTATGTCATTGAAAAAAAAAACTGAAGAAAATATAAATAAATGGAAGCATATACTGTGCTCATGTGTAGGAAGAATCAACATCATTAAAATGGCCATACTACCAAAAGTAATCTATAGATTCAATGTAATCCCTATCCAAATACCTATGGCATTTTTCAGAGAGCTAGAACAAATAATCCCAAAATTTATATAGTACCATAAAATATCCAAATAGCTATTGTAATCTTGAGAAAGAAGAACAAAATTGGAGGTATTATATCATACTTCCTGAACAGAATAGAGAGCCCAGAAATAAATCCACACCTATACACTCACTTAATATATGAAAAAGGAAGTAAGAATGTACAATGGGATAAAGACAATCTCTTCAATAAATGGTATTGGGAAAATTGGGCAGATACATGCAAAAAAAAAAGAAAGAAAGAAACTGGACCACCATATTATACTATAGATTCGAAATGGGCTAAAGACAAATATAAGACCCCAAATCATAACACTTCTAGAAGAAAACATAGGCAGTAAACTCTCTGATATCACTAACAGTACTTTCTTTTCAGATATATCTCGCCAGGCAAGGGAAACAAAGGAAAAAATAAACAAATGGGACTACATCAAATGATAAAGTTTTTGTACAGCAAAGGAAACCATCAACAAAACAAAAAGACAACTGAGTGATTGAGAGGAGATATTCGCTAATGATACATCCGATAAGAGGTTAATATCCAAAATATATAAAGAACTCATACAACTCAACGACAACAACAAAAACAAACAATCCAATTAAAAATGGGCAGAAGACCTGAACAGATACTTCTCCAAAGAGGAAATACAGATGGCCTATAGACATATGAAAAGATGCTCAAGGTCACTAATCATCAGAGAAATGCTAATTAAAGCCAAAATGAGATAACACCTCATGAATGACTATCATCAATAAATCAAAGAATAACAAGTGTTGATGAGGATGTAGATAAAAGGGAACCCTCATATACTACTGGTAGAATTGCAAATTTGTGTAGCTACTATGGAAAACAGTCTGGAAATTTCTCAAAAAATTAAAAATGGATATACCTTTTTGACCCAGCAATTGCTTTTTTGAATGTTTATCCAAAACAATAATTTGTAAAGATCTATGCACCCCAATATTCACAGCAGCACAATTTACAATAGCCAAGATATAGAAGCAACTTAAATGTCCATCAACAGATGATTAGATAAAAAAAGTTATGGTTAATATACATAAGAAATATTATTTAGCCATTAAAAAATGAAATCCTACCATTTGCAACAACATGAAGGAACCCAGAGGTTATTATGCTAAATGAAATAAGTCAGACAGAGAAAGATAATTTCATATGATTTCACTTATATGTAGAATCTAAGGAACAAAAAGAACAAACTAATTAAACACAGACTGACAAATATAGAGGACAATTTGGTGATGGACAGAGGGGTGAGGGGTCTGAGGGGCTGGAAGAATGGGGTGAAAGGTTAAAGAAGTACAAATTAGTAGGTGACAGATGGTCACAGAGATGGGAAGCACTGCATAGGGAATGAAGTTAGCATTAGTGCACTATCTAGGTGGAAAACCAGAGGAGAGAAAGAGTAATTAGGGGGATCACGTTATAAACGATATAAATGTCTAACCAACATATTGCATACTTATAACTAATAAAAAATATAAAACAAAAATCATTGTTGGTGTTTGCCTTAATTTTTTTTTTTTATACTACCACCAACATGGCACAAGAGTATTTCCTTGCAATTTTTATCTCACAATGCCGTACCTTTTCAACAATTAATGGTCCAAATGTAGAATTCAAGGTTTTATCAGTCACAAATTAGGGAGAGTTAGCTGTTTTCTCTTTCAGCACTGATGCTGGAGGATGGATGGTGAGTATAGCAGAATGAGGATTTCAAGAAGCATCATTTAACTGACTTTACACAAATCCTAAGCCATGTCATAGTCAAATGTGCATGCTTCTCCCAAACACCTCATGTTTATTCTGTAAAATAGCTTAAGTGGGAATTCAGGTTGTACATTTTTTTAAGGTAGTTCTTATTGCTTTAATATTTAAAGGTATGAAATTTGTTCTTTATTATCACTAAATTAGATCTTCCTTCTTAGTAATTCAAAAAAGATGTAAAGTTTATGATTTGTTGTAAATGTGTACATACACATATACACACACATAAAATCTCAAATGAATTCTCTCCCCATTTTAATAACACCCAAAACTACATAATTTGGTCAATATTTTATTAGATTTAATTCTAAGCCATAGACAAAAATGAACTTATTTAAAAGGTGAAACTATAATTATCAATATTACTATTCTATTTGAAATATATACAAAAAAATCTAGAAAAAATAGCTTTTTATTTTTTTATTTTTTTGTATAATAAAAAGCCGATATTGTGGGTTTATTTTTCTCTACAGTAGAAACCAAATTAATTGGCTGACTTTAAATTCATGAAACTTGGCAACTGCAGAAGTAATTATGACATGGAGTAACCAGCAATATAGATATACAATTACATCTATTAAGATATCTTGATTTCTTTCTACAGTAATGTCAACACATGCATTCTGGTCTCCAAGCATTATAGCATCTCACAGTTCAACTGATGTGCTAAGTCATAAGGTGCCAGTGCACCAAAATAAAGGATGGGCAGTATCACTGTCGGCAGAGCAGAAGTATTGTCTTGGAGAAAGAAGATAGTAGATGATATTTGCTGTATCATACCATATATTTCTTTTCCTTAGGAATTCAAACATAAAACGACCTATATGCTTTGGCAGCCTTCAGAGCCTTTTACCTCTACCAACTGACTTGTTCATAAACAATTGTTGACTCAAAAGGAAAATCATTTGTAAAATAAATTGGTTGAGTAGTGAAATCACATTTTCATTTTAAAAGCCTGAAAACAGGTCACGAAGAGGGTGACATGGGTTTTTCATGATTTCTCTCCTCCTCATGATAAGAACAACGAATAACTTTTCAAGAACAAAACATCACTGAGAGAATCCTAAAACACCGGGGTGAGACTGAAGCATCCTCCTGCACCACAGAGGCCAAGAAAGGTTGCATTAGAAGTATAAGAGAAGTGGCCATGTGTTGACTACATTGCCCCTCACCCAGACCAATGCAGCACCACAAGAGAGGTCTTCCATGAGCCTATGGTCCCTACAGTGAAAACAGAGAATCCAGGGCAGACAACCAGCCACTCCCATTATTGTGCATCACTTTGCAGGAACCCTGATTCTGTTTTCACACCACAGGGATTGCAGGGGAATCTGCAGGGCTCAACCACTGGAAATCTGACTGTGAAAGAAAGGAGAAAGGAACAGAAAGAATATTTAAAGCAATAATGGCTGAAAACTTTCCAAACCTGGCAACAGAAATGGACATACAGATCCATGAGGCCCAAAGGATCTCAATTAGTTGGAACCTGAATAGGACTACACTGAGACACATTATAACTAAATCCTCAAATGTCAAAGACCCCCAAAATTTTAAGAGCAGCAGAATAAAAAAAAAAAAAAAAAAAAAAAAAAAAAAGGAAGTTAAATACAAGGGAACTCCCATAAGACCACAGGCAAATTTCTCAAAAGAAACTTTTCAGGCCAGGAGAGAATGGGATGACATATTCAAAATGCTAAAAGAAAATAACCATCAGACAAGAACTCTATCCTGGGCATAGCTATCCTTCAGAACTGAAAGAGGTATATAGACTTTTTCAAACAAACAAGAATTGAAGGAGTTTATTACCACCAGAATTGCCTTACAAGAAATGCTAAGAGTTCTTTGTGAGAAAAGAATGCTAATTAACATCATCGAACATAAAAAGGTAGTATAAATCTCACTGGTAATAGTAAATATATAGTCATAGTAAGATTCTGCAATATGGTAATAGTGGTGCATAATTCACTTACAACTCTAATTTAAAAAGCATAGTAAAAATAACCATAACTACAATAATGTGTTATTAGTTACACAATATAATAAAACTTGTAAATCGTAATAGCAATAACCAAAATGTGAGGGGGAGGAGAAGTAAAAGTTTATTAATTCGCTTGAAGTTAAATTGTTACCGGTTTAAAATAGAGTATTATAAGTTTAAGATATTTTATGTAAGCCTCACGGTAACCACAAAGGAAAGCCCCATAGTAATTACACAAAATACATGATAAAGAAGTTAAAGCGTTTTGATACCAAATACACTAAAATACAAAAGAAAAAGAAAAAAAAGACAGCAGGGATAAGAAACAAGAAACAATGAATCTACCAAACAACCAGAACACAACGTCAATAATTCTTTACCTATCAATAATTACTTTAAACAAAAGCAGATTAAATTTTCTTAAAAGACATAGAATGGCTGAATAAATACCAAACAAGATTAAATAATATGCCACCAGCAAGACACTCACTTTAGCCTAACAACACATACAGACTGAGAGTAAAGGGATAGAAAAAGCAAAGAGTAACCAAAAAGAAGCAGGGGTAGCTATACTTCTACTTGACAAAATAAACTTTAAACAAAAAACGGTAAAAAGAGACAAAGAAAGATGTAATATAATGATAAAGGGGCCAATGTATCAAGAAAATATAACAATTGTAAATATTTATGAACCCTAGATCAGAGCACCTAAATATTTAAAGCGAAAAATAACAGAGCTAAAATAATAAAAAATAAACAGTAATACAATAATAGTTGGGAGCTTAAATATCCCACTCATAAAAATGGATAGATCATCCAGACAGAATTAATAAAGAAATGGAATTTGAACAATACTATAGACCAAATAAATATAAAATATATAAAAAGAACATTCTATTTAACAGCAGCAAAATGTACATTCTTCTCAAGTGTATATGGAACATTATCTAGGATAAACCATATGTTTGTGATAAAACAAGTCTTAGCAAATTCAAGTATCCTCTCTGACCACATGAAACTAGAAATTGATAATGAGGAAAACTAGAAAATTCACAAACACATAGAAATTAAACAACACTCTCCTGAACAAAAAAAAATATAAAAGAAGAAATTTAGGGGGAGATAAGAAAGTTTCTTGAGACAAACAAAAATGGAAACACAACATACCAGAATCTGTGGGATGTAACAAAAGCAGTTCTAAGAGGGAAGTTCATAGCAATAAACACCTATATTAAGAAGCAAGAAAGATTCTAATAAATAACCTAACTCTACACCTTCCGAAACTAGAAAAAAAGCAAACTAAGCCCAAAGTTAGCAAAAGAAAGGTAATGATAAAGATTAGAGCAAAAATAAAAGAAACGAAGAACAGGAAAACAATAAAAAAGATTAAGCAAAGAAAAAGTTGGTTCTTTGATATGATAAACAAAACTGACAAACCTTTAGCTAGGCTAACCAAGGAAAATAGAAAAAGGACCCAAATCAACAAAATTATAAGTATAAAAGGAGAAATTACAAGGGATACCAGAGAAATTCAAAGGATCATAGGAGGCTATTATGAATAACTATATGTGAACAAACTGGACAACTTAGAAAACATGGAAAACATTTTTAGAAAAAAACTACTTATCGAGTCTGAATTAAGAAAAAAAAATCTGAATAGATCAATTACTAGTAAAGATATTGAATCAGCAATCTATAATATCCCAACAAGAAAAGCTCAGGAAGAGATGGCTTTGAATTTTATCAAACATTTACATAAGAACTGACACCAATTCTCCTCAAATTCTTCTAAAAAAAAAATTGATATCAAAAACCAGAAAAAGATGCTACTAGAAAACTACAGGCCGTTATCCTTGATGAACATAAATGTAAAAATTCTCAATGAAATACTAGCAAACCATATTAGTTGCACTTTGAAAGAATCATTCACCATGATCAAGTGGAATTTACCTATAGGATATAAAGATGGTTCAGCATGATACAGCACATAAATAGAGTAAAAAAGAATCATACGATCATTTCGATAGATGCTGAAAAGTATTTGACCAAATTCAACCTTTATTCATGATAAAAATGTAACAATTCATATATAGGAAGAGCATATCTCAACATAAAGGGTGCTCACTTTTCTCATTTCTAGTCAACATACTGCTAGAAGTTCTAGCTAGAGCATTCAGACAAGAGAAAGAAATCAAAATCATCAGAACAGGAAAGGAAGAAGAAAAAATGTGTCTATTTTCAGATGAAACAATTTTATGTATAGCAAACTTAAAGCCTCAACCGAAAAATTATTAGATCTAATCAACGAAATTAGTAAAGTTGCAGGATGTAAAATTAACATATAAAAAATAAGTATTTCTATATACTAACAACGAATTTTCTGAAAAATAAAAAAATTTATTCCATTTACGTCGGAAACAAACAAAACTTAGAAATAAATTTAAAGAGGTGAAAGATCACTACTCTGAAAACTACAAGATATTGAACCTATAGATTCAATGCAACCTATCAAGATTCCAATGATTTTTTAAAGAAAGAGAAAAACACTCCTAAAATTTATATGAAACCACAAAAGACCCTGAATAGCCGGAGAAATCCAGAGAAAGAACAGAGCAAGAGATATTACACTTTGATTTCAAGCTATACTGTAAAACCATAGTCATCAAAACAGAAATAGTAGTGCCATAAAAATAAATAAATAGAAGAATGAAATAGAATTGAGGGCCCAGAAAGAAAATCAAGCATATACAGTCAAATATTATTTGACAAGGAAGCCAAGAATACTCAATGAAAAAAAAGACAGTCTTCAATAAACAGTGCTGGGATATTTGGATATTCATTTGTAAAAGAGTGAAATTGGACCAAGTCACAAAAATTAATTCAAAATGGATTAAAAAATTAAATGTAAGACTTGAAACCATGAAAAGCATAAGAATAAAGTTCATTGATGTGGGTCTTGATGATGATTTTTTTAATATGACACCTACAGTGCAATCAACAAAATAAAAAATAAATGGGACTATATCAAACTAAGAAGCTTTTTGAATAGAAAAAGAAACCATCAACAAAATGGAAAAAAATCCTACAAAATGGGAAAAAAATATCTTCAAACCATATATCTGATAAGGGATTAATACCCAAAATATATGAAGAACTCATAACTCAATTGCAAAACAAAAAACAAAAACAAGAATAACCCAATTGAAACAATGGGCAAAGGACCTGAATATATACTTCTCCAAAGAAGATATACAAAGGCCAACATCAAAAGATGCTCGACCTCACTAGTCATTAGGGAAATGCAAATTAAAACCACATTGAGGTATCTCCTCATGACTGTTAGAACGGCCATTATGCAATATGCAATTTTCCCCATGAAGTATTCTGACAAATAATGTGACTTATAAAATGAAGAGCTATAGTTTTTCTGGAATGATGAGTATGTGAGTATATGAGAGTGTGTATGTTTGCGTATGTGTGTGTGTGTGTGTGTGTGTGTGTAAATGTGCATACTTCTAATTTTACACAAAGCCATCTTTAAATTCTCCTAACAACATTTTATCCTTTGATTGATGAAAGAAATAATTTTCTACAAAATTATTACTTAATGTTGGTTTTGCAAGAACTTCCTATCTTTCACAATTGAGACACTAAAATGGAGTTGTAACTCTGCATCTGACTGTACATTTACTTTCAAGATGCATCCGTCAGGGGAATTTCTTTGGCGTCAATGGAAGAGGACAGACAGTTTAGGGTTTTGTGACTAGAATTTATAAAACATGTATGATATTTTTAACAAAAAATAATGTGGCCTAGACAAAAGTCAAAACACTGTAAAATAAGGTAAAAGTCATCTTAGAGTCTTAGTTCTACTGATACTTTGTTTAACCATGGGCAGGCTTCTTTTCTGCTTTGTGAGTTACTTTCTTTGTCTATAAGGTGGGATTGATAATTTCAACTCAGAATTAACTGTGGTGACTAATGAGCTGACAAATGCCAAGACAGCCCTAACACAGAGTAGGTATATGGTAAAAAGATGCTTATAAAAAATATTTCTAGGTACTAAAGAAGGTGCTAAAAAAATTTAAAAAGCATATGAATGTCAGAGCCTTTCTAGTCCTGCAAAGGAAAGAATCTTTTCATTTAATAAATTTGGTTCTCAATGGCTGCCATGCCAAACCTTATATTTTCTCTTTTTATCAAATAGGAGATTTTTGATCATTGACTCAAGAATTTAAGCAACTCTTCTATTGTTATACCCCTATTATCGTTTTAATTTATCTCTCTAAATTCTGATAAAGGCAGGAAAGCACAGTAACTTACTCCCTCTCTCCCATCTTAGCACTTAATCAGGACTTTTCTCCTGCCCAGAAATGTCCTTCCCACTTTTCTGAGCAAAACTTTCAACCTCCGTCTTTCAAGATTGTTTAAAAGGAGCATAATTCCAAGACAATCAAATTATGTCTCTGAATTTTCCAAGCTGTGCATTTATAAAAATAATATATGGATGCCTCCATTCCAATAACACACAAAAAAATAGCATCTAATTCAACATTTCCCATTAGGCAGATAATTATATAGTTGTTAAAAATTACTTATAAACCAATAAAGAGAACTCCTAGTAAAAAATTTTAAACATTTGAAAAGTTCATGAGGTAACTACAGTCAACTAGACAAAAGGCTAAGTGGAGTGTTTTTCAGACACTGTACACATAAAGCTCAATGACGTCAACAACTGACATCCCTGATATTGTTTTTTGCTGCCCATTCACTAAAAAGAAAGCCACTAATTATTCCTTTTCTATTCTAACTGAAATCTAGTTATGATATAAGAATTACAAGAAAAAAATCTGAGCACAAAATGGAAAGTTAGTATGATGCAGAGAAACAATTTTAGAAGTAATGGGACTTGGCGGGGGCAGAGAGAGAACTAAGGCAAAAGGAGAGGGGGAGAAATAGCAACAGTGATATAGAATTAAATAAATATAAATTAAGGCAGGAAACAAAAAATAAAAATTTTGAGTGGCATGGACAATGACATTTAACAATATTTGGGGAACCCTTGTTGAGATTTCGATTATCATTAGATGTTATGGAGAATGATGAAAGACAAAAAGGAAAAGCCAAAAGGTATGGGTCCTATTTTCCAAAAACTTATAAAATAGCTGAGGGGGAGAAAAGCATATACATGAAGAAAGTGTTAAAAAAAATCATAAGACCAAAAAGGAAATACATGTCCTGAGATACAGAAGATGAAAGAAAAGGGCATGGACTTTGGAGTCACCTAGGTCCCATTCTGACACTGAAGGTCTGATAATCTTGCACAGCTCAGGGGATTTACCTCAGCTAAGTTTTTTCATCTGTAACGTGAAGAGGTTTTACTACACGGTCTCAAGATACTTAGACTACTCTGATTCTAGTTCACAGAGGAGCCATAGCCCATAATCTCTATGTAAAACTTAGAAGAAAAGAATTTTGAGGAGGAACTTAAAGAAGGTGGTATGAATGGATTATTTACAAAGTATATAAGAGAAAATCCCAGGCAAAGCAGAAGTCATGTACAAAAACCCAAAGCTAGAAATGAGTCATATATGAAAGGCAAAACTCAAACCTGTTGGATTGAAATGTGGAGTCAGAGAGAAATAACAGTAACAAGATGGGAAGGAAGGTAGGGACTTGGAGACCAGTTGCTAAATTGAATACAGGACAACAGCAAAATACATAGGAAAAAAATAATGAAGATAGTATCTGAAGAGTAAAATTATTTTTTAAAGGCAAAATAAAAAGGTGTGAGAAAGGGGAACAAAAAATCAAAGTACAATTAAAAGTAAGAAAAGTAGAAAAATAGCTCTTAGATTGATAAATAGGGGAGAAAAAAGTGGGAATAAGGAATGGGTAGGTGGTTTAGAAAAGGTGGATTAAGGTTAGAATGCAGATAAATGGTCCAAGATTTGAGCATTATTTCTGAATTGGACACTTCAATACTGCATCGAAAAAGGCATTTCAGGGCCATTTGAAGTGACCAAGAGAGTTTTGCTTCTCCCAGTGTTTCAGCTGTGAAACTCAAAGCATCTCTAAGAAAGATAAGTGTAGAAGAGGAAATTAAAGTGTCGAAGTCTGATAAAATACTTTCTTCCTCTTGAGCTCAAAACTAATTAATTGGTCTAAAATTGGACTTCCAGCAGTACTGAATGCAGTACAATTCCTAATAATAATTATTATCTTAGCTAACATTTATTGAACCCTTCTATGCACTAGAAACCATGCTGTTTTAAAGGCACTAACTCATTTAGTGATTCTTATGAAAGGATAGAAAAAGATGTAGATGTTTAGAAATTGTTATTTTATGCTGTTATTTCTTTTCATTTATATACAAAAGTCAACTCTCCTAATAAGGGAGATTATTAAAAACTCAAGCTTTGAGGGTAAAATAATAATCTTCCTGAGTTGTCACCATGCCACGGTAGAACCTACAGAGGTATCATTAGCACCTCACACAGGTGACTCCAAATGAATCCACAACATTAAAAAGAAATCAGGGAAATGTCAACCTGAAAAGGACTGCAGTGCATAAAAGTTAAATATGGCAATATAATAGAACACAGGCTCTTAAAACCTTCTGTCTCTCCTTTTCATTCTATAAGGTAAACATAATATTATATGCAGAGGAGAGGGGGAAGGGTAGAGGAGGAATAGCTGAGAACAGTTTAGTTCTCATGAGTAGTAAGATAAGGAAACATCATTCATAGGTATAACTAACTAGATAGCCTCTGTGACAACTATGGGAGATACCCTTTCAAAATGCAAAGGCTTATTATTGAGGTTTCCTTCTGGTAAAAAAAATAAAAATTAAAAATAAAATAAAAACATCTGCACAGGTATGCCTGGTAGTTCTCTAATTAATGATCAAAAACACATTTACTTCAGCATAATTTCACATATTCATGTAAAGTCTTATTTGATTGTAATTAGCACAGACTACAGAACTTAATTAGGACTAATCATTCCTTAATGCAATCAGAATCCCAGAAGAACAATATAAACAGATTTTTATTGGTATTAGTGATGCAAACTTGTAAAATACAAAGCCAATTAACCTATAACAATGCTCTTAAAATATAAAATAAAAATAAATTATGGGTGCATTACCAAGCAGTTTCATGAGTACACTAACATAACAGAGTTAATAATCAAACCCCACGGGATCAGTCTTCTTTCTTAAATGCTAAAGACAGCAGTCACAATTGTGATGCACATTAATATATGCTACCTCTTACTAAGATTAAGCATTAAAAGACTTACACAACACTGCACGTTCTGTGATGTCAACACAGTGCCCCAGTTAAATTCTGAAAGATGGGAAATCCACACTTTCTAGATCATATAAAAAAATTCAGTTTTAAGTTTTAATCACATAATGTTTTGAAATGATCAACAGTTGGAGGTAGAGAGGCTTAGTTAACATGTCTGCTTTGGAAGCTTCAGAGCATAACAGCAACTCTATTTCCCATGTCCATTATATCCCAACTCTATGTTCGCTTCTTTATCCTCACGAAATTGTTCTGCACTTAGGCATTTCTATTGTAATTTATGAAAAGGCAGTAAATATAATTTGTCTTAACTTAGAACCCTCAAATAAAATTTCTCCACCAAATTGGAACCCACCCTAAAGTATCTGAAATATTTCACACAACTCGATTTGGAACTCCAACTGTTCTCCATCTATTTCCAAAAAGTGCCAAACAGAACACGTTAGCAGAGGATGGATTCTCTTGACTGAGCCTGGAAGCAAAATGTAAAAAGTACAAATTGGCACACAATTTCTACTGTACTAAATGACTTCCCAGTTGGAATTTAGTCAGACATTAAGGGGGAGGTGTAATATTTGAAATATATAATCCAAATAGAGTGCTCATATTTCTTAAATATTGTGAGTTTCTCCTCATAATTCTGCAGATTCATAGCAGCTTGCTGGTGAGACAGATGCCAAAGTCATATGCTAGGAGGGTAAGAAAAATGCTCTTAGATTTGGTGAATTAAGTAATCCCTTACCTGCTGCCACAGTTTTTCAGTATTTCTAGGATGAGTTTAGCCAAGTTCATATTGAGACACGAAAAGAATAAATCAAAGTCACTACCATGCTTGAACGAGTAACAAGCTCTCTGACTTAAATCTATTATCCTCCACCATTTTACCCAGCAACTTCCAAGTTTTCCTTGTCTCCAGTCAATATACAAGTGCATCACAATCAGCTTTTTACTAAACATGATTTAGCAGAGTTGCTTAAAATAATTATCAGTAATTTCAAAAAGATTTCTTTATTTGAGATAGTTGTGTGGTTTTATTTTTGGTTACCAAGTGTTAGTAATCTCCTTTGTACCCAGAAGAGTAGGGCAAGACCACAAGACATGGTTGCTGTCACTATGAAATTTCTAATCTTTTCTGAGGAAACACTAAGCTCTCATAAAATAATGATAATTCTAAAGGCAAAATACAAAAGTCCGTAATCCAAAAATACAGAGAATAGATAAGGAAAAGAAAAGAGATGAGAATGTTTGGCTAAAACTCTAACAAGGAGGAGAATCTTAAAACTTGGATAAAAGAAAAGCAGGGGAATGAATGAGGGGGGAGGGAGGAGGAAGAGAAAGAGAGAGTGTGTGGGCAAGCACAGGTGAGCAAGAGTGCTCACGTGTGATTACTTCAAGGAGCATAAAACAGCAGATGATAACTACAATGATCATTTCTTTTACCTATCAACAAGTGTCTTTTTAAAGTTTCTCAAAGCCATTGCTATGTTTCTGCTTTTTGAAATAGCTTTAGATTCAGCACTTGAGAACCTGAAACCTGAACTTCCTATCTTCCTGAAAGAAATCACCACCAGCAGTAATCTTGAGGGATCTAAGTAATTTTCAAAAAGCAGGTTTGCGTATCAATTCTAGGAAGCCATTTTCTATTCTGTAGCCATCAAATACTCTCTCACTCTCAAAAGAGTGTGTATAACTAGATCAGATTAATTTAATTCATGTATTTAGAACATTTCATCCTGAAGCAGAAGAATACACATTCTTCTCAAGTGCACGTGGAATATTTTTCAAGATAGACCACATGTTAGGCCACAAAACAAGTCTCAATTAATTTAAGAAGGTTGAAATTATATCAAGTATCTTCTCTGACCACAATGGTATGAAACAAGAAATCAATTATAAAAAAAAAATTAAAAAATATGTACCCACATGAAAGCTATTAAACAATGAATGTGTTAACAATGAATCAAGGAAGAAGTCAAAAGATACTTTGAGACAAAAGAAAATCAAAACACAATGACTCAAATTCTAGGATGGAGTAAAAGTAGTTCTAAGAGGGGAAATTCATAGCAATACAGGCTACTTCAAGAAACATGAGTCATGGGTTGAAATTTATACATCTTAAACTCAAATGTACAAGAAAACATATGCCTATCCCATAAAAAGCAAGGGAAAAAAAAACAACTTAAATTTGTTAGTAAAGGTGTCATCTTCTTTTTTTGTTTTGTTTTTGTTCTTGTTGCTTTGTATTCTTTCATGAGATAATCAGTAAGGTGTGGCCACAGTGAGAAACGAAGGAGAGACTCAGGGTAAGTACAATGTCTATTATACTTATAGGTCTCAGAGAGACAGTCACTCATCCCAAAAGGGGGCCACAAAGGAGAATGCCAAGGGAGCAGCCTCAACCAACCAGATGAGAAATAGAGCAAGGACCCATGGGTGTCTTTACTGGGGGTCGGGGTGGGGTACAAAAAAAAAGTGTGAGGGGATTTTACCGGTGCACTTGAATGTCACTGAGTTACAGTTACGGAAGAGTAGGAAGGAGAACTTGTGGTAGAGGCCCGCCTCATCTCACTGATGTACCTAGTCACCTGGGTGGGGCGCTCACAGTCCAGTGATGGAAATGTTGAGGCAGCAGAAAAGTATGAAATTTGAAAGTTATAAGACAGGTCTTTAACTATATTTCTGTTTATAAGATTATTTTAGAAAGTAAATGCTGCCTTTTAAGGATAAATTATAGGCTTTCAAGATTTCTAATGCTTCCTTTTACCAAAATGGCATCTTAAGAGTAGCAGAAAGCTTAAGTGATGCCATGGCAAGTAGGTGGGGCCTTTGATTTTTGTGTGGGTCTTCAGTCAGTCTACTGCTGGTCTAGTTTATCCTGAGTACCTTGTAAAGTTCTCTGTTAAGGTGTGACTGGTGAATTCCTTGCTTTCTGTCCTACCTCATCCAGGCCAGTTCTCTGTTCCACCTCATCCCTTGCTAGTGCTAGAGAACCCTCTGTCTCTTAGTCATGTCCTACAACTCAAACTTAGCTTAAGCTCTGCACCCTACTGACTATATGGTGCCAGAATTTGAGTTCAGGTTCCTACTACCTTCCCAAAAGTTCATCAGGAAACATATGAATCACTTCCAGGACAAAAAGCAACCTGGTTAGGCAAGGAATCACTGACTCAGGTCCTCTCTGTGACTAAGCATTTTTATTTTGCTAGGACTGGAGGAAGGAAGCTAGGACTTAAGGGTAAGATCATTCACCTCCCTTCTTCTACTCTAAAAGACTTGAGGGCTTTATTGTAGCCTCTTCCACCTTCTGGTGGTGTCTGTGTACCTGCTTTGCATTTTTCAAAGTGACTGGAGTAGAAAATCAATGGATGAAAGTAGTAAACTACATTGGTTTAATATTTTTAAAATATTATGCCCTACTTGGTCCAGGTTATGACAACATGCATGCAAAGAAAGGACAGAATTTGTATAAGATATTTTATACATTAATTCTCAATTAAACAAATCTCTAAAGCATGTGGATTTTGTCTTACATTTGCACTCTAGTATTAGAAGAATAAAGTAAATGTCAATGAAACAATATGTAAGTAGGCTTTTGACTAAAGAAAGAAAGAGAAAAACTAAGATGCAGAGATAAAAGAGAAGAAACAGGAGAAAGAAAATAGAAGCAGCTTTCCACACCAGGGATATTTTCAGCTTGACACAGACTAATCCAGCATAATCTGTTTTATTTCTCAACATTATCATAACCCTTGATATTGACCATAACTAGGGTGGTACTTGAAAAAGATCCTGAATCTAAAGAGCTATCATTTACATTATTAGACTCTGTTTCCAAGGAGAAGAGTAGACAAAATAATATTGGAGATTTTCAAGAAGTATGTAAGAAAACATATTTTCCATCACTACTTAGAAAATGAATTCAATAAAGATAACCCAAGCTCCAATCACTCTGGTTTGCATAAGTTCAATTATAAATGTTTCCAATTCAGTTCAACATCAGAGAAAGTACAATATTTCATTAATAAAGTAAAAAGACAACTCTTTCAATCATTTGTTAGATATATTTGTTTTGACATCAACATGCTCTTTCAAGAGTGCCCAATGAATATTGATTGGTTAATGATGAGATTATTTTATTAAAAGCACAAATTCATATCTTTAGTGTTTCTAAATCACATGTTAAAAATACAGTCTGACACATTTATTAATAATATAAAATAGTTTTGATGCATTTTCTATTGAATCATAAAGTAACTTTTTCCTGTCTGCTAGTCTTGTGCACAGAGAGATCAGAAAAAAAAAAAACAGAAATTAATGCTACAGCAGCATCTCTGCAGAAACATCAACACACACAGGATTAATACATTAAATAATCACTGTAACTTCAAATAATGCTATTGCATCTTTAAATTATATGTTGCTTTTCAGAAATACAAAACATTATGTGAGATGAAGCGTACAAACAAATAACTAAAAGATGATTCCTTAAAATCTTTAGGAGAAAAATCAGTTGGTGGATGAAGGAATGTGGGTTAAAAAAAATTCTAACATGGGACATACCACTATCGATTCTGATCTCAGTAATGACATGTATTCCCTCCTCATTCCACCGACCTATAAATAATACCTAGCATTAAACATGAATAGCCTGGAGAAAATCGCCTCAATATGGCTTGGAGAATTCTAGTTTCAACAAATTTCTCTCAATTTTCTCTCTAAAATAAGGACAAAAAAAAATTGCAGGTAACAACCATCATTCTTCCTTAGTGAAGTCTGAATGAGACTTTTGTCTCCTTAAGATGATGAAGTTATGATATTTAATTATTTAACAATACATATTGTTCTTTTCCTAAGTCAGAGGAAAATGATGGCTTCAATGTTGATTCACATCACACTTCCCCTTAGATAGGGTCATCCTACTTAAAATAACAGAAACATTGTCAGACTAGTTCAAATTAAAAAATAGGTACTTATTGGAAAAATCAGGAGAACAGAATAGAAATATAAGTAGAAAGAAGAGCTTGGTCTCAAAGAAGCAAGAGATGAGGTAGTGTCAATATTCCCTTCATTTATTAGGGAGGTAGACTTGCTGGTCTCTGCCTCTCTTTGAGTTCTGGCTCTACTACTCTCAATATGTCCATTCCTACTCTAACCTCCAATCCCATCTCAGCCATTGTCATTTGGTTGGTATATCACATTAAACATCCATTGGCAAATGTTCATTTCCCACTCCTGATCACAGCTGCCACCACAGTTTGCTCTAAGAAAGCCATTCACAGCCATGAAGTTCTAGGTTGGGTAGGACTGGT
Source organism: Rousettus aegyptiacus (assembly GCF_014176215.1). Classification (NCBI taxonomy): domain Eukaryota; kingdom Metazoa; phylum Chordata; class Mammalia; order Chiroptera; family Pteropodidae; genus Rousettus; species Rousettus aegyptiacus. The sequence goes on from NW_023416295.1 coordinate 74,252,882, forward strand.
CCTCCCCCTCTGCTTCAGTTGCAATGTTTTAATTGCTTGAGTTGTGTGTTGATAAAAGTAACATATTGCTCTGAAAAATTTAGCTAACCTGTTAGAAAGACCCCAGGGGACAAATGGGTCTTGGGAATAATACAGAGTCAGACTAACTCAGTAATCATGAAAGCACACACTCTATCTGAAAGTCCCCAAATCAAGCAACATTTATCAACCTGTATTCCAAATAGAAATATCATACAAAAATTACTATTTCCTTACTTCCTGAAAAATATAGACACAACTTGCTCATTAGGAAACCTCATGCATAGGGCTGTATTCATTCTTTGAGTAGTAAGATCTGTATTGGAGCTTTGGTACTGATGTGTATTATTTCTATAATCTGGGGCAAATTGTTTAAACTTTATATGCATGTTTGTGTAGAGGGGTATATTTCCCTTCTCTAAAATGGTTCCTTAATACCATACTAGATTGTTGTTGGGACTGAATGAGATGACAAAAGCAAAATGCCTCAGAACTTAGCACCAGGAACTATCAATATATGCTGTTTCTATTCTCAAGCTACAATCAAAGTCCTTACAAACCTCTCCAAATTCTTTCTTACAAAATAAGCAGTGTAAATCTCTTACCTTATTCAATTATGAAGTTCCCTCCAAATCCACCGACACACCAAAAAAACTCTCTTACAAAAATCTTTTCTGATAAAGGCAAGGAATCTGTCATGTAGCAATGGCTAAGTTGGTCTTGAAATGGGAATACAATTGAAATGACCTAGGCATATGGAAAACAATTATCTCTGCTATCCTCCCCACTCATCATCTCAGAAAATATACTTACCTAATTGTCCTCATTAATATATAAGTATATATATATTATATATATACATTATATATATGTATATATATAATATATATACTTATTATATATATATGTATATACATTATATGTATATATTATACACATATATAAATGTACATGTATACATTCATCATGAGTACATGAGGTGATTCATATTCTCTCTCTCATACACGTATACACACAGATATACACACACAAAAAAAATAATTCTACCTTTGTCAATGGAAGTCTTCTAGTATTCATACATCTCTCTGTGTCAGAGATCTCTGACTGAATTTGACTTATAGGCTTAACCTAGTCAGCAAATGTGTTTCATTTGTCCTAAGTATATTTGGGCCACACAATATTTTAAATGTGTATTAATTATCTACTCATTTAAACTTTTGACAATGTCACATGAACATCCATGTACACCTACTATGGAGTTACGTTGATCCCTCACAGTGGAACTGCATCTCTATATGGCAACCTGTCCATTTTAGACAGAGCTCAAGTTCTCCATTATACTAAAGATTCTATTGTGAACTACTATATTCCTGACCATGAGGCTAATATTACTTTTATTTGTCATATTACACTGGCTTGCTTCCATTCACTTTTACTTCATTTCCCATATTGACATTTCATATGGTGCACTCTGGACTATGTTTTTATACTCATTTCAGTGTCATTCAGATTTTAGATTCTAGAGGGGAAGGAGCACATTGATTTGACTTGCTTTTTATACTGTCTAAAAGTGTCATATTCAAATGGAGATGCCTACTAAATGTCTGACATTAATGATGACAGTGATACAAGCACTAGATGATTTGTTCTTATATACACCTGAAACATCTAAAGCATCTTCTTAGTTGCAAAGGCCTGTTCTGACAACCATTGATTATTCATGGTCTGCTTTTTCAGTTTATGAATCATTCAGGCCGATTTCTCTTCATTTTGCCCGCTACTTGATTGCCTCTGCCTATCTCCTCCAGTGCAAGAGCATGAGTTGATAGATGAAGAAATTCTGATTCAACTATTGATGAGGGAAAAGACAGAAGTAATGGCTTAAAAAGAGAGCGAAGAATTTAGGATTTAACTTTGTTCACATTATTCGACAGATATTCAGATAATCTAAAATTTGACAAACGTGTGTTATAGCAGATGCTGTCAACGGCCCTAGTGCTGTTCTGGGACCAGTTTATGTGCTGATTTCCAATCAATAATAGCTGACCTTTGTTCTTGAAATGATGAGAAGGTGAGTTGCCCAGATGTGCTACTGCATGGCAGGCCAGAAGTTCCAAGAAGTTAACACCCCAAGGAGAAGAGAAGTCTTCAACAAACGTCTTGAGACCTAGTATGCAGTTAACTGTCCTACCTCCTCACCCCTCAGTTTTGTGTTTTGCATTATTTCCCAGAGTCTGCCCTCTATGTCAAGCTCCAGGCATCCACTGTAATGCTGGTTTAATAAATCACCTTTATTAGTTACATTCCCTTTTACTGCATCATTTCCAACTCCCCATGGGCTTTCCATGTCCTTCCCAAGCAAACTTCTTGCAGTTAATTCTGATCTCCAGATCTGCTGCCAAGAGATCCCATGATAATGGGGTGGATGGATATATATATGTCAGACTTTTGGAGAAACAAACAATTAAATTGGTTCACGTGATTTTCACAAAATCAAATCACACTTTAAGATAAAAACTTCTTCAGATCAGTTACAGCATTCAATCAGTAAAAGTTTTGCCAGAGAACAAATTTTATATACCACACTTCAGTCATTTAAGATAAGTCTTGATAATAACTTGAGAAGATCGTTATGAAACAAAGACAGTTTACTCAAGCTTTTTTATCTTGGTTGCTTAAACTGTCTTCTTATTGCTATATCAATCAACTAAATGATTTTTTCCAAGTCTGAAATAAAATAATATATTGGTGTGTTGGGCAAGAGAGACAATGAGGATAAAATTTTAATTTGTTTTTATGAACATGACTTTGTAGCTTAGGTGACTGCTGAAGAGGACTCTATAATTTTCATTACAGTAAAGTAACTAAAGGAGGAGGCAGAAGCCAAATAAGAAATTTTGTTTTAGACAAGCTTCTGAAAATTGTGAAAACCAAACAGTTGTGGTTTGGCATTCAAAGTTTATGGACTTGAGTTCCAAAATACCCTTGACAAATTTAATTTGGCCTTTGGGTAGTGGTGAGGAAATAAGAGAATTTTTAGGAAAGAAATGAGGCAGAAGAAAAATTAATGGGATGAAAGAATTGGCTAATAGGACAGAATGCAAACAATAAAGCTAAGTAGAATTCTTAATTTTTGCCACCTTATAAATAAACAAAATGGAGGAGCTTACAAACAAACTGATGCAGTGCACTCGATTTACGCAACTCTTCCAGCAACTCAGAGATGTACTGGGACTCACCCAGCTCCCATTTAGTTTTTCGCTGCTCTGGAGCCAGTCATACAAGTACAGAAGTCAAAAGTATTGCACACTCAGGCATGTTACTGACTGCCAAAGACACAAAAGTAACAAAAAGACAGATATTTCTTTTGCAAATATATCATTTAACCAACTCATCTTTCTCAAGATTATGATTAACCTTTACAATATCTTACTCTCATTATCAGAGAACTTTATTATTCATGTAACTGAAATATTTTTTACTTACCTCTATCATAGCAGCTATGTTAGAATCATTTTTATGTGTTCTTTCTGACTAAGTGGTGAGTGATTTGAGATCTGGGATCCTATCTTGTTCTATTTTTACATAACCAGAATCCAGCACTGCACTTAGCCCATAGTTACTGCTCAAAAAAAACCTCGAGTTAAAATGCTAAATTACATACCTAGAACTTTCTGATAAGGTAAAAAGTACAGCCTTTCTATTGAATCCCATATTTGTTCAGACTCCTTATATTTAACATATAACCATCTTTCTTTTTAAATTTTAATTTTTTGGTATTCAACCGCTCCAACAGAGATGAAGTGATAGTTCCACTCTCCCACATCTGATTCTCCTAATTTACCTTCTGATTTGTGTTATAAAATCATCTCATTTGTGTAGTATGCATTGTTATGCTTCTGAATATTTTTCTATTCAAGGAATCTTAATTTGTGAAAATGCTCAATGCTCAGAAGAAATGCCATTGGCCAGGTACCATGGTGTACACTAATCACTATTTTCATCTCGAACACAGTATTAGAGGGGGAAGAGCAAACTGCAAATATTTCCCTGGTTCCTCAATTTAATGCATTTAATATGGAAAGCTGTTGAGAACTTGTCCACCATTACAGCAAACGTCCTATGAAATAAGGCCATTTCCCCCCATGTTTTGCAAAGCACCTCCATCATGAGTAATTAGTGTCAATGACACTGTTGCTCACCCCACGTTCTTGCACAGTCCATCTGCTGACTGTCCTGTAATACCCTCAGACAGTCTCAGGTTCATCCACTCCCTGCCTTGCATTTCCCCCCTACAGTTCTGTCCATTTGCTATCTTCATCGCTCTGACCTTTTTAAGTCCTGTCAATTTGCTGACTCTCTGTCACCCTTGCTAAGGCATCTTGACCACCTGGAGCTGACACAATGAATGATCTACTCCAACAGCCTATCCTATTTGCTTAGGCCTCTTTGACCATTGACCAATCCATCTAACCCTTACATTACAGAATACTAAAATGAGTACATTTGATGAGAATATAAACCATTGATAATAAACCTGGAGTCCTAAGTTCTACTCTTGACTGTCATTAACTAGATGTGTAAACTTAGACAAGTCACTGATTTTCTTGTTGATCTCAGTTGCCTTAATTCTAAAATGAGGTGATTGTACAATATTATGTCTAAGAAACTTTCTAACTCAATGATTTAAAGTCATCCTCACTTTAGGTAAGCCAATTCTATGAAGACTCTCAAAAAAAGAAATAAAGCAGAAGATACATCATTAACAAGACAGATGCACAATGATGATAGAAAGCATCATGTTAAGAGTCAACACGTTTGAAACTACCAGGAGGCTTTATGACCCTAATATAAGCCACTATCATTATCTCCCCCAAGGTGATTTCCTAGCTTTCTCCAATGACTCCTAGATTCCATTTTATGTGAAGCACTTATAATTACATGGATTAAATGTAAATCAGATTATACCAGAACCTCTCCCCCACAGCTTCCTATTGCACTTAGAATAAATTCCAAATGCTTTTCCATGGGCCCTAGACTCTCTGACCTCATCTTGGATGATTCTCTCCCTTCTTAAATTGTACGTACACCAATCTTTCTTTGATCTTTCAAACACCCCAAGCTCATGCCCATCGACTCCTGGCAATTACTATGCTGCTTGGAATGCCTGTTTAGCACATCTTCACATAGCTGGCTCCCTGTATAACTACAGTGTCAGCTGAAATGTCCATATCCTCATAGAGGCTTTCTCTCAACCACCCTATCTATATGAATCCCACCAGCCTGCATCATTCCTAGTCCAACTTTGATTGTTTTGATTTCTTTCTATTATTGATCTCTGCCTGAATTTACCTTATTTATTTATTTATTATTTCTCTCCCCCTAGTAAAATTAAGTGTGGGGGAATAAGAGCATTGTTTTTCTTATTTACACCGGTGTCCCGATCACCTAGAACAATGTTCGGAATGGCAAATTCTTGTTCAATAGATGAATGAAAGAAAGGACAGTTATCAGGGTAGTGAAGCCTTCTTGGAGATTTTAAATGGCAGACTTGATTTGAAATGAGCAGAAGTAAAATACATTTTCAATGGAAAACAAAGAATATGGCACCGTTGCTTTCAAATCTGCCGAGATTTGAAAAAAATGTCTTAAAAAAAATAGTTTGAGAGGTATCTGAAAATGGCATAAATGATAAGGGCTTTGTTCATGCCTCTTGTGACCACACAGAATTAGGATGGAAACACGAATCAAATAGCAAGCAAAGTCACCTGGGATCTAGATGAACAGAAGCACTATAGGGAGATAAATAAGAAATCAAACTGCCATGGTAGAAGGTAGGAGGGGGCAAAGATGCAAGGCTGCTCAGTCCCTCGAGGCTGAATGGGACAGAGGCTGCTGCAACTGCAGACATCTCTTAAAGGGGCCATGTCCACAAGCAGACTTTTGCAGTGATGGACCTGCTCACTCTGAGCACCAGTGCTGGGTAGGCTACTCAGGACACACCAGAGACTTACCAGGGAACACTGGGTTGTCAGAGCATGGGCCAGAGGCCAGTCTTTCTCCTGGGCAGAGGTTCTGGTGGTATCCATTGTTCCTCTGTTAAGCCCTCCCATCTCCTGGTGTGCGAACACAGTGCCGCCTTAGCTGAGACATCATAGAACTGGATAACAGAGGTTGCTCCACCCAGAGGATTCACTGAAACTCCACCTCCGACAACTCACGGCCCCACCCAAGCCACAATCAGTTGTATCCTTGGTGTGTTTAGTCCTCCTTACTGAGCCAACCCCAAGGCCCACACTGGTGGTAGCTGGCCTCGTTTTCTGATGTGGCCTCTTGAGGCAACTATAAGCACAGCTTCTGTGGATTGCTTGCTGAGTCTTAATAGGTGACTCCAAAGAGGCACAGGCTGGGACTAAACTTATCTGCAGCTTAACCCCTCTCAGAACTGTGCCACTGGACACCTACTATACAAAGCCATGCTAATAAGACTGGGAGAATTAGGAGTTTTGTTTAGTACATAGAAACAGACAGAGAAAGGCAGCCAAAATGGGAAGACAAAGAAGCAGAAACCATATGAAAGAACAGAACAGAGATCCAGGAATAATGGAGTCAAGCAATCAAAGAAATGTAGAGTTTAAAACACTGGTTATAAAGATGCTCAGTGAACTTAGGGAACGTATAGATGAATTCAGTGAGAACATTAACAGAGATAAAAAACACAAAAATGGAAACTGAAATTATAAAAGGAAAACAGTCAGAAATGAATAACACATTATCTGAGATGAAGAGTATATTCGAGGGAATCAACAGAGTGGATGAAGAAGAAGATCAAACCACCAATATAGAGGATGGGGAAGCCAAGGACACTCAATCAGAATGACAAGAAAAAAAGCCAAGACAATAATAATAATTTAATATAAAATCGTCTGTGTCATAGGGGTACCTGAAGGGAAATAAGAAGTTGAAGAGCTATTTGAAGAAATAATGATGGAAAAGTTCCCTAACCTAGTGAAGAAAATAGACATACAATCTCAGGGAGCTCAGAGAGTCCAAAAAGATGAACCCAAAGAGGCCTGCACAAGACACATTATAATTAAAATGCCAAAGGTTAAAGATGAAGAGAGAACCTTAAAAGCAACAAGAGAAAATCAGTTAGTTACCTACAAGGGAACACCCATAGACTGGCAGTACATTTCTTAAAAGAAACTACACAGGACAGAAGGGCTTAGCACAAAATATTCAACATGATGAAAACCCAGGATCTAAAAACGAGAATACTTTATCCAGCAAAGCTATAATTTAGAGTGAAAGGACAGATAAAGAGCTCCACAGACAAAAATAAGCTAAAGGAATTTATCAGCACCAAGCCAGCATTACAGGAAATGTTGGAGGGACCTCTTCAAGAAGAAAAATTATGACCGAAAGCATGAATAAAGAATGGTAATAACTATATTACTATCAACAAGTACCTCAAATGGAAAAGAATTAAGTGTTCCAACCAAAAGATAGAGTGGCTGGATGGTTAAGAAAATAAGACACCTACATATGTTGTCTATAAGAGACCCACTTCAAATTAAAAGAGACACACAGACTAAAAGGAAGAAGATAGAAAATATATTGCCTTGATGGAACTAGAGGGTATTGTGCTGAATAAAGTTAGGCAGATAGAGAAAGGCAAATACCACATGATTTCATGTACATGTGGAATCTAAAGAACAAAACAAACAACAGCAGCAACAGAAACAAACTCATAGATACAGAGAATATTATGAGGGCTACTAGATGGGAGGAGAGCTCAGGGTACGGTGAAAAAGGGCAAAGGGATTAAGAAGTACAAATGAACAGTTACAAAATTTTCATGGAGATGTAAAGTATTTCATAAGGAAAACAGTCAACAATGTTGTAATAAATATGTAAGGAGGAATACGGTACTCGATTTAGTGGGGTAGCCACTTTGTGAGTTATATGGGTCTCTAATCACTATGCTGTACAACGGAAACTAATATTTTATTGTATGTCATATTTAAAACTTAACTGAAACTATGATTTGAAACTATAATTTAAAAAACTCATTGAATTGTACAATATAAATATGAGCAACTAATTGTCTATCATACTTCAATAAAGCTGTGGGGGGTGGGGATCAATGGGAAAAAAAAAAATAGTTTGAGCTTGTATAAGTCTTTCTCTGGCCCACAGCATGACTTCAGGTGATCTTGGGAAGATTGGCCACCACTGATAATGTGAGTAAAAACTCACATGCCCAAAGTTGGAAATCCATGAAAACCTTCGCAAAGTTATTTGCAAGTCTCTTTGGAAAATACCAATACTTTCAGAGAGTGAGGACAAAGTTATCTCAAATGTACCCACTTCAAGGACAGTCTTCCCTCAAAGATCCTCAGATGTGGAACCAGTTTACTTACACACCCGGGGAGACCAAACTTCCCAGGTAAGATCACCTGAGATCACATTCAGGCCACAGAAAGAACACCTCAAATTACTTTTTAAAGAAGTTTCTCAACTATCTCTAGCATATTTGGAAGAAAATTCAGATTAGGTACTGTTTCTCCCATTGCCCAAGGGTACTCTTTTATACAATAGGTAAAAATCAAAACTTTTACAAAATTAGCACTGCAGTGCCTGGTGTCACATTTAGCATCTCTACACACCTGTGAGACCAAAATCTCCAAAAATCCAACCTAACAGGTTCTTTTTAGATTTCCTTAAAATAAAGTTTTTGGAAGATCTGTAGAGATCTAAAGAAGGGGTACCAGTCTGTGGCCTGCTAGTAAATAGGCCACACAGCAGGAGGTGAGCGGCGGGCCAGGGAGTGAAGCTTCCTCTGTATTTGCAGCTGCTCCCCAGCACTAGCATCACTGCTTCAGCTCCACCTCAGATCATCAGGCATTACAGTTTCATAGGAGCACCAGTCTCTGGTGCCAAAAAAGTTGGGGACCACTGAATTCTCTAGCACAATAGTGGCTACCTGGGACTAGAAGTGGGAAAAACAAAAGCATTCCAATGATCTTACCAACAATCTTACTGGGTGGTAAAGATGTTCTAAAACTGCATTTTTGTAATGGTTGAACAACTCAGTAAATTTACCAAAAATTATTAAATTGTATACTTAAAATTGGTGAATTTTATGGAACATAATTATATCTCAATAAGTTTTTCTTAAATAAAGTCTTTGCATTTAATCAGCTGAGTTCCTCTTTCAGTTTCAAGGGGACAACATTTCTACTCCATATGAAAGTGAATTTTTCTCTTCTCTCAACCATAGGATCTGGGGAAGTCTCCACTTGACAGTACTGCCAGAGGTGCCCGGAAGATGTCATTTCCATTCCAAAACTAATGTGTCATTTCTTTTTTATGCTTTTCAGCAAACAGAAAGTGACTACATGGAAAATCTTTGACACATATTCTACTCTGGATCAAATACAAAAGGACACAATTACTAGGTTATGTAAAATGTTGATAGAATAATCTAAACCAAGCTAAAATGACACTAGTCTTAAGCTTAAGTCAGAAGTCTGTATTGTGCAGTGGAAAAGCTGGTAGGAATGACAGGTTTTCACGCCTTTCTCAGCAACCCCCTTCCCAACTTGATGTTATGACTCTCCATGGCCGCCTCATCCCTATCTTCACAAAGTAAAAATGTGTTCATTATTTCTCACCTTTAACCCATCCCTTCATGCCTGACGTCTTGTCTCTGTTGTTCCTATTCCATCTATAACTAACTTTTGATTCATTTTTCACTCTACTTTTTACATTTTTAAAAGTATTCCTTTCATCAAGGCACCAAAAAAAAATTAATAGCTCTGGTGGTTTTCCATCATGGAGTAGCTAGCTATAGGCGTGGCATACTTTTCCAAAAAGGACACACCAATCTTTGATTCTGTAGCAGTCACAGTCATTGACCTGGCTAAACAATTTTACTGAATCAAAAGAAGGCTCTCTTTTATTTGCTCTAGCATATATTCTGAATGCCAGATGGAACAGACCTAGGTATGACATTTATTGCAATGTTGCTTAAACCATCGTGAATCTAGGTATTCTCATCTGAGAAATGGAGGTATTGATAACTACCTTTCTGTATTTCTGACAGGTAGGGAGATAACACCATTGTGCTGTCACAAAGTAGGAGCTGAATTTAAGGGAACTAAATAACTCCTAGTCAACATTTTTGCACTACCCACATTTCTGGACTCTGCAGTGTCACCAAGTTATTCCCAAAATCCACTAGACAAATCTTTAGTGTATCAAAACAGCATTGGTCTTGTTTCCAAAATTATAAGTTGTCCTTAGTGTCACAGTTTCTTACCACTGAGAGCTGACAAAGTGACAAAAATAAACTTTCTGGGATGATGGTCTACAAAGGCATACCTGCTTCTATTGGCAGGAATAGTTATCTACCCTGTGATTCATGTTCTCAAATAATGTACACTAATCTGACTCTAAAACATTATGGCAACCCTAGTGTCCTTTGATGTTTCCTTAAGAAACCTAAGAAAGCATTTCGATTACCTTTACATTTATAAGCCTATTCCACAGACAAGTTCGTTTCACACCCTTTATAGCTAGACTATTTTGTAAGATGAGATGGGCAGATAATACCTATGGAAATGAAAGAACACGAACATTATGACACTTATTGTGTATGTGGTAATTCATCGCAGACTTTCTTGTTGATGCTTATGGAATGTTTCCTCTTTAAAGAAAAATCTTACTTTCTAGCCCTTTGTGTCATATTTTTCCATCTGAGGGTTACTACCTTAAAGGCAGAAACTAGGCTTACACTTTGCACATTGCAAAACACTTCAACTAGCAGAGTCAGTGCCCAAAGAATCATCATTGATTTACAGGTAGAAACTTTTCATTCTACCTGGCTGTGCTACATACTTATCACACTCATGAAATTAATGGTAGCAGATTGTAGGCTGATGAAAAAAGGAACTTAACACATTATATTCATCAATCCATGTATATCATAGTATTTTTTACTCTAACTGCACATTTCTCATGTCTCCATCATAGCTTTTAAACAAATAGTCCATATTATGTTACAGTTAGCAGTTTGTGTGTCCATCTACCTAACTAGGTTGTGAGTTCCTTGAGAACAAAATGGAGTCACATTCATCTTAGTATTCCCAAAACCTCAGCCAGCACCTCATGAATTGTGGCTCTCAAAAGCTCCATCAGAGCCAGACATTGTGATAGGTTGGACAACAAATGAATATGACAAAGTCCTCATTGTCATGGAGCTCACTGGCCAGTAAGAAGGAGAGTAAGTTAAACTAATGATTTCAAGATGACTCAAAAGTGTTATAATATAGGTGGCCTACAAACTCGAGTGGGCAAAGAAGGCTCCTACGTAGATTGGAGGAATCAGGCAGGGTTTTTCAGGTAAGTTGATAATGAAGAGAAAATATGTTGAGTGAACAAAAAGAAGGCACTTGTTCAAGATTTACAGCATAAATATATGGCATTGGTGACAATAAAATAGAACCCAGGCCTCTGCAAGCCATCATGCAGGGTAAGTGAGAACACGCGATCCCAAAGAGCTCCCCAGAGAAAGGGCACATAGCTACCCTCAGAAGAAAAATGGCTAGAACAGAATTAACTAAAAAGTAGAGTTCATAATAAAGCAAAAAGAAAAAGCCATTCATGTAGATTATCTAAGTGATCAAAAACCATACTAAGGTTAATTTATTTTCATAACTATATATGAGCACAGTGCAGGGGGCCCACATCAACATGCAGCCCTGTCCCTTCCTGTCCGATACTTTATTCTTTTCCATCTTCTCATATCCTGTGCTAGGTGGGTAAAACTGGAATCCTCAGCTCCAACCCTTGCCATCACTTCAAAGTTAAGGTCACCAAGATAAAATCTTTTTTGTCCTATGTAGTTGTAGCACTGGTAAAGACATATTTTATCTCATTTGTAGACCAACACATTTGTAGACCTTTCATTTTTGTTTAGAGCTGGGGTACACTGCTGTCTCTGAATGCTACAAACTACCTGGCAATCCTCTCACAGGAGGAAATTTTGACAACTCTCTAGATCAAGTCTCTAGAGGTCATTCTATAAGAAGAGATACAAAGAAAGCTATTTAAAAATTAAATTTGGATTTATGTAAATGACTTTTTTTGCTATAATAGAGATAGAAAATAAATTCTTCCAAGTTTATTTTTCAGTTCAGTATTAATTTCTTCATATGTATAGTCTCATTTTGAGGTTATAAGAAAAAATTGATAATTTAAATTTTAATATAAAAATTATTTTGGAGAATGAGTCTATGAATTTCATCCAAAAAGAGGTCAAATATATACTATACTGTTTTTTTCTAATTAAGGAAGATACTTTAAAATCTCAATAGAAATATAATTTTAATAAAAAATAAAGATATTTAATCATATTTCCTTCATGTCTAATAAAAACAAAATTGATTTATTCATTTTCCATTTGTTATAGCAAGTTTATGAGTATACAACTATTTTTCATGAAACTAGCTATGAAGACAGAGGGGCATATATTAACTGAAGTAATTGCCCAGATTAGAAGAGTGTGGGAAACATTTCAAAAATATGCAAGATTGCTTAATATTATTTTGTTACTCTCAAAATATTTTTAAAAGGTAGATTAATGCTAATTATACCTTTATAGGTTATGCACTTACATTTCTATGTGACGGTATTTTTCTATTTTGGTATACCCACATGCACACATTCAAATAAATAACAAATAACGATATTGAGCAATGCAAATAAATTAATCTACATGCTGTAGATAAACTATATAAAACAGAATATTCTTTTACTGAGTTATTTACTTCATCTGTCTAGCTCATTATACTTTTGATCTGAATGGTATGACAGATCCAATTGATCATTTCCCAATCAATTCAGGCATTTAGCAATAGTAGCCAACTCTTATGCAACTAATCACTGTCCATGCCATTTTGCTGTTACCAAAGTGTGTAAATTCAGTCATTTTGATCAGCCTAATAAATCACACACTTCATGTAAATGTAACACTACGACAATCTGATCAACTGCTCGGTAATTAACATTTTTATCTCTGAGACTAAATAAACTGATAAATTGTCTATTCGGGGACAGCCTGGAAAGACAGGCTTTTAAAACTCAGGATAGTCAAATATGTGGTGACATTAAAAAATTATAAAGAGTACAATTTTTATTTAAAAAAATAAAATAAAAACGAAACTCAGGGTATACGTTCCACTTATTTACCTATTATTTCTTGGCCCAAGCCCACATCATCTGTATTGTTTTGTTTTCCTGGGGCTGGAAGTCTAAAAACTACATAAATTTCTCAGATTCCCTTGACAGCTGCCTTCTGCTTAGCTTCTGTCGCAAAGAGGCATTGATGGAAGATGAGAAAGACAGAAAAAAGAGAAAAGGACAGCTAAGGCTCTCTCTGTTTTCAGTCATATCGGTACCCTTCCAGCAGTGGTGGACAGCTCTAACTTCCTCTGCCTTTGACATCTGAGTAGCAGCCCCAAGGTACACCTGAAGAACTGGGATCAGCCTTGCAGGGCTCTCTCAAAAGTCCGAGCCTGCTGAATGGTGACTCTCAGAGTTAGCCGTCCTGGCCTCATAGTGGTCACTCCTTGAGTTCTTTGATTCTCATAGCACCACCTCTTCCCTTTGCTATCCCAGCCTTAGGTGTAAAAGCCACTTTCTAAAATTACCAATTTCTGGGTTATTTCTTTGACCAATACCTACATTAAATTCATTCTGCTTTAAATGCCTATAGCATTTTCTGTTTCTTCAGTGGAGCCTGGTTGATATGCTATATATTATAAAATAACAATTATTTACTATATAAGACAAAGTAAGACACACAATCTAGTTCAAATTCATATTTGCCATAAGACTGTGTGAATTTGGAAAAAAATACATAACCTCTAAGCCTCTGTCCACTGATATGAATTATACATAATAGCAATATCTAAGAGGTTGTTTTATTATTATTATTATTATTATTATTATTATATTTGTTTTGGTGAGGCTAAAAGAAATGATGTAAATTAATCCTTCAGATTAATTTCTGGCATGTGATAAAAACTCAGCAGATGATTACACTATTATTTTCATTATTACTATCCACCAAATGCAACATAATACCCATTGTAGCTAGGTGACTGATGGTGCCTATTTGCAAAACATAGCTAGAGAAAAAACACACAATAAACTTCTAAGAAACCATAACTCTAAAACTATGATATTCTACATAATCCCTTGTACAAAGCATCACAGAAAGAGATTGGTCTACATTAATTCTTTAAATCTTTTTTTGTTTTTTTTCAATTTTATTAAATTTATTGGGGTAACACAGATTAATAAAATTATATAGACTTCAAGTGTACAATTCTAGAATACACCATCTGTATATTGCATTGTGTGTTCACCACCCAAAGTCAAACATACATATATATATATATAATATATATATATATAACCATGTATTTTACTACATTTATCAATTATAAAACTTCCACTCAAAATGAACTTCAGTGTCTTGAGTTCCTAAATGAGGAAATTTTACCTAAGAAAGTTATGTTCATCCCTTTACATATATCTCAATACAAACTGTAAATGTATAAAACTTTTAATAAAAGTAAAATAACATTTTGAAGCAAACCATATAAAAGCACTTTGAATCATAAGAATACTAAAATTCTATAGGCATAACAACAGATAACACAAGCAATGAATAATTATTAATAGCAGGATGAAAATATATAAGTTCAGATGAATAATCATCAAATTCTTATAGAAATCATAATGAAAAAAAAGAGTATAACCTGAATTATTACTTAATCACTTCCATTTAGTCTAACTTCTATTAAAGTATAAAGTTCTTTTGAAACATGTGGTTATACAAAACATTAGCTTATTATACTTTAGTTTTAAAATACTGTTTCCATAACCCATACAAGTCATTAAGAATAAAATATCTGCCTTCATCAAAACTCCACATACTAACTTATATTCTCCAGAATGCCAGAGTTCAAAAATATTATCCTAAATATTAAAACTCAAGGGTGCTACTTTAATTAACTTAATTATGCAAAACACCAAATGCAAGAATGTACTAACAAACCAGCAATTTAAAACAGATGGGTAATTACAACAACTTGCTACAGATGGCATAGGAGTACAATGTATTTGTCAGGTTTGGTTTTCACTAAAAAAAAAAAAGGTAAAAGAAAAACTTTTCTACTGGTACAATAATAAAATGAATACTGTTGAAGACTTGAAAATTCATTTTCACAAATAATTTTTGGAAATAATAAATTTTGCTTCTCCTATAATGAGAAATATCATTTTAAAAAAACTCCATTGTAAGAAAAAAAGTGCAGAATAAAGAAAAACAAAGATATTTAGTCTTTTAATTCCATCAATTTGCCACAATAGAATGTGAAAGAAGAAACAAAGTCTTCCACATTGACAACCATTCACCATTAGGGAATATGAAAGAACGTCAAATGTAAGGGATATAAAAATGGACAAGATATTAATTACATATTTGAAAGAAGAGCAAGGTCAGTTAAGGAAGCACATAATTCAGAATGCTTTGTACAGGTAGGATATCCTCTACTCCTCTAGAAGAATAAGACTGGCTACAATATAAGGTAAGAAAAAAAGAAACAAAATCCCACAGTTATAACCTTTGTGCTTCCTAAGATTCCTTACCTTGACACATGGGAATGAGAGTAGGAGTGTGACAGGTGAGGCAAGACTGGAAGTGAGAGAAGTTATGAAGAGAGTGATGAGTGCAAGAAATTATATAATAATAACTGATTTGATTTATACTATAGATATATTGTTTTAAAATTATGAATTGTATTTGTGTGTTTATTCAGGAGAATACCACATATCATTAGGATGTAGAATAATACAGATACCCGTTTAATAACAAAACAAGTATAAATTTGTTCCGCCACTTTTGAAAAGAACTTGTCATTAATAGTAAATGTTCAGAACAGTATTATTTGGAAGAGTAAAAATGGAAACAATTTAAGTGTCTATTAACAATAGAATGGAAAAATAAATTGTAGAATATTCATTTAACAGAATGCTATACAGCAACAAAAACATACACCCACATGACACTATGTGGATGAATCTTAGAAAAGTAAGAGGAATTAAAAGAAGTCAATCACCGAAGATCCATATACAGTATAATTTCATTTACATAAAGTAAACGTAAAGTTCAAAACTAAGGTATTTTCTTTAAGGAAGCATCCATCGATGGTAACTCTAAAATCAAGAAATGGAAACATTATAAACATGAAGGTAAGTACTTTCTTCTGGCTGAGAAGGAGTAGATTATGATAAGGATAAGGCACTTGGGGGTACAGGCAATATTCTATTTATCTGCCTAGGTTGTTGTATCATGGCTCATTTAATGATTATTCTTTAGACCTGCATTTATATGTGTTTTTTTTCCTACAAATATCTACCAAAGAAATAAAAATATATATAAAAATATTTTGAGATACGTGAATAAAGAAAAAGACTGAGAGAAGAAATATCAAAAGTAGAAGAATAAGTTATTGCAATGACTCAGAAAGAGAGACCTGAGGTCTTGAACAATGGCAGAGGAGGGAGAAGAATGGGACTTAGGTTATCACAGTAGCAGTAGAATTAATAAATTTTGGTGAATGATGGCTACAATCACAAAGAGAAACAGAAGAAACAAAGATGTCTTCAATGTTGTATTCAGGTGACTGGTAGGATAAATGAATCATTTAACAGAGAGAGGCAATAGAGTAAGGTGAGCAAGTTAGCATGATCAAAGTGGGGGAGATAGTAGGAACGGCTTGGACAAAATTAACACCCTGTGTGACATACCAGTAGAGATACCCAATAAGATTGAAACACTTGTTTAGGATGTAATTCCATTGCAATAATTTATTTAAAGCAGCTAACCAAGAAATGCTTTTTTGAGTACCTTCCACCTACAAGGTGTTATGCTGAGCACTGTAAAGCTCACAATAAAATATAAGCATCATTTACTTCCCCAGGACTCTTAAAATTTAGCCAAAGATACAGGACATGTATAAAGAGAATGGCAGCTAAATAAAATGCAAGGCTAAATGAGTTTTAGAGATGATAAGGAATAGAGAGTTTAACAGAGGAGAAGGAGTAGATAGGTAGATAGGTAGGTAGATGGATAGATAGATGGATGGATAGATACATAGAAAGATATATAGATGGGACAGGAGGAGGGAGAAAATCATTTACAACAAGTGATTTCTTTTAATCTGTGTCTTAGAACACATATAGGACTTAGAAAGGAGGAAAAAGTCTTTCCAGATAGGGAAGGTGCTTAATAGTATGTTAGAGGACGCCAAACTGACCAATCTGGGTAAAATTAGAGGAATAGCAAAGACAACATGAGAATAGTACTTAAAATACATGAATAGACTTTTTTTATCCACTGAATAGGAGGTAAGAAAACAAAGATAAATAATAATAATAATAAAAACAGCTCAAAGAAAGCTGGACTTTGGGTGGTAAACACACAATAGAATATACAGATGTCAAATGATAATGTACACCTGAAAATTATATAATTGGATTAACCATTGTTACCCCAATAAATGTAATTAAAATTTTTTTAAAAAACAGCTCATAGACCATATCCCTACAGCAGTCAAGAAAAAATATATATATTAGACCTAAGCTAAAATATAACACTAGAAATGAAAACAAAGGAACTGACTCAAAAATGTAATTTAAGGAGAATTAATATAAAATTTACTTGTGAGGAGAGAAAAAAGCTAACTAAGTCAGCTCTGAGGTTTGTTCTAAATAGCAACGCTCCTTTGACCACTGTGAGAAAGAAGGTAGCTAGGAGGGAAGATTTCGGAGAAGGTATGTTCTCAGTTTTAAGCACTAGGAGGATAATGAGACAAAAGTTGATTCATCAAGTAAAAGAGCCCAATATGGTCTTAGAAAATTAAAGCGTTTACTCAGGAAAAAAGTTATGTCATCAGAAGAATGAAGTATGTATAGAAAGTAAGAGTTGAATCTAGAGAAGCAATAAATATCTCTAATGAATATATTGCAAAATCACGTATTGCGTACCAACCACATATGATATACCACAACAAAAACTTTGACTTAAGAATATAGAAAAATAATAAGATTATAGAGAAAAAGTTTAACAAGTGGGAAAAAAACAAACCACTAAAAATGACTATGATTAAAAATGACTATGATAAAAAATGATTCATTAGACTATGCAAGGTGAATGAGTTCTAGAGACGTGTTGTACAATCTCATGCCTATAGTTAACAAAACTGCATTTAAACTTAAAAATCTTTAATGGAGTAAATTTCATGTTAAGTTTTTACCACAATATATATATATTTTTTAAGATATACAGTTGACCCTTGAACAATGCAGGCGTTAGAGGTGCCAACTCCCTGAGCAGTCAAAAATACGTGTATAACTTTTGGCTCTCCAAAGCTTAACTATGCCAGTTATCAATTGGTGCCTGTAGGGAATTGGTTCCAGGATCCCCATGGATACCCAAATCCACAGGTGTTCAAATGCCCTATATAAAATGGTATAGATCAATGCATACAAGTGGCCCTCTGCATCTGTGGACTCCCAATCATGGATCAAAAACAATACAGGTATTTATTGGGAAAAAGTTCATGTATAAGTGGATTCATGCAGTTTAAACCTGTGTAGTTCAAGGGTCAACTGTATTCCAATAAAATAAAAGACAAATAAAAATCAAAAGCAAAAGGAAAACCAGATTATCTCAACCGAATAGTAAAAAAAAAAAAAAAAAAACAACAACACAGAAACATGGTCAAAGAAAGGCTAATAGAGCCAAATAAAACAGGGATGCCAAGGAGGAACGAACAGAGAAAAGACCTTTAAAATGCCATTAACAGTTAAAAAGTCAATAGTGAACTTCGGGAGAGCAGGTTCATTAATGTGAAATGGATAAAACCCAAATTTGGAAGAAAGAGTTCTGTAATTTTCCCCTCCACCCAGAGCACTTGCCTCATGATTGCGTCTTTGCCTCCTTTAGATCTTTGTCCAAATGCCAACCAACTTCTTAGTGAGACCTTGCCCTGATCCTCCTATTCGAAACTGTAACCCATCAGCACTCCTCTTCTATCCCCATATTTTATTTTCATCACAGCACTTATCACCATGTGTTTCTTATTTATATTTGTTTATAAGCTGTCTCATTCCACATAAACTGCACGAGAGCAGGAATTTATATCTAGTATTCATACCTCCAGTGCCCAGAAGAGTGTCTATAGAGAGGATGCCCTGAAAACCAAGTCAAAGAGTGATGTCAAGATGAAGGCATATTAACTGTGTCAGATGGCATGAGGACAGAGAACTGACAGCAGGATTTTGGAAGGACAATTTCAAATGAGCAGTGTGAAAAAAATATCTGATTAAAATGGGTAAAAGCATTAATGGGTAGTGAGAAAGTATAGCTAGCAAGTATTAACAACTTTTACAAGGAGGTTTGCTACATAGAGAAGAGAAATGATAGCTGGAGAGATGTTTTTGTTTTGCGATGAGAGATAATGTAGAATATTTGTGTAAGAGAATGTTCAAGAAAGGAAAAGTTATCAATGCAAAATAAGGAGAATAGTTAATAAAGTATGCCTTTGAGAAGTCATGAGAAGGCAGATTTTGATGCACATGGCTGGGACTGGCCCTAGACAAAGAGACAACTACGTTATTGGGAAAAGCAGCAAAGCCTCACATAGGTGTGAGTTGACTGAAGATGAGGCGATTCTCTTCTGATTCCTTCCTTAGTGAAAAGAGAATTGAGTTGGCTGAAGGTTAAAGAAAAGAAGACATAAAACAGTTGTCTTGGGTATGAGAAAACAAATTTACTGAGGAGATGTGATAAAATCTCTAGGTACCACTGAGTGCCTATGAGAATTCTGTGGTATGGAATTTTAAGTGAGAACATTCAGCAACAAAATTGTGGATTTTTTCCCAGTCACATTCAGTTGCAAAGGTACAAGTATAGAGTAGATGAAGGGTTGGATTTAACCACTATGAATGGCAATCTTTTCTATCAAATGATAACATAGTGATAAGTATAGTTGTAACCCAATTGAACAGCAGATCTTCATGTGGTCTGGTATCACTATTTTAGCACATTAACAAACACATAAATAAAGTCTAGTAATAAAAAAAAAAAGGAATCGATTATCCTCACCTCTCAGAGAACATCTGAGGAGACCATTTCAAAACACACAAATGCCATTTTCTCTTTCTGTTCATTAACTTTCTCATCCAGATACCCTTAAAACTTTTCATCACAATTTACTCACAACTTCCCCAATGAAAAGCTCCATAACATGGGATGGGCTCTGCTCTTTCCTCTAAATTTCCCTTTTCTGTTGCTTTCATTCTCCTCTTCTTTCCTTAAGCATATCATAAGACTTTATAGTACAAATTGCCTACATTTTCTTCTGTTCTTCCCTAATAATTACTCTGACCTGCAAAATAAATGGAACACTGGAGTAGAGATATTGGGGAGCACACAATCCCAAACACGCCACTCCAAAGTCTTCCACAGAGAGTAGGGACAAGAATGTGATGGTGAATATTCATATATTCATCCTTGTTACATTGTTTTAATTACATACTCCTAATCCCAAAAGAGCAACATTGTGAACTATTATCCCCATCTCTGGAATATAATATTCAGAAATTGTAATGTAATCTCTATTTGCCATTATGTTAGAACTTCTACTTCAATCCTCTGTTGAAACCAACAACAAATGAATAACAAAAACTTGGACTTCGAAATAAATGTATTATGATCGAAATTGAAGAATTAGCTTTTATGTTCTTTCTTTAAAACTGTATGAATATTTTACAACTAGCAAAAAAAAATCCCTACGAATTTGGTATTTCCATTAAAAAAGTAATAGATCACTTATCTTTATTGAGTTGAATTTCTCAGCAAAAACATATTATTTTCTGTAGTACTTTCACATCATTTTACTGACAAGTTTTCCTCAAACATTTGTGAGTGTTTCTACACTAAAGTCTTAGAGTAGCTTTCCAAGCACAGGCCAGCCCCTGTGTGCTCCCTTTCTCCTCTTCAACTATACCCTCAGAGACTGTTTTGTCTTTAGCTGCCGACCTGCTACAAACCACCTTGGAGGTGCCGCCGCCTCCTTTTCACTCAGGATTGAATGTGGAATAGGGCAGAGCCATTCCAGCTCTCCACAACCCTGCTACTTCCAAAGTCAGTGTCATGTCTTCTTCAACTTTTAAGACTTTTCCATGCAAAGTATATACTGTGAAGGAACAGGTAAAAGATTTTAATAATACAGATAACTTATTCATGTCCTGAAATTGCTATAACACACTTCTACAAACTTGGTGGCATAAAACAACGCAAATTTATTATTTCGCAATTTTGGAGGTCAGAAATCTGCAATGGGTGTCACTAGACTAAAATCAAGGTGTTGACAGGGGCTGTGCTCATTCTGGAGGCTCCAGAGAAGAATCTGTGTACCTTGCCCTTTGCAAATTCTAGAGGCTGCTTGTGTCCCTTGGCTCATATCCCCCTTCTAGCTTCAATCCCAGCAACAGCAGTCTAGTTTTTCTCATGCTGCATCACTCTGACACTCATCTTCTCTGCCTCATAGGACCCTGGTGATTATGTCAGGTTTATCCAGAAAATCCAGGACTATTTCCCCATCTCAAGTTCAGATGATTAGCAACCCAAGTTCCATGTAAAACCTTTATTCCATTTTGCTAAGTAACATAACATACTGTGGAGGCTCCAGGGATAAAGACATGGGCATCTCTAGTGGGCCATTATTCTGCCTACCATAGATACTAACATTAAAAATCTAAAAAATCTTTTTAAATTCTCAAATGAATTCTCTTTAGTTCCAAATTTCCTTGCTGATATAGTAACTGGAAGTTGTAGGAGGCGTCTATACTTTTCCATTACTATAAAAGATGGAGCTAAACATGTTTCACTGTTCATGAACAACAAGGACTCCCCTCCTCGATGATCATTTGTCTTCCTTAAATATAAAGCTAAAGAAGCAAAAAGTCCATAGTAATGAGTGGTTCCTTATTTCAAGCTGGACATGCATGTTTGAAGACCTCCATAGTAAATGGCACAAAACCCTGCCAGGAGTGATCCATTCTGAGCATTCCCTCTTAGTTTTACTATTAACGCTGAAGCATAGATGCCTAAATACCAATAATACCTATATGTTTAGTTTTCCATCAGAAACAAACATTTTAATTTTTACCTGAGAACTTTCCAAAACTTTCTTGGTCTCACATTTTCCAACATGTCACTGTTTTGTTTTGTTTTGTTTTTTCCCCTTACAAGCACACATTCCATTCCTCTTTCCTCTATTTGTAGGACGACAAGTGACCACTCCAAAATTCCTCTACATAAAGAGGTCCAAGATAGGAAACTTGTTGATAGGGAAGGCCTGATATTGGGGACTGTGTGCTAAAGCCACTGTTTGAAAAGCACTTTTTAGAAAGAACATTGAAATTATCCATTTCACAGAATGGAATTCACCTGAAGGAGCTCATAAAAAGGCTAAAGCTATTCCCCCCACCCAAAGCTGTCTTGGTGTTACCAGCAATGAGGGACAAAGAACATGGAAACTTTACATTTGGAAGAGACTTTCAATACCATTCTAGTCAGGCCCCAGTCCAATAAATACTCTCAAATGAGTTTCTCAGAGATGGCTCATCCATATGCTTCAATATCACTTCTAATGACCCAGATCTCCCCAACTCCAAAGGTAAGCATTTTAGCTCTCAGTTCTGAATCTGGGTGATTTTAATTCTGAATCAAGTATGCCTTCCTCCAATCTGGTGTCCTGGTTTTTTTCCCTAAACTTAATATCTGATTCCTGCCTTTGAAGTCCCCCTCCAGAGTCCCTCCTTCTTCCCAGTTTTCAATTCTAGTTGAGGACAAATGTAAGAATTATTTTAACCAAATAAGCACAAAAACACCTCTAACTACATCTGCAATATATTTATGGAGGCAATTGTAAGGAGCGTGACCATCTCTCTCTACTTAGCTATTTCTAGTCACCCAGATTTCAGACTGAAAAACATTTAGCTAAGGAAGAAAAATGGCTTTAAGTAACCTGAAGCTCAGTCCACCTTGCTATAAAATCAATAAGAAAACTCAAGATGATTCCTTTGACCAAATAAAATGTGTTATGGGGAAAAGTTCCTGAAATGAGTGTTTTGACAACCAGGTAATTCTAAGAGAATGTGGAAAGTAAGCTTCTACAGAACCTGTGTTTAGGGGCAAAGCGAAAGAGTAAATTTAGAGAATAAGAAGTACTATGACAAGAAGATGTAGGACATCAAAATCCAGTTTCAGTAATTCACCTTGACAATTGCTGCAAATTGGACTGAAAGGATACTAAGCAGCTGTTCAAAGAGAGAGAGCAGAAGTTTACTACCACTTTCTATTTCTATTTTCCTAAGTGATCAGTAGTAGGACAAGTCTGGGAAGAAAGCTGCACTATCAGATAAAGAAGCAAAAAATCATTAAGAAAGTCATAATGGCTGAAGCAAATAGTTGAAACAATATTCCGTCAAAGTAGCTCTTGCTCTAGGATGTGCTAATAAATCCCTAGACAGTGTCCAATCTCTGAGGCTTCCTTGAGACTCTGCCACTGATAGATACCACTTAAAACCGATTCTCTTCCTAAAGAATTTGCCAAAATCTCAGGCTGGAGGAAATCCTAAAAGTCAGACACACTGTCCCTCCCTGACAACCACCACCTCTAACAGCATTTCCACATTCTCTGAGGCTTGTTTGTCGGAAACCCACTCTGAAGGAAAGTCAACCCACTTTGGGTCTGTTCTGCCCATTAAACTGCTTGGTCTTGTAGTAACCTGAAACCTGCCTCCAAAAAATTAAGCCCAGTTTTGCTCTCCAATGCTGCTCAGAATAAATTTACTCACTCTTTCATATAAATATCATTTATATTTAAAACCAGTTATGTTGGCCCTGAGTCTTCATTCCCCCAAGGCAAACACTCCCAATTCCCTGAGAGTAGTGACAGCTCCTCTCATTCATGTTTTCTCTTTCCTTTGAGCCCACATTTCTGTCAATATCCTTCAAGCACAATGCCAAAAACATCCTGATTCTTCAGATGTGGCTTCATTATCACAGAATGAAAGGTGACTATTACCTCCAGTCTACATGTGAAACAATTCCTCCAAATGAACCATTTTGGCCAGTACACTGGGTTGTTAAATCATATTGTGCTTGCAATCAACTAAAACCACTGAATTATTTCCACCGTGCTGCAGATAAACCACACATCACCTTCGTCCTGTGCTCAGACAGTCTATAGTTTATTTGAAGGACATAAATATAGATCTCTACTTATAAAAATCTTTACAGCTACTTTCATTTTTAGTTTTTTTACAAAAATGAGTTTCCAGTATTTGTATCTTGATAAATTCCAAAGTATATTTCTTTTTATCTCTCTATTCATTACTTCTATGTTTGAACTTCTTTCTACAAAGTAAATTCATTAAGATAGAAATATTACTTTGTTTTGCTAAACATATAAAAATGCTGCAATTAATATGAAAAATAGACTTGAAAATCTAATGAATGTGTAGTATTATAAAAAAATCAGAACTCAAAATTCATCTTGTTATATATAAATAACTATTCTACTTATTGGAGATGTTTGCATATCATGATTTATATATATGCAAGACATTAATCATCACTTTTAGCTTTGTGTCCAACTAATAAATCTCTCCATTAATGGTTAACTTCAAGATGCTAAGAAAAATACTGACCAGATTTAAGCTACAAACAGCCCTAAGGCACATTGTTAACAACTAGTATCTGGTTAGTAAATGCAACTTTAATCCTCACAATTAGAGTGTAGTCTTTCAATCAATCAGGAATCAGGCTTTGGATCATGATTTGGCTCAAAATTTTTTATACTTTATTCACAAAGTGATGAGATATGGTATCATGTGAAGTACCGACATGTGCATAACTGCATTTATTCTGATGTAGAGTGTTTTAATCCAGACATAAAACACAAAATTCAGGCAGTTCTTTGTAATATTATAAAGAAAATAAAATGCTTGAGTCAGACTAATGAAACCATATTTCCCAGGACTCTGCCATAAGTTTCAAAAATATGTATATATATTAATAATGATTAATGATAATAGTGATTAATAATAATGAACTAGTCAAGGCAAGGAACTGATAAAAATAAATTATATTGGCTCATATAACTGAAAAGTCTATGATAGCCACAGGAAGAGTGTGGACTCATAGAGTGCTATCAGGACCTATCAGTCTCTCCCCATCTCTTAGCTCTGCTGACCTCTACGCTGGCTGCCCAAGAAAGCAAGATGGCTGCCAGCAGCTGCCACCCTACATCCTCTCGGAATTAATTCTTGATTGAAAAAACATGTCTCTTTCTGGTAACACTAGCCCAAGACCCAGGAATAACTAAATGAACCAACATAAGAAGTATAGTCATAAGTCAAATTAATGATGGGGATATGTTCTGAGAAATGTTTTGTTAGGTGACTTCGTTGTTTTGCAAACATCCTATAGTGCACTTCTCCAAACCTAGATGATATCGCCTACTACACATCTAGGCTATATGGTATAGCATATTTCTTTTAGGCTACAAACTTCTACAGCATGTTACTCTACTGAATATGGTAGGAAACTATAGCACAATGGTATTTGTGTATCTGTGTATCTAAACATATCAAAATATAGAAAAAGTACAAAAAATATGGTATAAAAGCTAGAAACTGGTACATGGTATAGGGCACTTACCATGAATGGAGCTTATAGTGCTAGAAGTTGCTCTACTACTAGTGGTGAGTGAGTGACTGTGCACTACCATAGACTTAGGCTACAATCAATTGATTTAAATTTTTTTCTTCAATAATAAACTAACCTTACCTTATTGTAACTTTTTTACTTTATAAATTTTTAATTTTATGAAGTAAAAAGGTTACAGCAAGCAATACATTGAACTATGGACATTATAACAGTTAGGAGGTCATGAAGCAATAGGAATTTTTAAGCTCCATTATAATCTCATGAGATCACCATCGTATATGTGGACCACTGTTGAATGAAATGTCTTTATGCAGTGCATGACTGTAAATGACACTAATTGGCCAGGTCAAGTCACATGCTTCTGTCTAGAATGAAAAGGGAAGCCCTTCCCAAACATAATCTGAGGAAATCGGAGGGAATTTGAGCTACTGTCACCAGAGGAAGAGGCAATGGATGTTTGATAGGCTGAAATCTCAAATGGCTACTGCAAAAACCTAGTAAAATTCTCATGGTACACTAACCACAGGAGAACACTTTGCCAGATAAAAGAGAGAGACAGGGCTCCTATGGGTCCGACCAACAGGTAAACCCAGAATTTTTCCAGGCACAAACAGCCAGGAGATCTCTTAGCGATTTGCAAAACATGCAACTACATTTTTCATTTCAGTCAGTGTAATATCCATTCTCATTCAGAGCCAAACTGGCATTGTATGCTGCTAAATAATTTATTTTGCTGACACAAAGTTAAAAATCAGTCATGTCTGCTTTGCCAAAAACCTTTGAGATCAAAAGTTTAGCTCAGGATTCATGCAGCGGGATTTCTTACATATATAAAGCATTTAGGGTAAATTTAATCTTACTCCATTCCTGATCTATTAATTAAATTTCTACTACCTGAGAGTAAGAACTTTAATATTTTTCATGCTCAAAAAAACTTGTAGTTTCTATATTCCTCTTTTCTGCTGCCTCCAATGAATGAAATGCCCTCACTTTGTCCTGTTTTTACATTCACATCTTTCATATACAACATGCTAAAAATTTTCCACCACTTTAAAATCTAAAAGATCTGATTTAAAAAAAAAAAAACCCACATGCCCTAAACCTAAATCATACCAAAAAAATGTTTTAAAGGAAACTGCAACTTTAAAAGAGCTCTTGACAGTGGATTCTGTGACTAGATTTCCTGAGGTAACCTGTTTCTCTGACAGCTTTTTTTTTTTTAAGAAGCATGGGAGACTATTATTAACACATAGGAAGAATCTATACAGAGTAGATTATGTTAGTCATATCGAATCTAATTCCCTTCTGGAGTGAGGCTAATTTAGCTGGGTGATTTTCTAAATTAAGTTACAACAATTTGATATAGGCTGAAACACTCTGTTAAAGATCTGGGCAAACAATGGTTCTCAAAATTTCCATTTATACATTAGCTCTATCTAGGTGACCCAATACATTCCAGCTCTGTGAAAATCACCTTAAATTCTACACAATTCTATTGCTAAGCCTTTTCAAAAAAGGGCAGAGCTGCCTCCATGCTGTGACTCAGTTGGGTTCACCAGTGGGTGGTCCTCATTTCTATATCATTAGTATGACTGGTCTTCTTCTCACTCTCCATAATAATTTCTAGGTTCTCTCTGATATAAGTCAATATAAATATGTGGCCTTGAAAAATAAGAAGGTAAGATTATAGTCTTTTGATAAAAAGTAAAATAGCTTAACTGTAATTGAAAATTTTTTAAAAATGGTTTAACTCTAGAGCCTATTAAATTACAGAAAAAAAATTACTACAGATAACCATATGCGAATGATCAATTAAAAAACAAAATGTCTGGATACTGTGGGCTGAAGCTTGAGAACCCAGAAATTCACTTCTTCACAAACTAATAGAAGAGGCAAAGGGACAAAGTAAGACAAAGAAAAGCAAAGTTCTTATGGGCTGTCTTAAAAACAAGGCAGAGAGACTCAAACCAGTCAATATGTGAAATGAAGGGGAAAATCACTATGAGGTGAATTGACCAAGAAAGATCTGCAAAACACTTTACCTTTTTTTTTTTATTCACCTGGCTACACTTTGATGGATTTCTTCAAATTGCAGTTTAAACATCACCTCCTCAGGGAGCCTTCCTGATTCCCAGAGCAGATTAGCCCCCTCCTACAAAACTCCTAGAGTAGCAGTTTTTCTCTTTTGAAGCACATTTAATGACTGAGGCTCCATAATGAATAATGTAATGATTTTTAAAAACCTGATTACTATATTATAGACAATGAGTGCAAGAATCGTGTCCATGTCCCCAGCACCCAGCAGTGTCAATAAATAATCCAATAAGTAATTTTTGTGTGAATAACTGATGCTCTCATTTAGAATGTGACTCTAAAATGAAATCCTAAAGCATGTCAGTATTTAGCCGACTAAGTGAGGTTGAATTTCTCACACATTTGTCATTAAGTAAATCTATTCTATTCCAACTCTAGAAATAAGAGAAATGAGCATAGAAAACAAGATGATGTCCATGAGATTATCAGGGAAGTATAAAAAACTACTATTTAAGGATTAGGAATTACTGGTGCTTTAGGAATAGATGTTTATTGGTAGACTTGATGTTTTCATGTGTTTTAGGACTGATGAGATTAATTTGTAAGGAAAGTGTTTGGTTAATGCATGAAGATGATGGGGTGGCTCTGGGAGTCATTCCTCTCCACCACGGTGCTCCTCTTAAACCCATGTGAACCCTTACTAATGACTTATACATTTCTACATAGTGGCATATTAAAGAAATAATCTTAGGAATAATTTCTACATGTATAAGAAAAGCTTAAGTACAGGTTATATGATTCTTTTACTATTTCTCTGTTTGAGTCCCTTATTACTTGGGTAGTAAACATTGTACCCTAATGTGAAAAGAAGTTCCTGAGGCTTAAAATAGTTGTTCTTTAAAATAGCTTAATGGGTCCTTTGAAACCAATAATCAGATTAAGTTGCAGTGTGTTTGAAAGAGTTAGCTAGCTGTGAAGCCCAATAAAGAAGTTTGTACTATAAAATTAATATAAGAATAAATTTTCATCTCTACAGAGGGTCCTTCAGCTCCTTTGTTCTCAATCACCAAGTTAAAAACTGTAAGTAAAAGGTCTCAACCACGTTTATTTTACTGGTTTTTTCCTCTACATACTTTTCATTCATTTTTGTAGTAATCTGCCACTTTTTCTTGGATCAGTAACAAATTCATTTGCTATGTCAGCAACACAATATTACATATTTATTTATTCACCTTGGTCTTTAATTATCTTCCCTGAAAAATGTATAACTTTAACAAATTAGCATGGGGTTCATCTAAAGTTATTAGGCCAAAGTGATAAACTACCATAAACATTTGCTTTGGAAGAATCTATATGAAATAGTAATTCTAAGTGGTTTATGACTTTTTTATTCCTTCTAATAGCAAATGTCAGATATTCAAAAGAGGGAAGGTAACCCACTATCTTAATGTTCTACAACACTATTCCTAAAGATTCAAACTTCATAAGTCAAGGTCAAAGGTGAAATAGGTTCAAGTTCTTCATATTCAATTCAAGAAAACATAGTCAAGACAACAAAAAATAATGCCTCTTTGTTATCATACTCAATATAAAACACATGAAGAATTTTAGGTCCTTTAGGAACCTCTTCAGAGGTACTGGTAAATCATGCATTTTATATCATAATTCACAAAGAGTAAAAGTATTAAAATGAATTTGAGTCTCTTGGATCTTTTACTGTCTTACTCGGATTTAAAAAAAAAAAAAAAACCCTTCAAACATTAGTCTTCTATCACTGAACAAGCCATACTTAAATGATTTCAGATATTTCTAGGAAAGGAGATTCAATAACTTACGCTAACAAGCAAACAATACTCACACACAAAAATGTCTTCTGCTCAGATTATGTCTCTCAGTTTATTTAATATTTTTATGCAAACTGAGAAATAGAAGCTACTGTACATTACTCATATTCAAGTGCACGGAAAATCTCATTAAAGTAATTAACTTGATGAAGAATAAGCTAATATCCAAAGTTATTTCCATATCATGACCCAGTGAAATGTTTAGTTGATGTAATTTTAATGAGTTCATTACAAGTACTCTTTTTTTACTAGTCCTTCTTTATTTAAAATATGTTGGATATATGTATATATATAAAATTTTTTTGATAATGAGTTACCCTCACTGTAATAGATGATTTATAATTTAGATTGAAATTTTGACAGTTCTTTTTCCTGACCACCAAAGAACAATGATAATATTGGTGACTACCCTATCTAAAAAATATTTAAATTTAAAAACCCACCAAAATTATCAAACTATCTTCCCTAATAAAATCCCATTCTATAGCTCTGGTAGTACCAGCCAAAGATGAAGAACAGAAAACAAAGAAGTTGAAATAAGAAAATTTAATAAGTGCTGTCTCCTTTTGGATCCATGTTACATTTTCTCTTCAGTTTATTCACTATAAAACAAGCTAGACATTAGCTTTGTTTTCACCTCAGACATAATGGCCAGGATAAAAGTTTACATATGCGATGAATTCTAATGTATTTCTTTGCCAAAGAAAAAAATAGACGTTTTATGAGGGTTCACTATATTAGAATTATACTTATATTTTCACCTAAATACATTTCCAGAGTACATTAATCAATGATCTACTTAAATTGAGTGTGTGTGAATGCCTGTGGAGGTGAGGGGAAAAAAACAAGAAAATGAGGAGTGAGGGGAGAGACGTAATATTTTGTAGTGTCTCTGCACTTAAAATTACTTAATGAACCTGTCTCCTAAAGGCCAACTCGCAAGAGCATGCTCCATCATCAGAGATATTGGTTCTCGATAGTTACCGTGCTATATATTACATCCCCATGACTTATTTTGTAACCAAAATTTTGTATCTTTTGAACCTCTTCACTCATTTTGCCCAAAATTCTACAAATTTTTTGTTGCTAGGATTATATAATTAGATTTGCAATAGTTAAATTCACACATGATGTGACTCCACTGTGTTTCTGCAATACATTAGAGGATTTGCTCCTTACTCTTTTCTACCCATTTGAATTGTATTCAATTAGTACTAAATTCCTGTAGCATCGGGTATTTGTGCAAAGTTGAACTGTGTAAATTAGAGAACGCAATAGGCATTATAATATTTGAAATATTACAAGTAATGAGAATCATCTAAATTTTTTTTTAATTATCAAAACTGAATGATTTCCAAGCCAGCTGACTCAGTAAATTATGTTATATCTATATTATTATTACATGGTAACAAAGACCAATGTTTTTGAGAAGTAGCCTTGAAGTCTTCAAGTATTCTACTATGCTAGATCAAGAAATTCACATAAAATAAAAACCATATTCTGCCTATATGTTAGAGTTGGTATAAAGATTAAATGAAAAAAATTCCTGTACAGCTCTTTGCACTATGAATGACAACTTAATTTTTAGTGTGTGTATCATATGCAAATGCTGTTGTTCCTTTAGTAAATTGCCCTAATTTCACTGAACTAGAAATGTTTTCCTTACCTAGCTATTCATGAGATTTTCTCTCAATTTTTAAATACACACATATAAGAATGTATTTAGAGTAAAGATTATATCTTAAAACATATATTCATATTCATTATATATACATATATATATATATATATATATATATAAAGTGTGTGTATGTCTTAAAGATATATACACATAAGAAATTGGGAAAACATATTATGGAAAAACAATTTCCAACTGGGTGAAACTAGAGGAGGTTCCTAAGAGACAATGACAGCATTCGTATCAGGAAATAAAAGTGGAGAAATCTGGCATCCCAAAGTGTGGCCTTGGTAAGAGCATTCTGGGAGAGGCAGCAGCTTGAACAAAGAGAAAGCATTCTGGGGGCTGGGGTACCAGTCAACCATGCAAAGTCAAGATTGCCTACCGGGAAAGTGACAGAATATAAGAATGCCATAGTGGGTTGTATCTAGATTGTGAGGGCCTTGTCTACCAGGCTAAGGAATCTAGATTTTTCTAGAGACAATGGAGAGTCACTGAAGGTTTAGGAGCAGGGTCCCAGCATGTGCAACTTACATTCCTGAGAAAGTCAATCCGTGACATATTGGGCAGTTCTTGTATTCGGTCCACAAATATTTCCTCTGTTTCCATTTTATGACCCACACTATGACAGGGTGAGTAATTTTTAAAAAAACAAACAAACAAACAAACAAAAAAAACACTTCATATGACGTTAGTAGGACTCCTTAACTGAGAAGATTCAGTTTACAAGGAAAATGAAGACATTTATAACAACTCAGAGAGCCTATGGTGTCACCATTCACAGAGAAAGGCAGAACTGTCAGGTGTGGGGCAGAGGTGACAGAGCCCATTTCAGATATACACCAGTGTGATGTGCCTGCAGATTATCCCCATGCAGATGACCAGCAGACACTTGCTGGTCATGACAGAGACATATCTGTGAATGATCTAAATTGAAGTGTCTAGTTTCCAAAACATAAAATATAAAAGAGGAAAATGTTTCAGTGATTAAAGGCAGAGCCAAAATTATATAAAAGTGATCTATATAAATCCCACATGATCTATAAAACTTAATGGTTCGGTATTACAGTTCAGGCTGATGCATACTTATATGCTTCTTAGAATTAATGACCAAAGTATGATTTCCCCTCTTTTGTCCCATCATCAAATGGGAGAGCTTCTTTTCAGGGAAATTACCCTGAGAAGGCAAGACAAACAGAAATGAGAGAGGAAAAAACCAAACTGATCTGCAAATTGGATAATCTCTGATGAGAAGGAGCTATTATCACAAATCCTTAGATTTAAGCTGTTTCTTTTTCAGGGAATCATATCTATAACAGAAAAACTTAAATAAAAATTCAACCCCTGATTGGCATGTGCTATATTTACCTTTGTTGTCAAAGGTAGCATTATTACAACAGCCAAGATTTGGAAACAACCTAAGTGTCCATCAATAGATGAATGGATAAAGAAAATGTGGTTTGGGCACACATGCACACACACCACACACACATTGAAATACTACTCAGCCATAAAAAATGAAATCTTGCCGTTTTAGACAACATAGATGAAACAAAGTAAGTTACACATAGACAAATACGCTATGATTTGACTTATATGGAAATCTAAGAAACAAAAAATAAACAAACAAAAGTCATAAACACAGAGAACAGATTGGTGCTTACCAGAGAGGTAGGGAGTTACAGCATGGGTGAAATGGATGAAAGGGGTCAATTGTGCAGTTAAGAATGGTAACTATAGGTTTACTGTGGTGATCAATTTGTACCATATACAAATATCAAATTATTATTGTACACCTTAAACTAATATACTGTTATATGTCTATTTTACCTTCAAAAAAGCATTATCTATAAAACCATTCCAACAAATTTAGAAAATAATTAGAAATGTGATTATGTCACTATGTGCTTAAGAAATTTTTTTAAAAGTGAAAGGTATATTTAATATATTATAGATTACATACTATGAGGAAAAATTATCTCAATAATTCTTCAAATATCTCAACCAAATATTTCTAACTGCCCATCATAACCTCTGTGCCATCTCTCACCTTTCCATTTTTGCCTTTCAATGTGGTAATAGCTGAAAACACAATAATAAATAGGAAACAACAAGGCTTTAAATACTTTCCCTGGTAGAAGAAAGACTTTCTCTTAACTGCACACAATCACAAATATTAAAATTGTATCAAAAACAAACTATCTGAGGGTTAGTTTTACAGTTGGAAGGATTTCCTGGTTAGGATAATAGACACATATTCTGCTCTTTCTACACACACAAAATAACAAAATTTGAGTCACCACTGGTCCATCAGGATCAGATGGCAGCAGCAGGGGTGTTGGTGGGGTACTAAATAATCTAAATCTTCCTGCCTAAGAATCCCTTGCAATCAATACTACACATTCACATAATGGCTAAACAGACTTGGGAGTACAATTTGTGTCTGTGAAACAAAATGAAGGGAGCAAACTGTTCAGAGTGAGATAGTGAGATACATATACAATACAATATGATAGAGAGGCAATATGAATATGATAACTCAGAAGAGGAAAAAATCATTGCTATTGGTCAAGAGAAAGGAAAGCTTCATGGAGGAGACAGAAATGGGATGAGGCTCAGGGAGAAGCTGGTAATTGGGACTGTATACACCATATTCAAGGTAAAAGGAAAGATCCAACTTGGCAAGAATTACATTTTAAAAAATCACAAGGCATCAGGTTGTAAAGGCCAGTAAGCCAGGTAAAAGTGCATGAGACTATTTACTAAGGAAATGGGGTGGGGTGGGCAGGGAGAGGAGTTTAAAATCCCAATAGCATATTAACATATTAACATCTGTGTCTGGGGAAGATTAATCTAATATCTTCCATTCCAGAACTGATTGGAAAAAGGATATATTAAGAGAGTGAAAAACAATTTGGAGGCTGCTGCTAGAGAGTAGCAGGAATGCAAAGGTAATTTGAAGAAATTCTCATGGTGATTCATTGCACTTAGGAGACAAATGAAGGAACCGAGTCAAGGCCAGCTTCAGAAACACAGGCCCAGGTAACCAGACAAATAATGCAGCCACTGAATGAGATGGGAAATTCATTTTTAATTTCGACCTGCTTGAAAAGAAGATACTTAAGAAAGATGCCATGGAATCTTGTTTTGCATGGCCAGGGGAACTGGTGGCTAACAGGGACTCAAAGAATAGCAGAGGAGTTATGTACAATCCTTCCCATTACCATTGTCAAGTTACATGGATGTATCTTGATTTCTATAGCAGTGTGAGTTGTATTATTTTCCTTTTTCCCCTTATTAATTCTCTAGTGATGAAAGTCTGCATGAGAACAAATATTCTATTTTGGCAGTTACCTCTGTTACACTGCACAAAGTCAGGCTGGTTTATTCATCAAATTACTCTATTACAGACACGGATGCAATGGAGGCCTCATCAATTTGGGTCCTCATTGTATTTTTCTTTTCAAAAGCTCTGTCCACACACTGTAGCCTCAAATACCAGTCTTCCTAGGGATGCACCAAAGTACAAAAAAGGGAAAATGTGTTTCAATACAGTCTAATCTCTGCTACAACAAAAGCAAAGAACATTACATTATCTTTGACTCCAAACTAAAGGGAAAAGATATCTGTTTCAAATCTTACATACAACAAGTTCCTGAATAAATGCCAAACACATAAAAAATATGTATATTTATATAGAATAAATCTTAAAATGTTTTGAGAAGAAACAAGAAGGGATCAATATTAAGGTTTTAGGGCTTTAAATGAAAGGGGGGTGGGAACAAACGAACACCTGATTGCCTTGTTTCTCTGAAGGATAAACTAAATTATGCCCTTTATCTTCCCTTAGGTCTGGACTCTGCATCTTTCCCTTCCCTTTCCCTCCTCCCTAGCATTCTCCTTTCAACTCAGATGCCTCTCTGAATCTCCTACTCCACTTTCCATGTTTGGGAAGGATAGGACTTCATTCTCTCCTAGCACAGTTTCTCCAGGTATGGTTGACAGCCCATCTGCCTTTGTACTCCCTTCAGTGTAAGCAAAATGCAGATGCCCAACCATGATACAAATCAAAATGAATTGGACTTCTCAGCCCTTCCTGTGCTTCATAAGACTGTACTTCTTTTATCTCTCGAAGTACTCTTTTCCTTTTCCTTTATCTAATGCAACCTCTATAAAAATCAGAGAGAAGCATAGGATATTTTGATATAAACCCTACCCATGTGGGTTACACCTACCCAAGGCCACATGCTCAAGTGTTTTATTTACTCAATCACAGAATCAACCAACTGCTCTACTCAACTATTTCTTTAATAGTTAAACTCAAGATCTCTTCAACTACAAGTGAGGCCACAGCTTTTTCAGAACAAGAAGTATTCCACCATAGGTCCAAGAAGCAGAATTCTTTCACTGTAAGAAACTGAAAGTAACTTACAGAAAAATTTGGACAACTGTGTCAAGCTAACAAATGACTAGGGATGATAGTTAATATTAATTTATGCTGTAAAGTAAAAATCAATAATATTTATTGAATATCAACTCTATACAAGACCCATTAAATACTCTGTAGGATACATATGGGTCAAGTATTCTATAATTAATTTAGGAAAATAATGCCAACATACAAATAATTAAATGAGTTTCATTTTAAAACAGCAGAAGGTATGACACAGGACTGTATAAAATATGCCTGCCAATTGGAGCAATTCAAGTTCAGAGAAGACATAAATCAATTCGTCCTGAGACATCAGCCAAGGTTTCACAGAGGAGATGGGATATGAACTAGGATTAATTGGGTCTTCATAGGCAGAACAAGAGAGAGACAGAGTTAGCAAGGTAGGGGAAGGAGATAATGGGACAAAAAGGCAGAGATGGAGAAGTAAAAACCATGTGCCAGAGTACCTGAGTAAAGCAGAGTGGCTGTAGTAGAAATGCTAATTAAAGGAAACACAAAAGAAAGGCTCAAAAATTAGAAAGGCGATAGACAGTAGACTGATTAGTGGTTGCCTATGATTGCAAAATGGTAGAGAATGACTGCTAACAGATATAGAAATTTTTCTGAAGTGATGAACACTTTAAAATTAGAATATGGTTGTACAACTTTGTCAATACACTAAAAACCATTGAATTTAACATTTTAAATGGTTAGTGTCATGGTATGTGAATTCTATCTCAATAAAGCTGTTTTTTTAAAAGGGGGAGGGAAGATAGCCTTGATAATCACTGAATTTTAAAGAGTCTTCATAATTCTCTTATGTAATTATTCTAAAATCTAATAAGTACTTCTGCATATACTAAGAATTATGTGACCATCATTGTCCCTTTATTTTTCTCCCTGGAAATCTTCACAGAGTATAACCTTCCTTCTCTTCCCCCATATTCTTATTTACTCCAAAGTATGGCAGACTTGCTTAGCATTTATCACAGTTTGGGGAAGAGTAAATGATATTGGTAACGTGATTTCTCATATGACACAATGTAAATAATTCTCAATAGACTGCTCTTTCAGCCCATGGGAGTTTTCCAACACGTTAAAAACACTCATCCTTAAACCCATTCATTTTATTGATATACAAATGGTTTAAAGTAGCTAGTGGTTGATGAAGGCTAGGATATATTTAATATATTCCACCAAGCCCTACCCCTTACTTTATAAAAAATGAAAATGACGCAATGAAAATAGCTTAATTATGCTGTTATTAGCACGTGCAAAACATTTCCTATAGACTGTCCCATTAACTCCTCACCACAATACCATGATGTATCAGGAAGTGTTCAAAAGGAAGAACCAGTAGAGTTGGGTGCAAGAACAGATATTAACTGAAGTTAGAACACAGGAGAGAAGGTAGTTTTAAATCTGAATCGTTTCTTAAAAGTTTTCAGATGCTTTTAAGTCTGAATATGCCTTTGGATCCATAAGCCTATGCTCATGATCATTTACTGCATTAAACCCGCAGTTTTATCTTGGAAAACTGTAAACATCTTTTACAACCATCTGAATTTTGAAAGTTTTCTGAATGCTCTAGAAATAATGAATTATAAGCTAGTATTATGCTGTCTATTCACTAGATAAAATTGTGATGTGATTTAGGAACACAAATCTAAATACAAATTGAGCATTTTTATAGAAAGAACTGATAGAGATTTTGAGATAGGCTAAAATGATTAAAATTTAATATATACCCAGAAGAAAAGGGAATTATGTACTAAAATATTAAAATGAGTTAGGTGTGCCTAATTTCTTTTTTGCTATACTACATTTATTTTCTAAAGTTAATGCTGATCAATAAGCTCTTTTTATGAGAAATGAATTTTTCCTAGTGTATATACAACTGCTATCTATCCTCACCCACAGAAGGTGTTGAGGTTTCTACATTGTGCCAGACAAATAAAAACTCTGTGGGTCTACAAATTCATTTGGCAATAATTTGTTTATGCAATGATAAAGCAGTGAAGCTATTCATGTTTAAGTGTAAAACAGTGGAGGAAATAAATTTATTTTTACTGGAAATGAGAGAGTGTTCCACTGTTTTGTACAATCCATTAACTACTATACCTAAACAAAGTCTTTATAATGTCATGTTTCTCATTTCATGAATTTTTATAGCTAATGTGTTTCCAGTCAAGGATATTTTGGTGATTAGAAGAGAGTTCAATAATATGTGGCAATGCAGTAAGTATAGAAGTTAACAAATTTCTCAGTGACTAGAAAACAACTATTGATCACCAATTTTTGGAAAGCTTTAAATTAATTTTTACTACAAAAAAATCTGAAAAAAAATTTAAGAGGAGTTAGATAAAAGGCCTTTAATAAGATATTGACATTTCTTACCTTGTATGCTAATTTGTGGATTTAATAGCCCCTATTTTAATTAGACTAATGTCTTTTGTGTAAACATGGCTTGCAGATAAAGTTTACCCGACAAATCATCTGAATTTCTGAACTAATGTATCTCCTAAGAGGAAGTGTTAATATACTTTTAGCTTCGGAACCTCAGTTACTAGCCCAACTTAAGTAGCTATGGATTTGGAAAATCCATGTAGTTTTTTACTTGCTTCTTATTTACTTGCCACTTAAAATCAGTTGAAGAAATTAGGAATTAGTTAAATTTTTCAATTAGGATTGCTACCAATTAGATTAATGAAATTCAGGGTTAGAATATAAAAAGAGAATAGAAACTTCATTTCTCTGATTACGCCGAAGGATGTGAGGACAGAGAGCACAAAGAAAAAGGGAGAGAGGAAGAAATTGATTATGAAAATGAGAGTAATGTAATTAAAATCTATTAATAATAAAAATCCAGTTGGAGTCTCTTAACCAATCGATAATTTTCTATGACAATCACTAAGTAGTAATTACAACAGATATGAGCTTATCTTTTATTTTCTGGATGCAACTTATCTAAGAATTTACCAAAAATACAATGAAATAGTCAAATGTTAAGCAGAAAGAAAAAAAAAAAAGGATAGTCTATAAATTGAGTAATTACACCCTAAATAAAATCCAAAATTAAGCTACTTCCTAACAGAAACTAGATGTACAAGTATCACTTTTTCCTTCTTTTAACTATCTTCAATATTTTCAATGCTTTATCTATAAACCTAGTCAGTCATCTCTACTCCCTGGGGTACTTTCCACGTGTCTCTGGGACATTACCACCCCCTGGTGGCCTGAAGGAAAACTGTTGATCCCTCTTGCTTCCTTAACATATTTCTCCCCTAACTCTAATAATTCACATTTTATTTTCACTGTTTCCATATATTCCTATTTGACTCAAGTGATTGCACCTCAAGAAATCAATTTTCAGATTCATTCACATACTCAAGAATCCATTTTCTTCAATTTCTATATCTCTTCCAACTTTTAGTAAATTTCTTTGTGAAAATAATTTTCTATCTTTTTCTATTTCATTCTTTGGTCTCTAAAATAATTTAAAAATGGATTAATGAGTTTAGGTTAAGGTTCATGTAAATTATCATTAATATATGTATTATTTCTGAAAATAGGACTTGAGAAAATCCTACCACAGAGGCATAAATGGGCTATAACTATATCAAGAAATGATAATTCACAAATATAAAGAAATATCAGAACCAGTACTATCTACATTAAATATAATTTTTAAAATGTTAGAGCCAGGAAATCAACATTAAATGTAATTGAAAATATATCAGAGCTATTACCGTCTACATTAAATAATTGAAAAGTGTTTAAAACATCATTTGAAATCTCTACAACTATTTCCCCCATCCATTAAAACTTCTAACTATATATGCCTATATACCAGTGGTCTCCAACTTTTTTGGCACCAGGAACCAGTGCTCCTATGAGAATCTAATGCCTGATGATCTGAGGAACCAAGGCTGTGATGCTAGCACTGGGGAGCGGCTGCAAAAACATGAAGCTTTGCTCACTGGCCCACCACTCACCTCCTGCTGTGCAACCCAATTCCTAACAAGCCAAGGATTGGTACCAGTCTATCACCTGGGGATTGGGAACCTCTGCATATATTATAAGTGTTATACATTCAAAACTAGTCCTAGTTTAATTTTCCTACTTTTTGTTTTTGGCAACAATACATTCTACTTTTTTTGTGTTATTAATATGGAATATTTTATGGACTATATTGATGATATAATTTTTTGTTTGTTTTTTTGTTTTTTGGCTAGACTTTGACTAAACAATCTTTGTGACACTTTTTAATAGAGAAAGCTTTTCATGTTTCATGCAACTGAGAATCACATGGATGTGGAGAACAAAATGTCACCTGCCTACAGCACAGAGCAAAGCTACAATGGCTATGTTTACTGAGAATACACCCTCACGGCCTAAAAGAAAGTCCATGAAAGTGCAATTAATATAATTAGTATTCAATTTGAACATGACCCTCTACCACTGTGATGGAAGGCAGTCTCGTGGGAGAAAAGGGCAATGGTTTGGAACCAAACTTAGGCCTCAATTCTCAACCTACCTGGTAAGTAGCTACTTAACCTTGACCAAATTGCTAGATTTTTCTGAGCAATAATTTCCTCATCTACAATATGTGGCTAGTGAGACTTATATTCTAGGGCTATACTACTCTATGCATGTATATATGCATAAGACATTCACACACACACACACACACACACACACACACACACACACACACACATACATTTCCCTCCAACTACCTAGTTGTTGACCTTATTACTACATTTTTCTGCATGATAGCTTTACTCTCTCAGGCTTGCTGTCACATGGAGCTCTAACAACAGTGACAGGGAGATCTGGTCATGTATCTTCAAAGCTTCATGACTTGAGCAAAAACAGGACTTTTCCCAACTAGAAAAATCAGAAAAAAACTCTGATTGTTGGCTCACACTGAGTTAAACACTCATGGCTAAATTACCCTGGGGAATGTAGGACTACAGAGAACCAGCTTAACTAAGACTTAGGAGCCTAAGGTTTCAGCCGACAGAGTCTGGACAGGCATCCTGAGCAGACACGGATGCTGGCTGATACAAAAACCATGTTGGCATCTTAGATTCCTCATTTTCTAGAATATACTCTTACATGTTTTTTAAGTCATTTGTCATTATTCACTTCTCAAATATATCTATCAACCTGGATGACTGCAGTAGTTTGCTAGCTGGGTACCAATTTTCAGATTCATCTTCCCATCACTCTCCCTTCAGATTATTTCCAGGCTCAACAACCAACAATGATATGGCCTGTCATAAAAGATCAAACCTCTGCCATTTAGCCTTAAAGCCATTTCAGTGTCTGGCCCTCCCTTACTCAGCCATCCTTATCTGCTATTGTTCCTTAAAATTATCCATTCAATTATCCATTCATCTTCAATACTTAATATTCCCTGACATGTCACAATCATTCTCACCTAGGCCTCTGATTATGCTATGCTAATCTTATTAGTTAAACTGGTCTACTTTTGCATTTCCGAATCCAGGCATCTCTTACAAACTAATGTTCCAATTTTGTTGTTTTTAAATGCAACTCATAATGACCCTGCCCTTCCTTGAATTCTTACAACATCCAGGATAAATCGATTATGTAATAACTTATCATTTACTGTTTATTTACAATCTCTCCATTTAGGTTATAAGTGCTTTGAGAGCACAGACACACTTTAGAAATATCTTCCTTAAAAATACCTTGCTTAGAGACATCATCCTAACAGCGCTGGGCATAATGGGCACTCAGCAACAAATACGAGATATTCGTTTCCTTTGCAAACAGAGAATTTCGAAAGTCTAAATAGTTAACCTTGAAATAAAAACAAACAGAATTGTTCTGTGATTAAACTCATCTGTCTCATTTCTCTGTAGCTGTCATGAAAATGCTATATTTCTAATTCAGCATTTAAGTCCAGTTCTGCTACTGGATAAAGGTCATGTTCGAGTGGTCACGTGACATAGGAGGAGTCAGAAACTGGAAATTTGCACATGTTTACAATTGTTTCACAGCATATAAC
The DNA here is from genome assembly GCF_014176215.1 of Rousettus aegyptiacus. Classification (NCBI taxonomy): domain Eukaryota; kingdom Metazoa; phylum Chordata; class Mammalia; order Chiroptera; family Pteropodidae; genus Rousettus; species Rousettus aegyptiacus. Next base: position 74,294,810 of record NW_023416295.1, read on the forward strand.
TCTCCCACAGGGGAAACCTGGTGCTCTCTTCACAAATAGGTCAGCAGTCTGCCATTGGAGACACCAGCAACATTTTCCGAAAGACATCTGAAAACCTTAACTTCTGAATCCTAAGTAGCTAATTCATCCTTACATCAAGCTGATAAGAAAAACACCATTTCTTCACGTCTTTACTGAACTGATGTCAGTCGTTGCTATTTTCAGGAGTGTTAAAAACTTTCCAACTTAACGGCTTCTTAAAGTGCCATTTTTTTTTCCCGTTTTAACTAATAAATTCACAGACCTTGTAATCTACTAAAAATTAGATGCAAAAAAACTGACATTGTGAAGCAAACAGATCAAACCAATGGCTCTGTAGAAAAACAAGATGTACATACTTTAGTAGTATTGATCTATTTATGTAGAAAGTCTCAGAAATGAGAATTCATAGCAGGAAGGGATAAGGAGAGCAAACAAGTGCTGATTTAGTGATAAGTGTTTCAAAATTAAATTGAATAAACTAAAGCAACCATCTGTTTTATAAACTTAAATGATTAATTTTTAGTAAATCTTCTGATGGGACACTATTTTTGACAGAGCATTAATTTATAAGAAACAGAACAAACGGTCAATCCTGCATATTTCATAAAGGATAACTACATTTCCCAGTTTTCCATCTGGGTCCTCTTCATTTCAGTAGTTTAATTAAAACTCAATGGTATTATCAATCTGTTACATTTTTCATGGTGATGGTTATTACATTTACAGTACAGCAGGAGTACAAATTAAAGTGAGAGGATGATAAATCTCATCTCCAAATTTCATTTCAGTTTCTCTAGTAACTAATACTCTGGTAATATTTTTTAGCTCACTCATGTTTATAGAACAATTTCTATGTTTTTTTATGATTAAAATAAAGGAAAAAAAGAAAAGATGATTTTAAATAGCTTTTTTATTTTTGTATGCATTATATTTTATGACTTCTTTCAACCCACTCTGTAGATATATTTGAGTTTGGCTCCTTGAAATCTATAATAAGGCATATAATTCAATTATGAATTCTAGGGATTTAAATTTATATGTAAAATATGGTTAATTTCTGCATAAATCATTAAAAAAAGAAATGATTACCTTTTCATATTAAGAATGTCTCTTCAAACCTAGGCCATTAAATATACATTCTTCAGAGTAAAGTCACACAATCTTGTTAACATATCATTATAAATTGGTTTATGATAATGTCAAACACAGAAGGTAGTGGGTTATACTTAAAAAATAAATAAAAGCTACAAAAATGCTTTCGAAATGTTAAAAACCATAAAACTACAAGCAAAGTAGTTAAAAAATCAGATTGAGACTAACTTTCAGAATAAAAAATAATGTATGAAATACCTCTTTTCCTCTCCCATCTTCCTCCTTCCTGACTTTAAGACCTGAAGAGGATGCTCATGATACGAATGGATAGAATCCAGTGTATCTTGACAGACCATCAAAAGAGTTTTAACTACCCCTTAAGCAGAAACAATTGTTTCAAAATAACTAGTGTCAAATACTGATCTGGAAAATCTCCATTCTTGTCAACATTGTATGCTTCTAGGCAATGATTGTTCCTCTCAAGGTTGGCCCTCAGTCAATCCTAATTGTCTAGTCTTCTTTTTTGGACCAAGGTGGACTTCATTCCCTAGAGGCAAAATTTACTTGGTTTAAGTCAACCTTTCTCAGAAGGAAACACTCATTCCCCAGAAATGTTAATGAAATGCCCTGCAGTTTGACACTTAAACCCTTTGCTACTTACACAGGTGACTTTATCTGTTCAACACTTTGAACAAGGGCTCCAGCTCTGAAGCTAATTATTTAATAAGGATCTCCCAATATTATCTAAATGTCAAAAGATGTACATTCCAGTGAAGTGGCATTTGAAGAAATTCTTCTTGTTAGTATTCCAGAAGTCAATTGGACTGAAATTCAAACCACCCATAACAATGAAAACACGGCTCCCCTGGACATTAACATACCTGTGTGCCCAAATGGGGTACTCCTATTCTAACCAAGTGTGAATGTATGTGATGTGAGTAATCAGGAAAAAGCTCACAGCAAGTAATATTTTAGCTGTTCTAAAAACAAGTTAATTATGTAGAGATAAGAAAGTCAGGAAAAAAAGTCAAAAAGAAAGTCACAAATTGGGGAGAGGGAAAAGAGGAGAAGTAGAGGAAAGAGGGGAGGGAGGTGAGGGAGGGGGCAAAACACTATAAAAGAAGAGAAATGCACGTTCATGGAAGGATAAGTAGTTTCCATACTGCTCAAAACTGTATGCAATGGAAGACAGAATATGAAGCTGAGGCAGAAGACAAGTCATAAGGAATCTTTTTGGTATATAAACAAATTAAGATTTTATCCTAAAATCCTAAAACTGGTAAAGAATTACTAAAGGATTTTAAGCAGGAACATGCTGGAAGCAGGTTTGCATTTTATAAAGTAACTTTGAACTAATTCAAAAGTTGGAGACAAGGAGACCACTTAAGAACAAACAGAGTAACAACGCATTTGAAAAAAAAAGCAAGGAGAAATAATAGGAACATATAAGATGTAGATAAGGGGAAGGGACTTAGAGAGTAGTGGGCAAGGATTAAGAATTATCTGTTAATACAGCCAATTTGGCTAGGAAGACCTCGCAGAAATTCACAGAAGTGGCAGGTGGAATGGACAGAAGAGGTTCTCAGACATACTGATAAGCATTAGTTTGGACCAGTTGAGTTTGGGTTACTATGTAGCATCCAGGAAGATCTGCAGCCATAAGCATACGTGGATTTCACAAGAAATATGGATATGGATATATATGTGTATCTGTCATGTAATTCTGTATCCTACATGAATAATTAAAATGTAGATGTGCTCATGAATGAGAGAATTCAAGTAGAGTGAGTACAATGAGAAGACAGCTGAAGGCAGATGTCTGAGAAATAAAGACACTAAAAAGCAAGTGAAAGAGACAAGCTTACCAAGAAGAAAAATGGGAGTGATGAGAGATGTAGGAAGAAAATGAGAAAAAGGTCTTCAAAAGAAGAAACAATTTCCAGTAAAAAAAATACTCCAACAGTGTCAAATGCATCAGAGATATCAAGGAAGGTCAAGACCAACATGTGTGTTTGATAATCTTTTTCATTCTAATTTACAAGGGAGGTATTATCATTGTTGTTGTTGTTATATTTATTTTCAATGAAGAGAGTAGCTCTAAAAGTATATGTAAGTTGTCCAATATCACAAGACAAGTAAGACTGGAGCAGAATTTTGAATTCACACTATCATAGCACTAAATCTCAAACTTGCTCTTTCTAGTACAGCTTTTCAAAATTTAATTGTAGAAATACTAGTGGTAAATAGAGATAAATGACATTTGAAGAGAAAAGCATTTTTTAAGAGAAAAAGAGAAAGAGGCGGGGAAACAGAGACAGAGGCAATATAAGAAGAGAGTTGGACCACTTACAGGAGCAAGTTAATATAGAGAGATTATCAGGATGGAGATTCTACAGGAAAGATGTGCCCAAAGTACTAAGAGAGATCCTCCTGCCTATCAGATATGTACACAAGCAAATACAGCAGCAAGGAGCCTGTAAAGTAGAGAGATGTTTTGCCTAATTTTGTTGTTATTGTTGTTTTGTTTGTTTTCTCGGTGAAGTTGATCAAAAAATATTTGCAGAGAGGAAGGAGAGTGAGAGTATTAGAATAACTTATGACATTCTGCCTGACATTCCTAAATTATTTTACACTTCTACACTTTTAAAGAAGTATTGTCATATCCCTTTCTTTCTCCCACAATAGCAAAAAAATACATAGTGTGTTTAGTAGGAGGGAAAATCAAGAAAATTGTGTCCCTGATTTTTTTTTAATAATAAGTAGTACGGAGATTGAAACAGGAATCAAAAACTCCCCGAAAAGAAAAGAACAGGACAAGGTAGCTTCCCTGGAGAATTCAAGTAAAAATTTAGAAAAGAATTAGCACCAGTTCTCCTCAAATTCATTTGAAAAATTGAAGAGAACATTTTCAAAATCATTCTATGAGGCCAGTATTACTCTGATGCCAAAACCAAAGACATGACAAGAAAACAATAGATCGATATAACTGATGAATATTGATGCAAAACTCTCAACAAAATACTAGGGAATCTAATAACAGCACACTAAAAAAATTATACATCATTATCAAGTGGGATTTATATGTGGAATGCAAGGCTGGATCAACATGAAAAAATCAATCAATATAATATACCATATTAGCAAAATAAAGCACAAACTACATAATCATCTCAAATGATGTAGAAAAATTTCTACACCCTTTCATGATAAAAACGCTCAACAAAGAGGTGGCTCCATAGTGTAGTGGTTAGCACATCTGCTTTACATGCAGAATGTCCTGGGTTTGCACCCCAGGTGGAGCTATGGACCATACCCCAGGTGTGCCAGGCCAAGTGTGCTGGAGACACCAGGCCCCGGGTGCATGCCATGAGCATGTGGGAGGAGACACTCTGCCTTCGGAGATCCAGCTCTTAAGGGAAAATGGCAATATCTATAGGTCAGGGGTGGAAGTGGTAGGGGTAAGAGAGATTAAAGAAGGGGAAAAGAAACACTCCACAAATGAGGAATAGAAGGAAACTACCTCAACATAATAAAATTCCTATATAAAAATCCTACAGCTAACAACACACTCAATGCCTAGACACTCAAAGCTTTACCTCTATGATCTAGAACAAGACAAGGGCACCCATTCTCACCACCATCATTCAACATAGTACTGAAGTCCTAGTCAGAGCAATTAGATAAGAAAAAATACATGAATGACACAAAAAGTGGAAAAGAAGTTAGATAATCTCTATTCACAGATGACACAATCTTATATGTCAAAAATTCAAAAGGTTCTGCAGGAAAAAAAAAAACTGTTACAACTAATAAACTAATAAACAATTATGGGACACAAAATCAACACAAAATTCATGTGTGTTTCTATACACTATAATAACCAATCCAGAAAGGAAATTAAGAAAATAATACTATTTACAAAAGGATACCAAAAAGGATAAAATACTCATAATACACTTAAACGAAGAAGTGAAAGACTTGCATCGTGAAAACTATAACCATTGCTCAAAGAAATTGAAGATGGTACCAATAAATGGAAAGATACTCCATCCATGTTCATGGATTGGAAGACTTAATATTGTTAAATGTTCATACTACCAAAAGCAATCTACAGATTCAATGCACTTCCTATCAAAATCTTACTGACATTTTTTGCAGAAATGTAAAGACCTTTATAATATCTATGTGGAATTACGAGAAACCACAAATAGACAAAACAATCTTGAAAAAGAAGAACAAAGTTGGAGGCATCACACTTTCTGATTTAAAACACACTACAAAGTAACAGTAATTAAGACAGTCTGAGACTGCTGTAAAGTCAGATATACAGACCACTGGAACAGAATAGAGACCTCAGAAATAAACTTGTGTATATACAGCCAGATGGCTTTCCACAAGTATGACAAGATTACACAATGGGAAAAGGACAGTTTCTTCAACAGTGTTGGGGAAATTGAATATTCATGTGCAAAAAATAAAGTAGACCCTTACCTTACATTATATACAAAAATTAACTGAAAATGGATTACAGACCTAAATGTAAGCACTAAAATGATAAAACTCCTTGAAGAAAACATAGGGGGAAAATCATGACATTATATTTTTAAATGATTTCTTGGATATTACATCAAAACACAGTCAATAAAAGCAAAAATAGACAAATGGGATGGCATCAAACTTAAAAACGTCTTTGCCTCAAAGGAAACAATTAGAGTTTAAAGGCAACCGACCTATAGAATGGAAGAAGATATCTGCAAATCATATACCTATAAGCGGTTAACATCCAGAATATAGAAGGAACTTAACAAATAACTTGATTTTAAAAATGGACAAAGGACTTGAATAAACAATTCTCCAAAAAAAGATGGTCAACAGAAAATGAAAAGATGCTCAACATCACTAATCATAAGAGAAATTCAAATAAAAACTACAATGAGATATAAGCTCTTACTCATTAGGATGGCACTATTAAAAAACAAACAAACAAACAAACAAACAGAAAAAATAACACGTGTTGACAAGAATGTGGAGAAATTAGAACACTTGTGCATTGTTGGTACAAATGTAAAATTGAGCAGTCATTATGGAAAAAAAACGTATGAGTGTTCCTCAAAAAGCTAAAAAGAGAATTACCATATGATCCAGTAATCCCACTCCTAAGTATATATCCAAAACAATTCAAAGCAGGATCTTGAAGAGATATCTGCAAATCTATGTTCATTAAAGCATTAATTATAATAGTGAAGAACTGGAAGCAACCCAATGTCACTCAACAAATGAATGAATATGGAAATTTTTAATATACATGCAAGGGAATATTATGGAGCCTTATAAATAAAGGAAATCCTATTAAATGCTACGAAATGGATGAAACTCGTGGATAGTTTACTAAGTGAAATAAGCTAGTCACAAAAGGATAATTAGTATATAATTCCACTCATATGAAATACCTATAGTAGCCAAAATCAAAGAAACAGAATGCAGAAAGGTGGCTGGTTACCAGAAGCTTAGGGAAGGAGGTTGGGGAATTAATGTTTAGCAGGGATAGCATTTCAGTGTTGCAAGATGAAAAAGTTCTGGAGATCTGTTGCACAACAATGTGAATATACTTAACACCACTGAACTGTACACTTAAAACTGGTTAGGATGGTAAAGTTTATGATATACTTTTTTTATCATGATAAAAAATATTAGAAAAAAATGAAAAACAAAATAATTATGGATTCACATGCACATAAACTACAGGTACGTACACAGAGGAATAGCAGTCGGAGTAAAAGAATATGATGTGTGAATCAGAGGCTTAAAAGTTTGGCTTTGATGTTTTATCAGAAAGATAGCCTGTAGCTAGCTTGATGAAAAAAGAGACTAGTCATGGAAAAGAGCGTACTACAGAGTTTATTTTAGATAAGTATATAATTCTGTCAAGGTCATCTACTTTAAAAGTTAAATGTAGCAAATAAGGGTTCATCAATCAAGTATAACAAACAGAATGTATGTCTCACATCTATATTTCCAGCTAGCTAGAGAAGCTGAAAATGGAAACATAGAAATAAGGAAGCTTATTACGTTTTTTAGGTATAATTTCTGGTTAATGGACTGAAAAGGTTATCAACTAAAAATTATATCACAGCCAACTAAGTGGATGCTCCCCTCCAAAATAATGTAGCTTTATTAGACACATGCCCCTTCTTCTTTCCACCACCTTTGGAAAGCTGAACATGGCAAGATTTCCAGCCTGGAGAAATCGATTAAGAGGAGGAGAGAGTAGAATCAGGTAGGGAAAGAAGGGTAGACATTATTATGTATAAATATTATATGACATGTTATATTATGTGGCATTAGTTCATTCCAGAGAACAGCTGCAGTTGCCATCCATACCGAGGTCCTACAGTGGACCAGGCAGACAAGTGGGAATTAAGGTAAAAGTGATGCTAGACAGAGTCACCTTGGACTTGGTTGCTCTCATCCACCAGAGGTGGGAGCAGGTACCTGAGAATCAAGAAGCCATATGAAAGAGAAATAAAAATATATTGCGGAGAACATCGGTGCTTTTTATTCCTTTGCTAATGTATAGAAAAGTATACCTGAGATTAGATACTAAAAGCTAAGGAGATGTGAATACCAAAATGCACAAAAGCAAGCCCAGGCTCCAATTTCTTCAAACTATTTTTATAGCTTGGGAAGTTTCTACAGAAAATAGCCATCTCCATGAGAAATGATAACCAATCAGAAAGATAAGGGACATCTGAGTTATCACCACCTACAGGAACACAGTGCAATTTGGACCAATTGCCCTACTGACTATAAAACTAGAGTGCTCCGTTTTATAAATGATAGTGTGCAAAAACAGAGGCTTCAGGAATTCCATTATTGAATAATTTTTCTAGTAACATGTTAATTAATTCTATAATTAAGAAAATGTTAGGAATCTTAAAAACTTAGAAAATCAAGGAAATGTTGAAATAAATTACCATTCAGTCCTTAAGACAGTAGTGCCAACAGTAACACCTGGAACAAATTCTACATTCTTTCTAATAGAACAGTGCTTTCCACGTTCCTTAGCTAGTACATCTTACCTGGCCTATGGGCTGACCTTGTAAGAGAAATGAAATTCAGTATATACTATACATAGAAGTAGCCTTGCACATAAGCAGAGTAAGCTACTTATCTACATGATGTTGTTTCTGGGTTTCCAGAATAAAAAGTCCCCTAAACTTCAATTTGGACAAGCCTACCTGTCACAATTATGGATTTAGCTCTTTGAGTTAAGATAAGCTATGACACATTTAGAATTAACCTACTGAAAGGTAAGCATTCCTATGAGAAGCAACTGATAAGCCGTTATGAACATAATTTGACCCAGATCATCAGAATGAATTAAACCAGGCTTCTAGAAAACAGACTGTTGCAAAGTTAAAAGTATAGACAGGAAAGGGAGGGGGAACATTGTGAGGGGAAACTGCCTCCTCCTGTATGGCCAGAGGCTGGTCCTAATTACCAGGAAATAATCAAGAATATAATTTGGCAGAAGAAAAAAAATGTACTCCGTGTGTTGCTGTTTTGAGCAATTATTTCTTTCATGGTTGTTTTATGTGCCATCTTTAGTGAAGGGCTTCGAGAGAATAAAAAGGACTCAAGCTATTGAATTGCCAATTATTTACTACTGCTGTCCTAAATTGCATGCATTTTTAAGAAATTTAACATTTGGGAAATTGTTTCGCTTTAGGGCTTGAGGAGTACTACTTTAAAGGACTAGAACCAAAAGCTACTTTTTAAAGAAGTACTAAACTGAGTGCATAACAAGAAAGACCTGAGGTATAAACACCTCCATAAGGAGAAAGCCAAGCCAGAGCCAGCACTCCCACTCATAGTTTCCATGCTCCAGGGCCAGCCAGTGTTAACAGCATGTTGTCTGCTTTATTCACTCAGGTCAGAAGACCAGCACGGTATATACTAAGAAAGGGAAGATAACAATTTGAAGAAACTAGCGTCACTTGTAACTTCATTGGCTGAGTCCAGATATTGTTTTTAAATGGGGTAGCCAATTTAAAAAGGCACTTCTGAAAAAATCACTAGAGGGCAGGTGTCCGTCCCAGTGTGGTCCCTGCAGCTGGAATTCAGAAACCCCATCACAGAATTGAAACCAAGTTCTGGACGCTCGGTTGTTATCCTTCCCACCCAGGAGTTCTAACCCCTTTAGCAGTGGGTCTGTAAATATTGGACCTGTAACTTCAGGGATGCTGCTACTTGCCACCAGCTCTCCCAAAGTCTCCACTACATGCATTCAAGAGAAAAAGGACAGGCTCAAAGAACAGCTCCTATCCGGACAAGGATAAGAATAGCTAGGACATTGCAACTATATTTAGCAAGGTGATTCAACGAGAGGAAAAGGGAGACAGATTTAATTCTCCTTTACTTTCCTATTTCCAACTTACTGAAACTAGACTGGGGAAATGAACATGAAAGAGACCTAGATTTTAATTCTTTACTAGAATAGGATTATGTCAGTGAGAGATGATGAATCACAAAGGTTCCTCCAGAAGTCAGGGGATTTGGGTTCTGGATCAAATCGTGTGACCTTCAATGAGCCAATTTTGTTTCTAGACTCAGAGTTCTTCACATATAAACGAAACAGATTGTACAAAAACAATCTCTAGTCAATTCCACCTTTCAAAAAATTCCATGTTATTTATAAACAAACTAAATTCACAAATGAAAACAATAAAACTTGAACTTTTCAGACTCAGTTGAAATTAATGGAATTTATAGATTCGAATTTCATCAGACTGTAGTAACACTGTTTTAGAAGTGCATTAGTGTTCTAGAAATTTCTTTCATCTAACCCTAAGCCATTATATTTCAGTTAAAAGTATGTTAAGCTTTGAGATATTGAACCTGAGACTTTATGCCAAAGTAAAGAGATCACTCAAGGCGCATTTGAATTTTTATGACTGCAATGATGTCAGTTCACAAGATGGACTATTTCCCTTGGAAAATAGAGTCCTCCAGGGTGACAGAACAGACAGTGGACCAACTTTTACTTATGGCTCAGGTTACATAGATGCTGCACCTTAAATAAGTTATACAAGATGATCCTACTAGGACCTCATCTGTGGGAACAGACTGAACTGAAACCATATATGTCCCAATCTGTGTACTAATCACTGTTCAATAGCAGAGATGTGGTGGAGAGTTCATTAGGCTAGCCAGTGTCTGGAGGCTCACACTACTTAAGCACTGAGCAGATGCTCAAGTCTGGTTAAAATGCCTAGTTCCACCCCACCCCCAGCTGAGGGTTCAATAAATGTAAGCTGACTCACTGACTCAATTAGACAAGAGCTGGCTTTGGGAGTCCATAGACAAAACCATGCAGTGATAAGTCTCATCCATTCTCACTGAAAGAACCCATTAAAGTGTGCTATTTTAATAAGCTAAATAATATCTACAAACAGTGGCAGTGCAAATATACTTTCATTTACTAACAGGAACAAACAGAAAAAGTGAGGGATGATAATACCATGATTTCAAACTGAAGACTTTATATAAATTCAAACTTTGTGTTCCCATGTTTGAGACCAGATACTTTCATCAGTTGTAAAAAATCATATCACAGTCAAAAATATTCCCCATGAAAGTTAATAGATTATTTGTACAAATTGCCTCCTGTATGAGGCCGATAAAACCAATATCAATTTGAATGTTATTTTTCTAGATATTTCTACAAACTTTATTTTTAGGGACTCATAATAATGCTACCTGTAACATATGCTGGATAATTCTGATTATATATTCTATAGATGGGGGCCCTGAGATCTATCCAAAGAAGCGCATGTCATTACTGAAGAATCAAACTATTGATTCGTGACAAGCAGTATCAGGATTCAGGTCCTTTTCCATTGTAAAATATTAAGTCCTATCTGCTTCCTTCATCCCTACCTACGAGTGTAGCAAAGCCAGACGCAGTGGCAAAGCAGTCTTTACATGGCTGAACTATCTGGATCAAAAAGGAGGCAAGGCAAGGCGAGAGACTCCAGAAAAACCACAACAACTGGAAGCTTTGCTTCATGCTCAGCAAGAAGCAATGAGGACAAAGCATTTTCTAGATCACATGCTCGAACTATAATAGAAGGCACCAAGAGAGGTGGAAAGTGGGCAGGAGTCTCAGAGATCCGAGGTCAAAACTGAGCTTTGTTGCTCATCAGCCATGTGACTTGAGTACATTTCTGAACTTCCTTATGCCTGGCTTTTCTCACCCATTATACAGGTAAGATTATGTGCCTTCTTTGTATTGTTGTTATAAGGAAATGAACAAACACATGTTGAATAGTCTACCTGGCATGGTAGGCCCTCCATAAATAACACATTTTTTACCCCATTTGCTGCATGCAGCCACCAAGGTTCAATCTGAACCAGTAGACCAAACATTCCCATTGACTATCATAGACAGTAATTAGTACATCCTATTCCCAGCCAGTTCCCTACAGGTCACAGACAATCAAAATAATCTCAGGTCTAATGAGCACACTGAAATTTGCTCTTCTAGCACTTTTTTTATCTGGTAGCTAGAAACAGATTAAAAAAAAAAAAATGCTCTTTCCTTCTTCCCTCTAGCAAAGTTTAGAACAAAAAGAAAGAAATTAGATAATTATTAGGCAAAGTAAATGTGGTTCTTTATATTCTTTTACACCTGAAGGAAAAGAGATGATTGGTTATTTTTGCAATTGTTTTTAAATGTCATTCAAGTACATACACTTGACAAAAAGGTGTAAGCCTGGAAATGAATTGTCATGTTGACCGAAAATCTTTTTTTTGGCTATGTTGTATACTAGATTTGTATTATAACCATTCAAAAATATTAAGCACTTATATATTATGAGGCATGAGTTTGGGACCCAGGCTCTGGAATCAAAGTAGGCTTGAATCTTGGCTCTGCCAGTGACTTGCTATGTGACCTTGGGCTGGGTACCTAACCTCTCTGTGCTTTAGTCTCTAGATCTACAAAATAGAAATATTAATAACACCTAATTGCTAACAATCCATGTGAGACAAAACAATATAAAAATCCATGCAAAGCAATTGGAAGAGTGCCTGACTGTTTAAAAAATTTAGTAAATGTTAGCAATTGTGTTCCATTATTACTGAATGAATTTTGCAAGTCTTGAGAGAAATATGTTAAGACTGATTGGGCTAGCTAAACTCTTGAGAGTCTAAAATAGCATTTAATAATAAAGTTGCTGATAAACTCTTCTACACTCATGTCACCTGTTACTATCACAGAGGAAACAAGATCCTATCACCACATTTATACATGATATATGACATGCAGCAATTTATGATCAAGTTCTCTATCTCTGAACTGAGTATTCTGATTATATATACACTGTGGAAAACTAATCATTTAATCTTGCTTTGGGGGAAAAATTGTGTAAATCCCTTAAGTCATTTTAGAGCATAGCGTGGTCCCCAAATAAATGCTTCTTCAATACTTAAATGCCTTGAAAAAGACCAGCACCTCGCTCTATTACTTGATGTGGTTCCACTTCACGTAGCTAAGATCCTGCCCTAAAAACAAAACCATCTTCTGTTTGGGGAATTTCATTACTCAAACAGTCCAACTCTTATCTATGATAACCCAAAAGCCATATTTGTGTTCATTCTAAGGTGCAGTCATTTTTATCTTGAATTGTTCTAGTATAAAATGGCAACTCAAAATTTCATTGTATTTATCTCATCTCTTTATCTTGTTTCAATGTTACTAATAATATAGCTCAAAGTTAAATGGCTATATAGTATCTATGTTATAGACCCCAAGAGCAACTCTTCACATAACTCATGTTCATTCTCACAGTCCAACAAGGTCATAAGTATTATTATGACTTTTTCACAAGTGATAAAACTGAAGTGGAGAGCATGAGTAAATTGCCCAGGGTCATACAGATAGAACACACACAGCTAGAAGCACACATGCCACTATTCTAAACTGCATAATTCTTCCCTTCCTTTCTTCTTCCCCTCTTCCTTCATGCTGTCCACCATCCATCTGTTCTTTTATCTATCTGTCCATCTCCTCACCTAACTATCAAACAAGCAGTAGAGGGGAAGGAAGAAGGAATTAAAAAAGAAATTTGGAATTTAACTAATTCAAATATATCAGTAGGATGTGGAAGCTATAAAGTGCTCACTTGTAGTGGTAGGCTCAGCATGGCATGTATTATTAAAGAAAGAGTACTTTAAATATGTGTCAGTTTTTCAAAATGTAAAGGCTAGCTATATTCAAGAATTGCAGTCGATTTGAAGGGACATGTACAGTCTTAATCTAGAGCAGCCATATAACTAAAATTTGAACATTACATCTAAAATGAAAGACATAGTCAACAATCGTTCCTTTCAGTAAGAAGAAAGCTATGTAGCAGTATGTCTAAACTATCTTCCCTTCCTTAATGAAACCGCTATTGATTTTTCATCCTAGTGAATCATTGCCTCGAAGCAATTTCTTTTAGCTGCAGGTTCTCACATTTAATTTGGATGTATGCTTAAGGGAGAGTTTATCAATAAAATCTCCAGAGGAATGCCAAAGGTTTTTATTAGAAAGAAATGGTGAAAGCAATTTTATCAATTTTGTTAAACAGAAAGATGATCAAAGAATTATTAACGAATGGCATTTAAAGAGCAATTTCAATGTGAGCATGAGTCATATCAACATAATCATCACTCTAAATATTCTCAGTGGGTATAGACGTTAAAGATACCCACAAGCTAAATATAAATTTGCCTGCCTTCAGAAGTAAGAGCAGTATGTGCCTTCACCAAAAGCACACCTAGAGCTGATTGCTATCCAAAATTAATAACTCCCCCAGTTCTTTTAGCATCATCTCTTATTATGTACTTGTTACTTAACAAAGCATGAACTATGTATTCTCATTGGATCTTATCATTACAGTACCATAAAGCCCGATTTATACATAAATAAAGTAAGGCATAGAGACTTTAAGAAATTTGCCCCAGTTTATATAATTACCAAATGGCAGAGCCAGCATTCAAACTCATGTTTGTGTGTTTCCAGAACCCACATTCATCACCCCTGAATAGTCTGTATATGCAAAGCACTTTAATTCTCCCTCATATATAATAAAGCCTTTGAATAAATAGTTTCATAACATTCATTAATGCTTGAGAATCACTAATTTTTGACTAATGAGCTATGTCTGTGCCACGGCAATAACCACAAAACCCATGTGCATGTTAGCAAATGAGACATTTTCTTAAAAAGAAAACAATCTTGAGGTTCAACTTATTTTAGTTCTCAAATGGTCCCACATGGAGATGACTAAGTCTCTCTCAGAATGCAGCTCCTTACCCCTAAAAGTGTGCCACACCCACAATGACAGCACCACAGACAGGCCTGGTTCCAGAACCATATGCACACTGACCTTGTTCGGTCCTTCTTCTTTGAGCTCTCTTTATTCTCTCTTGGCTTCTCTCCTGCTCTGCACCTCTTGTTTAACAGTATTTAGTCTGTACTCTGTTCTAGGTACTTATAGTTCAAGTTTTTATTTTATAAATTGTTCCAGGAGTCTCAAAACATAGTCCCTGCTCTTACAAGTAGTTCAAACCAATGGAGATACCTCCCCACAAACCCTAGAGGGGCCCCTGCAGTCAATATATACCTAAGAACATGACTGCCTATTTTGCCTGCCAACAACATCCTATGTTCTTCTCCAAGGGCTCTCAGCAAGTTTTCCCATTATGCCCGTAATTTGTGTTCACCCCAAAAGAAATCATGCAGAAAAGCGAACAGTAACAATAATCAAAACCAGAACAAAACAATCGGTAACAACAGAAAAGGACATAGTTTGCCCATATTACAAATAACTAAAACATCACATAGATTTCTTTGTTTTGAACATTGTTAAGACATGTTCACAAGCCTTCAATTAATAATGCCATCCACTAGTCCCCTTTATTTCCAGTACAATTTTGGAACAATCTGATTAGTATTTAGAGTTTCTCAGATAAAAAGAAGTTCAAATTGGATTTTCCAAAGTCATGTGTGTATTTTATCACGCATTTATTCTTCTATTCATTACACATTTATTGAGCTTAAATCTGAACAAGACTCTGGAATCAACACTATGAGGGATACAAAGATGAATAAGAAATAGTCTTGCTCTCAAAGGTTTCTACTCCAGGAATACAAGCAGCAGAGCACTAGTCATCATCAGTGATGCATAAAACAAAGAATGTTCTCTTGCTGTCCTTCCCTGTCCTTCTCTCTGCCTCATTTCTCACCTTCGACCCACACTTCCCCCAACTCTCCCCAAACCTGCCATCTTTCAGGCATCTAAACTGTACATTTCATTCTTGTCCTCTCTGGTGTCATAAGCAAAAGGGGCTATTTGGGTGCATTTTTTAGGGAAGTCCCAGTTTTAATTAATCTGCTCCATGTTCTCATAAGTTTACTTATTAAGTGATATACAATTTTTTTTGTTTTCAGAAATATAATCCTCAATATCCATGCCTCAAAATGTCCTACTTCTTCCCCATATAGAAAACTCCAATTCACCCAATTGTTGCAGCTAGTTGTTGATACAGCCAATGCAATTAAGGTGTGATGCCATTCATTCAAACTATGTACTCCTTTATCTGTCCATTCGATAAGCATGTATTATGGTCTCATGCATGCAGAGTATCTCCTAGATGGGTGATGTATAGATTTAGGGTTCCCAAGAGAGGCTGTCTTCTCCAAATGAGACTTCAAGATTAATGAGGGATTTCCACCTGGAGGCTCAGTGTTTTATTAAAGTACTTGTTTAGGAGTACCAGTCTATTATTGAGAATATTCTAGTTCGAATTCCTATATTGACACTCACCTCACCGTGTGACTCAGTTTCCCCAGATGTACTATAGAGATAATAATCTCATAAGATATTTTTGAAGATTCAATAAAATCAAACATGTAAAAGTGATCGGGGATGTAATAGCTGACCTATCAACATAAATATTATGTCTGGTATATTTTGTTCATATTTATATAAGATTTTTATGTACTATTAATTTTGTGCATGAAACAGTATTTTATGTAGCTCCAGAGATTTTAAAATGAGCCTTGGAAGCAAATTTTGGCAGCCATACTCAACGTTTCTCTACCAAAAAAAAAAAAAAAAATTAAAACTATTAAAAAACATGAAATGCTTTAAATCAAAGCCTTCAAATAAATTCCCTGAAAAGATTACATAAAACCTGAATCACTCAATTTTGAGAACTTCAAGATACTAAATTTTCAGGCAAATATAAAAACTTCAGATAAATGTTTTTCTCATCTTATATAGACATCTAAGTCAAATTTTCTCTACTTTTAGTGTCATCTCTATCCCCCAAAATCCTGCACCAAAGAAGACGCCCTGCTGCTTCCTGTTGGTGACATTTATTTTTCAGCTTGAGAAGAGAAAACAAACTTCTAAACTGAAATTTTTGCAGGGCAGCGAAATACAGCAATTGTCTTTTCAAGAGGAGAAAAATATAATTATTTAGTATTTCAGACCATAATTATTATTTCAGTTTTCCTTAAATAAAATTAAATTTTTCATATTTTTAAGAAGTAGATTTTCACTGCTATAGTAAATTTATAAAACAGTTCATGAAACTAAATTAATTACTTCTAGGTGTAAAAGTTATTAAATTAAAAAGTTTTAATTATTTAGACATAAAATGAATTAAAGTTATCCACGGTCTTATTTATCACTTTACTATTTTTTGTTTCTATTTTTTCCTCTGGTTATCAAACATTTCTTTGATCCAATACAGGTGAATAAACAAGTGGACAGAAATGTACTCATTTCTACAGATTTGAAAATAAAAAGTTTAAATTTTCGTTTAAAATTTTAAAAATAATATTTTTGTAACTGATTCCATGAATAAACTTTGAAGACTACTTAAGTATGCATAATGGTTTTTTTGGTCCATTTTTAATGAAAAATATGTGGAAATCTTTTTATCTCTTACCAAGAAAATTTTTGTATTATTTTAATTCCACATATGTGTGAGATCATATAGTATTTGTCTTTCTCTGACTTATTTCACTTAGCATAATTCCCTCACGGTCCTACCAAACTGTTGCAAATGGCAAGATTTTCTTCTTTATATGGGTAAATAGTATTACATTGTGTGTGTGTTTGTGTCACATTTTCTTTATCTACTTATCTGTCAGTAGAAACGTAGGTTGTTTCTATATCTTGCCCATTGCAAATGATACTGCAATGAAAATGGGGGTGTAGATATTCCTTACAAATAGTGATTTCATTTCTTTTGGATCTATCCCCAGAAGTTGTGTTGCTGGATCATATGGTAGTAGTACTATTTTTAATTTTTTGAGGAACTTTTCATAATGGCTGTATAATGACCCCCCAAAAATCTGTTTTTTTTCTAATATGACCTTGCCCTCTCCCTCAAAAATAAATTCTCCTTTCTTAGTAAAGAACATTCTGGAAGTACAAGAAAATTAATGTGTATACTTTTCAAACTCACACATTTTTTTTCTCCTTCTCCCTACATATACAGACACATACATACACATACATATTTATAATATATATACATATGTACATACGCATTCTTTTTCTTTCTAACCAATATTTAGAACACACTTTGGAAGACTAGATATTTTAAAATTAGGAGACTCTATCTAATGAGATATCTGTCTGCAGCTGAATACTTAGTGTTCACCCTCAAACTCAGATTCCCCTGAAAATTTACTCCAAACAAGAGAAATAGGCTAAAAAGAGGGAATAAAAAATAGTTTTAAAGACTTCTACTAGACTGCTATCACTATATACCAAAATTAACTCAAAATGGATCAAAGACCTGAATATAAGACCTGAAGCATAGAAGAAAACATAGGTAATAAACTCATGAACCTTGAATTTAAAGAGGATTCTATGATTTTGACCTGAAAGTCAAAGGAAGTAAAAGCAAAAATAAATGAATGGGACTGTACCAAATAAAACTCTTCTGCGCAGCAAAAGAAACCAACAATAAGGCAAAGAGGAAAACATCTAAATGGGAGAATATATTTGCAAACAACGCCTCCAGTAAGGGTCCAATACTTAAAACATATAAAGAATTCATACAATTCAACAATAAAAAAAATGCAATTAAAAAATGGGCAGAGGACCTGAAGAGACACTTCTCTCAAGAAGACAAACAAATGGCCAACAGACAGACATATGAAAATATGTTCAACTTCACTAGCTAGCTATTAGGGAAATGCAAATTAAAACCACAATGAAATAAACATCTCACATATGATAGAATGACTTCTAGCAACAAGACTGGTTGTAAGAAAAAAAGAATACTCACACACAGCTGGTAGGAATGTCAATTAGTACAGCTACTATGGAAAACGGAATGGAGGTTCCTCAAAAAACTAAGGATAGAATTACCATATGACCCAGCAATCCCTCTTCTGGGTATTTAACTAAAATACTTAAAAACATTTATCTGCAAAGATATATGTACCCTGATGTTTATAGCAACATTGTTCAGCGGCCAAGACATGGAAACAACATAAGTGTTCATTGATAGATGATTGGATAAAGATGTGGTACATGTAAACAATGGAGTATTACTTAGCCATAAGAAAAAATAAAATACTGCCATTTGTAACAACATGACTAGATTTGAGATGATCATGCTAAGCAAAATAAGTCAGACAGAAAAAGTTGAGAATCATGTGATTTCTCTCATATGTGGGATCTAAAACTGGAAACAACAAATAAACATGACAAACAGAGATTCATGGACATGAATTAGTAGCTACCATAGGGAAGTGGTAGGGGTAAGTAGAGAGGGGTAAAGGAATCAAATATTTGGTGACAGAAGGAAATTTAATTTTGGGTGGTATAAACACAAAATGCAATATATATGTGATGTATTGTTAAATCGTACATATGAAACCCATTAGATTTTATTAACCAATGTCACCCCAATAGTTTTAATTAAAAGGAAAAAAAGAAATCGAATAAAAATAAGAAAGTAAGAAAAGGAATCATCATAAAAAGCAGAGCAGAGGAGGCAGATAGGGTAAGACTAGATTAAATATGCTAAAAGGCTGACAATTCTACCAACAATTAAGTAAGAATCTCTGTCTACACTTGTGGGGCTGCCCAGACAAGTAAATTTCCAAAGTTTGATTCTGCTGGTAGCTGTGATTATCTCCCACTAGTATTTAACATTCAGAAACATTTGAATGCCTTTCTTCCCTCTCCAATATAAGAGGCTTCAATGCTAGCCCCAAATGTCCTC
Organism: Rousettus aegyptiacus; assembly: GCF_014176215.1. NCBI lineage: Eukaryota > Metazoa > Chordata > Mammalia > Chiroptera > Pteropodidae > Rousettus > Rousettus aegyptiacus. The sequence goes on from NW_023416295.1 coordinate 74,314,226, forward strand.
TTCCATCTGAATTTTACTGTTTTTCTGTCTTTAAACAAAACTACATGCTTACTCAATTTTAGATTATCCATAATGATAATTTGTCTCAGTGTTATGATGAATTTGTTTGGAATCGATTATCATTTATTTATCTACCAACAACCAAAAGTAATACATTATTCCTGATATACCATATTGTTTTAATACTAGAACATTCTAATAAATCTTGGCAAAGAGAGTCAATACTGTCATGATTAGGGGGGATGATCATAAACCTAGCTATTAAGACCAATGAAATGGTCTTTCTAATATATAACATGCAAAGCACTTAGCATAGTGCCAGGTATACAGACAATTACAACTATTTTTCACTGTTCAAAACAATATTTCTCATATAATCTTTGTATTCCTGTAATGCTTTTGATATATTACTGTCAGGTTTTCTTTCTGTCATTGCCAATTTACATGCTACATCACTAACTAGATGGTAAACTCCCTGAGAGTGAAGAAAAGAACATCGCCATTGTATCCTCGGGGCCTAAAATGGGGTAAGTACCATGGAAGATGTCATGTAAATACCTGACAATCAGTTGAAGAAATGAAGATAAGTTTTATAAAATTTCACTACTAAACTAAGTAGGATGATGATGAGAGCCCTCAACAACCTATATGGATAACAGTTCTTCTTATTTATTTTTTTTTTACAGTTGACACATAACATTTAGTTTCAGGTGTACAACATAATGACTAGACATTTATATGTCTTACAAAGTGACCACTCCAATAAGTCTAGTATTCATCTGGCACCATACATAGTTATTAAAATATTATTGACTATATTCCCTATGCTGTACTTTACAACTCTGTGAAAATTGTTAGGACAGGCAATTTGTACTTCTTAATCCCTTTCACCTTTTTCACTCATCCTCCTAAAACCACTCCCCTATGGTGACCATCAATTTACACTTTGTATCTATGAGTTTGCTTCTATTCTTTTATTCATTTATTTTGTTCTTTTTAGATTTTACATATAAGTGGAATCACAGTATTTGTTTTTGTCTTGCTCACTTATTTTACTAACCCCTAGGTCCATCCATGTTGTCACAAATGGCAAGATTTCATTCTTTTTTTTGTGGCTGAGTAATACTCAATTGTATATATGTACCACATCTTCCTTATCAATTCATCTATGAATGGACACTTAGGTTGCTTCTATATGTTGGCTATTATAAATAATGCTACAATTAAAAAGGGGGTGAACATATCTTCTGAATTAGAGTTTAAATCTCAAATATACAATCTAACCTTACACCTAAAGGAAACAGAAAAATAGCAAACAAAGCACAAAGTAAGTAGGAGGAAGGAAACAATAAAGACAAGAGTGGAAATAAATGAAATAGAGTATAAAAAATAAAAATATCAATGATATCAAGAGCTGGTCCTTTGAAAAAACAAAATTGATAAACTTTTAGCCAGACTCATCGAGGAAAAAAAGAGAGATGATCCAAATAAAATCTGAAGCAAAAGAGGAAAAATGACAGCAGACACCACAGAAATACAAAGGCTATAAGAAAATATTATAACAATTACAAGCCAAAGATTGGGCAAACTGGAAGAAATGAATAATTCCTAGAAATGTATAATCTTCAATGTTGTATCAATCGACAATTATCCCAAGGTTCTGTCTAACTCTAAAATACTGAAAACATTGCCTCAAATACATATTCCCTACTGATCCAAACAATCACAGTAACCTTTGAAACTACTAAACAATAGGTTGTACATTAAGTGATCTCTGGAGTTAGCACTGACATCAGAGTTTAGACTATTTTAATTACCTTAAACATCCAATTAATTCAGTATGCCCTTCATTTATGTTCTCCTCTATTTTCTAAGCTCTAGATTATTTAACAGTCCAAGAATTTCCACTACAAGACTTAAGTGAACTCATCTCAAATGAAGGCATCACTAAATTCAACTTTTTTACATTCAGAGTTGAAAATCTAAAAGGAAATGTTTTACTTTTAGGTCAGTATGTAGGTATCAGATATCAGTGACATGTACTCTGTATCTGTTCACTAATTCATTTTGAATAGTGTTTCAACATACCTTCAAATCTGATTTTGGGCCTTGGGTTGTGTAATAATTAAATCATTCTCCTTCTCTGAAAGCTGTCTCATATATTTGAAAATCAATCAAGGGCAAACAAATCAGAGAGTTTAACAAAGATGGAATAAGAGATAGCCTATCTTTTAATGCATCATTGGCTTTAATATTGAATACAAAATATTTTTCAAAAAATTTTAAAAAGTATCCTTGATTTGTAAAAATTCTTGTAAGAACACAGTTTCTTTCTTAGGTGCAATAAATATAACTCCCTAGGGTAATCTCTCCTTGTCAAAGTTCACCATAACAGAATATTACAGAACTTAAAAAGTTACAGCAACTTCCCCAATAATTTTTAAAAATTTAACCTAAGTGCTGAGGAGCATTTCAATATCCATGAAGTTCTTCTCAAACATGTCTTTTACAGTTAATTACCCTGTTACCATCCTTACTGGTTACTTCAGAATTTAATGATTAATAAGTACTTGAGCTTTCTCAGATAATATTCTAGAGTTTTGTTAAAATGAAAAGCACTGAGAAAAGGATATAATCTTAAGATACCCAGAGTTTTGCATCAATATAATGTAGAGAGAAGTTCTTCATGGTGTTCTTTCAGAATGGGTCTTTGGGGGCCATGATCTATATGCTCCATGTTGAGATCGGTAAATGGTAGCTCTCCTACTTGAAATAGAAGCTGTGTCTTGAACCACTTTGTAACTTTCACATTACATATAGTAATGCCCATGAACTATTTGCTGCATGAACAGAATCTTAACATTCAAGGATAAAGGCAAGAAGAATCTAAGACATTTCAGATTGAAACTTCTCTACTAAAACAACCAGAAAGTCCAAGGAATGAGAACACTTTCCTGGTTTACAGAAGCACTGAGTAGAAGTTATGATAAATTTCTAAGTAGTATCATGAATTTAATTAACTCTCTCATAACAGAGATTTGCATGTAAGAGATACTTTCCAAAAGGAGGATGCATGTATTTTTTTTTTATCCAGGAACAAACACCTACTCATTTATAGACGCAGAAACAAAATTCATTAACTTCAAGATCCATGCTAAAATCACAGCTGTGTATTCTTATTTTTCTTTCATCAAAACTTTAGCCTACCATTTTTGATGTTCTATTTTTCTCTTAAAATGTAAGTTTTCGATCACTTTTAATTGCCAAAAGCACTTATTTTAAAAGGTACAGAATACATGAAAATGAAAGGAAGTAATATAGAAAAGGTATACTTACGATAAAAAGTATCCTCGGAAATATGAAGTATCAAAAAATGTAAGCTGATAAAGCACTAAATAAAGAGATCCTTTTTGTTTTTCATAAAATGTAATATTAGCTCTCTATGGTGACACTGTTTTAATATTCAAAATATTTTCTACACTAAAATATAGAGAGGTTTCACTGTGTGGTATGGGTGTATAGTGTGTGTATGTGTGTGTGTGTGTGTGTGTGTGTGTGTGTGTGTGTGCGCGCGTGCGCTGTTCTAAATTAAGCCCTGGTTCCAAGGCAACCTTGGTTCTATTGATCACTAACAAGACACAACTCAAAGCCATCCCTAGAGTAAAGGAGATAAAGGAATCTTTTTAACTCACAAATAGTGTATTACAAAGACAGAGAAAGGCAGCAAGAATGAACATACACACATGTATACTAGGTTGTGAGTAAGACCCAGTATTTTATAGACCAAATGGAAAGAGATCCCATTAGTATAGACATCTATTGTCAGCATCAATGGGACACTGGGTAAGGGTACAATTCTAGGCTGCAAAGATGTCAGATCTTCATTCATGGCATTCCAATTCAATTCTCTTTGAACATATGCCCTTTCAAGTGAAATTAATCAATCTCTTTATCACTCTCACTGCATCTGGAGCCATAATCATTACCCAACTGCTGAGAAAGAAATGAAACCACTAATCGCACAGGGAGTAGAGCTTAGTGTTCAGATCAGGAAAGTTTTTATTAAGTTCTAAATTGAAAAGTGATTTTTCATGACTAGACTAGAAGACATGCTATGTGCAGGAAGCTGTACTACCAAAGCTGTCAGCTAAGTATCTACCAGCATATTATCAACTTACTGAATTTATACAGTGTTTAAGTTATTCAATGATTAAATTCTAATAACATTTTATAATACTCAACATGTAATATCATGTTGATATATTAGAACCCATCTGATTCTCTAAACTTAATATAAATGCTGATAAGTATTAAACACATGAAAGTCTTGTTACTCATAACCCTCAAATTTCTCCACCATGATTTTAGAAACTCCACTTACAACTGTAACATAAACCCACTAAAATGCAATGAACAAGATTCTCACTAATTGTTACTTTTTGAACTTTCAAAAACCTCCCACTATTTCCAGACAGTAAATATAGCTGTGCTTCACTTGAAACTATAGGCTTGATCTTATATAAAACCAATTTATGTTAATTGAAATACATTGCCCAATAGACTTATCTCATAAAATTGGACATGTGTTCTCAGAAGAAAAATTATGGTGTCAAAATACATTTTGAAATCACATTGAAGAATGCAATAAATATCTTTACAGTTGAATGATCAATAGTAGTTGAAGTATATAACAATATACAATATTGATAAATATTAAAACAAAAACAAGACATTTAACTCTCAAGAGGTTAGAATTATAGAGCACCGGACATAGGTTCAGGACTGATCTTTAAAAAGTTTTAAGAAACAGAATAACAATAGCTATATCCCATTCAAACCAGGTATTCTCAACAGTATAAGCTAAAAGACATTGACCAGGTTCTGCTATGTCTTAATAGTCTATTTAACTAAAGGTAGTTTTCTTAACATGGTTCATTAGTACTTTAAAGGGTATTTGCTCTATTGATTTGTTTGCTGGGGAAAAAAAAGATTCTTGCCATAAGAGAGGCCTCCTGGGTATGAGAGAGAGCAGTGATCATTAAAAGGCTCAGTATCTCACTATTATATCACAAGTGAGTTTTAACACACTATGAGCTTCTATCAAGCAGGAAATACTGCAAGCAAATTTTACTCCCATATTTAATATCCAGAAAATTCTACACAGCTTCCTAGTATCATTAATTTTAAATCAGGGAGTAGTTTAATCACTGACTAGTAAGCTTAATAACCAATCATGGCTAGATACAAGATCTATGTCAAAATCAATTGTATCCCTATCAGTGAATAATCTTAAAATGAAATTAAGAGAACAACTCTGCTGAAAATGAATAATGCTTATGAATAATTTTAACGAAAGGCTATGCACTGAAAATTATAAAATATTAGTAGAGGAAGAAGGAAATAGAAAGATATTCTATGTTCATGGATTGAAAGACTCAATATTGTAAAGACGGCAATTCTTTCTAAATTGATCTATAGATTCAGTATTGTCCCATCAAAATTCCAGCAGCTTTTCATGTAGAAATTGACAATCTGACCCTCAAATGGAAATGCGAAAAACCCGGAATGGCAAAAGCAATTTTTAGAAAAAACAACATTGGAAAACTTCACTTTCCAATTTCGAAACTTATTATAAAGTTATTGAGATTCGTCTCAGTTATTAAGACAGTGTAATACTAGCAGAAGGACAGACACGGATCAATGGAACAGAGGTCAAAGCCCAGAAATAAACCCTTATATTTATGGTTAGTTGATTTTCACAAAGATGACAAGGGAATTCAATGAGGAAAATATAGTCCTTTCGACAAATGATGCTGGTACAATTGGATATCCACATGCAAAAATAAAAAAAAGAACATTACCCACACCATACGAAAAAGTAATTTAAAGTGTATCAGAGACCTTAATATTAGAGCTAAAACTAGAAAAATTTTAGAAGAAAATACAGGAGAAAAATCTCTCAAAACTGGAATAAGGAAAAATTTCTTAGCTATGTGACCAAAAATATAATCTACAAATTTAAAAAATTTATAAATTAAATTTCAAAATTCAAAAATTTTGAACACTTCAAAGACACATTAAAAACTGAAAAGGTATGTATGACATGGACTAAAAGAAAATACCTGCAAACCTCATCTCCAATAAAAGACATGTATCTGAACATAAAAAGAACTCTTAAAACTCAATAAAAAGAAGATAAACAATCCAAGTTAAAAATTCAAAAAGGATTTGAATAGATGTATCACCAAAGAAAATAAGCAAATGGCTAATAAATACATGAAAAAGCAGCATCATTAATCATTAATGAAATGCAAATCAAAACTACAATGAGATACTATTTCACACCCACAAAAATAAATTTCATCAAAAATATAAACAATAACAAAAGTTAGCAAAAATATAGAAAAATGGAACTCTCATATATTGCTTGTGGGAATATAAAAAGTATTGCCATTTCGGAAAAGAGTTTGCAGTTTTTAAAAAGGTTCAGCATCTATTTGCCATACAACCCAGCAATTCCATTTCCAAGAAAAATGAAAATATATGTTCACACCAAGACTTGCACATAAATGTTCATTGTAGCATTATCCACAGTTGTCAAAAAATTGGAAATAACTCAAATGTCTATCAACTGGTAAATAGACAACAAAATGCTATGTCAATAAAAGAGAATACTATACTATTCAACAATATGAAGAAATGAAATATTGATATATGCTATAATATAAATGAAGTTAAAAACATTATACTGAGTGAAAGAAGTCAGTCACAGAAAAACACATAGTGTATGATTCTATTTATAGGGAACGTCCATAAAAGGCAAATCTATAGAGAAAGAAACTAGATCAGTGGTTGCCTGGAGCTGGGATGGGAATGGGGATTAAATGTAAAGTTAATTGCAATGATGGATACACAACTTGGTAAATGTAGTAAAAATAATTGAAATGTACACTTCAAATGTTAAATTTTTGGTATGTAAATTATACTTCGATAAAGTTGTTAAAAAACAATTTTTCATGCTAATAATTATTAGTATTATAACAGTATAGAATGCTATAAAGAGAAGGCTCTGCTTAGCATAAAACATTTATTTATCTGGATCATCAACCACCAAAAATGACAACCAATTAACATGAAATCTGAGGAAATACAAAAATGGTGGTAATATTTTTGGTTCATGAGGCTCTCTATTGATAACAGCAACAACATAAGCAGTTCCAAATTCAAAGTTTCCAAAGAGGAAAACCGCAGATCTTTGCATAATGAAAATTCAAGTCATGAAAGGGAACTGGGCTAGTCTTGGTTCCATCACTTAATATATATGCTATTCAAACTTGGTTTCTTCCTTTGTAGTATAAATTGAGATCCTTACCTTGCCTACAACATCTCGGGGTATTGAGAGGTTGATGTAAGACAAATTAAAAGAAAAACATTATAACATAGTATTTTTGACCTTATTGCCAAATATAAAAGTGTCACTTGCATCCTCATTTTTTCTCATTTCAAGTTTAAAGATGGAAGAAGTCAATCATATGGACTCATCTAAGTTCAAATCCAAGTTTGTTCAAGCAGGCCACACATTCTTGACTATTAAAGAAAGCTTTGAGACTGCGTTCTGTCTGGAAAGTGCTTTGGATAGAATCCCACAACTCTTGCTTTGGAAACAATAACATAGAGTACTATGAATGGAAATGTCAGAAGAAAACATTAGAGGTGCATTATTGGATGAAGTGCATGAAGAATGCCACTAGAAATGAGCAATAAAATGGAAATTATAAAAATACTTATTTTAGACAATAAACTTTAAAGTGAAGAAAAATATCAAATGACATTTTCAGAGAAATGATACTTATCAATGTGTATATTTATATACACTAAATTACATTCTATATGTCAGAAGATGGGAAGTCTTTAAAGTAGTATCCATTTTATAACAATAAAAAAGTAATATTAATTGAGTATTTAATAAGACTCTGATCATGTAATATTAACTTCAAGTATAAGTAATGTAATTTTAGTACCTACTACAGAATATGAATTATGTTTTACATGGATTTTTTCATTTATTCCCATTTCACTGATGAGAAAGCAAAGGCATAAAGTCACACCCAGCTTAGCTTAACACTCAGTCCGATGTGGTGTCTGTGCTCTGAACCACTCCATCACCCTGTTTGAGCATGGTGTCAGCATCTTTACTGTTCACAGGTTTTCTAAACATAAAGCTTAGTAATTAAGCCTCAAATGGTTTTGTTAAAAAATTTTTAAATGCAGCCTCTTATTTTCAACATAATGTGTATACTTAGCAATAAAAATCTCTGAGCAGCTGCATTCAATTAAAAAATTATTAACCCTGAGGAAAAACACACAAATGAAAAAATACCCATATTCATATGTTATCATTTCTGATGTTACTTCAGGGTGAAGTGTATCCATGAATGAAATCTACCATTAAGTGGTAAAACTACTTATTTCCACAATAGCTTATTATTTTCCTCTTTTGGGACAAAATATGATCAATGTAAGGGGCTAACAGTATCTCAGATTCCCAACATTAACCACAGTTTGTTTACCATGGTAACTCTAAAGAGAAAAAGAAACAAAAGAATAAGATGGTTAATTCATAATCCTATTTTTGCTAAGAAAATAATCTTTAACAGTATATAGTATTACAGAAAGTAGTAAATATAATTGGTCTTAAACATACACCTTTTGAATTATTTCTCTGATTGAGTCTCAGATATTATCTGTGGCACTAATGTCCATAGCACAGATGTCATCTGTGGCTGTAAAGTTTGGAGAACTTAAATAGCAAAATAATTGCACAAATTGAGTGAATCCATAATCGATACATAAAAAGTGTTTTGTTTTGTTTTTTTTCTGATTTGGTTCCAATCAAGATTGTGCTTTATGTTACCTGAAGTCAAGATGGTGAAGATGTTTATAAATTAAGCTTTTGTGTTGCTCTATGAAGTCATAATATTGTCTTTAATTCTTATTTTATTCCCATTTGATAGATCTCAGTTGTTCTCATCTTTGACTTTTGTATTTCTTTGCATGAAATCCTATATTTTTCTAGTTAAGAATAATTCATACTTAAGTTATATATCGAAATTCTGCCATTGATGAAAAAAGTTAAGAGAGGATATTTCCACATGGTCATAAAGGAATTTCTCCATCGATGTTCTACTACCAGGGAGAAATCATATCAATCACTGATCCAATAGCTTACTTTGACCCCAATCATACAGAACCAATGAATATTTGAATTAAACTATTTAAATTTTAGCTTGGGCAAAGTTTGCTTGCCAGTTAATTTTATTATAGACAGATTTTGTGGCACCTCCTTAAAGAGAATAACTGAGTTAATCATCACAAAATTAGCCTATTTCGACATACTTTCTAGAATAGCCTGTAGTAGAATTAACAGAAAAATGAGACTTCCCATTAACCTGGGGAACATGACACATGCATATATTCTTACTCTCTCCTGATATGCCATTCAAATCGAAGATATAACTCAATAAAGATCAAGAACATAAAACTAGAGGTAGAACATAGATAGATTAATTCTAGAACATGGAGAAAAGATAGAATAGCAGTAAGCCACTTAATATAAAGAACGCTGTAGGTTGGTGCCTACAGAAGAACATGGTAGCAGCAATAGAAAAAGCCAATCTGTACTTGCAGAAATCTAAGGCTTAAGATATAGGGACACTAGGAAGCTTTGTGGCTAGAAATGGGAAATAATTTAAAGTCTATAAATGGAATTAATTAGCCCTTCAGATCCCTTCCTCTGTCCCTTCCTCAATCTCTGCAGGAAAACGAACTGCAAAATCTAGCTTCTCAGAGGACATTCTTAAGCAGAGCAAATAAACTGGAATGGTTGAAAGATGAAAGATAATACAAAGTTTAGAAATTTAAATAAAAATACAAAAAGAAGAAAAATAGGGAAAATAACTAAAAATTGAAGATAAGAGAGGTGACACATTTAAGGAGTTTCAGAAGAAACAAAGACAGAAGAAGAAGAAAATCAATGAAAATCAATCTCAAAACTGTAGGACATGAACATATTGATTGAAATATACTCCTAATGCCCATTAGGAGGAAAAGGAAAAGAATTTATCACCAAGTATATAATCATGAAATTTCAGAACTTCAAGGACTCTCCTAAACAGGAGAGTCCAGAAAGAAGAAAATAAATGGATAATGTACATAGAGATGAGATCAGAATAACAAAACTTTTGAGTAACAACACTAACAGCTAAAAGAGACCAAAACCTTCAAAATTCTGAAGAAAAAGTACTTTTTAACCTTGAACTCTACACCCAAGCTATCAGTCAGGTATATGACAAGCACAGAGATCTCTTTGGATATGAAAAATTACTTCCAATGTACCCTATTTTAGCAGATTAAAAGATAAGTGTAGCATTTTAGAAAATAAAGCAATGGGATTCAAGATGAAAAAACGAAGAGAGGCTCTAAAGACAAGGTAGGGGCTGTAGAAAGATCTCTCAAAAATATGAGACAGTGTTTGAAACAGTGTTTAAGCTTTTCTAAAAAATTTAAAATGGGCATGGAGCATCAGAGGAAAGCAGCGGTAGGCTCAAAGAAGGTGATCAAAAGGAAAGATGAGGCAATTATTTTTATTTCTTTATAAAACAAAAAATTGAAAAGAAAGGATGCAGAAGCTTAGTACCCCGCTTGTCTCAGCAGAGAACAATATCTACATCGATGACAATATAAGCACTGCTCACTGATTTAAAGATTTCGATATAATTACTTTTTAAGAAAGGTAGTAAAATAGGAAAGTGGTAGAGAGATGAGAGATAACATAACATAAAATCCATAACATAGAAAATATCCAATACTTATACATCAAGAAATAGTTTTACTGAGGATATTACATGAACATTGGAAAAAAAACAGCAACATGAGTTGAAACTGGCTGCCTCTATGGAAAAAAACTGGGAGGCGACATGCAACTATATCTCATGAGAACAATGGGAGTAATAGCTAAATTTTAACTTTGTGTACCTACCTATTCCTTTTTATAAAAAAATTATTCAACATCTTTCCCAGAGATGATCAGAAACAGAACTGGAACCAAGCAGTAAGAAAATATGCATGATTTATGTTCATATTTACTGATTTAAAAATTTGACTTTGGTTTTCATTAATTTTATATTCTCTACTGTATATTTATTTCAAGTTTCAGAATAACAGGGGTCAACTTTCTTATTATTCAGCCTCGCCACTTCTAAACCCTTCTAAATATACACACCCACACATCCATGCACACACACCCACACACCCATACACACACACACACACACACACACACACACACACACACACACACACTGCCTCTAATTCTATGAGTACTTAATGTGCTGAGAATATTTTACGCAATAGTTTTTTATGTTCTAGTTACTTGGAATATAACAGTGAATAAAATTGGCTAAAATTCTTGTCCTCAGAGAGTCTACTTTATAGTCCTATTTAGAAAAAAACATACAGATAGAATAATTTACTTTATATTATTTAGGTAATATATACTTTTTATGACTTAATGGGGGCATTATAAAATTAGTACTTGTGATCTCTAAGAAAAAAATCCCATGCCACATATACCTATGCTTTTCGAGATCACAGAAATAACACCACTGAGAGTTTATTATACACATGCTTCTAATAAATTAATATCCATAGAAATAATTAAAATGATTACAATTTAATAAAATTCCCAGAAGAAATATTTCATAGACTTCTAACACATATTTAAAAAGGTAGTTCTCTCCTAAGAACATTTTATTTTCTCTAAAATTTCTTAACTTAAAATATACATATATTTAATTATAAATTTTTCCTCAAACTACTTTCAACAATTAAAACATTATTATTTAAGCAATAATTAAATATTAACTGATATAAGGTCCTTTTTTCTTAAGGTCATTTTCATAGTCTCTGTTTTTTAATCTTCCAAAAAGATTAATTCCAACTTACCTACTTAGTCTTAGAACACAGGTTATTATTCTCACCTGTTTTATTCACTGGGAAAGAGCTAGTGAAATTAAAACTTTCTCAGTCTGTCATGTAGAAAATTTTAGACCTAAAAAGTCAGTCAAATTACTTATGACCATTTATTATATACAATCTATATAGCTGTCAAACCGATCTCTCTTTTTTGTATGTCTAAGGAAAATACACAAAAATTGTATAGCAGAAAAGCAAGTATATTTCAAACATCAAATAACTATATAATGACAGAGATAATAGCTAATATTCATTGAGTAGCCACTATATACTAGGTATTTCAATATATTATTTTACTTAATTTTCAAAAGAGTTCTGTGAAGTATTTATTATTCTCATTTTCGAATGGAGAAGTAGAGCTCAAAGAGGTCAGATAACTTCCTCTTCTTTAGAGACGGGACTTGCACGTGGGTCTGCTTATGTATAAGGCTCTAGATTTTTCTAGTATACTTTAGTATACTCTAGCATACTTTCTAGTATATCTCTTAGGATAACTTAAAGCTATTAAAAAAACCTTTCACAAAGAAATGAATATATTTTTTTTTTCTTTCAGAATGTATTATTCATAGCAAAATTTGTTTTCTAGTCTTTTTATAAACTCATTTGCAAAAAATTGGGAGTGATGAAAATGTTCTAGAACTCGATAGTGGTGCTGTTTCCACCACTCTGTGAATATACTAAATGCCACTGGATTGTATACTTTAAAATGGTAAAGTATCTGTTATGTGCATTTTACCACAATAATTTTTTAAACGACATTTGGCCCAAAAGAAGTACATTAGAAATGTATCCTCTGCATATATAGACATAAATTTCAAGGCTACCACTTCATTTCTAAGGCTACACATTTAAATTCTACCTCTTTGCTAGTGACTTCCAATTTTAGATGTCCAGCAGACACCTCTCTCCTAAATTCAGACCCACATTTCCAACTTCCTGCTCAACATCTCCACATGAATTTCTAACAGGCTCGAAACTTTAACATGTCCAAAACCGAGTTCCTAATATTCCCTCCACATGAGCTCCTTCACAGTCAGTCCATATTAAATGATAACAGCTCAACTCTTCTAGTGGCTCATGGCAAAGCCTCAGCATCACCCTTATATCTCTCCCACCCACACGTGCATCATTAAATCCTGATGGCGTTACCTTAAATGAGGGTTTCTCAATCTGGGCATTATTGACATTTGGGGGCCCCATAAATCTTTGTTGTGGGGATCTGTCCTGTGCATAGGATGTTTAGCAGCCTCTCTGGCTTCTATTCACAGATGTCAATAGCATGCCCCAGTGTGACAACCAGAAATATCTCCTGATATTGATAAATGTCTCCTACAGGGCAAAGTCAGCCCAGGTTGAAAACTACAGCCTTAAACATATCCAAAATTCAACTCCTTCTTACCACCTTCACTGCCATGATGTTTAAGCTATTACTACTCCTTTTTATTTCTGCAGCAGTCTCCTAACTCATCTCCCCACGTCCACCATTCTCAACTGACAGCCCACAATGATTCTATTAAAATTTCATTAAAAGGAAAGTCAGATCATGCCTCTGCTCTCTTAAAACTCTCCAAAGTGTGTCTGTCTCACCCAGAGTAAAAGCCGAAATTGTATTTTGACTTCCAAGGACACGCCTGATTTGGGCTCCATGTTTCTCTGACCAGATCTTCAATCACTATCCCCGTGTTCTCTCTGTTTCCACATAATGGCCTCCTCTCTGGTTCTCATACATGACATACATGCTCCTATCCCAGGGCCTCTTGCCCTTATTCCCTCTACTTGGATACTTTCCACCCCAATATCCCCATGGCTAGTTCCCTAATTCCTTCAAGTCTCCACTTAAATTCACTTCCTGTATAGTGAATTGCCCTATAGCTTGCCTACTTAAAATTTCTATCGCTCACCTATCACGGGGTATCCCTCTTCTTTGCCTCAATCTTTCCTTCTAAGCACTTATGCTCTACTTAACCTCTTGATTGTGCTCATTACCCTGTTCATGAGGACCGAGGATTTGTCTGTTTTATTCTCATTTTATCTCACGGGCTTATAATAGTACCAGGCACATAATAAAGATTCAGCAAATATTAGTAGAATGAACAAATCTCTTAGAACCAATACTGTGGAATTTTTTTAAGAGACCACTAGTTATTGTGACTTCAGAAACCATGATTTGTTCTTCTCTACAAAGTATGCAGACAAGAATAGTTAAAACAACAAGTAACATCTCTTCTTAGCTGATACTTTTGCTGACATGATCCTTCTCTCTTGGCTTGCATGGAAGATTGCCTAACACTAAATATAGATCAGAGGATCTCAATGATGACAGGCATTCAACAGCCTTGCCAGATAAATGACTCTATACAGCCTACAGCTCTATAGTCTCTCCCTTCAGCGCAGAAATTCTTAGGAAGAGAATGTACATTCACTTAGTATTCATCAGCCCATTGTTTATCCACAGCCAGGACTCACCTGGAAATGCTTTTAATTTGGATGAGGTTAATACGGACACTGGGGAAAACAAGAGACCAGCACAGAGCTTAAGTAGTTGACACTACAATCTAAACCCAGAGAATGATTTTTAGTCTTCTAAAATAAAGCATATTTATCTTAGTCTCCATGGAAATTTGTTTAAATTCCAGGTTACATTGGACTGATTTGCTGGATTTGATAACATACTCCAAAAAAATGTAGCTAATTTCAGCTGCAGTACAGTTTGTTTTTAAATCTGAATGAAATATAATAAACTCATGTATAAGCAGGTAACAGATTCTAAAATGTTGAGATTGCCTTTGAAGGTGATGACCTAGAATTGCCCTAGGACACCGGACTCCTCAAAAATCCTCAAAACCTTTAAAATAATGTTGCCTCCACATCAGGATTATCTATAATAGCAAAACACTAAGAAGAAGAAAAAAAAAACACCAAAATGCCAAGAAATAAGCAAAGAAAAGATAAAGCAATAGGGAACTGGTTAAATAAATTATTCAATAAAAATTATAGAGGAATACTACACAATCATTAAAATAAAAAATGTTCAATGTGCACTAATATGTATTATTCAACAAGACATCATCACACAATAAAAAACAAACCGCCAAAAAGGATGCAGAGCATGACCCTGATTGTATGAAGCAAAGTCTGTGTATGTGTACACATATATGTATGTATGAATTTGATACTTTCAAACACATATTCCCCACACCTCCCTGCCTATGAGGCTAGTCCGTGTGGACCCATCAATGGGCTCTCATACCTTGTAGCTTCTAGATGGATTCAGCCAATGGAAGCCCTGGTAAGAGATGTGAGGACAAGGTTTGTTCATTCCTCTGGCTCCATTCCAACTTTCACTGCAGGTTGGTTATACCCCTCTAAAGGCCACAGCATGTCAGGCATCCTCTCCAGAAATTTTTCTTTCTAGATTCCAGAAACCACTATATTTCTTTACCCCTACAGACCCAGAGTCAAAAAGATTAATACTAGCCTAGGGGCACTCCACAATTTCTTGTAGCTAGCTGTTCTTAAACCCTGCTCACACTTCCACACTTTTTGGAAATAGTCCTTTTATTAAACTCTTTTCAGTTCCCTACTTTGCATGTACCATTTATTTTTTGGCAGAATCCCAATGAGAATAGTAATATTTGTGTATGCATTTCATGTGATTTACATATTCGAATATGCACAGAGATGCACTTACATGTGCAAGGAAAATTTCTGAAAGATATGTACAAGTGGAGAATAGAATATGTGGTCTGGACTTTTGCTTTCCAGTTTGTATTTTTTAAATTTTTTTCTACTTTAAAAATGTCTAATCATCTACAAGTAATACATTTGTAATTTAGAAGCAAAACCACATGGGAAATCTGTATATATTATTACCTTTCCTAGGGCACATTAAAGGGAGAAAGAAAGAATGAATACTGGGGAAAACCAGAGTGATGACACAGATGTTCATTTTAAATGAAGCAATGTGTCTGATAGGAAGGACTCTTACTCTGAAACTTAAGTTTGATAGTTATCGAAGTATTTATCCACTATAGGGTGGGTCTTTAACATCTTGTTCCATTGACCTACTTTTATAAAACGAGGCTTATTTTTAAAATTTACTTCAAACTAAGACCATGTTTTTAAACCATCCCATTTATGTTTCAGTTTTGCTGCTTTCCATTTTAATAGTACTTTTTTGAGAATTTAAGACAGGAACAGTCATATAAATGTGCTTATTTAGATTTGATAAAATATTTAATATTTTGTGATAAGAAAAAAATCCACATTCTTAGAAATGCATATTGACTTTTAGAACTTTTTCCAAAGCTTCCTAAAACTACTGTGAGATACAAAATGCAAATCGCTAATACAGTATTAGCGCTCACAATTAAATTAATTTATAGCTGCTTTAATGAAATTAAATTTCTTCCAGACTATATATCTAATGGTGCTGGGTTTTTTACTTAATATACTTAAAAGTGTAATTTGCTTTCATTTTTGCAAAGTCATTTAAGTATTACGAATATCTCTTTTATATATTTTTTCATGATGACACAAAATACGTTTGCAGTCTATTTAATTCATAGATGATGAGACTAAAATGAGCTCCTCTTTGAGGACCATGCATCTTCTACAACATCACATTCTCCGATTCCAAAATATTAAGTATATAAGTTATCTGTATTTGCAAGAATGTACTCTTGAAACGGTAATAAGTATTTTAAATGGTCTGATTGTAAAACTTTAAGAAAATTAAAATCTAGAGCAATGAAAAAACATCAGCGATACAAAGAGCCAATATGTTTGGGGTTCATAATTCAAGTTAATAAATTATTAGCCTTTAAAATTAAATTCAACAGATCTTTTCCATAGCCAAATTAAGGAAGTATTCAGAGAAGGGCATAAGTTATTTGCAAGTTTTCAATTCTCAATTCAACTCATTCATATAGTCATGCACAAGGCAACTAAGGATCTCAAAACACATTAAGGTGACTTAATAGTCACAAATAATGAGCAAAGTTGTTATGATAATTTTTCATGCTCCCAAACTTAGATATTCAGCCTCTGTACTAGAAAGTATTCAATAATAAATAGCTAACTAGTTTATACCCTAAAAGAAAAAGAGAAACTGGTCTAAAGCATTTTTAGCTGAGGATATTAGCTAAATTCAGATGTCATTTTTGCTACAAATGTGCTTCACAGTGGTGACATAGAGAAGCAGCTGTAACTATGGAAATCATAATTTTAATTGGCAACAACATGAAAATTCGGAAGGATAATAAGCATCATGGATGGAGATGACAATTAAGGAGGAATAAAAATCAAATATAAGCTTTACTATAATGAAGAAGAGTCTATTTTTTCTCTCTGGTTATTCCCCCACTACTCCATAAATAAAAACAGGATGGAAAGAACTTCCCATTAATAAAAATAGGACAAAGGAATAGCTAGGATATTCCTACCTGGTTTCCAGATGAACTGACTATCCCTTTTGCCTTCCAAATGAGCTGCATGGGACAGCAAAAGAAAAAGAAGTAGAAATAGCTTCCTCATGCTCCTCCATACCCAGTGAGTGACAACCAGATCACCCTTTGGAAACATTCTTCAGATTGTCCGCCTTCTGACTTGCCTATTCCTAAAAGAAAAAAGAAAATCAGATTAATTTCTTCTGTACAGAAATTATAAAAACTCATCTTTACTGCTAGAGTTTTTATCATGATGGCATTACAATTTTTTCATTATCATAAAGAATACATATAATATTAATATTTTAAGGTCAGCAGTTAATTAGCCATGTTTTCAATCCTTACCCATTGAAGACATTATCAATTCTAGAAATTCCACAGTCTTCCATTCAGTTTACTTTGATTTTTAAGGGTGGAGTTGGCAGATTCTATTCCCGTTTTTTATTCAGCCAAACTCTTTGAGGAGCTCACAATTTGGGGAGAAAGATACACATACAAAACAAATTCCAAAATAGGGTAAGGGCTGCTTTAATAGGAGTATTAAGAAAGTGAGATGGAATGATTGAGGAGGAGGCCATGAATTCTTCTGAAGTGAGAAAAAAAGAAAGAAAAATCTCACATGACATAATATTTAAGAAGAGCCTTAGGGAAATATAAGGGCTTAAAGAAGCCAGGAAGTGCATTTTGGGCTGAGAGAACTAGGTGCTGAAATGCATTTCGTGTTTGGGGACTAGCGAGTGGTCTGGCAGCTGCTATGAAAGACAGAAAAGGGGAGGGAGGAATGGACGATGGAGATGAGACTTAGAACATAGGCTGAGAGGGAAATTATAAAGAGCCTTGACTGTTATGTGAAGGATTTGGGTTTCATTCTGCAAATAGCAATAAAAATCATAAGAAAGCAAATGACTTATATAACTCATATCAATGTGTATAATGGATTACTGGTGGATGATACCAGAGAAATTGAGACCAGTTAGAAAACCAATGAACTAGTCCAGACAAGCATTGATGAATCAAGAGAGATATGAAAGGTAGTACTGAGGCTAGATTAAAAGGATTTGGATGCAATATGAGAGAGAGAAGATAAAAAAGACAGCAAGACTGTAAACTTATACAGCAGGGCTCATAGAATCCCTTTACCAAAGAAACAGGAAAGAGGGCAAGTTTTAAAAGGAAGACAAAAAGAATTCTCTTTAGAGAATATTAAGTCTGATGTGCCTACAGCATATCCAAGTAGAGTTTTCAAAAAGATAATAAGAAAATTCTACCTGGAGTTATGGAGATCTGAAATAACTTGCCACAATACACGTATTAGAAAAATACATCAAGAGACATTGGTACAAAGGGATAAAATGATTGAATCATAGAAAAATATATCAAGGGAAGAAATAACTATCTCTATTTACCCACAAAATTGCTAAAAGTGGGAAGCAAATATGACTGTGAGCTTCCTAGTGACCAAAGAAAAGTAGCTACTATAGCCATCATGTATGTAGGAATAAGTTATATATATATATAAAATATTTTATACACACGCAGTTTTAGAAGAAGCTGTGGCTCTGTTTGAAAGTATTGATGAGAACTAAGCATTCTGATAAACACAGATGATGTTCAATAGTAAAATAGACAAGGGCAAGCTGTACATGGTGGAGTCTCGGGGCACTCCTAGAACACTCCCAGGGCACAATAGAAAAGTACAAATGAATTAAAATGATTCTACAAGGAGTCAAACAATGAAGTTCAAGTACACAGACCTCTTATGGCCTATCTTGATGCAGAGATGAAAAGAATACTAGGATAAACAACTCAAACCTTTTCTTCAAACTTTGTATTGCATACCAATATCGAGAAGCATAAAAGAGGAGTGCTCCAGCTGAAATAAATTGGGGCTCTCTTGCTTGACTTTTTGTTCCTAAGGGCCTATTAGACTATTTCATGGAACCTTTGGGACATAACTGGATACAATTCAAAAACTCTGACCTAGAAAACTGAACTAACCACATTTCCTTATTGCAAAAATCCAAAAGTATGATTTACTACAACTGTGCTTTTGCTAAAGGTTGGGCAACATGGATATTAATTTTAGTTTATTCTAAGGCTATTGTTATCTAAGAAAGTGTTTCTGTGTATATCAGAAAATGGTAGTAAAACATTTTTAAGTTAGTATATTATTACACAACCTGAATGTTCTGGCCATGAGACCTTTCCACACCCCACTGAACAGTAGCCCAACCTGTGTGCACACATAAGGCCACTCAGCCCCTTGGTGCACATCAAGATTCACAGACACACACATCACCATCATGAAGCATACTCTGTTCCCTCCCTCCTACTCTCCAGGTGAGGTGATGATGGCACTTTCAGAGTTGGAGCTATGAGGGAGCTAGAGAAGTGTCTCAGGAAGCCCCTGGAGTGGTTGGGGATGAAGTGCAGCCATGGCATATGTGTTTACCTGTGGGTGTCTGCTCTGCTGAGTGTACAAGGCCACAGGGTCACGGTGGGTTTGTGTAGGAAGAGGCTCTCCCTTCCAGCTAGAACCCTGAAATCTCTGTTCCCATCACAAGCTCCCATGTAAGTTAGCATCTGTCTACCATGGGAATCATGTCCCCGTATAGAAGACATCTTTGCATAAACACATGTACACACACACATACCCTAGACTGTGGATGTTTCACACTGTTCATGTCAAAACCACATGCTTTACGAAGCAACACAACAACGAATGCTTCGGACATTGTATCATAATATTTTAAAGTCTTTTCTCTCTATTGATAGTCATCCCGCTTCTGTGAAAGGTATGCTTAAGTCAAGCCATTAATTTCCTCAGAAACCAACACAGAATTTTCTCCAGGTGCCTGTATACACAAACATAAACATGCACACATGCACATATGAGTACACACACTCACACATGTGAGCACACACACAGGCGATTAATTCTTTACAAAATAGACTCGCTACAAAGTCTTTAGTTTGCACATTTTTCAGAAGATATCATTGCCAATAATTTCATTGAGACAGCTGAAAAAACAAATATCACCCCCATAAAACAGTATAACTTCCTAACTTCCTAGTGAATTCTACAAAACAAATTAGTTGAAAAATATACACCTGGGAAAGAAAATGAACTGACCTTCTAAATAATGATGGATTTAAGTCATTGTGATGTTAGAGAATTGTGGATAAAAATGATAATTTGTGTTTTAGGGTAATTAATCCTAAACTGTTATTATTATTAATAAAGTAATTAGCTAACAGGACCAGCTCTCTACTGAGGTCATTTCTTCTATAACAGGAAATCATCAAGGTATTAGAGGTGACTCTGTCAATTCTCATCAGTGGGAGACATACATCCAGCATATCTAAAAACATATTCAAATCATTAAAATGTAAACTAGAGAGAAGAAGGACCGAAAGCATATCTGCTCCACTCTAAATGGCTACAGGTGGGAAGGCAAAAAGGGATTTAAAAGAATGAGGAGTTCCACACATGAGCTGGAATGATTAGGTAAAAATTTACATATAAACATTTTGAATTTTACATCGATATTTACATTTTAACTGAAAAAAAAAATAAAGCGTTAAAATTACCCTGAGCACAGGCTGCTATGAGCACAGATCTCCTCTTGGACTTCCTCACTGGTCCAGAGCCCTGTACTGATTCTGCCAAGGTACCCGATGTCCTTAAGGTTCCTTTTGTGTTCACTTAAGCAAGGACCCACCACTCAGGAAGATGCCTGGGCAAAGTGGATTGGAGAGCCTACTGGTTGCCTGTGGTCACCATATCTCCCAGCTACCACTGACTAACAAGGATAGTGCCAGGAGAAACCCAAGACTGATTCCCTGCACCCCCCCCCCCAAAGGACTAATAAAATGCTTTAACTCATAGAGCACTACAGGCTGTGAAACCCAATATGGAAACAAAGTATACAACTTCCACAATAAAAGTCTTTCAATTTTTTCTTGTATCTCAATGACTATAAATATAACTTCATGTAGAAATAATACTAAAATTCTTAACTTCAAGCTCCTTTTTAAAATTATTTTGACCAAAAAATAATCTAAAATACAGATCCTAGAGAAAGAACAAAAGCATCTCAATTTAGGATGACACAGTGATCCTGCTCCTAAAAACACCCATACACTTTTAGAATCTCTATTACCCATAACCTTATACCTCATTACCTCCATTTTTCCAAGAAGCTTGAGGATAGAGGATGGGAAACCAGATTTGATGAAGCTTCCCACCATTTGCCATGCTTTATGGTTTACATGCATCATGCATAAATAAAATGAGAATCTCTGCTGACTTGATAGAAAGTACAGGATGGAATTTGAACACAGGTTTGGCTCCACTAAACTATATTGCCTCTCTTTCCTCCAAATGCCTCAAACTCACTAAATTATTTTTTGGATGATACTGAGAGTCAGTCTTATATCCATTACTTGAAAACCCACACAAGAGTTCACAATAAACAAAATGAGTTGAAACAAGACATAATTAGATTTCACTCCTCTGTTTGTATAGCACGACTATAAAAATCCTGTAACTACAATAAAAATATATATTATGCAGAAAATATGTTTTACCTATGATGGCATTAATAATTTACATCATGAAGGTTGTTGAGTTTCCAAATCAACTAATTTACTATATCTCTCTGCATCCAAAATGTATTTGCAAGGTCAGCTATAAACTGATGAATATTAACAGATAAAAAAAAATAGTTTCTCCTTTTAGCTTCACTTTCCTAATCATTTAAAGGCCAAACTATGAAAAAATGTATCTTAAACTTCATATGTATTTCATTGTCCCTTAAACACTTTATCATTGAAGTACCTGAATATTTAAAAAGGCACAAAACTTAAAAAATAAAATAAAACAAAAACTGTTCCAATTTGCTTTCAGTCTAAAAGAACAGTAATAAGTGGGAGAAATGCAAACTTGACCGTCCATATCCCCATAGTGCCATCTCATGGCAACTGTGCAGAGAAGATGGCTCAATAAAGATGGCCAATGGTCTAGGATGAAAATACCCACTGTTGAGACAGACTCAACTGACCAGAATGGTAACTCCAACTAGTTGTTTACTACAAATGATTGGTAACTAAATTCTGCTGGAGAGAGCATATGTTTATGCTTTTTTTTTTGAGCTATCTGCTTAATTTCTGATTGCAATGTTGTACATTCCATTTCATCCTTCACGATCTGTCAATATACAAAATATTGACCTAAGTACTTCATTTAACTGTCACCAAAGCCCTCTGACATAGTTATTCATGTTAGAGATGAAAAACTAAGGCATGAAAACTTAAGTGTCAAGCCCAAGATCACAGAGGTAGTAAGTTGGTTGCAATTAATAGTAGTCTTCCTCTGAAATGAGAGACTAACACTGTAACCCAATAGCAATACAAGCAATTTTTCATAACCTCAAATATGTAGATTATTTATAACCCCATGTAAGATCTCTCAGAAGCATCTACAAGGCAATTTACATTTCATTTCACTTAATCCTCACATTATACTATGTGCAATTATTGCTATTTTCCAGATGTAAAAGAGACTAATCATTAAGGATCTTTAATAATTATCTCAAGGTCACCTCAGTCAGAAAACGTCAAAGCTGGATTACAAAATGGGCTGACACCACAGCCCCGACCTGTTTATTGCATCACACATGGTGACTCTGGCAGGTCACTTGGACATAGAGCCTCAGGATCTTCATCTACAAAATGTGGAGGGCAGTCACCCTACAATCCTTAGTGGGTAAGGATAGAATAAAATAATGGATGGAAAGAACTTAGATGAGCGCCAGCCACAGAATGAGCACTCACTAAAAGATTACCACTGTTACTATTGTCATTATCTTCTCAAATTTCAGGAGAAAACCCATACTCCAGCAATATTTAAGGAAAGGTTTGAGAGTAATCCTGTCCTAAAACAGAAGAATGAGAGATGATTTTTCTCAACTATGCAATCTTGTAACTTTCTCCCTTTTTTCTGAGGAGCTAAAAGCAGTGTGTATCAAGAGTCCCATTAAAGATTCACACTGACCCTGTGAAGGAGAAAACAGATATTATCATTTCTATTTTATGAGAGAGTTATCTCTGGCCTTGCAATGACATGACTTTTAGTAACTCCCTCAAGCCTTTTAACCACCAGCTTTTTCCTCCATGCACCTCATTCTGCAGAATCCTAAGTTATGTCAATATAAGTATGGGGTACCTGCAAGCATACCATTAAAATATACAATCC
Organism: Rousettus aegyptiacus; assembly: GCF_014176215.1. NCBI lineage: Eukaryota > Metazoa > Chordata > Mammalia > Chiroptera > Pteropodidae > Rousettus > Rousettus aegyptiacus. The sequence goes on from NW_023416295.1 coordinate 74,337,962, forward strand.
TGTGAGTTTTAGTTACTGTATTAAAAATCGCATTAAGCTTACATCATGTAATGAGAAGACAGAAAATCATGCACAAAGTCTATACAAATATTTGACATATATCTGAACAAACTTTTGCCACAGGACTTAATAGATAGAAAGAGAGCTGGAAACATGTTTGCCAAAACCTTCAAAACTACATCTTCATAGCTGCAGCAGACATTGCTGTATCCTCTTTCCTTTCTACTAGAATTACAATTTTTTCAGAATGTCCACCTGCTAAATATATATATATATATCTGTTTTATATATATATTTTTTATGTATATGACATTTCCATATTTCTTTGCAACTAGAGTGGCCACATAACAGTTTTGACTAATGATTCAAGAGTGTCAAGAGGATGTAGAAGAGGGAAATATAAAATATAAAACTCAAAAGGACAAAGTGTGAAATTGTAGTTCTTCACTATTGGCTCCTTTCCCATTTTCTCTGCATAGAGCACAGATACAATGCCTAGAGGTACAAAAGCTATCTTGAGAGCAAGAGGGATGAATGTCACCCAGTAAGAATGATGGAGCAGGGATGCAGATGACACCTGAGACTCAGGTGCCATCACGGAGCTTCAGCAATGTCTTAGATTGTCAACGTCCGGACTTTTTGTCTTGTAAGAAAAATGAATTCCTTTGTTTTAAGCCACTTTTTTGTGTTTGCATGGGCCAAAAGTAACTCTTGACACCTACAGTTCCCATGTCCTTAGACACTGTGGATCTATTTATAGACATACCTATTTATATGAGTGTGCCTCTATGACTTCTATAGATCAAAACACAACTTCCTACATTGTTCAAATGACATATTAAAACTCTGTAAACCTTTCATGTGGATGTTCCTATTTCTAAGCAGGTGAGGTTGGTTTATTTCCCATATTGACTTATTCAGGTAATGCATGCATTATTCAAAAAAAAGTAACATGTATCTGTTGCCATTTTTTATAAGTTTCATTGTAGTAAAGAAAGGGTACTTCATGAATGAGAAACTATAAATACAGGAAAAAGGCAGTAATTAATTTGGTAAACTGCATGAGATTCCCCAATGAAAATAAATCCATTCATATACACCTAGTCTAAAACAAGAACATATTTATGTAGTTATCTTCTATGTAGTTGTCAAGCCCTCTCTGATTATGAAGAAAATATAAATACATTCTCGTACCTTTAGAACTATCTCGTCATCACTTTGTAGAAAATCTTATTACCTCGTGGAATCATGTCCTCATTACCCCCCTAGCATTCCTGGTTGTTGCTCGATCTTCTATTCCCTCTTTCTTAATCACTGTTTTCACTAGGGACAGGAATGCCAAATCTTCCTTACTTTGTTACTTCTCACTGGCCACTTTTCAGCCTCATTTTATATTATTTTCTCTTATTCTGACCTCTAAATAAACATGTCTCTGACTCTTTCCTCAGACACCTTTTCTTCTCTAGCTTTCCTCACTTGCCAAGTGATTTTATTTAGTCCCCCAGCTTTAAATACCACACTTCCTGATTCTCATTTCTCCATATCCATTCCCATGTCCCTAGTCCTGGCTTGTTCCTTGAACTTGTACATCCAATTAACCACTGAACATCTCCACACAGATATCTGATAAGGCAACTCACATGTAGAAGACATAATGAAGCTTATGATTCCTCTGTGTAGCATGCAGCCCCATTCTCCCTTAGTGTCCCTGATTTCATCCTGAAATTCTTTTTTTCACATTTGAAAACCAATACATCAGCAAACCCACCATCATTTCTCACCTGAGCTACTGTATCAGCCTCCTAACTGGTTTTCCAGATTTCATTCTTGGTTGCCTTCTATGGGCTCTTCCCAGAAAGTCTGGAATAATCTTTAGGAAAGAAAAATATACTTCCTTCCTTAAAATCCTCTCATGATTTCCCATTACAGAATAAAATCTAAGGACTTTGCTGGTTGGAGTTTTGCTTCCTCTCCTTACCACTCTCTATTATTTTTCTAGCCCAGACACACTGCCTCTTTCTTGTTCTTCAAGGACACAGTTTCTCAAGGTCTTCACACTAGTAATCCTTAGGCATCACATGGCTTGCTTCCTCACTTAATTACTCCCAAAGACCTTCCTTACCAGACCACCATCTGTTCAACACAGTGGCAATCATTCTATCCTCTTGACATATGTTTGCTGTTTGTTTGTAACATTTAGAAAAGATCGATATTTGACAATCTAGTATATACTGACTTGTTCCTCAAGTATTATCTGCACACTTTATCTTCTTCAGTTATATACCCAGTGCCTGGTATATTGCTTGGAAAACAGTAGATATTCAATAAATATTTACTAAACAAATAAAGGAATTATTAAGTCTATATTTATGAAATTTTTTCTAGGTATGTTTTCTTGAATTAGACCAGAAATTTGATAAAGATTCTTAAGAATACAATAGAAGACAGATGGCTAGAAAAGCCCATTATTGAAAATTTATTTCTTAAATCCTAACATTTGGGACATACATAATAGAGTCAAACACACAGGTAATGGAGTCTTATCCAACACACAGAACTATTTGCTGTGTGAAGAAACAAATGAAGCAACAGCAGGGTATAGTTTGGTGTAATAATTTTAGTCTAATAAAATTATAATGAAATGAAAAGAATTGGGCTAGAAAAGCTAGTAACCTCAAACATATACAAACAAATTTAAGATAGAAATATAAGTGTTGACTCTCACTTTTTAAAAAATCATATTTCCATAATTTTCAGATAAAAAATTATCATTTACTTTTTTTAAAAACACAAAATGGTTCCCAAACATAAAGTTTTATACCTCTTATGGGAAAGGAAATTATGAAATTAAAGAAAATGTATCTAAAAGGAATAGTTTCTAAAATGTATAATTTCCTGCTGCTCATTTTAGAACCCTCCTTGCATTATTATTCAAGAACTATTATCAATACTGAATGCTGATTTGCTTCAGGATCATAATACTTGCATTTAAATAAAAAAGAAAACCATTAAAATTTTTATTTTAACTTTACTGGCTACCATAATTTATTTACCATACAAATGGAAATGATTTACATTGAGAACAGCAATAGGTTATCTCTTAAATAAAATTTAAGTTAGTTTTTGCAAAGGCCAATGGTAAGCTTCATAAAGTTATGAGTTTCTTTTGGTTTGAGTTTCTGAATTCTCTTCTCTGTGCTCAGTAAAGTTAACTCAGTAGTTGCGAAACTCTGAAAATTATTTGAGCAATGGTAAATAGCTGAAAAATTTCTCCTACTTTATAAGTAAATTGCAAATACCTCACTCTACCACCCCTCAAAGACCAGAAGAATAGAAAAAGTTCAAGGTTGTCTGCACTTTTTAAATCTTCAAGTGGAGGACTTTTTATAAAGTGATAAAAAAAAAGTGACAGTTAAACAGTTTAATGGAAACAATATGTAAAAACAAAAGGTAGTCACTAAAGAAAAAAATCCAAATAATCTGTTTGAAGGATCTCAGGTTAATCACAAAAAGAAGATGCATTCAATTTAAAAACATTGCATTCCCGAAAAAGAAACAAAGTTAGTACAAACACTTCTGTAGATACTTTAAGAAATAAAATAGGCACCTAGTGGTATTATCTATAGTCCATTCTGCTTAAAGATGCAGGGAAGAATTTAATAATCTCCTCTAACCAAATTTTATAAATATTTATATAAATATATGTTATATGTATTATATATATATATATACACACACACACACATATATATATGAGTGTAGAGAGAGTCAATTTTGAGGCTTATGTATGAACAAGATAACGTCCTTTTCTCAAATGCTATTGACCTTTGAAATAGAAAATACTTAATTACTCATTAATATTTTCTGCAATATAAGATTATAAATATTTCATGTCAAGGAGAACTACTCAATTAAACTGTAAATATTGCTTTGTGTTCCCTTGATTAATTATGCATCCATTGTTGCAAAGGAACTTATTGAAAACTGTGTCCATAGTTGACATAAAAATAATAGCATGTTTATAAGCCTATAAAGTTTTTTAGCAGCCCCTTCCAACATCTTTTATAAGTTTTCGTTTATTATGGTTGGGCATTGATCGATAATAATTTGCTCATCAGATGCAAGTGATTTGATGGAATTTACTTTAATCATGTCTCATCTCATACTTCTCAAAAGAATGAAGTGATATCTGAAGGAGAACATTCCAAGTTAAATTGAAAGCAAAAAGTGTTTTTAGATTCTTCTTTTACTACATAAACCACAAGGAAAATTTTAAGAACATTCTTGACCAATGGGAAACAGATTTTATCTTTCTACTAGTGACTCTAAGGATTTTTTTAAATTGTTTCTAGATGTTTTAAATAGATCGACAAAGCTTAATGGCAGTTGTCTTGTAATATATTTTATTTACTATTTTCCTACCTTAAAAAAGTTCAGTACACTCAATACTATTTACCTCTAATTGCAAGCAACAGGCAAAAATAAATACAAAAAAAAAAAAGCCACTCTTCATCTTCATGTACTATATTACACTACTAATGTATGCGCATATATGTACACACACACGTACTTGTAACATGATAAAATGATCAAAACACAAAACCAAAATTTTCAAAGACTGGTTTCTCTCAAAGAAAAAAGACAAGTTCACTGGGCACTGTGGCAATTTGCCGCTGGAAATTTTACATTTAGAACTTTAATTACAAATTTAGATAAGTGGATTATAATGAAAGATATTTCCAACAAGGGAGCCCAGACAGATGTATCACGAATGCATTAAAGGAAACACCAGAGAGAGAACTTTCCATCAGCAGAAAGATTTTAATTATACGGCAATAGGATGGATCTCTTCTGTGAAATGATATTACTATTACCCACAGTTCACTAAACTATTTACTCCAGAATATATTCTTTGAAACCATTCCATTCTGGAAAGTATACTTCAACCTTTCAATTTCCATTATGAGGGCAGAAAAGGAGGAGGGAAAAAGGTCTATTGGTGAAATGTGCAAATGAAAAACCATTTCGTTTGCATGCTTTATGTGGGGAGCTGTGCCTAAAGTGGCTCCATGCCATAAGGAGACCCACAGTCTTCAGAAGAAGGCAAATGAACCAAGAGTGATCACCAAAGTGTCCACTGAACATTAGCAGTGGTCCACTTGGGACAGCCAATACGATGGCTGAGATAGGTGTTTCATAATATCATGTCAATGCTTTTTTCTTGGCATGGATTCAATTATTTATAAAGGATACTTGGTTGTTTAAGATATGCATTTTCAAAAGCTTCAACAATAGTCCTGTGGCCTCTGCAGTATCCAATCAAAAGTCTGTTCCTTGAAGTCAAGGGCCATATTTTCTCCATTTTGTATTCCTAGCTTACAACCCAATATGTAGATATGTAGACCCAGCAGGTACATGGTAAATGTTGAATAAATGAAAAAAAATGAATGAAGCAACAGCAGGGTATATTCCAATCTAATAAAATTATAATGAAACAAAAAGAATTGAGATAGAAAGCAAATAATCTCAAACATATACAAAAAAAAAAACTTATTCTAATTATGCTCCCCCAAAACATTGCAAAATTCCATTCTCACATATTTTATTAGACAACTAACATTTACTATTCCCCCTATCATTAAACACTACACTTTTACTAACACACACTTTCCAGACTGCTGTTATTCCAGTTTGAATGAATAGCAGCAAATACAATGTTGGAGGATCTCTAAGGCCCCAAGGGAGAAAATTTTTCTAAGTATTACAGTACATGAAAAATAAAATGCCAAATAGATATTTTAATAAAACAGTAAACATTAATTAATGATTATGTAAAATTCTTAAAGGAAATTAAATAGTTCACATCCCTTGGACTAACAGTCTTAAACCGTCAGATGCCTTATAATTTCTATACATAAGCAATTATTTTTACAGAATAAGAATTTTAGAAAGCCTTCAAAGCACCTGGTCCTTCGAAAATAATGTCTCAGCGTAGTAATTCTTTATTAAAATTCAAACTATAACTTTCTACAGATCAGACATTCACTGTATTCAAGCACTAGTTAATAGCAACACATATGACTTCTCTCAGATAGGGAAAGAAGAATAATGCTCAGAAATCCAAAAGTCAAAAAGAAATGTCTGTGGGAACAAAAGCTATAATCTAAAAGACAGAAAATATCAGAAACTTCTTAAAATCATTAAACCGAAAATGATGTGACCTTAATATATTAGTGGAAATACTAGGTGAGCTTATGAATAACCAGGTAAATGACAAAAATGAAGCTAAAATAGGCATTCTCCGAAATCCTTAAAAAGAAATGTCCATTTTGCCCCATTGGGTATATCACTGGAAAAGCAACAACTGCACCAACTCTGTAGGTGTTTATAATATTTTTGAGGAACCAGAGGTAAAATTCATCATTGAGCTTATCAAATCATACTCATATGGAATTTTATATTAATTATAAAAAAATGAACACATTGTACCTTGTGGGTCACTTGTGTCACTTTGTTCTGTGGCCACAGATACACCTTAATCCTACATCTGCTTTAGAAATGCATGCTACTATCACAGGGCGGGATGCTCAGTAAGCTTAGATAAGGGAAGATGGTACACTTCAACAAGTCTTTGTCACTATTTTAAAAAACAGAGTAGAATGATCCTGATAGAGGATCAGTAGTATTATAAGAACATTGGTTTTAACTGCTGTCAGCTTTGAGTGATGAGATCACTTCTTTTTCTTCATGTTTTTAAAAGACAAATTTTTAGAGCAGTTTTAGATTTACAACAAAATTGATAAGAAGGTACAGAAGTTGCCCCCACCCCTACACATACATATCTTTCCCCATTAGCAGTATCACTCCAGAATGGTACACTCTTTACAAAGGATGATCTTACATTAACATATCCTAATCACTCTAGGTCTATAGCTGGGCTTCTCAATCCCAGGGCCACAGACCAGTACCTGCCTGTGGCCTGTTAGGAACCTGGTGGCACAGCAGGTGGTGAGTGGCAGGTGAGTGAGCAAAGCTTCATCTGTATTTGCAGTCACTCCCCAGGGCTAGCATCATTGCCTCAGCTCCACTTCAAATCATCAGTTGTTAAGAATCTCATAGCAGCACTGGTTCCTGGTGCCAAAAAGGCTTGGGACCACTGGATAGTTTACCTTAGCATTCACTCTTGGCATTGTACATTCTAAGGGTTTAGACAAATGTAAAATGACATAAATCCATCTTATAATACAGTGATGATGTCAATTATTAACTGACGATATTATATTCCCTCAACAATTCTCAATATATTCTACTGTTTTTCTAAACCTGCCTCTTCTCTTCCAGTAAAGCAATAATTCTTACACTTTCTAGCTCACAAGCAAAAGAAGAAATAAATGTTGAAGTCAATGTTGAAATATAAAAGGGAATACTAATGCACAGACACAATCACATGAAGGATCAAGGAATTAAAAGAATATTGGAAGAGATCTCTATGACTCAAAGTTTCTCTAATACTCTTAGTAGTAAATGAATATTTTCAATGACAGGGAATTAATTCAATGCCCCCATTTTAGGATAGTTCTGATTATTAGGACATGCATCTCAACCCAGATAGTGTCTTCCTTTCTTTATCTAAAGTCCTTGATCTTAACACTTCCTTTGCAGTTATAGCTAAAATATGTCTCACGTGTCTGCCCTTGACAAAACTCCAAGTTTCTTCTTTTCCAGGCTAAACATATCCAGCTCTTACAAACATTTCCCATATTCATGATTTCCACATCCTTCACCAATATGGCCCCTTTCTCAGGACATGTCTCCAGAAGGTGAAGGGAGGTTCTCTAGAGAAGGGCATGACTACAAGCCATTAGCAGCCAGACTCATAATAGCCAGCCAAGTAAAGGAGACTTGGATGAAAGAACAACTGCTCCAGAAACAATCTGGAATAAAAGGGGAAAAAAGCCTGTGCACAGAAGTATTCATATCGGGGCTTTTAATTAGAAATATGATAATGTTAATTAAAAAGACAGTAACCTACATGTCTACTGAGAAAATGATTAATTAACTTTGTTATATCTTCTCAATGGAGTATTGTGTAGCCAAAATATGAAATTATATAAATATAAAAATATGAAAAATATGTGTATAAGTTGAAAAAAAACTCAATATTATATCACATTTGACTAAAATTATGAGGGGAAAATCTACACATTAAATTTTTGAAAAAGAATCTACTAAGAATGTTAGTTGTATTTATGTGTTAGAAATGAGAAATGTTATTCTTTTCTTCTTATTTATGCAAGCTTTAAAAAAAATTAATTAGGACGTGTAATTCAGATTACCTTTTTTTTACAGATTATTTTTTAAAGAAAACCTGAAGAACACACTGTGTGTACCCAACACAAAATACGGCACAGCTTGGCACATGTATTGAGCGCCTAATAAGCATCTGCTACCTGCTTGAAGAAGCTAACTCAGCAAGGCCGCTCCACTGCGCTGTGTGGATTTTGGCAATTTGTCAGAGAAACGATGTTTTTTCCCAAGAAGGAAAATAATCTGCTGCAAAAGAAACTTTAATGACTACTTTTAAAAAGTGTTGTTTCCCCGTGTAGCCATTCTTTTCCAAATAGCAAATAGGGGACGTGTTTTCTCCACTTCTTTGTGCTCCACAACGCTCATCTAAACAGAGAGTTACTATCAACTTTTAATGGAAATGCCTGGAGCAAGACAGAGAGCAGACCCTCGGGTTTCATGGTCTCTGTAAAAAATTCAAGGCTTGTTGCAGGATCACTTTTATATCTTTTGTCATGAAAATTAAAATGAATGTAAACAATTTGCCTCTTTCAAGAAGGTAATCTAAGTTTGATTTATTTTTATTGAAGCTGTGCATGTGTTCAATAATGAAAGCTTAATATCAAGCAGAGATCAAGATGTCTACTCCTTCTGCTTTCCTTTCCCACTCCTCATAGTAGCACGTCATGGGACCCTTTTCCTAGTCCACTAAGCCAACTGGAATCGATTATTCTCATTCTCTGCTCCAGTTGGCTGTTCAGTCAGAGAAGTGAGGCCAAATTCTATCATAGTGATAGTCACTGTTCCAGCTGACTGACAACTGATTTCATTTAATATTATATGAATTTCTGGTGCAAAAGCACTTGGATGGTCCCTTGAATGCTACTAAAATCTGACACACACTTAACTCCATGATATTATGGTTCAGCAACACAGTGGACAGAATCCTATGATTCTGCTCTTTCTCTAACACATTTCATAACAAATATTGCCATCATCAAATATTTAGTGAATATCAGAATGCAGAGACAGAGTACAAGGCTCAGGTAAAACCAAAAAGGATTGCACATGGCCCCTCCATTAAGGATGTTTACCAACTACTTGCAATTACTGGACATATAATCAGTAAAGATTTAACCTAACTAAACGAAGTAACTTATCTAAGTGCCATTTTCCCATTACAGTCATAAACCTTCTAGAAGTTCCTAGAATGACTTCAAGGAAAAGAGTTTTAAAAATAAATAGATTTTAGATGAGGTCAGAGCGTGGGGCAACACATAAAATTTCAAGGAGGGAATTTCAAGGAGAGAATTTCATGAAGTAAAGGACTGAGATTTGGAATAAAGCTTTAAAAATAGACTTTCAAAATAGAACAAATGGTCTGAAAAGCGAAAGCTTCTGATTTTACTTAATAGGCAATGGTGAGGTGATCAAATGTTCCCCTAAGAGGAAGAAATATAAAACTGTACTTCAGGACATAACTGACAGTAGCATATGGGATTAAGAAATATGAGCTCAGATGAGAAGATCCAAGCAGTGCCAACGATATTTTCTGGTGGATTGGATGTGAGTAAAAAAGAAGAAGAATCAAAGATGAGGCCACGATTTTGGACATAAGCAACTGAAAGTACAAATTGCAACTAACAGAGAGGGAAAGTCTATGAGTCGAGAGGAGCAGATATGAGGTATAAGGGATATCAGGGGTTCGGTTTCAGATGTTAAGACTGAAATGCTTATTTCAGGAAATTATATCCATGAATCTGTGGTTCAGGGGAGAGCCCTGAGCTGGTGATATTTGGAAGGCATTAGCTATAAAGAGTATGAAGTTGGATGAGGTCATCAAGGTAATGTGAGTGATGACAGGGGAGATTAAGGACAGCTTCAAGTCCACCATCAACAATCACGTGTTCCTTCCACTCACATCTCTGACTCATCTGAGTTCTGCCTCATTCCAATTCCCTGGCCTCTCAAGGTACTGCCCTCCACAATTCAAATAAATCATGAATCGCCTTTTCCAATTCAATCCAATATTAAACCAGGTTGCACACTTAACTCTTCCACTTCCTATTTCTGGCAGGCATGATCAAGTTTCTCTTGCTGCTCTCTTCATCTACTGAGAAACAATGGGAAAACTAATTGTCAGTCCTTGCTGTCATTCCCACAACAATTCAACTCACATGTTTAAATTCTTCCTTCCCTTCTTTTCTGGCAATTTCGGTTCTGGGTTTCTCTTTTATGGTCATACCACTGCTCTTAAGAAAAATACTAACAAGCTTGCAGAAAGGTTCTTTCCAATGAACATTAAAAACATCCTATGGTTGAGTATCTTGACCATTCAGTTTACATTTGTAGCCACATCACCCTTCCAATCAGTCCTTTTACTTATCTTACTTGGTGACTGCCATTCACTCTTCCTCTGAACTCACTATTCTGAATGCAGTCTCTTCTCTGACTGTTGGTTGCTACAGTCATCTACTAGCATATCAATATGGCGTTTTTTTTAAACTTGGCCAACTTTGAGTCCATCTTCTGCACCAATCCAATTATATGAGTGGAAAATTTTTAATTCTAGTTTAAATGAGTTTTAAAATAGGTATTTGCATAATGTTTATCTACCTTCAAAATAATTTACAAGCATGTGAAGGCATTATTTTATATAGGTAATGTCATATCCTTTTGAAAATGATGAAATTATAGTTCATCAAGATTAAGTGACTTCTCTAAAGCCATGATTCATATGTAAGACTTGATACATGGTTTAGTAACCTGTTAACACGTCACAGTGAAAGAAATCACAAGTTGATTGACAACAGGTGTTACCACTAATGTTGAAGGACATTAGGTCATTGATATATGCTAGCTAAAACAATCTCACATTTCTTCCCATGCATGTGGAGAAACAAACAAACAAACAAAAACAGGAATTATCATTCCAACTCAAGATTCCAGGAAGGTCATAAGAATGCAGAGTTCAAATTTTATCTCTACTATAGTAATTTGTCCTTCCCTGCTGTCACTCCCATTATGGTTCAATTAACAGTAGAAGCCGAGAGCAACCTGACAAACATCTGTTTCATCCACCTGAAAATAATTCAATACAGACACACCATGGGAAGATATGAGAAAGCCTAAGTTTTTTCCATTTTCACACTGGGTGGCAAGAGAAATTCAGATAATGGGAAGAGAAGAGTACTCTATCACCTGGAAATATTAGGTTGACTTCCCAGTGTAGCATTCCAACATATATTTGAAAGAAATATAAAAATAAAATCACAAATGGATTGAATTTATGAAGCTACATGATCACAATGTCATCACTTTTAGATCATATAAATAAAATGTAGTGTTGACAGAACTTCTATCAAGCAAAATATCACTATCTAAATAGTATGGATTGTGTAAAGAGCATATTTTTTATATATATTACCAAAGTATTTCACAGGATGCCCTAGGTTGATCTGGAGGTGGACAAAATTTAAGGATCATTAGCCTTATATTGTGTGGAATGAATAGACAAATGGCAATAGCAATTTAAGATAAGCCTAGGATGAACCACATTTCTGCATGTCTTAAATTCCCAAATTAGACGCAATTGAACAGAGCTATAGATTCCTTTTTAAATGAAAAAAGAATCTTTTTCTCTCATTACTTGTGGATTTCTTCAAATTTGAGATTTTCAATCCCCAAAAGATTCCAAAAATATGGTGAAAATGTGCTACCCAAGTCTAAAAAGCTATTTATTTAATAATCCTTACTTTTAATTGTTTTAATTACCATATCTAAATTCATTATATAATTGATTATTTTCATCCAATGCTGTGCTCAGTTATGTTTTTAAGGCATCTGTTTGTAATGCTATACCCATCTAGAATAAAAAGTTGGAATATGAGGCTTAGGAAAAAAGGCTACAGGAACTACAAATATTTCAGGATACAAAAGAAGACAGCCAGTGAATAAACATAATCGCCTCCAAGAATATGACGAGTTGTAGACAGACAAGAGAGGCAAACCACTATTGTCTATAGATGTAAGAACAGCATTAAACTGACTTAAACTGCAGGCACAAGAGACAATATTTAAAAATAATATATCAATGTTCAACAATGGAAAGATGATCATGAAATGATTATGAAAGACATGACTACACTTTTTCCCTCAAACTATGGTAAAACTGTGATTATTGTGTGAGATTTTGTTAGAATTGTCTTGTGTATTTAGCAACCCATATCTATTTGACCTTGCAATCACTCCTTGAGATAGATTACGCCAGCAAATTTTACATAGGTATAGAAATATCTCATAGACATTAAGATAGAGCCAAGTGCAAAATTAAACGAGAGGAGAAAAAAGACAGACCGGATACCTAGAAGAACTTGGAAAAGGGACATCGGCTTTAACACTTTCAAGGTTAGAAAACAGAAAAACACAAGTTGCTGCCACTTTCAGCCACTTACTAATGTAAGCATGTGGCCTGCCATGGAAGAATGAGCCCAGTGGACATATCAAATGTCACATAGAGAGACTGACTATGACACCTCAGGAATTTGTCATTTGTTGTTAAAACTTTTAAGCTTGGTCACATTTTTTTATGAACTCATATCTCCAAATTGGTGGCAATTTAAAATCAATATAGTCAGTTCAAAATGTAATACTTATATAAATCAAATAATTTTTCATGGAGGATGAGTCACATTTCTGATGATTGTTAAAATGATTCAGCTTAAAACAGAGTAACATCACATCAAGAAACCAATTCTGTCCCTATTCTAAAAGAATAAAAATTAAGCATGTCAGAAAAATAGTTTCTGAAATCTGGCAGGGCTTTCTGAAAGCCTTCCTTTCTCTCTTACTTGGAGAAAATATTAAAATGAAGATTCAAGGAAAATAATTAACAAGAATTCTGAATACTCAAATATGAAACTCATTACAATTGAGTGGTCTATCTCTTCAAGAGCTAAGCAAATTAACCTAAGTTCAAGAGACGATTTAGCACTGACATTAAAAGTCATTTCAAAGAAAACTTGGAAAAGAATTATGACACTGACTACAGCGGTAAGATCCTTTGGGTGAAATGTAACAAGCAAGAGCTGGCCTCAGCCTGTAGAAAAGGTAGTTATGGTGTGCTTAAGATCTCAACTTCTCTCTACATTTCAGCCTTCCTGCCTCCTAAATGCCCACAATGTGGGAACAATTTTTTCATTCACCCAACAAGCTTTAATTGAATATATAACATGACAAAGACGATCTTAAGAAAAGTAGTGCCTTGCCCTCCACTGACATGAAGGAAATTAAAATGTAAACAAAATTGCTAAATTCTTTAGAGATTGATAAATGCTATGAAGAAAATAAAACAGGGTAGTGTAGCATAAAGTGATGATAGGAGTATGGACTTGGATGGCACATAGGAAAACTTTACTTAAGAAAATGACATTTGAGTTGAGATTTGAATAAGAGGGAACCAGCCACGTGATGATCTGGGGATGGTGAGAGGGGTAATGTAGAGAGAGGGAAGAGTTATTGCAAGGACACAAAGAGAGAGTGAGCTTGCTGTGTTTGACAGTAAAAAGGTGCTGAGGACGTGCCATGATAAATGAGGGGGAAAGTGATGAGAAATTGGAGAAACAGTCAGATGCCAAGTCATATAGCACTTTTTAAGTCCTGGTAACTAGTTTGGATTTATTTTAAAATGTTAGAGTCATTTTAAGATTGTAAGTAGTGGATGGGCAGTGAGGGGGCTGGGGAGTTAAGACTTGATGTATACTGGAAAAAAAAGATACTCAGATTTTAGTCAAGAAATACACTCTCTTCATTATATACATAGAAATAAAACCCAAATAGAAAAAAATGCATACATAAATATATAGAAAATCAAAGAGACAAATCTCTATAGATAAGCAGTGAGTAAAGCTAAACTCATAGGTGGGCTAAGTTCATGTCTGGAAGTAGCAGAAGCACCCAAATATTCATCTCCTGATGCAGAAAGTAAACTAAAAATGCTTTTTTAATATATTAGATCAAAGTGAACCTAATTACTGAACTAGTGCCAGAGAAGGGGTTTCTCATATTTGAAAAGAGACTTTAAAAAAGTAAACTATTGCTGACCACCACCTGGGCTTTGGCTTATAGAAAGCATTGGTGAGAGGAATGACATACATTCTAACAACCAGAAACTAAATCAAATGTCCACATCCTATTATCACCATGAGTTGAGCACAAAATGCCACCACAAAACTCTAGGCAGAGAAATACAAGAGAAAGATGCTACTGAACTATATTTCATTCAAAATGACCTAGCAACCTTTCCTTTTATACCTCCACCCTCAGCTTCCCTTCTCATCTTTCCTTTCTTTCTCCTTCAGCTTTTAGCAAATTGAGTGTCAGTGGAAAAAGGGCAATGAGGGAGAGTAAGTGCTGCACTGAGGTCATGGTGATATGTACAGAGAAAGTAGAATAAAGCAGAGGAAGGGGCTGCATTTGGGAATCGACAGAGATAGGCCTGGTGGTAAAAGAAGTGAAATGGTTGGAATGTGGGTTAACTGAGCCAATATGTTAACCAAGTAAATATATCAAAAATAATGAGATACAAATATGGAAAGAGAAAAAACTAAAAAACTCCTGAGCTGTTCAATTGGAATTAGGAGTGTTGGTATGAACTCATAATATTTAAATAAGTAAATATTTAGATTAAAAAATACACACACACACACACACACACACACTTACACACACACGTACATATATATAATTAGAGGTAGACTTATGTGTGATTATGTATATGCCCTATACACACACATGTGTGTGTATTTGTTTCCTAATAGGAAATGACATTCTTCTTAAAAGCAATGATATCCAGTCACTCCAAAAACAACGGCATTCCAGTAATAGTGAGTAACTTGAGTATCTTAATCTAGTCTTAAAATGTCATCCTCCAAGTAAAACAGGTGCTTCTAGACTGGATAGGAAAAAGTACAAGATGGCAAGATGAGCTTAGGACAGTCTGTTTTTCCTAAAAGTAAAGAAGTCCTAAAGAAAAAGGAGGATGTGTTAAAGGACATAAACTAGCTTGAAGATCTACCATAAGCTAATCTAGGATAATCTGAGCATCAAAAATAAATAAATAAAATAAAATAAAATAAAATAAAATAAAATAAAATAAAATAAAATAAAATAAAATAAACAAATGAACAAAACTAATGAGAGTAGAGGATTTCACCCTATTGAATAAAATGAGAATCCATGAGTACTTGCTGATAAAATTAAAATAAATAATAAATGAGAAGGGAAAATTACTTCTCACAGCAAAATGCTAATCTGCAAATATGAAAAGAAGGATGGAACTAGATAATCACTGTTTGCCAATCATGATAGTGGTACTTAATTTAAACAAAACTATCAATGAATGCCAAGCCCAATCTGTGGTGAATGGCATAATATAGCAGTAACTCCCTAAAAAATGCTAATCTAAGAGGAAAAATTATCATTTTTAAAGGTAAGAAATCTAGCCGATAACACCTTGACCAGGTAATCAAGGTTAGCATCAGTGGTGATTTAGTGGAACAACATTGTAGGTCCCCTAATTTTATGCCCTAAGAAGAACAAAGAATCATTTCTATAGTATTCGGCCAAGAATGCACGGCCTAAATTTGATCATAGGGAAATAGTAGATAGATGCATGTAAAGAATGATCTTATAGAATTAAGCCCTGTGGTCTTTAAGATTCTCAAGGACATAAGAGATGGTAAAAGATGAAAGAAGTGTTTCATATTGAAAGACAATATTGAGACCTGCTGAACACATGATATTAGAATGCATCTGGACCATAGAGAAAAGAGATAATGATGTAACAGATGGTGAAATTTGAGTGAGGGCAGTAGGATAAACAATACTATTCTATCAGTGTTGATTGCCTGATCAAGAGGGCTGTACAATGGTAATATAAGAAAGTGTCCTTGTTTTTGAGAGGCACACATGAGAGTACTTAGTGATGATGGATAACATGTCAGAAAATGATTATATGCACATATACACAGAAAAAGTTATGGGGGAGGGGTACAGCAAAATGTTAACAATTAGGGGAAAGGAGTTAAGAAAATATAGGAGTTCTGGTACTGTTCTTTTAACTTTTCTGTAGATTTGAAATCATTTAAAACTTTTTAAAATTACATACAAAGTGTTATAACCAAAATATCAAAAAACATGAAAAAAAATTAATGGTAAGAAAGACAAGCAAATATGTCAACAAATGGAATTTGCTCTAAGTAAAATTAATTTTATGTACAATAAGGGAAGTTCTAGTCAAGATGGCAAAGTAGGTAAACACTGCTCGCCTCATCCCATGACCATAACAAAATTACAACTAAATTACAGGAAAACCATACTGAGAATCACCTGAAGTCCAGCTCAATAGAAGTCCTATAACTAAGCACATACAGAAGAAGCAACATTGAGACTGGTAGGAGACAGAGATACTGAATAGGCTGGTTACACACCCATGTGTGGCAGTGAAAAACTGTGAAGGATATCAAGGCTGCAGAGGTCCCCCAGAGGAGGAAGGGATCCCAGTCCTATACCAGGCTCCTTAGCCTAGGGTTCCAGTGCTTGAAAGAGAGGTCCCCAAAACTTCTGGCTGTAAAAAAAACAGCAGAAATTGTGGTTGAGTGAGATAGAGAGCAGTTGGAGTCTTAGGTATGCTTCTTAAAGGGCCTATGCATGGACTTACTCACTGATAGACTCACTTGATCTGAGCTTCAGCTCAAGAACAGTAGCTCAAATGGTGCCAGGGATATATAGGTAGGAAATGAATTATCTGGCATCAGGCCAAGGGCTGAAGTGGCAGTTTTCTCCCAGATAGACATGCTAGCAGAAGCCATTGTACCTTTGTTGATCCCTCGCCTACCCAGAGTACAGATGGAGGTGGCAGCCAAATCTGAGTCTCTGTCAACCTAGTTAACACCTTTTGCCCTTCCCTGGTGATTCCCTGAGGCCCCATCCCACTCAACTTGTGGATCCCACCCTTTTCCACACAAACAGGCCTATGTTGGCTCACGCTGCAGAATTTCCTAAAATCTCTCAAAGGTTCACAACGCCCAAATAAGGAGTTTCTGGCTTTACCATCCCCCATACTTCTTGCTAAGTAGCTCAAGCCCGGCATTAGTGGCGGCTTAGTCTCTCCCAGGTACCTGCGAACCCAGCACAAGTGGCAAACATCTGTAGATTACTAGTAGCTCATACCAAGTGGCCCTGGGGAAAGGTACAGGCAGCAGCTGTCCTTGACTTGCAACAGATGTTCTCTCAAGAGGCCCCAGAATCAAAACACCCAATGGCCAGCTTCAGACCATACCAGAACACCTCCCAACAACCTCCACAATTATATACCCAAAGGGCAGACAAGGCAAAAACCAGAGTCCTGCTAAAGCAAATCCTGCTCTGTAAGGTCAACCCTTGCACAGCTCTTCCATTACAGTCACAGCCAGTCCTCACAACCAATCAACCTAAGGGTCAATCCCTCCCATTGATTTGCTAACAGCAACCAAGGCTCAACTATAACAGGAGGGCACACACAATCCACACAAGGAACACTCCTGGAGTACCCAGTTCAGATGACCAGGGAGAGACTGTGCCGCTGAGACCCACAGGACATCTACTACACAAGGTCACTCTACCAAGACCAGGAGATAGAGAATCTCTACCTAATACATAGAATCAAACACAGGGATACAGCCAAAATGCAGAGACAAAAAACATGCCTCAAATAAAAAGAATAGAACAAAGCTCCAGAACAAGAGCTACACAAAACTGAGAGAAGCAATCTACCAGATGCAAAGTTCAAAACACTGATTATAAGGATGCTCAATGATCTCTATGAGAACTTCAACAAAGAGAAAGGGAACATAAAAATGGAGATAGAAAACATTTTAAAAACATTAGAAATTAAGAACACAATAATTGAAATAAAGAATACATTAAAAGGAATCAATAGTAGATTAGAGAAGCAGAGGATCAAATCAGTGATTTGCAAGATAGGGTAACAGAAAACAATCAGAACAGTAACAAGAAAAAGAATCCAAAAAATGAGACTAGTTTAAGGGGTCTCTGAAACAACATCAAGCACACCAACATTTGCATAATAGGAATATGAGAAAGAGAAGAATGACAATAAGGAATTGAAACCTATTTGAAGAAATAATAACTGAAAATTTCCCTAATCTGGCAAAGAAAATAGACATACAAGCCCAGGAAGTGCAGAGTCCCAAACAACATGAACAGGCCCACACCAAGACATATCATAAATAAAAGACCAAAGGTTAAAAGCAAAAAGAGAATATTAAAAACAGCAACAGAAAAGTAGTTACCTACCTATAAAAGAGTTCCCATAAGACTGCCTGTCACCTGTTATCCAGACAAGGAAAAGCTAAAAGAGTTTATCACTACCGAACCATAATTACAAGAAATGTTAGAGGGACTTCTTTAAAAAGAAGGGAAAAAAAATCAAACATGCAAATCACAAAAGGGCAAAAAGTACATATCCATCAACAATTACTTTAAGTGTAAATAAATAAATGCTCCAATCAAAAGACAAAGGATAGCTGAATGGATAACACATGATGTCCACAAGAGACTCACTTCAGATCAAGAGAGAAACACAGACTGAAAGTAAAGAGATCAAAAAAGATATGTCATGAAAATGGAAACAAACGAACAACAACAAAATACCAGGGGTAGCAATATTTATCCCTGAAAAAATAGACAGAACACAGTAATCCCACTTCTGGGTATTATCTGAAGAAACACAAAACACTAATTTTAAAAGACATATACATCTATATGTTCATTGCAGCATTATTTCCAATAGCCAAGAAATGAAAGCAACCTAAGTGTCCACCGACAGATGAATAGATACATATCTATAATGGAATATTACTCAGCTATAAAAAAAAAGAATGAAAGCGTGCCATCTGCAATACATAGATGGACCTAGAGAGCACTATGCTAAATGAAATAAGTCAGACTGAGAAAGTCAAATACGACATAATTTCACATATATGTGGAATCTAAAAAACAAAATAAACTAACATACAAAGCAGAAACAAACTCATAGATACAGAAAACATATTGATGGTTGCTAGATGGGAGGGAGGTTGTGTGATGAGTAAAAAGGGGAAGAGATTAAAAAGTACAAATTAGTAGTTACAAAATAATCATGGGGATGTAAAGTATAGCATAGGAAATACAATCAATAATATTGTAATAACTATGTATGGTGTCAGATAGGTACTAGATTTATGGGAGTGATCACTTCATAAGTGCCTAATCACTACGTTGTATACCTGAAACGAATATAATATTGTGTGTCAACTGTAATAGAAAAATAAAAAGACTAGTAAAAATAAAAGTAGTACAGTAATATATACACAGCTGACCTTGAACAACATGGGTCTGAACTACTAATGGTACTATAAAAATAAAAATATGTAGAATTCTTATTATAAAATAAAAATAACTTTTACTATAAAAGGAAATAAATTATGAAACACAAGCATAAATTACATTAAAAATATTATGGAGAAAAAAACAAAATCAAAACTTTGGAGACTATACCAGTATTATATTGCTGCTGTAACAAATTACCACACCCATCTGCTTAAAATAATACCCATTATCATTTAACAGCTTCTTTAGGTCAGAAATCCAGGCACAGTGTGGTTCAATTGATTCTTCTGCTACAGGTCTCGCAAGACCAAAAGCAAGGTGTCAGCAGTGCTGAGTTCCATTCTGGAAGCTCTGGGGAAGAATTCACTCTAAGTTCATTTGGATCATTGACAAAATTTAGTTTCTTGCAGTAAGACTGAATTCCTTGGTTCCTTGTTTGCTGTCAGCTCAGGGCCACTCATAGCTCTCTATTCCATGTCGAGGTCCCCTGACACCTCAGAACCATTCTCAAACTTGAACTCTCTCTGACTGTCCCTTCTGTTATATCTCTTCTTTCTTCCTTTTCTGTCACATCACTCTATTCTGGGGAAAGGTCTCTGCTGTTTTTTTTTACCCTGCTCACGAGATTATAGTGGGCCCCTTGGATAATCTGGGATCATCTCCTTATTTTAAAGACTGCAAAATTAATTAAATCTACAAATATCACATATCCACAGGGATTAGAGCGTGAACATTTTGGGGGGCTATTATTCTGCTACTACAGCAATTTTTAAAAATGTAGTTGTTGCAGATTACACTATTGGCCTCAATTCTTCTTTTCCCCTGTGCTTATCCCCTTTAGCGCTGATTCTGAAATTCCTCTTATAAAGGCAGAATATATCTCCACATCCCTTGACTTTGGGCTCAGCCAACATGAATTACTTTGTTCAAGAGAAAGAGGCATAAATGATGCAAGACTAGGCCTTAAAATTTTTTGAATGTCTCCATTTGCTTTCTTTTTCCTCTACAATCACTATAAGAAGAGGATCCCTCTCTAGTCTCTGTCTGATTCAAGTAAGATGAAAGACACATGCAAAAAAAGCCAACCCAGCTGAACCCAGCCAAGACCAGCTGATTTCCAGCTGACCCACAGACATGTAAGTAATCATTAAGCCAGTGAATCAGAAGATGATTGGGAGGAACAATGGCTAACAATACAATAAGTTAAATAATAGCCTAGACAGAGTCACAGAAAAATTTAAATAATAAAGTATTATAAGAATTCATCCAAAATCTATATAAAGACAAAAGAGAATACAGCAAAAACAAGGTGCAGTTAAGAGACATGGAGGGTAGAATGAGGGCTGTATAACTTAGAACCGAAAGTAGGTACCGAAAAAACAATAAAAGAAATGATGAACGAGAATACTTACAAAGATAAATAAATGAGAATTTGACATAACTTAGAAAAGACATGAATCCTCGGATTAAGAGAATATGTTGAGTATCAAGGAAGAAAATTAGACATAAAATTATATCTGGACATAGAAAAACTACAATAAATAAAAAAAAGACTATAAACTGCCAAAACGAGAAATGATCTATAATGGAACAATTATTCTGACAGCAGAGTTCTCATTAGCAACAAAAACAATGGAGCAATAGGTTGAGGAAAAAATAAATTTAACTCTCTAATTTTATAACAGGATAAATTATCACTCCTGACTGAGCTTAATATAAAGATAGTTTTAGACAAATACTAGAAAATTTAAGAAAACTATCAAAGAATACACTTCAGAAAGAAAGAAAGTGAAAATAAAGAGAACATGTAGGATATAAGAATACAGAGCACAAAAAAAACTTATGAAAATTAATTAGTAAATTTAAAGTATAGTTAGATATTAACTATAATAGTTTTGTATGCTTAATAATAAAACTATCCTTTACCCATTACCAAGCAACATATGAAAAAATGTTGCACATCACTAATTAGGACAATGAAAATTAAAACTACATTAACGTACTATTTTATACTCCCCAGGCTGAAAAAGTTTTAAATATCTTATACCATAAAGTCTTGCAATAAAGAATGCTTATAAGCTGCTAATAATAGTGTCCACTGGTACAACCCTTTTGGAAAACTGGCATTATCTAGGAAAGTTGAAGATGCATGTGCCCTTTATCCCTGCAATGCCACATCTATGTATCCCATATTATTTGCTTTACCTTTCTTTTGGGCGTATTAGAAAAATCTTTCAAATATACTCAAGAAGAAAAATATACAAAATGTTCACTGTATCACTGTTTTTAATAGCAATATATGGAAACAACCTAAAAAGCCATTCAGAAGAGAATGGATAAATCAGCTTCAGTGCACTCATACAATACGGCATTATACAGTGTGAAAAATCAATGAACTAAAATTACATTTATCAACATAGATAAATCTCAAAAAATATAAGGCTGAGTGAAAAAGAAAATTACAGAATAATACATAAAGTATTAAACCATTTATGTTAACTTTAAAAACACCAAACAGCACAATATATTTTCATAAATGCACATATATGCAGTGATAGTATAAAAATATATGCTGGAATTATAAACACCAAATAAAGGCTAGTGCTTAACTCAGTAGCAGGGTAAAAAAAAAAAATGGGTTAGAAACAAAGAACATGAGAGGCTTCCATGTAAAAAAAATGTTAAATAATTTAAAAAAAAAACTTCTGGAGTAAATAAAATTATTAAAATTTGATAAAGCTGAAAGGTCTATATACAAATGTTATCTTTTTTGCTTTACCTTTGTGTATTTCTCTAATATTCTAATAATAAAAATTTCTCTAATAACAGAAGTATCTGAACATTTTCTCTAAAGATCATTGAGCTTATTTCAGCAGAGAATGAAAGGCAATCTGGGAGGTTATTTTAGTGCATTAGCCCTCCCAAGGGTGGATGCATTTGCACACGACAATTGGAGAGAGCAAGACTGCATTTATAGTTATAAAACACTAATGGATAAATATCGGGCTTCTCAGCTTCGATGGTTTACTAAAGAGGCAGAGTGGGACAGGACTTCCCTATACTCACAAATCTCCCTAGAAGACTTCCTATTCTGTATGCAGCTAAATCTGACCATGATTAGGTGAACTAACCACAACAGTTATCAACTTTAATAACATTTTTTAAAATTAAGTTTATTGGGGTAATATTGGTTAATACAATTATATAATTTTTAGGTGTACATTATAATTTGACATCTCTATATTCTATTGTGTTTACCACCCAAATTCCAGTTTCCTTCAGCTACCCTATATTTGATCCCCTTTACCCACTTCACCCTCCTTCTATCCCCCAATATTTGACCCCCTTTCCCTGCCTACCTCCCCCTTCCTCCATCACTCCCTACCCTCTGGTAACCACTAGTCTATAGTCCATGTCCATGAGTATCTGTTTGTCCTGTTCATTTTGGTTTAGGTTAATATCTCACATATAAGTGATATCATGTGATTTTCAACTTTCTCTGTCCGGCTTATTTCACTTAGCGTGATTATCTCAAGTCCATCCAGGTTTTTGCAAATGGCAGTATTTCATCTCTTCTTATGGCTGAGTAATATTTCATTTTATATATATATATCATGGCTTCTTTAGCCAATTATCTATCATAGGACACTTCGGTTCCTTCCATGTCCTGGCTGCTGTGAATAGTGCTGCTATGAACATCAGTGTGCAAATATCTTTTCAGATATGGGTTTTCAAATCTTTAGGGTAAATATCCAGTAGAGGGATTGCTAGATCATATGGTCAATTCTTAGTTTTTTGAGGAACTTCCATACTGTTTTCCATAATGGTACCATTTTGCAGTCTCACCAGCAGTGTATGAGGGTTCCTTTTTCTCTCCAACATTTGTTATTACTTGTCCTGTTGATTATAGCTATTCTAACAGGTGTGAGATGGTATCTCATTGTGGTTTTGACTTGCGTTTCCCTAATAGCTAGTGACGTTGAACATCTTTTCATATATTTTTGGGCTATTTGTATATCCTCTAGGGATAAGTGTTTGTTGTTATTGAGTCATATGAGTTCTTTGTATATTTTAGATACTAGGCCCTTATCAGAGGCGCTGCTTGCAAATGTATTTTTCCATTCAGGTGGTAGTCTCTTGACCTTGTTGACAATTTCTTTTGCTAAGCAGAAGCTTTTTAGTTTGATATAGGCTCATTCATTTATTTTAGCTTTTACTTCCCTTGCTTTTGAGATGAAATTCATAAACTCTTCTTTAAGTCCAAGGTCCTTGAGTTTTGTTCCTATGTTTTCTTCTATGCATTTTATTGTTTCAGGTCTTATATTCAGGTCCTTAATCTATTTTGAGTCAATTTTGGTGTGTAGTGTTAGACAACAGTCTAGTTTCATTCTTTTGCAGGTGGCTTTCCAGTTTTTCAGGATTATTTATTGAAAATGCTTTCCTTTCTCCACTGTATGTTTTTGGCTTTTTGTCAAAAATTATTTGCCCATATAAAGATGAGTTTACTTATGGACTCTCAATTCTGTTCCACTGTTCCATGTGCCTATTCTTCTGCCAATATCATGTCATTTTGATTACTGTCACTCTGTAGCATAATTTGAAGTCAGGCAGAGTGATGCCTCTAGCCTTGGTCTTTTTTTTTTTTTTTTTCAATTCAGGGTCTTTTGTGCTTCCATACAACTCTGATGATTTTTTTGTTCTATTTCTTTAAAAAATGCCAATGGGATTTTGATGGGGATTGCATTAAGTCTGTATAATGCTTTAGGTAATATGGTCATTTTAACTGTGTTGATTCTTCCAATCCAAGAGCACGAAGTATCTTTCTATTTCTTTGTACTTTCTTCAATTTCTTTTAATAGGGTCTTGCAATTTAATAACATTCAAAACCATTTCTAGGCTTAGAGAAATACTGTGGTGCCTTAGAAAGAGTACCTGTTTAGGAGCCAGAAAGATTTGGATTCAAATACTCCTCCCCAAATTATTCAAGAAAGTTCCTTACTCTTTCTTGAAGCTTCAGAACGTTGATCCTCAAAATGAAGTTAGCATCACTTCTCTTTCAGGGTTCAGTGAGTAATAAGTGAAATCACATACACAAAATGTATGGCATCTAGTAGGCACTCGAAAGGTAAGTATCTTAAACTACCTTCAAGCAATATTGATACAAACAGACAAAGTGCATCAGAAACTAGATATACCATTTGTAAGGGAAAAATGTGTTTTGTAATGAAGAAAATACAAGTCTTTACCACCTAATATATCAAATTGTTTATGTCTTTGAGTAAGTTGTGTGGCATTTCTCAGTATCAATATCATCTGAGAAATAGAAGTAGAAAACATTTAACTTGCAGAGTTATTAGGGGACTCAGACAGCCCACACATTAAAATGCTAGTCATGAAAAAGTCACTCAGTAAACAGTACTGCTATTATTATTATTGTTGTCAATGTTATTATTCTCTAAAGACTGAGACAGAGGAAAAGAGAAGAATTGGAAATTTGTGATCTCTGAGTCAGAAATTAATTATGAATTTTGAAACCACTAAAACCCTTGTTCAATATAATGTGTCTCTGCACAAACTTTCAAGAAAAAGAACATTACATCCTCAACAAAGCTTTGCATAACTAAAACCTCCACAGCTTTCTCAAAATGACTGGCAGATTACATCTTCGCAAAAATTTAATGATATAATACACGCTTCGGTCTTAAGTCTTCTTGCTCTCAATAAATATGTTGAGGATCATAACAAAATCTAAAATTAAGATTTTCAAGTAAGAAACATTCTTGAAAAAGTTATTATAATTCATAGTGTATACTTAATTTAGCATCTTTCCTTACCTGTTCTTTTGTTAATTTTCAGAGCTCAGGAACCATCCAAAACTATAAGCTATATTTTTTGTTCTCAAAGTATGTTCTCTGTACCAGGAGCACCTGGAAACTTGTTAGAAATGCAAATTCTAGGGCCTCACTCCAATCCTACTAAATCAAAATCTCCAGGGGATGGGGCCCCACTGTATGTTTCACAGCTTCCAGGTGATTCTGATGCAAGCTAAAGTACAAGAGCACTGGGTAACATAATAAGAGTGCCTCGGTTTCCAAATCTTGAGAATAGTCCAGTGTCACTTGTAGTGTCTTGACCGCATCTGTGCCATAGATGGAATGTGTCCATTGGCCTGCAGTCTGAATTAGACCTCTCAGCATTCTTATACTTTTGATGCTACAAATAATGATCTCTGTACTCACAGAATGTGCTTCAGAGCACGGAAGAGGACATTTCATGTGGTGACCTTTTAGGTCCCTTCCACTCCAACCCAGAATGGCATGGAGAGAACTCTCAAATGCACACTGTAATCTTGCCAGATGTTTTCCTCTAAAAATTGATGAATAAGGCTGCATGGTTTTAGAATTTCACATGTTTTGCTTTTAACATATTCATTTAAACTACATAAAAGCCTGAAGTAGAAAAAGAACTCTGTCATTGTCTCAAGTAAAAATCAAAGACAAATGTGAGCATCTCAAAACATAAGATCTGCTTACAAGATCTTTAACATGGTTTTGAAGGGTGAGACTTAAGTAGACAGCCTGGTGTGGGCACTGACAGAAAGACCCTATCAAGCTCAAAGATTTTGTGCCTCCATTTGTAGAATCAAATTTTGATAATTATATACATGCACCTCTTATTCAGAGTTACTACAGAGAATCCTCTTCAAGAACTGTAATTCAGATGCTATATATGATAAATCATATATTTTATACCACTTCAAAATTAACACAAAATCCAGACACGTATTCAACTGTTTCTAAACTGGCCACTAAACTCCCTGAAAGGCATGGTGCCCTTCCCAGGATATCCATCCACCTTGCTATGGGAGATAGAAAACATCTCTATCCCTCACCCAAATATCCTTTCTCAACCTATAATCCCTATACAACAGAAAGAGGCTTCCAGACTCCAAAGATTCCCTTCCAGAGAGTTCTAGATGAAGTTGAAACCAAACGACTCTCATTGCATATTTATTTCCATCATGGAAGGTCCATGCTCATATTCCACTGACCAAATCTGACTTTCTCGTTTTGCAATTACACTTGCTTCTCCACGATTTTATCAGCACTTGACCAGCAGTAGTCTTTTCTAAACAGGGTAGCAGGTTTCCTCATCAGAAGCTTTATTCCAAATCGAAGAGATTCCATTTATTTCTAACCAAACTAACATATGCTCAAAATATATCTTTATTCCCACCTTTAATTCATCACTAAACATCTTCCTCATGGGGGGCTGGGGAGGATATTTGAAAATTGTGTCCAACAAAAAGCCTTTCAAATGTGTCTAAATAACCCATATTATTAACACGCAGATCCAATAGGATGTATAAAAATTGAAATCTCAACATTTCACCATTACTTTTGTCATTGATATTTATTGCACATCAATAGAATCCTGGGAAAGATAGTTGCTAGCAAATCTAACGCTGTCCTAAAGTTAATATAAAATCTATGTATAATAAAACCCATCCAGTGCTTCAGCGTGTGATTTTCTTTTCCACATACCGAGCTCTGGACATACTATCACTGAACTCTATATCATACAAGTAAAAAAGTAATATCTTTGTGGGACAATTTTCAATGTATAATTGTGATGATGCCTTTGTTGCTTGCACTCTGTGTGAATGACTAAGTACTAAGGAATCACAAAGTACTTTTTAATAAAACAAAGGCATCAATAAATAATTCTCATGTTGATTACTTAGTGTCAGCTTCTAACAAAAGAAAATCGAGGAGAGACTGGGGTGTTGCTCCTGCTTTGTGCAACATATATATTTTATTATCAAATAACTGCAGCAGAAAGTGTTTTTATTTCTTTAATGAATAAAATGATTGCATTATCTAGTTATAGTTCCTTTCCCACATGACACTAAGCATAAAAGAGAATCCTATGAGTGGCTTTCAGACATTTGTCTCAGTACATGGTGCCTCGTTAGTCACCACGTTTAGATCCCTATTGAAAGAGGCAATGGCATGGGAAGCTCATGCTCTCAAACCCATATCTCTGTGGATGGGGCTATCCGTGGCAACAAAGGTCTCATTTTATCAGGAAGACTTTCTACTCTTGATTTGTTCCCTGGTGATCAGCATCCATCACTAACAAAAATGGAAATTTCCTAGTTGGTCTTAGGAATCTAACAAGGGACAGTGACAGGAAGATGTCTGACTACCTCCTGCACTCACCAGAGTTCCTTCAGGCCACCCATACCTTGGCCAGTACTGAAGATGGTCCAACTACCTCTTTTATATACACAACATATCATATGATTGTATAACATCCCAAGAAATCAGTAGAAACTTTCAACTTAAGCTCCCAAATGTTCAGAAATAACTTCTGATGATACTGCTCTCTTTCTCAACATAGCTATAAAACATCATTTGCATTTTTAGCATAGTTATTTTCTTTAGAAGCATGGTAAATTCATGCTAACAGACTACCTAAATCTACTCTGGAAGAAACAAAAAAGCACATCTTCCTTCTGTGAGCTAACACAATTCTTTTCCTAAACCAAAGTTAATAGTAGGTTAGCACACCATTCCGTTATATAATTGGTTATAATAGTGCCTTTCTGATTTCCTTCCCTTCTTATATGGAATCCTAGAAAAGTAAAAAGAATTTGTATTTAAACAATGACTTTTTCTACCCGGCTCAGTTATCTTTTGTGATTAAAGCTTTTTATGGGGGAAAAAAATGAATCTGTATACAATATCTTGTTAGAAAGCTTATTTAAAATCTGAACACCTTTCTGCCACACTGAAAGATGTTTTCCCAGATACTGCAAAGTTTTTTTTTTTTAGGAAAAAACAAATAAAAATTAAATTAAATAAAAAATGTAAAAAAAACTTGTTCTTATCATGGCTTCAAATCTTTCCTTGGAACAGAATTTAGTACTAATGCTAGGTCCTAAATTCTTGTACTACCTCTTGCACTAAGCATAATTCCCACTGTTACACTTTTGCTTGAGTTCTTCATCTCCTCCAGAATCTTCCCTTCACTGCTACCCAGCTATTCAAATCTCCCAATCCTTTCACCTCCTCCTTGATGATGTGACCAGCTGCTCCAATACTTAACTCTCCCTTTTCTGATGCTTCTCTAATATATACAGATAGTTATGAACCTGTTTCCCAGATCCATAACCCATTCTTTTCTCCCTCTGCCCAGGATCATGTCTGAGGTTTGAGTTAATAAGTATGTCTGTTAATAAGTATTCAAGTTATCCAGAGGCAGGTGCTAAAATGGAATTTTGGGTATAAGATATTTACCTATGAAAGGAAGAAGGAGGAAGTAGAATTGGACAGAAGGAGAAGTCAAATGCAATTCAGGCTTGACAAAGCCTTGGTCGATTCATTCTGGAGCTTTGGAGAGAATATTGCTGTTACAGATATGCCACCTGGAGCCCAGAGGGCCAGGTCTTTACGTGTTCTCCTAGTTCAGGAACCAGATGTGTGCTGCCCCAGACTGGGCATTAACTCAGGCTGACATGAACTGAAGGAGCTGACCTTTATAGGCTATCTGCTGACCACGCTTCCTGCAGCTAGTTGTTCCCTGAAGGAGGGTTCAAATCCATGTCTGCCTCAGTGGTTATCACCTGTATGGGCGCAGATTCAACGTTGGACTTTTTCTACAAACTACTTTTCACCAGTTCTTAATTCTCTTGCTAGGTCTGGCCAACAAAAGGTAATTAGAGAGCAGGAAAAAAGAAGCCATTTGAGTGGTCTCTCCTCCTTGTCTCCAGCTCCTGCTGGAAAATCCTGCCCCTCTGTAGATCCTGTGTCCAATATACATGCCAGCCAGAATTTCATCTTCCACTAAGCGGCCCTAGATTCTGGGCTCCAACAACACCTCTCTCTCCCCTTGTTTCTCAAGACCTCATAGATACCACACTGTCCCTTGGTCACTTTCTCAGCTCTTCCATCACCTATGTTACCAACTCCATATGTTAAATTCTCTCTGTTTTAAATATCTCAAATGACTGTTGTTTTCCTGACTAGACCCTGACTAATACAACTTTCTCAGAAGTAAAACCATATGCAGAAGACCAATACCTGAAAAAGAAAAAAATAATGGAGCTCCAGCCAAAGGGGGCTGAAAGCACTTTACTCTCTATCCCGGAGAGGATTTGGCCTCTCAAAAGTGTAGTTTGAAATCCACAATGGATGACCCTCAAATACAACTTTACACATTGTTCCCACAGCTGGGGACAGTGCACAGCTGTTTGATCATAAGATCATGCAAACGAGAAAATCCCCAGAGCTCAAAGGATACCCCTGTTTCATATTAGAACAACAAGGAGTAACCCAGAACTCAACTATATGACAATACAGCAGATAAGCAGCCTCCTTAAAACTGTCAGGGTATGGATACCTCCTCACCTGCCCAATAGGGAAACAGCCTTACTAACATATGTACCTTTAATCTGCAAACCAGATGATAAGCCCCTGCACATAAGTCATCTTTAAATATCTACAACAGATGCATGTTTCTTTTATAGCACTGTATTTGCCACTGTTTTTCACATATTTGTCTTTTCCATTGGACTATGGCAATAAGGCTCATATTTATCAAATCCAACCTGTAAGAAAGTGCATGATATATAATTGATTCTCATAGTTTTCTCTTGAATATTAAAAATACTATATTTAGTATTTTTTCTCCATTTTTTGTTTACCGATGTATGTGGGATAGTTATGATGCAGAAGAAAAGGACAATGAGACATTCATGAATACAACTGTCATTATGAGAGATCAGCATGTTAATATAAGTATCATCAGAGAGAACTTTAATGAAGCTGGAATTCCTCTTGGGAAATATAAGAAATGTGATGTGTAAACAGACTTGACAAAATTCTAACTTTCCCCTCAATAGGCACCAATAGCTGTAACAATGGGATAAGCTTTACTTCAAATAAATAATTATCCCCGATGATAAAAGTATAAACAGTATTTTTAAATCTGCTAAATTAAAGAAATAAAAGAAAGCAATGTCTTAGTAGGAAGCAAAGGAAAAAGCAAAAGGAAAGAAATCATTTGGTGTGAGTGAACAGTTATTTTGCTCAACTTCAAAATTACAGTAATGGATTTTTTGGAAAGACCGAAGACCATGCCAGTAAGTACCTGATTAGTGTTCATTATTCGGGGGAAAAAAGAGAATATTTATTGAACAATTACAGTACATAAAGAATTGTGCATGATACTTTCATATATATTTTCTTGTTCAAGCCCTAAAATAAGTCTATGAAATATATTATTGCCCCATTCATGGAGAAAGAAACAGAGACCTATAAAGATTAAATCACTTGCCCAAACTCAGATAGTGAAGGGATGGGGTCAGGATTCACAGACAAAGCAATCTGATGTCGAATCCCCATATTTCTTTACACTCGTTGTTCTGTGATTCAGGTGAAATTATTGTTCCCTTTGTGAAAATACTTTATTTTCAGAAACATTTTCCCAAAAAGAAATTCATTTTGTGCTCTACTTACAAACATCAATTTTAGGATCATAGCTCATTATCTATTCTAATAATCCTGAGGGAGGAAGTAGGGACTTCCTTTATGACATTTTCCCCTGAAATCACCTTACTAAAAAAATTTTCTAATTATTGCTGTCTTTCTAAGATAATATCTGTTAAATGTATACCTATCTGTGAACTGATAGTCATCTACTTTTTAAAATTAACCAATCTTTGATCCTCGTAATGACACCAGATTGATATAGTTGAGATTAATGAGTCAATTATTTTTGGACACGGTACAAGGCACACAAACTGTTTCATATTGTTAGTACCTCGTGGCATTCTTTACTTCCTATGTAGCTTTTGACATCTATAAAATAACCTGGTGAAGTTATTTTTTTCTCAATTTAACAATGATGAATACTGATATTTCTCCAAGAACATAGAAATTATTTGAATGGAAAAGGAAGTGATAAAGCAAAAGTGCAAGATATTCTTTAAAAATGATTATCTTTAAATCTTTTTATTTGACAAATTCATGCTTCACAGACTTAGCTACCTCAGAGTGTCATTTATATAGTTCAATTAGCCTGCTAGGAGGACTTAGGTCCCAAATTGGTGAAGCAGGAGACTGACAAATGAGCAACAGAATAACATGGGAAAACACTCAGAATCATAGAAGTTTATCATAAGTATGAGAAGCCATACAAATCTGCTTACATGAATGATCCTTTCATTTCTTCAGACAAAATCCAAAATCTTTAATTTCTTTGTAAAGGGTCACGGTCTATACAGTTGCATGAGTTAAGAAAGTGTTGATTTGGTTCTTTTTTAATATAATTTCTCTGTTTATATGGTTTACCTACTGCCTCTACACTGATGATTTCCAAATGTTTCTCCAACTCTGATTGCTGGTCTGAGATCCAGACTCACACATTTAGCCACCTAGAATATATCCCCAGCTGTGTAACCTGTAGATGTCCTCTTGTCCCCACCTGAAAATTTACCCGGAACAACAAAGCCAACATTGGGCTTTTGTGTGGCAAGTCTCTGAATGACTATTTTTCCCATTCCTGTTTTCAGATATTCTCTCATGTATATAATGCATATTCATTACCTTTAAAATGGCATTATATTAAACATTAAATGTATAAATTTTAAAAATGTAAAGCAAATTATGGAGTCAGAATCTTGGCTCAGACACATCCAATTGTATGACTTTGGCCATGGCATCTAACTTCTTGGAACTAAGGTTTCTAGTATGTAAAATGGGAGAGTAATGATTCTTATCTCATAGGGCTATTAGAAGAATTAACTAAGAATAATGAATGCAAAGGACATGGCTCATAACATGTGTTCAATAAATGCTATCTGCACTGATATGATAGTACAGGAAGATTATCTTGCTGTGTTCTCTTTTCGTAGCACCACCAACTATCCAATCAAACAAACCCAAAACTCTGGAGTCATTCTATATTTCCTCTCTCATTTCCCACAGCTTTAATCTGTGCTACCACTTTACTTACTGCATGCCTCTTGACTCGATATTTTTCCCCTCTTCCTCTATCATCTTTTGCCACTTCATACCTGGTTTCCAAGGAGGATCATCCCCCTTTAATTAATTCTCTCATGATACCCAGAGCAAGTTCCCAGGAATGCAAGTCAGATCATACCCTTCCTATGTTTAAAATCCTGTAATAGCCTGCATCTTTAGGATAAAGTTCAAACTCTTTTACAAGACACCCAAGGCCTTTGGTGATCTGGATCCTGTCTACCTTGACAGCCTTATTACTTAACAATTCCTCAAAATTCCTATACTCTAACTTTATAAGTGTGCTTAGAGTCCCTGAAACTCACCATGTTTGCCTCAGTGCTTTATTTGTATGACTCCCCTTTTGTCTGCCTACCAAACTGTTCTTCAACTCCTAACTCAGTAGTAACCTCCTCAAAGAACCTTCCTTCCCTGACCTGACCTGCAAATGCTCGATAAAATTGTCAATTCCCTGTTCTATACTCTGTATACTCTTTTTATAGTGCTATGAACCTGTCGTGTACTTATTCTTTTATCTTCCTGTTTCCTTTACTAAACTGAGTTCTCCTTATATCCAAAACTCATACCTTTTCATTTTAATATCCCCAGACATAATATAATATCAGGCACATATTCGGCACTTAATAAATGCTTATTGAACATGTGTCATTGAAATAAAACATGTATATAAGACATATAGTTAAGAGATGTTATTTTAAAGCCCATTGATTCTGCTCAGGTACACGCATCTGTCTGGACCTGTTTGATCTCAATGATGGATATCATGAAATTAGCAAGACCAATATAAACAGGCAAGATCTAGAGGCGTATTGGGCCCCAAAGAACAAGCAAAAAAAAAAAATTACAAGACATTGTAATGCAGTAATATTATCAATATGTTAGAGAGGGAAATCAATCGTTTCTTCACAAGTCTTTTCCCTTTACACTCTACACTTTGATAGTAAAGTATCTCCTAAGAAGAAGAGCGAAGGTTCTGCCCGGAGGAAGGAGGTCAATTCTAGACACTAAGTCTAAAAGCTTAAATTAATGAGCCCATAGTAAGACAATAATCTCAAACATCAGGCTTTGACAAAAGGAACATTCTGGGTTTTTTTTTTTTCCGTTATTATTACAAACTCCTCATTTATATATCAAAAGTAAACACGTTGAATTCAGAACACAGAATTTTACTATAAACCATAGGGTACTGGAGATGAAGGAGATGATGCTGAGAAAGGAAGTGGACGGGGAAGTGGACGGGGAAGATTCTTCTTCCTCCAGTTGTCATAAGCAGAAACAGGAATGAGGTAGGGAGAAAGGGGGAAAGCGGGGCAAAAGCAAAGGGGAGAGAGAGAGACAGAGAGAGAGAAACAAGAGGTAAAAGCAGTAATTTCCTAGCAAGGGAAACACTCAGCAGTGGAGAGGAGGTAGATCTGACAGAAATCCTCAAATGTATGAGGAAACTCCAGTGTAAGACCACTTGGTCTTTTGCTCCTCAAAACATAGTTTAGGAAAATCAGCATGCTTCTTTGCCAATTCCTTTGTCCAATATGCCATGACAGCAACATGACACTGTCTCATAGGTAGGCTAGAAACAGATGACAAAGGTTTCCAGATGGGTGAGCAAAAACGTTTTTCTGGCTGAGCTCTGAAAGTCCAAAATGGTGAAACTAAGCAGCTGAGAGGTCCTGATATCCTCCCCATTAACCAGGGTTTTCTTGGTGTGGAGAGAATGCAGGAAGCTGAAAAACCTAAGCTTATAAAATAAGGCAGATGGAGACTTCAGGCAGGAAATTAAGATTTTATGATAAATAAATATAAGATTTCAGCAGTGAGTGCCGCCACAGTGCAAAACATGCAGGTCAGCCCCATTACACCTCTCCAGGCACAACGCCAGATGCCCAGGGCCAGAGTGAAATGGCCACACCCTATCAGATTCCAACAAAGACCCAGAAGTTAGAGTGCCAGCCTCACTCTGCCACATGGACTCAAACTGGGGAAGAAGGTTGGGGAAAGGAAAGAAACTCAGAAAATCTGGCTATTTACTTGCAAAAGTATTAAACAAATTACCAAAATATAACCCCCCTTTTCTAAAAAAAGAAAGAGACTGGTATTCCTTTAGTTAGCAAGTTTATGTTTCTCCAGACCCTGGTACCTTGTAGAGAGAGGCTGACAACCAAGATGAAATCAATTACAGAAAATACAGAAACTACATTTATTGCACAGCTTCATTTGGAGTAATTTAAATATTGACTACTACATATGTAAATAATAAAAGGGGAACTCCACATAGTGCCTCTATCTTAGCCCAAAACAGAACTCTTTTCATTTAGAAATGTCCAAAAAAAATGTCAGCCTCCTTCCCTTCCTACCCAAATTACAATCCCAAACCAAGAAAGCAATCCTAAGAAAGCACAGAATCACATCCAGATTTAAAAAAAAAAAAAAAAAATGAATAAATGTGATCATTTGATGGTCAATGACTTGCTCATTAAAAAATTTGTTTACACAACTCTTTAGGACCAAAGGTGATAATAACAGGACCTATAAATGAGCATTAACTCTAAACTAGGATCTCTACATACATGATTTTATCTACTCTTTACGAAAAACAAATGAGTGTGATATCATTACCCCCAGTAAACATACAAATATTAACAGGTCTGTTTCTTTCTAAGTCTTGTGCCTGGATCCATTATACTCTTTGACTACCCCTTAAATCAGAGGCTCCTCTATTCTAAAGGGACTTGAACATTGTTGAATATTCACAGCAACATAGAATGAGATATAAAGAGACAGTTTTAATCATCAAAAATGAAAATTAGAGAATGAGTAAAGATATAAAAGAAGACAGATGAACATAACTGTATTATTTATTCATTCACTCATCATATGCCAGTTATTGCTGAGAAACACACAATGCCATGTCCAAGTGAAGCTCCATAATTTCCAAGGAGACAATAACAATATTACTTCAGGTAATGAGAAGCATCAAACAACAATATAGAGTGACAAGGTTGCTATTTTAACTGGAGTAGTCTAAGAACAGAGTTCTGAATGAGATAAGGAAGAAAGCCCTGCAGGTATCTGGGAAAGAGAAAGAAGTTCTAAATAATGGGATGGAGTAAGCCATACACATTGCAAGTAGAGGAAACAAAGGCTCTGAGATGGAGAGTTGGTGGGCAAGATGGAAGGCCTGTACAGCTAGAGCAGAGTAACTGAGGTACAGACAGAAGAGAAATGGCAGAAAGAATAAAGAGCAATAGGTAATGGCCAGACCATAGTGGACCATGAAGGCCATGGTAAGGATTTAAGATTTAATTCTTAGCAAGACAGGAAGCCTTTAGAAGACAGGGCAACAGGATTCCTTTCATATTTTTGATGGTTCATGCTAAGAGGGTAGATACTGACCATGATGAGCTTAGCAGTGGACACAGAGATATTTGGGGAACATAAACCAGTCCGATTAGGAAGATATCAGTTGAGCTGTTGGGATTTATTTTGGGATATATGCAGGATATATTTTGAAAGTATAACTAACTGAACTTGCTATTGGATTGAATGTGAAATAGATGAGAAAGAGAAATTTCAACACTAATCCCTAGGGGTTTTTGTCCTGGGCAACTGGATAAATGGTTATGCTATATACTGAGATGGAGAAGACAGGAAAGGAGCAAGATGGGGAGGGGTGTGTGTGGCAGGAATCAATGGTCATCATTGCAGGCACACTCCGTTGGAGATGACTTTAGATATCCAAGCAGATATATACAGTTATGGACACAAACGTCTGAAACTCAATTGCTGCTAGGGCTGGAAATAAATATATGGACATGTTCAGCATACAGATGACATTTAAAGCCAGGGGATTAGATAGAATCACCTAAGAAATGAGTGTAGTTAGATAAAAGGAGTGGCCCAAGAAGTGAGCCCTGGAGAATCCAGTATTCAGAGGACAACGAAGGATGAGAATCTAAGAAAAATGTTGGAGAAAGGACAACCAGTGAGGTGCACACACACACACATGCACACCCTTCCTCACAGTGAAGATGGAAAAGGGCTTCTCAATTCTCCCTTCTCAACTCTGGCAAAAGTTGAATTTGTACAAATTCAAAAAAAGAAATCAAATTAATATCTTTATCCAGTTTGTAGCTGACGCTCAACATCGGTAAAAGTTTTGTTTGTGATTACACCCATAGGATGTTTGTACGCCCACTTACACACACATTTTTGAAAAAATATGTTTTAAATAATGTAATAACATTTCCAAAATGGCCTACACTGTTTTGACTAGCAGCTCCTTTAGCTCTGAAATTAACTTCAAATTCTTTAATTTCATATTTGAAAACAGACACCAGCTGAACGCTCTTCCCACATGCAGTGATCTCCCTTTTAATAATGCAGTCTGCTGTTTTCTGAAACAAAGATTAAAGAGTACAGTCAGAAACTTCCTAAATAACTTTGATGAGATTAGTTTAATTTCTTCCCCAAAAGCAAAGATAAACAGACATTAATTCTCAGTTATTTTCTCTGTGCTTATGCATCTCGAACTTCTGTGTTCTTTTATCAATATCAAGGAGAGAGACAGTCCTTTATCTAACATCCCAAATGTGTACCAGTCTCTATTTTTGAGCATGGAACATTTAGAAAATATAGTATGTTTTTCAGAAAGAAAAAATGTACTTAAGTCTTGTATTTCACCATTGCTTGTGGGGAAATTAAAAGTCTAAGTAAGAGATAATACTTTAGATATTCATCATATCTAAGCATAAAAATGTTCAAACAAATTACTGCTAATATGGTTAAACTCCCCAAGAAGACCAAGGATGTAATTCAAAAGGTTGTCCATAGAGTAAAGAGGGGAAAGGGTACACAAGTCACCTTGCCAAAGGGCCCAATCCACTCCTGACATCAATGGAGAGATAGATGTGACAGCCAGAGCCTCCTCATGGCAGCAAAATTTAATAAATTTACATTCTATATCATAATTTACATCGTTAATATTCCTAATTTAAAAGTTTCTCGACACTCAATAACATCCCATAAGAAGCAAGCTACCATTAATAACCCGACTTCAATAACTAAGGAAAACATGGTTTAGCAGTCACTAGAGAATTGTACCTCGACTCAATTAAAGAGGTCAAAATATTCCCCAGCTCCTCTCTCATTCTATAAATGGTGCAGAAACATAACAAATACAGCACGCCTTTTTCACATTTAAAAGGGTGTTTTTATTTCATTTTGTTTTATTTCACGGCCTGGAAAATTTTCCTAACTTCACTTTGAAATATTGGCCTTTGTATAGAGATAGGGTCATGATAATTGGGAGATGTCCCCATATCAGAGTTGGGGGAGCAGCTTCATGTGGGTTCTGGGAGCAGATCTGAGGTCTTGGCTTTAGCTTTACCACTCAGAAGCATCTAGCTTAATCTTTCGTGTCACTTAATCCCTATAAAATACAAATAGTAGCACCTTCTCATTGATTTTATAAGGATAAAATGAAGCAATGAGTATATCTGAATATTTAGTCATATTCAACCTTGTTTCATTAATGATTTAAAACATTTTATTGCCATACAAAATACAGATGGTAATATAAATTTGTCAGAAGCCAACAATCTGGTCTATTTTTAATAAATTCTGGAGTCAAAGCATTTCAACAGCCTATAGAATGTATTTGCATCTACACTCACAGATAACAAACCTATAATCCCCAATCCTAAATATCTCTAGCATAAAACTTGGAGAACTCCACAAATAGCTCACACAGTCAACCTGCATGCATTCTTTAGGGAAATAAGGCTAGTAATAAAATAAGAAAGTAAAAACAGGCATTATTCCATTTACTTTTGCCTAGATATGTGGAACTTTTTTAAGGCAACATATCTACCAGCCAGAAGACTCCTCTACTAATTTTAAATCAGAAATATATCTGTGAAGAGCATTTAAAAGCATCTCTCGGCTTTGCAAAGAGCAGTAAAGAGCCACGGTCTCTGAGCTACACATCTTTGCATCTTATGGCAGAGACTGTGTAACAACAACAAAGGCTAATATTCAAAATAGTCAGCCACCCACAGGATGAATGCCAGAAAGGGGAAGAGTCCTCCCTGGCCTCTCATGTTCTAAACATTAACCCTTTATTTAGCTCTTGGATAATGAGATGTTTCAGCAGGTTAGGCAGTGGCTTACCAAACAACAAGAAAATATTTCCCTATTTTGACAAGCAATATGGTCATGCTATTGTGTACCAGTTACATGTTAGTCATGGGAAAACTCTTCAAGAGGATAAAGCTCTGATGTGAGTTCTGGCTATACTAGTAAGCTCCAAAATTCCAGGAATAAATCTTTAAAAAATCTATGAGGATTTAGAGGCTATGCCTTGCCTTTTAGACAAATAGTAAAAATTATAGTAATTTTTTTTATTACTTTAAATCTTAACTAAATGTTATAACTTTTGTGAATTAAAGTGATTATTCACATCTCAACAAATTTTCATTCCATCTGTTCTCAAGTCCTTTTCATCCCTTGCTCTCATCAAAAGCTGAGTGAGTGGACCTGTTAAACATGAGAAGATGCTTCATGATGATCTAAATTATTCTACTTCACCTTTTGTACTTTGCCTCAGTGAAAAACACTGCTTTCTGTGAACCAGGCTCTAAATTAACAATTTTTTAGAAATGTGACTTTGAATATACAAACATAAAATTGCAAAATAGGATATTTCTAACAATATTCATTACAAAGTCCTTTAAATTAGGAGATCTGCATTTAACTCTTCATCGTTATCTAGCCAAGATTAGCACTCATTATTGGCAATTCCACCAACAGCTGATATCCATGGATTACTGATCAAGTTAAGCTACTAAGCAAAATATTGTAACGGATTATGTCTTCACCATAGAGAAATGCCTTTACCGTGTATTTTGCAGAACTCCACTCTATACAGAACTTCAAGCATGTCAGCGTCCACTCGCAGGCTAGCGGTTCTACAAAGACACAGTGAAAATGAATAGAGGAAAGCCCAAAGGGTCTGAAGATAACTCATTGGGTTAGAACTCAAGCTCTGGTACTCAACAGCTAAATGGCCTTTGCCTCATCATTAATGCTTTGGTTTCATCATTCATGAACAGAATATGAATATCTCCCTACCTTTAGGATTATTTGTTGTAATGGTCAAATAAAAAGATGAATATAAATATTAAAATATTAGTTACTATGAACATTTTTAATTTTTAGTTAAGATTCTTATTTCTTCTTAATATTAAGATACTATTAGGAGTTTCCTATGATAAAAAGAGAATTTTTAAAAATTCACTGTCAAAGAGAATGTGCCTAAAAAGGATTATTCTGCAGGCCTAGAACTTGGAGTACCACCCAAAAAAGGCAAACCAGGAAATGAGGCACAGTTCCAAAAGGCTGAAAGAAGAAATGCTGCATAGTTTTATTGATAGCAATTACCAGTTGATGATTGTTTTATGTATTTATAATTGATTCACATATGTCATTTTCTGCTAAGCAATATGACTCTTTCCTTCTCTAAAAACAATCTAAAAAGAATCAAGGGGCATTTGCGTACCACTTATTTCAAGAGATCTACAATCAAAAGGGAGTAAAAAAAAAAATAGCAAACATTAAACAAGGAGCAATTGTGGACAAGAGATAAGTAAAGGGGAAATTGTATATAGAGCTAAATTAAATAACAATGATCTAGCCACTGAAACATATTTGAGGAAAATAAAAAGCTATTGTTCATTTCGAATACCTATGTGAAGGTATTGAAGAGGGAAAAATGGTTTTAGAAACTGGGAGAAAAATGAGGAATTAAACATCTGAAAGGGTAAAGAGAAGGAAAAATTTGCATTTATAGTAAAATTTGACATTAAAAAAGAAAATATTATAGTATCTTCATGAAACTCTATTTCCAAATACTTTAAAGTTAGTGACACTCAAAACACCCTACCACACTATCTATATAAGTTGAAAAATAAATGCAGAAGCAAAGAACTCCCAAGAGGAAACAACAATGAAACCTGAGAATTTGGAAAAACATGTTCAGAAGTCACTTGGGGCCTAACTTATTTGTTTGATTAAGTTTTCCTTTTTATTCCTTTTCAATGGAGAGATA
Organism: Rousettus aegyptiacus; assembly: GCF_014176215.1. Taxonomy (NCBI): domain Eukaryota; kingdom Metazoa; phylum Chordata; class Mammalia; order Chiroptera; family Pteropodidae; genus Rousettus; species Rousettus aegyptiacus. The sequence continues at coordinate 74,378,825 of NW_023416295.1, forward strand.
TGGTCATTACAGTATGCAGTTAATTTTCCATCTTTTAACTTAATGTATTAAAACAGTTTTACATAAAAAAAATTCACTTGTCAAATGTCAAATATCTGCACCTGTGATTACAGCCTTACTATTGAGACCATGGTTCTTCAGGTACCATATGTCACTGTATTTCCCTTCAGTTCCATTTTTGTTTATGAACATTCAGGTGTGTGTGTGCACACACATGTGCACACACACACTCTCATACACAACTGCACAATAAAGAAAATGACATCTGGTACCCGGGGGGGGGGGGGGTGAGCAAAGGACTGGGAGAAAAGGCAATGAGATTTCTGTAAACATAAACTAAGCCAGACACATGAGCACTCACAGTTATAGACTGATACTCTGTGGGGTCACAATATATGGCTTGTATAATAAATATGTAAAAAAGATAAAAGAAGGCAAGAGAGAAAATATTTTTAAGGGATGTTTTCATGTATAATTATTCTATAAATAAAAATTAAAGTAGCAAGGCATAAGAAAAAATAGATGTAATATATATGTTTCAAACAAAAATAAATTCTATATAATGGTTTTCACCAAATATATAACCCATCCCTCCTTCATCTGGCTTCACCTACACACCCATATTTTCCCCCAGGGTCTTCCCAGCTTTCCCCATTCCTATTAATTTCGATTCCCAGCATGTGTTCCTCATCCTATTAATGAGTGCTTAATCTTTCTTCTCTAAATTTAAATGAGACAACCCAGCAAAGAACAATGAGCCTGGAGTCAGGGGACCCAAGTTATGGCCGCAGCTTTTCTTCTAATTAGTTATGCAATCTGGCGGTTCAGCTTACTGCACACCTGCCTCATGTAAGGCATGAGCTCCTCCTCTCAGCATCTCAGCCCCCTAATCAGAAAGGTGAAGAGTTAAAGACTCGTGCTGAGGTTCCATCCAGCTCCCACAAAGAAGGGTGTACAAATCAGTGGTACTACTTCCAACTCTCACCTACCCTCAGAAACTCCACATCTGAAGAGGGAGAGGAGACCGCTGTGAAAAGAGGAGCCACGTGTAAAAGATTATGACTGAACTGCCACATACATGTGAACAAAGGTGAATCAATTAATTCCCAAGTCATGATTCAAAACCTGTTTTGTGCTCAAAATCATTCTGGGTAATCTGGAAGACTTTTTTTGAGGCATAAGATATGTTCTTTGTCCTCAGGGAACTTACAATTTGTCTACTTAAAACCTACTATCTAGTTAGAAGAAAATCCTGAAATGTACATTTAAAAGGGAACAAGGGAAGACTCATATTTAAGTGGTGAATACTAGAGTAACCTAAAAATGGGAGACCTTCATGGTATGAATAGGTAATGAATACTTCATAGAGGAAGTAAGATTCCACTCATTCAACAAATATTTCCTGAGCGCATACTCCATGTCAGGTGCAAAAGTCAGTCATAGTTCCTGATCTCATGGAGCTTACAGACTAGCAGGAAACAGTGGGAGAAGCTTATGCTGCTATGTGAGAGATAAAAGGGGGAAGGAATCTAATAAGAAAACTCAAAGGGAACTTCCCAAAAGAAATGACACTCTGCTAAAATTTAAGAACAAAAAGGCCTTAACCAAGTGAAGCAGGAGAGGCAAAGATATTGCAGGCTGAGGATATAGCATGTGCAGAGGCCCTGTGGCAAGCAGATCCTTGGCAGTTCTGAGGAACTGAAAGGAGGTTTTGTGGCTAGTGTACAGAGCAAAGAGACAAGATGATGCTTGAGAGGAAGTCAGGACCAGACACACTGAGTTCTGTGAGTCATGTTAACAGTTTTGCTTTGAATTAACATCTTCAGATGTACATTTTTGACAGCTGTGCAAGGAAAGGAAGGGAACACAGACAAGAGTGGATATGGAAAGATGTTTATGAAACAACTTCAGCACACCTGATGAGAAGTGATGGCATGTTGTACTAGGGTGGTAGCTGTGGAGATGGAGGAAATAAAGAAGACCAAATCTGCTGACTAAGTAAATATGGATATAACAAAGAGGGAGTGGTCACGGATAGTTTTAGTTTCCTGATTTGCATAATAAAATAAATGATAGTGCCATTAACTGAGAAAGAGATGATGATAAGTGCCAAATACTGTTGGGAGCTTAAAGTAAGATTAGGACTTTGAGTTTAGAAACATGAAGGTTACCTTAGACCTTAGGAATTTTAGGTAAAGTGAGAGGTCAGGGGACAAATGAGAGTGGACTGAGGAGTTAAAAATCAAGAAGTGAAGATAACAGAGTATATGTCAGTCTTCACTCATCTATCAGCATCTCCATGGCTCCTGTGTTGTGTTCACTAATTTAACACACAAGAACGAATATACACTCATAACACAAACACACGCAATCACTTGCTAGAAATTAGTGCTCCCTCCCCTGAATAATTAAAAAGGTAAGAAATGGAGTAAATTCATTTTTTAATAAAACAAAACATGAAATGAGTTCCTTCTTTTATTCTCTCTCTCATTCATTTTCCTTCCTTCTGGGATAATTGTTTCTAAAAATCTTATTACCATTGACCACTAACAAATATTGTAAGTATCAACCCTAAAAATTTGCCCATTTCTTCTGCTGAAGAAAGCAGCCCACGACACACTCTTAGCACTGCTTTCTGCATGGTTTGCAATCCAGTATCTGAGGCTGTGAGGTCCTTTCTGGCACTCATCACTCTACTGTCAACCTCCACTAAACTTCAGCACCACACTAGCAACAAAGGTTGGCCAGCTTAGGGACACTCTTTCCTCAAATAAGACTTCACTTTCATTCTCTAGTGCAGGGGTCCCCAACCCCTGGCACAGACTGGTACTGGTCCATGGCCTGTTAGGACCCGGGCCCCACAGCAGTCGGTGAGCAGACAAGAGAGAAAGGCTTTACATCTGTATTTGCAGCTGCTTCCCAGCACTAGCGTCACTGCTTCAGCTCCACCTCAGATCAACAGGCTAATAGTAAATTCCATAGGAGCTCTGGTCCCTGGTGCCAAATATGTTATGGACTGCTGCTGTAGTGTACAGATGGATTGTTGTCATTTGCCTGGCCTGGAGAACTAAACTTGCTGCTTAAGTACACATGTAATTCTTAATCTGTTTGTCCTAAACATTTTAGGAATATCTATTCATTTTTCTTTTCAGGATGCTGACCCACATAGGTCCGGACACCAGAATATCATAAATATGAGTTTTCTAAATATCTTACATATTGCAAAACTCTTTAATATGCTATGTATTCCAAGTCGATGAGAGACACCTCTTCCCTTGAAAAATTGGGCCAGAAATCCTGGAAAAATCTGGAGCTGATCTAACATTGCCAGAGGGATGGTTGACTTCTCATGATTCTCTTCGTTACTGTTACTATCGGGTCGAATCTGCTTGTTAATCACAGAAACTATATTAACTACATTAATATTTAGAATGTTCTTGTTCTAGTTTTCTAATTCTAGGTTATTACTTATCAGCACACAGCCTTTGATAAGTCAGAAACTCTGTCTTCAAAGAGATGAGAGCAGAAATATATAAATTAACCAATGAATCAATAAGTCTACCCAGAGGTAGATACTCTGCTCAAGGCTCTTATTAAAATATATCAGATCACTCACTTTCCATCACTGAGCAAGTAGCAATGGAGACACCATCCAGTACAGAGAAAATAGGGAGTCTACTGTGATTCAGGGATCTCCAGGAAAGTCATATTGCTAAAAAAAATAATAATAAAAAAAAATAAAATGTTCTCATATTTATTGGCTGCATCTGTAGTTTCATCTCATCTCTCTTTGGTAGTTTTTTTTTTTTTTTCACTATTTCAATAGAAACGAATACATTTTGACAGGCACCATGAGTGAAGAATTTAACAGCAGATTTTTCAAGGACAAAAGGCTCCTCTTACCTTCCAGAGGAGGCTAGATGGGACAGTACAACAAGGAAAGGAAGAGAAGAAGAAAGAAGCTCAAACTGGAAAACACAATCTGAGCCTTGCCCAATCTGACTGGCCCTACCGATGTTACTAGGTAATCAAATAGCTCTTTAACAGCAATCAACAGATGAACAAGAAACCATGGGCTCAGCATTGATCATGGCCCACTGGGGAAGAGAAGATGGCTCAGATTTACCTCCTTTGGTTTATTTGGGAGCTACGATAAATACACAAAATAATTTTAAACCACCAATGAGCATAGCAAATTCTCTCCATTATAATACTAGGGAGCTAGCTCCTTAACCTGAAGAAATTTAGTAAATAGAGCCTCCTTCTTTCATATCTGCCATTTCTTGAAATCTATTTCATTAGAGCACATTTAAATAATTATGAGCTATGCTACATTTCAGAAAGTCTCCTTCAGAGTATATAATTTCATAACTAAAAGGATGACACTAACACTTATTTATAAGTCTTTTTGCAATCTGTTCCATAACATTGGAGAACCTATGAGAGGCAGAAGACTGACCTTACCCCCTTCCCAAAAGGTGTCCATGTCCTCGTCTCCACATCTGAATATGTTACCTCACACTGGGAAAAGGACACTGCAACTGTCAGGATGCTGAGACGGAGAGATTATCCAAGATTATCAAAGTGGACCCAATCTCATCATATGAGTCCTTAGCAGCAGAGACCCTTTACTGAATGGGTTAAAGAGATGAGAGACAAGAAGGGAGAGACTGGAAACATTAGAGGAGCAGGACTGTTGGTGGATTTAAAGATAGAGGAAGGTCCATGAGCCAAAGAAGGCAGGACGTCTCTAGAAGCTGGAAGAGCCCAGGAAAAATAAATAAATACTCCTCTAGTGTCTCTAGAAGAGAATGCATCCTGGCTGACACCTTGTTTTAGCCCAGTGCGACCCATGTCAGACTTCTGACCTGAAGATCAGTAAGATAATAAATTTGTTTTAAGGCACTACGTTTAGGATATTTTGTTACAGAGCAACAGAAAACTAACTTGTTTTTCTTTGCATTTTGTCATCTGTAAAATGAACACAAATATCTTTTCATTTTTCTTCTAAATTATTGCAAAACTTAAAAGCCAAATAGTAAACAAAGATTTTGAAAGAAAGGAGCTGAGTAGGAAGAAATAACATTTTTAAATTTTCTTTAATGCACCTCCTTTTTCTAAATTTTACAGGACTCAGTCAATCAGAAAATAAACCAAAAACCTAACATAGCTTAACAGTTTCATGCTGTCTCCAGGTAATCAGAGGCAATCTTTCATATTGATCATAATATACAACTAGCCGAGTTATAGAGACACATATCTTTTCAGTTCTTTGCTAAATGTAAAACTTCCCTTAGAAAAATACAGTAATGAAATATTCTCAAAGTCAGTATGCAGATCTCCAACTGCTAGGCAAGTTAATGAGATGCATAGTTAGGGACTTAACATGCATCTCAAGCACTGGTTCTGCATAAGAAACACAGTTGATTCTGATCTCATCACCTTATCCATTTTTTACAGAATCATCTATCAGCAGAGAGAAGACACTCCATGTATTAAAAGTTTCCATATTCACCCTGAGTTATCAGAAACAGGACAGCAGGCCATGTATTAGAGTTTGCAAACCTAATAAAATATTTTGCAAGTAACATATTTAATCAGTCAAACACTGATTATATTTGGTACACTCAAAATACTGAAGCCTAGCCACACAAAATCATTTGTCAACACTCCAGGAATAGCTCTTTAAAAGAAATGACTTTGGTGTTTATATATTATACAGTTCAAAACCATATGCTTCCAAGCTAACATAACAGAAAATCATCTGTGGATATGGATATAAAAAGGATCTTAGCCTCATATAATATTAAATAATCAGAAGGTACTTATATGTAACAAAGTATGAATTCCAAGTTGATATTTATATAATTTTCCTTAAAAAAGTAGAAAAAGGACGAAATATGTCCAAAGCAACTACATTCAAATCTCAGCTATACCATGAGCTACTTTGTACTTTGGGAAAGTTTTTTAATTTTTTTTGTAAACCAAAAAAAAAAAAAAAAAAATGCAGAGAGAGAGGAGGTGAGGCAGGGACTTTAAAATGGAGTCAGAACTGCCAACTCAGAGGAAATGTTTTGTAGGTTGAATGTCTCAAACCTTTGGAATGTTAAAACAGGGCAAATTAACATTTGGACTAGATTTAAAACAATATTGTATCCCAAACAACTATTTGCAAAGATTACAAGAGAGCAGATATTATGACTATAAGGCTGATAGCTACTGGACTGAAAATTAAAAACATGTTTAGAATTAGCATCACTATGTTAGCTTTTCTACTCCAACAGAAATACTTTCCTTCTGTTGATGTAATTATTTCCCTTCCTTTTCTCATAAATACCACTGACCTTGTTTCCTAATTTTACACTACTTGGGTTTCTACCTGAATCCGCGCTTTCTGAATTGCTATTTTTTTGATCTCAAATGAATGCCTATTGCCTCTCACTTTGGTTTGTATTGTTAGGTTAACACTTTCCACATACATTTCCTCATACGTGACAGCATTTAAAATTTTTGCACCTTTGGTTTTTATTTTAAGATTAACAGTTTCCACATCAGTTTCCTCACATGTAACAATATTTAAAATTTTTGTACTTAATATAACATTTAAAATTTAAGCTCTGCTTCCTCTCCTCACCCTAGATCTCCTTCTGCCACTCCTCCCCACCAGAAAGCTGACCCTTTTGTCACTGACAGTCCCAGAGAAAATCTATGTGAAATCTTCTCATTTACACTGTGGCTTTGAAATCCACAAAGCGTGCATTAATTGTACTCTGTTTAACAACAGCTGCATAACGATAAGAATCCATATTCCTATCTTCTCTGACACCCTGGTGCAAGAGTGGGGGTGGACAGGTACTTGATGTTAGAGGGGACCCCATGAAACAATCCTTCTTATATCCTCAGGGTAAATAGGGCCTCAAGTGAGCACTTGTTCTGGGCTGTTCACTCTCAAGAAGTTCTGCCTTCAAATCCCACCCCCTCCACACACATACGAGTCTTAACACTAGTAAAAAGAGGGTTTTTTTCTTCCCTAAAACAAACAAAACAAAAAGTACTAAGCTCAGCACATCACTGTTATAGAAAAGTAAAGGCAATATTAGGTACAAAATGTTCAGTATGATGTCTGGGCCACAGTAGGTATTCAACACATATTAAGAACTATTTTCATCAGTGAGCATCATCGTCATGGGAGGAACAACTTAACACAAAATCTTCTGGAGAATTCAGTCAATGGATAAATGTTCATCATATTATTCTTACATATCTTGGTCAATTTCCTAACACCAATATGAACAATTTAAAGAAAAGGGCTTACCTAACATTCTTTGTCAACTTAGTGAAAAAATCACAGAGGAAGTCCTTTGAGATATAAATGTTAAAAGCAACTACACACTATTAGACTCTAAACACCAAGAAAAGAAGTTTCGTCTGCTTTCTGCTAACTAAAGCAAGTACTGTCTGTCACAAGAAAAAAGACATGAAATCAGAATTCGTAGAGAACATACTTTATAAAAGGTACTTTACCATTGGATGTCTTCAAATGAGTAGTCTTAAAGGCTCACTTTGAAGGATAGTTCAGGAATTTCCAAATGCTATTACTAAGAGCCTCATTCTCCTTGGTCATCCATTATCTCTGCCTGTATCTTTGAAAAGTCATCTCATACTAAGATATCCTACATGGTAATGCACCTCTTCCAGACAATATGTATCTCTTCCACATTAAATTACCAACCAACCAAAAGAAAGTATGGACTGTGCCTACCATTATTCTAAATATTACCCACATCATAAAAGAAGGTCCTTGTTGGTATACTGCCTTGTAATTAGAGGCCAAATTTCTTCAAAAAAAGGTCCCCAATGGTATTCCACAAAGTAAATTAGAATTCACGTTTACTTAGGATAAACAATTTAAGAAATGTACAGGGCTAAATCTAGTTCTCTAGGGCAGTAAGAACATCAGAATAATCTGGAGTGCTTTAAACATGTTACACTCCCAATTCCATCCACTGAATCATGATGCCTAAGCTAGGCATCTCCCTTTTAAACACTCTCTGTTGTGATGATTAGTCATATTCTTGGGCCTTCTTCCACTTCTATTGGACACTTCCTTCTTTCATTAGACATACTTATTCATATTTTAAGACAGAGCTTAAGAGCAACAGACTTGGAATCAGTCAGAGATAGAGTTAAAATCTCAAATGTAATAGCCAAATCACCTCCCTAAATCTCAGTTTCTTCATCTGTAAAATGGAAACACTGATGTCTATTTTCCAAATTTGCTATGTTGATCTGGGGACTAAATGACTCCAAGTGTTCAAAGTGCTTAAGGAGTGCCTGACATTTATCCATACTTTGGTGAAGGACCATTAGTAGTCCCCCAAGTGGTGGCAGGACTAGTTATCAGTCTCAGAGTGGGCCTATAGTTCCTAGGACAGGATGCCCCTTGGATTTTTTTTTTTTTTTTTTTTTAGCACAGGCACCTACGCAAAGAGCCATGTTTCTTTAGTTTCCTTTAATCCAGAAAGTTTCTCGGCCTACCTTGTTCATTTGTAATATTAGTGTTTTAAAGAATACAAGCCAGTTGTGTTATAGAATACTCCTCGTATTAGATTTTGCTGATGCTTTCTTATTTCCTTGTATTTGTGGCCAAATAACACAGAAGTGATGCTGTGTTCTTCTTGGTACATCATATTAGGAAGTATGTGATGTCAATTCATTTCTAATTAATAAATAATCTCAGGAGTGATTGCATACCATTTTTATATACAGTTCAACAAATATTTATTGAGTACCCACCCTATCTAGAGCTGTTTGAGGTGCTTGGAATACCAGAAGAGACAAAAGAGACACAAATCTCTTCCTTTGATGGTGTCCTATTCCAGTGGAGGTGAGGGAATCCTGATGGTGTGCAAATAATTAGGGATTTTATATGCTAGAAGGCAGTTGAGAGGGAGTTACAGAGGGATCTGCATGCTTCCATTTTAAATGAGGAGTCAGAGGAGGCCTCCCTGAGGAGCTGAGACCTGAGCACAGATGTGAAGTGGTAAAGACCAGAGCCTTGAGGAAGAGGAGAGCTTTCCAGATAGGAACAGCAAATGCAAATGGCTTGAGGTGCCTGTTACATCTCAGGGACAGCAAAGCACCAGTGTGTTTTGCTGCCAGAGCAGAATAAGGTGAGTGCAGAGAAGAGCAATAGGAGATGTTTCAGGATTCTTCCCTTTTCATTTGACCAAAACATTTTCTAAACTCATACACTGAATCAAGGGGAGAGAAGAAAGGAAAGGTATTGGCCAATATAATTTTGACGTCCAAGAGCTCATTCCAGCCAAAGCCAACTGAGGAACCAAAACAAGTACCCTAGGAGCCTATCTCTCTCTAGGTCTCTCCTTTAATTTCTTCTCCCCAAGAAGTGGCTCAGATGGCCATCCCACATCCAGGCTTTCATCTTATTTATTTACTCATCCCCAGAGGAAGTGAGAACCTCTCCCCATAATAGACTAAGACCAAGTCCTGAGAACTATGTTCATTTGCCTTGCTTGACTCTTGTCCCATTCCTGACTAAATCCCTAAGGGTGAGAGGGAGAAAAAGGGATGGGTGTTTGTACAGACAAGGTCTGGATCATAAAAGCACCCCACTTCCATACTAAAGCTCATTATATTTTTTTCAAGAGCACTAGCTTGGATCCTTTTGCTCCCAGTGTCAACATTGGAGGATTGAGAAGAAATAAACAAAAGCAAAACAAAGTATTAAGCATACAGCTTTTCAGTAGTTTTCATGTTCATTAAATCTGCTTTCACCTGTGCATGATACTTAATTATTCACTGAGATGCCAAGCTATCAAAAGCATATTAGCCTGATAGCACCTAAAATGACAATTCTTTATAACAGCATCATTTTATTAGTGCTATAAGTGGCAAAATCCAGTCCTCTAAAAATCAGCTTGTTTGAAAGCCAATGGACATTGCTAAATGAAAAAAATTAGAAATGAGGAATCAGTGGCATTTTATTATACTGCCAGCCTTAACAGTCTTTTAAACAATTTCACATGGAGGCTGAAAAACTAAATTAAAACATAAATTCTCTTTTAAGCTAAAAGAAACAAGGTACTGTAGCCATTTCCTAACCTTTTCCAGGTTCTTTGTAATGCTGGACATAAGTCAACTCTTTTCTAAGAATAATCATGTTCTCTCTGTTTTTTAAAAACAAATTTGACAATACCAAACAAGATCTTAATATTTCTAAAAGTTCTATTCTTAAAGAGAAGCATTCAAAATTGCAGATTTATCCAGATGAATTCACCCAAATTAGATCAGCATTTTACTTACGGGCATAGTTTTGGGATTTAGGCAAGCATGAACCAACAATAGAGGCTTTTATGTGCATCTTCACACACAGTGAGGAAAGTTGAAGATTTTCACTGCTAAAGACTACTCTAACCTCTCAGGTGCCTAAATACAAATGAGGAGAAATCAATTTAAATACTTTTAGAATGAACAGGAGTTTAGCCATATGCAAAATATACCCGAAATAATTGTTTTCTTAATGTACCAATAGTAAGTCTATAGAAAAATAACGACATAAAGATTCTCATTCATCATACCAACAGATAAATAAATCTTTGGATATAATATTCAAGAGCAACATGCCTGTCCTATATCTCAAAAATTAAAAAACTTTTTATCAGATACAAGGATAAAGATATATAAATAAATAAACCAGCAGAAATATAAATGTATACCTCCTATCTGAAGGGCAACTTGGCATTACACATTAAGTCTTACAAATGTTCCTTTAACCCAAGGAACTCTGTGTAAAAATCTATTTTAAGGAATTTATCAGAAATGTAACTAAGAATGAAGGGGTTTTTTTTTTTTACCTCAGTGTTATTTATAGTAGCAAAATGAAACAAAAAATCCAAAATTTTAAGAATAGAGAATTAAATTGTCTTATTCATGCAATGGAATATTATGCAGCTATTAAAATCACTGTTTTCGAGACAGTAAATCAGACTTAAATAACAAACTATTAAAGTAGGATACTCCTGAAGAGGCAGAATATTTTCCACTTCATAAGATGCACACATGTAATAGACACAACATTATCAAAAGATACCTTTCAAGCTCCTCCAACCCCCAAATCTGCAAATATCCCAAAAACTACAATCAGATAAAATGAAATGATGGTAGAGACCTCTTCGCTCAATATCTGAGAAAACTCGAAAGACTGTAGGACAGAAGAATGCTGTGCTTCATGTTCTAAATAATTCCAGACCCTTTCCGATGTCCTCTCCTGGTTCTCTCTCCCCACTTCGAGAAGAACCCCTCTTTCAGCTGGGCATTCCCTCATCTCATTTCTTTAGTGAAAATTTACCTCTCTGTTTCTGGCATGCCCAGAATCCTCCAACTAAATTTATAACCTAATTTGTTTTCATCTTTTTTAAGCAGTGTTTTCCAAACTTTGGCCATTTGCTTACTAAGTTCATAATATTTACCAAATTTACATATTATTTGTTACTCTATTTTTTCTTTATATCAGCTCATGTTTTTATGTAAATATTTTAGTTTCATTTCAGCCATAAAATCAAGAGTTTGATGTTGTAATTATTTCCATAATATAACTTAAAATAAACACCTTAATTGAAGAAAAAAGAAGCATTTAATAATCTATCCCATATGTTTACATCATTGCTATCAATTCCAATAGGAAACACCAAATTAACAGATGCTGAAAGGTAACCTGGATATAGTTTAATATAGTTAACCAGGAGAAACAATATCTTAATCCAAATCAGCATCTCTTACAGCACCAAGTTATGAGTTATAGAAGGCTGCTGGAGAACCACTTTTGGAACAGGCCAAAGTTTAATATCCTTCTACCTGACTGGCCTACTCAAGCCAACTGTTGCTATAAATCAGTGAATCCTATGTTTCTTCTCTCTAAAACCCAAGAAGCAATACCTTTATTTAGGAAATAAAAGATGTACTTAAGGCAATACAGATATACTACCCTATAACTTTCCTTTAGATCAAAAGCTGGCAAACTTTTCTATAAAGAGCAAGACAGTAAATATTTTTGAGTTTGTAGGCCATACAATCTGTCACAACAGCCAACTCTGTCATTATAATGCAAAAGTAGCCACAGATGACCTGTAAATGAATGAGCAGAACATGGCTGTATTCCATAAAATTTGACTTATAGACATTAAAATTTGAATATAACTTTGCATATCATGAACTATCAGTCTTCTTTTGATTTATTTTCAATCACTGAGAAGCATAAAAAACTTCCTTAGCTCAAGAGCCATACAAAAATAGGTGGCAGGCTAGATTTGGCCCACAGGTCACAGTTTGCCACCTCCTGCTTTAAACCATCAGGACAGGCAATCTTACTGCTCCTGTAACTGATGGACAAGAAAGTCCAAGTGTTTGTAATAATTTTTTCTAAAGACTTTTTTGCATATGCAAAGAACTGTGTGTCAAGACTAAAAACAAAAACAAAAGCAAAACAAAACAAAAAAAACGTATTTTGTCCAAAACTGTAGTTTAAAAAAAAAAAAAAAGATTTATAAGAACTACAACTGGTGTTACTTAATTACACACACATAATTAACAGCAAGGACATTCTTAAGACTAACCTAAGTGAATGTACATTGACAATAGAGCTCTTACTTTCAACTTCTTCCCATTAAAAGCCTGTTTTCATTTTATATGGAAATTTAGGCGTCCTCATCCAGGAACAAAGCAATGTATACAGTTCATGTAATTGTTAGTCAATAATTGAGAAAATTCTGACCCAGTTCAAAGATCAAAGAAAAATAGAAGTCGAAGTTCCTGACTGGCAGTTCTGGAAAGCACACGCAACAGAACACTCAGAGATACTAAGGATTTCAAGAGCCTGCAACAGCGCAGGTCAGAACACCTGAGGTCACCAGTCCTCATACCAAGCCACATACCAAGCTTGGAGAGCAAGTCACTCTGTCACTTTGCTGAGCCACGGATCTTCATATTGTAAAATGAGGATCACTTAACTCACAAACTCTTCCAAGAATCAAAAGAGAGAAGCCTTCTGTAAACTGAGATAAATGTAAAAATTAATGAAATCTAAAAGAGAAATTTGGTAGAGTCAGAAGCATAGAAATAAGCTGATCAGACTCATTATATAACAAGCAATCTCGTTTTGAAGAATGTGCCCAACATTTCACCCTATGTCTCTGAAAACAACAAAATCGAAAAATCATTCAGTAGAGCTTGCTAAAAAAATGACAGAATAACATTTGAATTGAATCATGGCATTTTCATAAAATTCTTAATTTTGTGGTTGACACTCTAAAGTTGTATGAATTCAAACTTGAGATCAGGAGTTAAAAACCTTCAGCTGTCTCCAAACTAATACCAGTGTAAATATAATCAAGCCGTTTATCAATTCTATGTGTGCATGTTTAAGTCATCTCAAAAAGCAGTCAATTCATTTTCCCTTCTCTTGGGAAATGAGAAGTATCCATCATTAATTTTCCAAACAACATGAGCTTTGTAGTCACACTGTGGGGCTAATCCAAAGGGTTTGAATGCACAGCAGACTCCGGTAAATCACAGCAGGTCTGAGGGCAGGCTAAATGGCTTTAATTAAGAGTAATATTAATAAGAATAATAATAAGAATAATAAAGATAATTTGACATATAGGTCAACATTTTTCCTTCAAACCCAACATAGGCATCCTTGGGGGGAAAAAAGTGTGAGGCCTCAGAAAGGATATTAATTAAAGAGAGGAAAAGTAATTAAACAGAAAAAAATGTAGAACATAAGACACACTTTTATATAATCACAGTATCATTTTATCTTACAAATCAACTGTTTAAATAAGAGCTGAGGAATTTAACTTACCACTGGGTGAAATACCCACTGGTGTTGCTCATTTGCATAATCAGATATACATGAATACATTCATACCAACCCAATAAAGACTGCTTGTGTGAACTTTCAAAAATAATGTACTTTTAGAGCAAAATTTACCATAGTCCAAATAACAATGGTATCCTGAATTAGAAGATTTGAGTGTGAATCCTAATACTGTCATTTATTAGTAGTATAACTTAGAAAGCACATGATGGTGACATTAAAGTTAAACAGCTCTGTGGCTGAATTCCAGTTACTGCCTATTTGTGTGTGACCTACAGCAAATTGCTTAGTTTCCAGCTTCTAAAAAATGAAGATATGGTGGTCTACTTCTTTGAGTTGCTCTGATGAATAAATAAGATAATGTATGTTAAGTATTTAGCACTATGCCTGGTACAAAGAAACTTCTCAATAAATAGTACTTATTGTTATTATTACTATTATTAATATTATCATTGTGCTCAGCTTCTGAGCTTTAGCTTACAGCTCTTTCACCAACATCTTACCAGAATCATGTAAGCTACAGCAGGAAAACACGCTTTCTATATTACAAAGCAGCAAACAAATACATGATTATCAATTACCAAGCTTCAGATTAACTTAGTGCTATAAATCTTTTATATTTTTTTCCAATAGGCTATTAAAATTTTTCATTATAAACATTATGCAAATAATGTGGTAAGGTGTTGACCAATTAAACAAGGAAAAAAAAAAAACCATTTCTGAACTGAAATAATAAAGTGTGTTCAAAGTGTGCTCCAGCAACTTTTGAAGGGCTCCAGAATGAGATTTCAAATTATTGATATTTAAAAAACAAAGCGATACTTTGTTTAGAATGAATTAATCACATACATGATTCATAAGATCCTAGTATGTTTGAAAAATATTGCTCTAGTGAAGCAATTTGTTTCACATAGCATTTAATAATTCATTTTATTGTAGTTTAGATAAGAGTTGGAGGTAGACTCTTAACTGCAAAGTACAGTCTCAGGCTAGCTCTGCCCAGAAAAGGGACCCCAGATTTCCTCCTCCACTGAGTTCCCTGTTATTGGTTAGCCCTGACATGGCCTGGACCCTGGGATTTTCCCCATTAGCCTGAATGTTTATCTACTTTTGATTGAGAGTTTATATTTTATTTTATGAACTCACTAAGCAGATGTAGAGAGTAGCAAAATAGTAAAGAGGGTGAAGACGCGTATTTCTTATGTGGAGCTGTGCCTTCTGACTTCATGGGATGGCTTGTCATCTGCATTGCAGAATGCTCAGCAATTACTGTTGGTTTCTCTCTTTAGATTACATACATATATTAATTCCACAGCTCGTGAGAATATATCTTTTTCATGATGACTTCCTTTCCTCAGCTCTTTTTCAGGTCATTAGCTCATCATTATTGTTACAACATTTTATTTTGAAAAAAGTGGAATATGCATATACTAAGATTGAGCTGAAGAACAGCTTTTCAGTGGATAAATCTAGCCTCTAGAACATGGTGGTGGTGGTGGTGCTTGTTGTTTGGTTTAAAGCAATTAGTCTGAACAATGTGTAGATTGTTTTGAATTAGTTTCCCTCACTTAAAAACCAGATTTTACACAAGATTTGTGATTTCTGGCTTTGTTGAAATGTTTCCAAAAGGCAATGCAGGAATTGCATTTACACGTGGTCACCCTCAGCATGAGCTCAGCAGCGGCTGTCCTCTTTTGAAGGCTGTGTGCTCTCCAGGTTCCTACAGTCTTCTGTACTCATCAATGCCGCATGCCTCATCTCAGGGTGTACTGGGTTTTGGATCCTCTGCTCTAGACAATAAAATCCTCCAAGACTGTATTTGGAATCTGAGAGCTTCGTTCCAATTCCTATCTAAACGAACATAAGATGAATTATGGATTGCTCTCTCTGACAGATGCACGTGCCACATTTACCAGCCCTCAACATGTTGTTTAAGAAAAAAGCTGATGGATAGAATCCAGCTCAACAGAGAAGACCTGAGGAGCAAATGAGACTCACCAGGACCTGCTGCATCTCCAACTTCTGTTGCCATGGTTCCTATCACCTTGTGTTCAGTGCTAGGGAACAAGTCAAGCATGATCTCTCCATAAAGAAACTCAAATGATCCATGCCAGGAGCACTGCTGACCCAAGGGCTACAACAATATCATCACATTTTATTTCTTTATCTTTCAAACAGGTTTGGCATGGTGCCATTGCATGGCACACAGGAACATGCCTAAAGGATCGGATCACATTGATTTAAGTTAGTAAAAATGGCATACAAATCAACAAAGTACAAATCAACTAAAGTCCCAACAGTGGAACATCCACAAGTGGTGCCCGCTGTGGTGCCAGAAAACCCATAAGGGCAAAGCTGCCTTTATGAAGGAACCCAATGTAAGCACATCCAACAACCAGCTTGATTAAGACATTCTCAGAGAAAGCACACCATTTCAGTAGCAACAGAACATATAATGCATCTTTTTATGGTTTCTTTCTTGGACAAGACATATCTTCAGACCACTTTTGCAGTAGGGAGCAGGAGATTAACTACCAGGCGCAGCTTGAAAACTGGCATAGATATCTGGCTCTCTCCTTTTATACTTAGTGACCTCTTTTTTTAAGAGGCATTTTTAAAGAGATTCCATTCCTATCTGCTCACAGAGAGAAGCCTAAAACAAAAGACTTGGTCTGCTTTCCTTCTCCTCTGACAGGAGCAATTTCTTTGAAAGACTACTCTCTGGAAAATTCAAAGTTCAGAAAATTCAAAGCCACAGCTCCTCTGTGGCTGCTCTGCTGTCCAGGAAAAGCCTTCGTGGGCCACAAACTCAAACAACAGCACATGACAGTACAAGTGAAAACTAAAAGAAAGGCTTCTGTCACACTTCTCTGCAAGTTAACTACCCAGGGTCTTCTAAATTAAATGCAAGTGCTTCATACCCCAGCAGGTAACACATGCCCTGCCTTTGAAAGAGTTCCAAAAGCCACCTCTTACCTTCAGGGAGAAGGAACTGAATAAAGGGGATCTCCTTCTTGGCTGATGTATCACAAAGTAAAAGGCGTAGCAAGAGAATGTAGCTAAACCTACCTACATTTCAACCTGCCTGCTCTACTAGTACCTTGGGCAGTCCAAAAACTACACAACTGGGCTAGCTAGCATTTTTCTCATTACTGCCATTACCATCACCCAAGACCAAGCACTAGAATCTTCCACCCAGCCTCTTAGCTGCTTTCCTGGCTTAGTCCCTAGCTTCCTCAGAGGTTTCTCCACACAACGGACAGAAGATACTTTAAAATTTAAATCAAATCACAGCATTACCATGCTCAGAATCCTCCTTAGACTTTTAGTCTTATTCAGAATAAAATCATGACCAGCCCCCCAACTTTGCAATTCATAGTGTGGTCCATGGACCAGGAGCAGTGCTATTACCCAGGTTTTTATTAGAAATGACTAACCTCAGGTCCCATCCTAGACATACTAAATCAGGATCTGCATTTCAACAAGATTCCCAGGTGATTTCTAGGTACATTAAGATTTGAAAAACATTGATCTACCAAATCCAACAAAACCCAGTCCTGACCTTCTCTCCAACTTCATGTCCTGCCACCTTTGGTTACTCAGTTCCAGCCATGCTGTTCTCCTCACTGCTTCTCAAACCTGGCGAGTACCCTGCCACTTCAGAGCATCTGCTCTCATTCTTCCTTCTGCCTGGAATGCTCATCCCTCCACACATCCTGGCTCATTCCCTCACCACTTTCTGAAATCTGCTCACTGTCATCCTCTCAATGAGCCTTTCCCTGGATAGCCCAATCTCCCCTCAAAACAGTGTTCTCTAGATTCCTAGACCTTGCTTTGATCATGACATTTATCACTGATTTATACTATCTATATATAGCATCATGTTGCATTATCTATCACATTATAGTGTATCATATTATGTATAAAATTATTATCCCCACAAATGTAAACTCCATAACTACAAGGACCTTGTCATTTTTTTTCACTGCTCTGTTCCCAAGTCCCAACATACAGTTGGTATTCAATAAATATTTGATGAACCAGTGACTATATAAAACTAGTACTTCTAATGAACAGTGGCTTAGGCAAGTATCCAAATTTGTTTTTACAGATATTAAAAAAGTAACTTGGGCACTTCTGAATTCTGAAAGAACATTAACCATAGTTGACAAGTAACATGGTCAAACCGTCAACACAGTGTACAGACCAAAAAAAGACCAGATGATCCTACATAATTTTAACTGTGGCCAGAATCTATAGAATAACTAAAAATAGGAAATGCATATGTTTATATTTGGGTATTTCTAGGAATAAAAATAATTGTTGATACCAAGTGCTAATGAGGAGGTAGAGCAATAGGAACATTCATTCATCGCTGGTGGGAATGCAAACTGGTACAGGCACTCTGGCTGTCATGCACTTAGGTACTTACCCAACAGATTAAACACATATGTCCTAGGACCCAAATATTTTCACATTTTACAGATGAAAAAAGAATGATTATATAAAGTGTCTAGGGCCATGCAGCTGAGAAGTGGGGGAAGTGGAATTCAAACCTATGTTTTTCTGACTCTAGAGCCCACAACTCTCTATAGTATACCACCCTGACTCCACATTATGATTCCTAAAAATTCTAAAATACCATGGATTGAAAAAGGTAAAAAAAAAAAATTTCTTTTTTTTTTACTCCACAGTTCTAAAGAAATAACTCAAAGATTGTAATTGGCAAGAAAACACAAGTTAACTTTAGCAATGCTTTGGCCAACTTCTATTGGCCATATTTACCAGAAGCCAGAATCACCCCTAGCCTGAATCTCTTTGGTGGGAGCTCCCACCTTCTAAGTGATCACCAGCATTAAATGACAGCAGCAGTCCAAGGCCTGGGCAGACAGAGATAGTACACTCGGATTGGGTAATGTGAGGAGAGTCCAGTAAAGGTATTACTTACAAGGTGTTATCTGGGTGTGGAGAAGCCACAAGGAATAATGCAGTACCCCAGAGCTAGCAACAAGAGAGTTGTCACTAACCCCAATCTGAAGGACTAGAGGACAGAGCAGTAACTAGAACCTGAGAGAAAGAGCCAGGTGAAAAAAGGCCACCTGATTGGAACTAGACACACTTCAGTCAGGGAGCCAGCAGAATAAAGGTTCCAACCTTACTTTGGTCCCACCCCGGGTGCCCCGCACTGGCTAAACCAAGTCAGAAACCAATGGGCAAAAGAGACTGAAGAAGTAGGTTTGTCTCCTGAAGCTCACAACAGGATAAACAAATAGGGAAAATGGATCTGAAAGAGGCAAGCAACAGCTCTTCCACATGGAAGGGAAACTAGTTAGCTATTCTACCTACACGCAACTACAGCTAATTCTGTGCATGACACAGGATGACCCATCTCACTGCACCGTTGTAGAGTTAGAGCTGTCTCTATTCAGGCCACAAAACAGATCGCCTCTCCCCCCCCCCCGCCCCCCGCATTGATGGGGGTCACAAAAATGCTGCTCTAATGTACTGTATTTCCCTGTGATTCTAACTCAAGTGAACCTAAAACGATTCAAATTTGATCACTGGATTGTTTAACTGTCTCACATATACAGAAGTCTTTTCCAACAGAAGTTCTAGTATTGAAAGGAGCTTATAAAAGACAGTGCTCATTAATTGATCAATTCCCCCTAAGATAAGGACAGTATGGAATCACTTGCACTTTCAGTATTTTTCTAAGAAAAGGGAAAGAAAAACAGTCATGGCTGTATAGCTCAGTTTGAAGATTTGGCTCAGTTTACCAGTCTGCTACGTGGACATCATACAATTCTAACAAGTTTGCCTAGCCACCAGCCAGAAAAGGGTCGTTTTGCCCAACTTCTGGACCACAATTTCCATCAAATGACTGTAGGGGGCACCATTTCCTTAGAACAGAAAGTAAACCTGGAGTAGTCCAAAGTTCTGGCCCTGACCCAAGGCCCCAAGGACCTGTAACAGCAGCAAGACATCAGACTTAATAATTAAGCAAGTTTTTTTTTTTAAAGAAAGTATCCAAACAGAAAGTACTTTAAAGTTACTTTGTTTAAAGTACTCAAAAAGAAAAAGTAACATCAAGAAAAAGAATGCAAATACCTTCAGAGCTGTCTGTAGGAAAGATGATGCATAGCCTCCTTTTCAATATAAGCTGAAACTTTCAAAGAATAATGCCCAAGATCTTAACACTCCACTGTAACATTATTCAGATACCCCGAGCTAAACTTTGATATTCAAATTGATCTTCATGGCTTTAAATTTAATAAGGAATCGGGTCTTTTTTTTATCCAGCATTAATATATTAAAGATAAATCTCAAATGAAAAAGAGTATGCGTGTGTATGTGCGCGCACGCGCGTGTGTGTGTGTGTGTTGTGGCACAACCATAACACCAGCACTAAGGGATGAAGGGATGAACTAACAATGAACTTCTACCTCTACATATACACGTTATTTCATTACACCCTTGCAATGACTCTATAAGGAAGATCTTTGCAGATGAGGAAACAGTATAAAAGGTAATTAAATTGCTGAAGAACACAGACATATGAACAGATAAACTAGTGGTCACAGAGCAAGCTTTTTCTAAGGCACATTTTCTTCAGAGACCATATTCTACCAAGCTCTGTATAAGAGCACATAATCTCATGTTTTATTCTAAACAGTCAGGTAAAAATTCCCATCTGTATTTTCTTTCAAACGGTCACTATTGACATTTAACTTTGTCCATACTCAAAGTCTTCTACACCCAATCCTACATAAAATATTACTTTTAGAATTCCATGTGAACATAAGTTTATCTTTTAAAATTGACATGGTCCCTCCTTCCTGATAACAAGAATTTTGCAACCCATCATAATATGCCTCCTAGGCTTGACTGCTAGAAAAGCCAGCATCAATTTTATAACTCAATCGTAATAGCTCGATTAGGGTTTTAGTAGAGAATTTTCTTTTTCCTTCTTTTTAAGGACTCGAATGTTCATTATATCAATTTATTGTATGCGTACTGAAAATTTAGACAGAACAAATCAATGAGTCATATATATATATGTGTGTGTATATATATATGTATGTGTAAATATACACACACACAAACACACACAAATCAATTTATTTATATTTCGGGAACTATTATTTGATTCATGATATATCTAAATCCATGAAGGAGGAATCCATTATATTGAGGACATTACTGGATAGTTCATCAAATGTTTTTAGAAATAAGCATATTTTTCTTATTTTCCTATGGCTCATAATTGTTAAAAGCTTAGATTTACTGTCTGAAAAATAATAGCATTGAATTTGTTCTTAGATATTAGCTCTATTTGTTGCAGCAGAAATATTTCCTAGCATGCCAATCAGAGGTGATAATAAAGATCTAAACAATAACAGTGGTGTTAATAATTTATTTGGTTATACAGCAAGTGTCCCTCTAAGTGAAGAGGAAGGTTTCACATTTCTAAACCACTCTATTGCAATTCAGCAGGTGAATTAAATATTTAGCAGGCTGCTTAATATTTCATTGTAGACAAATCATAGTGGGTTTTACCCAGTCTTGAGTACAAAAGCAGTAATCAAACACCATATGTATATAAAATTTTAATTCATAAATCATTTTAAAGGTATTACAGTCAATAGTACACATGTAGGGATGCTTGAAGGACCACAATACTGGGTTATCATAAAACAATTAGAGCATTTTGTTTGTGGAATATTATGTTATCCTCTCAGGAGAAACAACCTGAAGACAGGCAGACTTTACTCCTATTCTGTACATTTCTGAAATCAAGAGAAATTCTCTTCACTATTTCTGTTACAAAGGAAGTCAGTACTTCAGCCAAAATATTCTGACTCCCTCGCTACTGCATAGCTTTCCCCATTGCCTTCACTGTACATATATTGCTAAATCTATTTGGAAACGAAAGAAAGTTAATTCTCCAAGGATCCATGGGATTTTATTGCCTCTGGCTATTCTCACTTTCTTTCCCACATGGTACGTATCTATCAGTTTTGAAAATCTCCTGATGATAATTGGCAGATTACTCCATTAATGTTCCCCTTATATTTAAAGTATTTTCCTCATTACCAGCTATTTTTTATTCTGTCCCCAATAATGGGAAAGAATAATCCATCTCTACCCGAGTTACAATGACTCAGGGAGGTTTACAAGGAATTGCTTATTTAACAATTATTAACTGTTCGGGAAACCACACATGCATTTGTGTTATTGTAGCAGCCACTCATTTCGATACAAGCAGCTCACTAAATATGCATAAACCATTGCTCTACAATAACAGTTTAACTACCGTATCACATTATGCAACCAGAATGAAATAATGCTCGGGTTTAAGATACTATCATTTCCTTCCCTGAAGTCTCCTCCAGGGAAGGATGTGGCCCTCCAGATCACAGCATGTATTGAAAATTACTGCCCCCGTTTCAAAGCTACACAATCACAGCCCAGCCCTCAGACACTGCTCCACTTACTGCCTTGCCAATTGTGTTCCAATACTATTCAAACCATCCTCCTAGCTTTCAAAATGCACCTACACTTGTTAGAGCCTGCTTAATGCGCCCTTCCTTTGCTTTATTGCCATTTTTCTTCTCCTAATGTAGATACTAACCAGAGAACATTGAAACAGAGAGCAGAAGAAGAGCATACTATGTGAACTTTATTTGAAGAGGTGATCCAAAAATTTTAAACTATCTCAGGCTGAGATCAAAATAAATCTTTCTAAGGAACTCGAAGACAAACCAGACTCACCATCTCTTTCTTAAAATGGGTTCTATTCCAAATGTGTCCATCCAGTGCAATCAAATGATTCTAGATTCACCCAAGGCTATAGAATGAAAATAGAACTTTGGGGGTCTCTAGTTTTTCTCATCTATAAAATGAGAAATCTGACCTAAAATAAAATTCAAGATTTCTCTTACTTCTAAAGTTATCTGTGCCCCTGTTGCTCAGCAGTTATGACAGATGTGCTACAAAATACATCATTTGTCAGAATAAACATCTCCGTGTTCTAAGTGGTAAATTATATTGGATAGAGATATGTAAACTGTCAAGATTTAGGGCCATCCCTAAAATGGATATGTGTACAGAGAACAGAGGAAAGCTAAGAGAAAAAACTTCCGGTCTACCTGGATGTCAGAAAAGCCTTCATGAATGAGGCACTTGGAAGGATGACTATAAGTTTACCTAGCAAACACACAGGAGGAACTCATAATAAGCCCAGGGAACTGCACTGGAGAAAATATGAAAGTTTTCAAGATTTTAAGGTATCCAGGGAGCAACAAAAGTTCTATGCTATCAGAGAAGCTGAAAAGTTCAGAAGAAAATCTAGGAAGTTGATATCTATCATTCTCTATCTCTCTATCTCCTTTCCTCCCTCCCTCTCTCTGTTTTATCTCCTTTCTCTCAGTGAATTCCTGTAGAGGCTTAGCCCATCATCCAAAATGTTAAGATGGAAAACATGAGAAAATTATGGAAGCCTACACAAATCTACATCTACTAGCAAAATAGTTCATTTTGGCCTATGGCCATGCTACTCTGAAGAAGCCCAATCCTGTCTGATTTTGGAAGCGAAGCAGGGTTGGGACGGGTTAGTACTTGGATGGGAGACCACCTAGGAAGACCAGGTGCTGTAGGCAGAAAAAGTAAAAAAAAAAAAAAAAATAGGGGATTTAAACTGACCTGGTCCTTGCAATCTGTGAGGTTAACCAAGGGTTGCCTCACCAATAATAATAATAATAATAATAATAATAATAATAATAATAATAATAAATTAAATTACATAGTTCATCTTGCAAACATTTTAGTTCCAAAATACAATTTTAGCATGTGTGATACAAGTTAAACAATATACTACTCGAAGCAGATTCATTTAGCTGTGCAATTATTAGATGAAAACACCCATTTTTCCCATGATTACAGGTTTAAAATTTTCTATTCCACTTTGGCAGTAAAAAGTCATATAATATTACAACCACTTTGTGAGGAATATACTACAAAATAATCACCTACTTATAGATACTGAATATAAGTCACAGAAAGATGAAATAAGCCATGAGATGGTAGAGATAGATTTCAAATCCAGACAATTTAACCAAAGAGCCTACGCTCTTTAATATGATGTTTGCAGGAGGGACTCACAAAAAAAGTAGTTATTGTAAAAATAGTTGAAAATGATGTGAATATAATAGTTGAAAAAATTTTAAGGATGTAGTATATAAAAGATTATGGAACCTAATTTAATATGAGAAATAGTGTGAAAGTTCAGATACAAACAGGTTAGAGTTTCCTTAATTCATGGTATATAAAATTGTTTTTCGAGTGAAATCAAATTTCTATAGACCACCATTATCACAATATTTTTATTCTACCTAATGCAGATAGATATCTCAAAGGAAACTCTATATGTTTTAAAAGGCTTTCTTCTTTTAAATATCTTTTAAAAGTAATATTTACAGTCATTTCATTTGCACGATATTTGATCATGTCCATACTATTCAAAGAAGAAATAAAACCAAAGTAAGCTATCTTGGAATTGAGAACAGTGGAGATGCCCTTGTCTGTATAGAGATACATTAAATAGGAATGTGTTTCCTAAGTGTAGCTTATTTAGGAATGTAGAAATTGATGCCATTGAAAAAGTAATATTACAATTTCTGAAAGTTCTGTATTTCTTTCAAAGTAACACTGATCCAGAGTGACAAAATGAATATGTATATTATATAAATAAAAATGTGCTTGGATATCTATGTGTTTGGTGTGTGGGGTGTGTGTTCATGTATATAGTCAAATGCCCTTAGAAAATAAAAAATGACTATGAATTCTGAAAAAATCAAATGCTGATTGGCTGAAAAGGAAGTAATGGTTTACAATATATCTGAACTGACCTGAATTAAATTATAGATAAGCTTGGAACACAGGTCAGTGAATTTGAAGGTGAAATCAGGCTGGGAAAAAAGCAATCTATGGAAACTATTGATGAATAAGTAAGGGAATTTTTTTTTTTTTGTCACTGAAACAAAATAAATAGGCTCTAGTTAATGGTTCTAATTGTTCAAAAAAATATTTCTAATATCTGTAAAACTTAAATGTTAGAATTATTTTTTCAATCTCCTAAAACATTTCCAAAATGTATTTTGTACTAAAAAATTGGACTATTAATGTGTAGGCCAGTAATGACACTGTAGTAAAATCCCAGAGCCAGCCAAAGTCTTTTTTGTTATATGAAAATAAATAATGTCTCTTATTCAGCTAATATGTACATGTAGAACACTATCTCACTTGGCAAGTTTTGATGGAAAATATTCTTTTGTTTAGTAAAGAAGGGCAGAAAAAGGAGTTTCGTTAAACTTAAGCTTACAAAGGGGAACTTTAAATTAAACCCAGGTATCTACAGATTCACACCGAAAACACCTATATAAGAGTATAGTAGTGCAAGATGCCCAACACTGGCAAGTGACTCTAGGTAAGGCCTAAAGGAAGTTAGGAAATGAATGGAAACTACAAAACCAAGATGAAAACATTACTAAACACTTATATTGTCTATTTTATCAATGTTTATGGGAATTTCTGTTTTCAAAAGAAACTGGCTAGGTAAACTGCAAATAACTGATTATTGTTTTACAATAAGTTCAACAGAGAGACTTCAGTCAATGTGGCCTTGGACAATGCTGATTAGGTAAGAGAATAAAAATGTTTGCTGGCCAGTTTGGTTGCTGATGGTTTGTTTCTGTCTATATGGTACAGGCCTGATATGCCATTGGTTCCCAATCAGGAATAGTACCATCTCTTCACAGGGTCTTTTGGAAATGTGTGTAAATATTTTTGGTTGACTAAAGGTAGAAACTAGCACTTAGAAGTTTGGGAAGGAGAAAAAGAGGCTATACATTCTGCAATACACAATATAGTCTTACACAAGGAAGAACTATTCCACTCAAAATGCCATTATTGACCCATTGAAGAATACTGGAATACTTACTTCTCTACCAACCACATCCCCTTCTTTTGAAATCAAATCTATGAGAGTCTACAGCAATTCTTATAACTTTAAACCTTTGCAAAGAACCTTAAGAACTGAACACAAAGTTTTCAAGGAGCTGTTCCCAGTGGTTAGTAGTCAGTTCAGACTAGTCCACGATCAAGAGACAGTCAGGCATATGTTAACGTGTAAAATGGGGGTTGCTAATATGCAAGAACTAAAGAACCCAGCCTCTGAATCTTGTTCTTCAAATAATGAAAGAAAGACGGTCAAACTGAAAAAAACTAATTTGGAGAAAAGGTGTAATTTTAGAATTCAGTATACTGTGTCAACCAATAGGTATCCTTGAGTCTCAGGTAATGGCTCAAGAAATGATAATCCAAGTGTGAAATGGTCACAGAAAACAGAGCATGTGAGAAAAAATATACTTAATAGAATGCATAATTTTTCTAGATTCTTCTCTTATAATTTTAGTAGTAATAGTCCTTTAAGTTTTCTAAAATTGTCCTACATACTGGCTTTTGTAAGAATGTGACTCATCTTATGTATAATCGCCTCTGAGCATAAGTCTAATATATTAAATGGCTAGAGAGAAAATTTACCAGCCCATTTGGTACAGGTAGGGGGAAAAAAAAAAAAAACATAAAAGTTCTAGTTTTAAATAACTGCAAGTAAGACTATACTTTCAGGGATCATTTCTATAGTTTGTTAAATAATTCTAAGTGTTTGCATATGGTAAAAATTAGTTGGAAATGTCATTTTCTTTATAAGAAGGTGCTAATATTTTAAAACTGGCATAACTTGATATCAGGCTAACTGCTTGGTTTAAACGATAAGACTGAAAGAAGAAGCTGACTAAAAAGTGAACCATGGAATGTCCCCTTAAAGGTTTAGAAAAATGGAAGCGCCACCACTCAATAAAAATGATTAAAATGTGTGCAGAATTGTATTGCTTTCCATCTGACCAGTCTCAGGAAGATCATGAACAATCATTATGTGTAATCAGGGGCCTATTCATTTGCAACGCATGAAGAAGCCCATTTTAAATAAGTCCTACTTCATGGTCTTTACTCTGATGTTTCATCTGCACTAGTGAGACTTTACTGGAATGATGTCCGCTCTGAGATTGTTCATTACAAAGTTGCCTGTGGAAAGACTTATGTCCTCTCCAATTGTTTTAAGTCCATTAATCCAAAATGCAGAGAGATTGTATAATTAATTTGTATGTTTTAGTGATTCATGACTTTGCGAGAGCTAAAAAAAAAAGTGGGTGTTTAAATCTTTTCCTTGACTTGGGGGTAGAAGGAAATAATGAGTATCTAAACCAGCCAGTGAAAACTGGAATAATTTCCCAGAAAATTTCTCACCCTCTCAACAATCTGTTCCAATATGTAGGAGTTTTACTCTATTGTTCTTCAAAGGTTCTTGAGTGAACAAATTTGGTTTCTACAAAAAGTGTCCCAAACACTTCATTTATTACTAACATTCTCTTCTTTTTGACAAAAAAGAAATGAATCTTAGTTTCCTTTTCTTGTAGGACATCAAATATGGTATCTTAGTATCTCATCCAGTAAAACTGACAATGTTATATTCTGCCAAACACTTCCAAAATTTAACTAGGATTTCTTCATCGATATCCTAGATATAGCAGAAAAAACTATTTATAATTTTTAATTACTATAAAAAAACTCTAATCTTTTTTAACAGTTCATAAATCTTCTGCTCTACATAATATACAATAGTTTGATGTTTTTTTAGTAATATTTTTGTTAAATGATAATTATTTTGGTCTATCTTATTCCACTGGCTGACATAGAATATGTTTCTACTTTGTTTTTTATCATTTGATTTTTTTATTTTTTTAAATTAATTTATTTTTTATGGTGACATTGGTTAATGAAATCTAAAAAGTTTCAATTGCATACTTTAACGGTAAGGCATATATATATTTACAATGTGTGTTCACCTCTCATTGCTAGATATCTTTCTGTCACCACATATTTGACCCCCTTTATCCCATCTACCTCTCCCCTCCTCCCTCCTTCCTCTCCCCTACCCTCTAGTAATCACTAGTCTATTGTCGATGTCCATGAGTCTCTGTTTGTCCTGTTCATTTGTTGTATTTAGGCTTACATCCCACATAAATGATTTCATGTGGTTTTCAACTTTTTCTGTCTGGCTTATTTTGCTTAGCATGATTATCTCGAGTTTCATCCATGTTGTCACAAATGGCAACATTCCATCTCTTCTTATGTCTGAGTAATATTCCATTGCATATAGGTGCCACGGCTTCTTTATCCAATCATCTATCGTAGGACACTTCAGTTGTTTCCATGTCCTGGCCACTGTGAATAATGCTATGAAAATCAGTGTGCAAATACCTTTTTGGATATGAGTTTTCAAGTCTTTGGGGTGAATACCCAATAGAGGGATTCCTGGATCATATGGTAGATTAATTCTTAGTTTTTTGAGGTACCTCCATACTGTTTTCCATGGTGGCTGTAACAATTTGCAGTCCCACCAGCAATCCTCCACATCCTCTCCAGCGTTTGTTATTACTTGTCCTGTTGATTATAGCTATTCTAACAGGTGTGAGATGATATCTCATTGTGGTTTTGATTTGCATTTTCCTAATAGCTAGTGAAGTTGAGCATCTTTTCATATGTCTGTCTGTTGGCCATTTGTATGTCTTCTTGGGAGAAGTGTCTGTTCAGGTCCTTTTCCCATTTTTTGATTGGATTGTTTGGGGGTTTTTTGTGGTTGTTACTGGAAAAAAAAAAATCTTAAAAACAAAAGCTCCTTAAGGAGGACAAGTTCATGACATCAGTCTTGACAGAATTTATTGTGGCACACCTGTAAGTTCAGTCTCTTTCCAAATCTAAACAAATATGGCTTTAAAGAAACTCAATAATCCTAAATTGATAGAAGCTCAAAGATTAAAATACTGGGGAATATTTTAATTTTACGATTTAGTAATTAATCACAGATGATCTTGAATTAGATTTAATAACTAAATGACTCTTTACCGCCACCTACAGGTAGTACTCAAATCATATAATCCGCTCAAAAGAGTTCAATGGGACCTTGCTATAACTAGACTAGAACCTCTCAGATTTGTGTGAATTAGATAACCATCTCGTCTACTGCTGAAGTTCCACAGTTCCCAGTAGAAATCCATGCCTTGTCAAAATTTACAAAACTTTCCAGGAAGAAACTACAAGAATCATAGGGGGAAAAAAAATGACGTGTCCGCAAACATCAGCCAATGCCACTTCTCAAGTCAATTCAGTGTCTATACTAGGTTGCCTAACAATCTGCTTGTCATGCTCTAGGCAATCCCGTTAACTTTTCTCCCCATAAATGATACATCCTGACTTGTGTTTTAGGATGGTCAAAGAGATCAAGCCACCTGTTGAGCCTGCTGCAACTACTAAAAAAAAAAGAACAAATTTCAAAAATCATATTTTAAAAGACATCAAAAAGTGGAGTGGGAATAAAGTCCAGATGAAATAAAATTACAGAGAGCAAAGAAATAACACTTTCTAGGTGACAGGAGGGTAAATGAGGGTAAGAAACTATTTGTGTATGTATGCATTCTATATGCAAATCTCCAAGGACCTTCATTTTTTTTCAGGGAGAAAATGTTTTAGCACAGACAGTAGGACAGCAGATACAAGGTAATAATATATAATTGAAAGCTCTATTACCTACAGAAATTGTATACGTTATAGAAATCTGGACTAAAAGTAGAGATAATTATAACATATATCATTGATAAAAAGCTTCATAATGAGGCAGGATTTTATTTTAATTTGATTTAAAAATATGATGTTATAGAATTAAAATCGATATTGTAACAATAGTTCAAGAAAAGTGGCATTTATTACGTTTATTATCTGTGAGGAAGCATAATTTATCAAAAGTAAGGTAGGAGGAAAAACTGAATTTCAAAAGCCTGGTCCCCAAAGAAACACACACTAACTACTACACAAGGGAAGATTCCCAGGCCCTAGGAGGTGGCAGAGAGTTAGAAAGGAAGAGTAAGCTTAGAATTTGATAAGGCCCTGAGAACGAAGACCCTTCCCTTCCCCAGGCCATGAAAAGATATGTCTAGATAGGTGTGAGAAATAAAACAGCAGAGGATACTTCTACATAGGGCTTCATTCTTTTAGTCACTTGAAATGGAAGGATCCCTGACTCATACAGTGTCACATGTTATAAGAACTGGGAATAAAAAAGTTTACATATGCTTCATTTTCTAAGCTATACACTAGACAAAGTTTTTATAATGTTTATTTTTACTGTTGTCTAGACACAGAAGTCAATTTTGAAAGTAATGATTTTTCATACTGTTTTATTTATATTTCCCTATAATTTAATTACTCTCTTCTCTAGAATACTCCCACTATGTTATATATCAAGCTATGCATTGCTTATTTTTAAGCGTCTGCCTCCTTGATTAGGTTGGAAGCCTCTTGAGGGGAGGGAGCAAATCTCTTCATCTGTGTATCACCAGTTTACCATCATGACCAAAACACAGGAGTCGCTTAGGGAACCGAATGGAAATTATTTATTTGTGTTAAAACTAAGTAATTATCAATGCTTCGGAATTGGGAAATTTGTATTTTCTTTCTTTTAAAAGACAACTTTTTGCTGAAGACTAAAGTGTGGAAGGAAATAGCCTGGAAGCAAGTGTGAAAACTAAGAAAACTTTAAAAAATAATTTTTATAGTTTTAATTATTAAATCTTGGCAATAATGTCCCTTTAAATCGTGATTTTAAACATCCTTACATCTCCAAGAACCTAATTTTGTATAGGATATGCAAATCTAGAGGTCATTCATTTCATAAACATGTACCTCCTAATCAGCTGCATAGTTACATAAAGTTAATCTGAAGGCTAAATTTCAATTACAAATTACAGACTCTCATCTCTGTTTCTTGATTGTCTGAATTACCTTCAGCTGAAAATTTACAATATGTAGAAAAATAAGCTGCTAGAAAAATCCTTTTGAAGACCAACTTCATTCAACTAGGTGAGGTGAAAAATTAATTCTTAATTTTTATGTAACTCTCCGTATATAAAATAATAATATATAACCACATACTGGTGACTTGGCTAACTTAAGGCATGCGGCACAGGTTTGCATGCTCAAAGTGAGTCATAAAACTTAAGATCCCTGAGGTGTGTAATTACACTTCAGCAGAAGTATTTATCCTGCTTCAGTTCTGAGAAATTAATTTGAATTGAAGAGAGATTGGTTTTTCCTCTCAATTCTAGGCCCCACAGTTTATTCTGAGCATGTTTTCTTCTAAGGAAAAAAAATCAAATATAAAGGAATTTTTTTTCTAAGCCACGCATGACATACATCAGCTGACATTTATACTTCAGTTGAAAATTAATTTGTGTGACTGTAAAAGCAACAGATTGTGTTATTTCACAATGTGATGCTGCAATTCATATAACTATCTCAAATAGCATATCTGAAAGAAAAATAATTAAAAAGTCCCAGCTCACTTTCAGTTAATTGTTCCAACTGATCACTAGTGCTAACCTTAAAGTTGAATAATGCTCTAATCAAAGTTAGTTCTTTCTTATTCTTGCAATCAACTGTGATTTGTAGTGCTAGGCATAATTCTGGTAGCTTTAGGTATCTCCCAATGGGCACTTTAACCCTGTTCTGGTTTGGCAGTTTACTTCATTGAATCACAGAGCTGAAAAAAAATCCAGATGCCTTCACATCACCTATGCAAAAGCAGATCACTGACTTTAAAGTTCTCAACCGTACACTGTAGTCGGTATCGGCACAATCCTGTCTCATATTCACGCACCTCATTTCTCCTCAGTAGCAGTCAGTTTAGGTTAAGTTACACTGAAATAACAAACAAACGAACATTTTAGTGGCTTCCAACCACAAACAAGGTTCCTTTATCTAATATACTACACGTTCATCACAGATCTAACAGCCAGGTTGAAAGAGCAACTGCTCTCTGGGACATGCCAGTCTCAGGGAAGAAGGAGAAGAGAGCATTGGGGAAAACAAAACAGTTCCTGAAACTTCTGCTTGGAAAGAGCACTCATAATTTCCTCTTACATTTCTTTGGCCAAAGCATTTCACTTGGCCAAGCTACATATGGAGGTCTCTGGAATAAGGCACAGCAACAGGTTTCTAATAATACAATCAATAATAAGGTAATAATACAACACTACATCTACTATACCTTCTAAAAACATCATTCTTTATAATTCCCAAGGAAAATTTCAGACTCTACTCCAACTCTCCAAGGGATTTTGAATCTTGTCATCCAAGGAGACAAACAGACCAACCAAATCAATTCCTTTCCTAAACTTATACTCTAGAGACATTTTACAAAGTAGCCTGTTCCTAAAAACTAGACTTTAAAACTCTTCAAGATTCTAATACCATCTAATTCTCTCAGCAGCCTTGAAAGTAGTTGGTGTGTCAGAGCACAGGGTAATTTATTCCTGGCAAACAGAAAAGAATAATTTACATCTGGAGAGCTGAAAAGAGAGGACTTATGAACAAATTGTCAGAGCTTATAAAATTCTGGAACTTAATCAAAAGTATACTACATAGATAAAAAGAAAAATATATTCCAACTCGAGATTTTCCTTGAAAAAAAAAATGAGTCATCCAACTTTAATTTTTAAAGCAGCTTAGATTTTATTTCTAAGGTGCCTCAAATATTGTAAATATATTGGACTATGAATTCCTTCATTTTCTAAACTTTCACTCTCCTGTTATCCTCATCCCAGGCACAAAATCAGAATCATTCTTTGTTAAAATCACCCTATGCTTTCTCCTGGATTTTAGGCCCAATTCTTAATATTTATGGCAATCCTGTGAGTTTTGGTCACCAAACTACATTTCATCCAAAGACTACTGAGACCTGGCCACCTTCCAAAACTGAACAGGGAAAAGGTGATGTAGCAACATTTTAAAGATTTGCCATGACACACTCATCCCTATAACAGGCCTACTCATTTCTTTCGATTCAAAAGACCTTTAGTCAATAGAATTGGCCCTAAACCTATAAAGTGAATAATTGATGGTGAATTAGACATTTATATAATGACAAAATAACCCCCATACACATTACTTACTAGGCACAGGGGAAACATATAATTGTACAATGGAAGTACCAGAAAGTCATCACCCTAATCCAGACATTAATTTTAGAATTGCTAAGATTGTATATTCTAATATGCAATCTGAAGCATCATAGATGAAGCAAAGTTAAACAAGATGTTTAAACATTTTAAAGGAAATGTTTAAAATGTTTAAACATTTTAAGGATTTTAACCAAAAAACAGGGAACAAGCTGAACAACACCTTGAAGAAGCATTAAGACAAACCCAGAAGTAGAGAAATTTCACAGGACAACTGGACAAGTCTCTTCAACAGCCAATGACATTAAGAAATAGTCTGTTCTTCATTAAATGAAATATTAAGGGACATAACAAACAAAAGGAATGTGTGGTCCTCTTTTGGAAGCTGATTGGGATAACCAGCAGTGAAAGACATTTTGGGGACAACTGGGAAAATTAAGACATTATTTGGTTCTAAATGAGATAAAAGTTAGCTTATCAATTTATATATATATATATATATATATATATATATATATATGTATATCTACAGAGAGGAAGAGGGAGATCAAAGTGAATATACACTAAAGTGTAAAGTAGTAATTTCTGCATGTTGGAATATGGTGACTTTTTTACTTATTTTAGCTTGCCAGTATTGTCTAATTTTCTACAACACACATGCACTACTTCTGTAATAATACAAGAGTTTTTTTTGAAGCTCTGCCTCAAAATAGATATATGAGTAACACTTTGAATTATAGCCTGAAGTTGGCTTTCTGATTTTACTCAATCCTTGTGTATCTACTTCAGTTAAACTTTTCTTTTTCTCAATACTATGGAGGAAGGGGACAATGGAGGAGAAAGCACTAATATTTTTGACTGATCATAAAATATTATGACATTTAATTATCATAATAACCATATAAACTGTGTCTTACAATCCCTCTTTTACAGGTGAGAAAATAGACTCTCAAGAGTGTGTTTTAATAAAATGTACTGGGTGTTGACTGAGAAATTTATTGAATTTCTTGACTGGGACTATAAGACCCTTCTCTCCAGTCCCAAGGACCTCTACTGAATTGTTCATTGTCTCGGGAGAGAGTCTAAGAGAATCAGGAAACAGAAATTTCAAAGCTTTGACTTTTATGCTTAAAAACTGACCATGTAAGTTTGTTTGGAAAAGAACATAAATGTTTAAATAAAACAGAGCAGTTAGATGCAGTTTGGGTTTAGAAGAAAAGGTGTGGAGGAGAATAATCGGACATCCAGAAGTCATGTCCTGTTTTCCTTCTGGGCCCGGGAAATGGCACGTGGCTCCCTACTCCAACATCTCACTGTCCCCATGTTGTCATGGCCCAGAAGACTGGGTAGCAACGGCAGCAAAAGGCTAGACAGAGAAGCTTGACTGCCTCCCCCTCAACAAACTCTGCACGACCTGATGAAGCAGGGGGAGTAGGCTGACATTACCTTCATGACCAAGAGAAGCAAGATGGGACAGTCAAGGCAAGACAGCGGATACAAGGGGCCTCTACCAGTGATAGCAGACACTATGCAAAGGGCAGAACAAACTAATAAAGACGGCGCAGGTGGGAACTGGGATATTCTATAGAGGCTAGTATGAGGAAGGCCTAACAATGCCCAAGGACCAGCAAACATTTTCTATCTCAGAGGATGGCAGACCCCAGGGGACCCCAGGGGACCAGATACCTCTCCCACTACAGGTGCCATCCAGGGGAGAAAAAGGAGAGGAATATCCAAAACTGAATGAGGAAAAAAACACACAATGAAGTTAACCCACAATCCTGCCATTATGCTGAAAGACATTCTGAAAATAGAGACTGTCACATAAGAGAAACATATTTAAATCTACTTATTTGCACTCTTAAGCATGTGGCTTAACAATATTACAGCTAGCTTAATAATTTATCCCCATTTATGGAGCCAGTGGATGTCAGTGTCATTTGCCTTTTAAATGGCACTTTGCAGGGCCACAAACAGAGGAAAGGCTAACATATTTCATCATGACGGCAACTTTACAGATTAAGAATAAAAAAGGGATCATGCATATAATGCCTTTGAAATTTGAAATTAAATGTTAGCTCTAAAATAGAATTATACAACATATAGAAATTCAATATTTTTCAAGTTTAAGATATATTCATTAAAATTATATTACATTTTCTTATTTCTGTATTACTTCCCCCTTGTAAGGAGGAATTGGCCAATGACTTTAAGAGCCTCTTATTTGCACATTTAAAATACCTTTATATATTTTACAAAAACAAAAAACAGGATCTACAAAGTAAGTATAGTCTTTTCACTGGCCTGAGCCTTTAATATCTATCCAAAAAAAAAAGTTTGTGCCTAGCCATTTCTGCAGTATATAGCATTGTTGTGCTAAATGATACAAGGAACGAACCAAATAAAAAAGCAGCCCAAATAGAATGTTCTCAGTCTCAGGGAGAATCTGTGCTCAAAACTGTTATTTGTAAAAGCTCCATTTTGATTACTTTTGTTTTGCCCTGGAGAATACTTTAATATTCAGCTGGAAATATAATTTCTGGAGGACAATATTGCCTATAAACCGCAAGGAAAATAAGACAGGGTAAAGGTGAGAAGCTCTGCATTGCTGCTGTGGCTTGAAGTTAGAGAGAGACTCGCTTTTCAAAAACATTTTGCATTATGACTCATTAGAAAAAAATTTTCATCACGACACACATTGTTCCCTTCTGGTTAGCAGGATTGATGTGACCCACAATTCGTACTTTTAAAATAAATAATCTATTAACCGATGTTTTCTCAAGGAAATCCTCAAGTTCTGCTGTGCATTTCTCTTTCTGAATTGATCAAAAGACCTTTCACAAAGTGATCCATATAGCAGCATTGATACCACTGACCAACTTATTTGTTGAAAAGGGGGCAATGATACAATGGGGTCACAGCACCAGTTCCCCCATTATTCTCTACCTTACCCCTGCCCTGCTCTGCAGAGCAGGGAGCAGATTCCTACAAACTATATTCCCAGAGTCCCTGGCCAAGTGGCTTCTGGTTAAATCCTTACAAGGGAGGCACTGGCAGGAGACTGGGGGGTGAGAGGACAGGAAAAACTGAATGTTTTTTAGTCCCTCCCCAACACCCCTCTCCTCCTCTCCCCTGCTCCCCCAGCCCCTCCCCCTTCCCTTCCACCTCCTCCCCCTCCCCTTCCTCCTCCTACTCCTCTTCCTCCTCTTCCTCCTCTCCCTCCTCCTCCTCCTCTTCCTCTTCTTCTTCTCTCTCTCTCTCTCTCTCTTCCTCCCTCCTTCCCTCCTTCCCTCTCCCTCCCTCCCCACCCTCTCTCTCTTTCTGTCTCTCTCTTTCTAGGCAGCATTTCCATCAATGGGTGTGACTCCTTTGTGGTTCCAGGTCCCTCTGGGAAGCTCTGCCACTGGCTCTGGTAAGACCGCATTTTGCATGGGTCTCTCCAGCTTAGAATGGGCAGCCTATAGTACGTAGCTATGCTGTGAGCTGCCTCACCATCCTGTCTGTTTTTTAGTTTTTCAATAAAAACTGTATACATCTAAGAGGTACGACATGATGAACTGATATACATATATATAGTGAAATGATTACTAGCGCCAGGCTAATTAACACATCTTCTCAGTTGCTGTGTGTGTGTGTGTGTGTGTGTGTGTGTGTGTGAGAGAGAGAGAGAGAGAGAGAGAGAGAGAGAGAGAGAGAGAGAGAGAGATGAGAACACCTGAAATCTACTCATATCAAATTTTCAGTATTCGATACAGTTATTATTAACTACAGTCACCATGCTGTACATTAGCTCTCTAGACTTATTCATTCAATGAAACAATTACTTTGATCATCTTCTCATTTCCCCCTACCCCTGCCTAGCCCCTGACTACAACCACTCTACTCTCTGCTTCTACATATTTAACTTCTCTAGATTCCAAATCTAAGTGAGAATATGCAGGGTTTTTTCTTTCCGTGTGTGGCTTATCACACTTAGCATATCTTCCAGGTTCATCTGTGTTGTTTCAAGTGGAAGAATCTCCTTTTATTGAGGCAGAATAATATTTCATTATATATGTGTGTGTGTATCACAATTTCTTTACTCATTTGCCCATCAACAGACACTTATTTTTAGCTCTCAAAAACACATTTTGAACAAGTGCCTACCTTAAGTTCCCTCCATTGAACAACCTGGCACAAGCTGTTTTTCCAGCAAAATTCTGCCTGACATAGGAACCATATGGATAACTAATGAAGAAACCATCCCAGATTTTGTTCTCTGAGTAGAAAAACACACTAAGCCAATAATAAGCTATAAACCTTTCACTTACAGGGTATACAGTAGGTATAACCGTCCTGAGAGAACAGAAGATGAGAGGAAAATGAGAAGAAAAGAGTCGCTCATTTGTCAAATGCCTCCCAATAACCAGGCAACATGCTAGACGATGGAGCTATGAAGATGAGTGAAAGCAAACACAGCCCTGCCTTCCTAGCAACTGTTCTAATGGAGAATATGGGCACTCATGGAAAATCACACAACCGTAAGTTTACAACAGTGTACAGTCAGTTCTGCAAAGACACTTGTTTTAAAATTGTGAAACTGACATATTAGAGGGCAATTTGAACATAACAGGGTTTTCTGTACACTTATGCAGCAGTTTTGGCTGTGAGAGACTCCAGATGAATAAGCAGAATCTGCACCCTGCCATACAGAGCCAGGTAGGAATAAAAAATTAAAACACAAGAACAGGGACCCTCTCCCAGGGAACTCAGCTCACCTTGGGCCACACCCATCTGATGGTGTAACTCTCCAAAGGATTTCAGACCACCCTCCTCTACCACTTCACAGCTCACAAGTAGCAGCCTTTCCAAAGCCCACCTCCACAAGTAAACTTCAGGTCTTTTTCAAGGTAAAATATCATATTTATTGACATCTTCATGCATTTCTTCTTGATTTTACGTGTGCAAAAATGTACTAACTTTTTGTATTAGTGTCCGATATTTACTTTTTGTGTCATTGGGAAAATTATTTGAATATTGTGCTCCTATCCTATAAGCCCTGTGGATTTTATGTTGCCATTTTACACAAAATGGTAATTTTCTTAAATGCATATGTTGCCTTATAACAGAACTGATGATATTTTGAAGAAAAGGGCAATGGTGAAAAGTATATACTAAAATTAAAGGGAGTCTGGGGCAGGGCCAATGCCCTAGAAAGAGTGAACACAGCACAGGTGCAAGGAACTGGAAGAAGGCTGGAGCAAGAGAACCAGAAAACAGGGAGACTGGTCTGGGAGGAAGTCAGAGACCTGCCAGGTATGGGAAATGGTGAGAGGTCACAGTGAACCAGCAGGAGGAAACAGGCCTCCAGGACAAATCTCCAAAGGAAGTGGTAAGTAGGCTAAACATAATGCAAGTCCCCATTTTCTCAATGATAAAACGCAAAATAATCTGTGTTGGGCCAACTTGAATCACACACACACACATACATATATACACACACATACACACACACGCGCGCTCTCTCTCTCTCACTCTCTCTTTCTTCCTCTCTCTCTCTCGTGTATATACTAAATTGAAAACATCTACTTGTAAAACTTTAATTTATTAATTCTGTCATACATGCACATTTAAAATCACATAGCATGATATCATACAGTGAATTCAAAGAATTGCTTTTTACACTCAAACATTTTATGAAGCATTTATGCATACTCTTTATGTGCACCTTCACATCCTCTATATGCACGAGTGGCATCAATGTTTGTCTTTGCTATGGCTATCCCTTCTTCTAATTATTTATCTCTTCATCTACGGGTGGAATGTGGACCTATTTTACACCTTTGTGAATTCAAGAACTTTGGAGAGACCTAACAAACTGCAGTCTGGATTGTTCGGTGAAGAACGGCGAAGAATATGACAAAAAGTAAGTGCCTTGTGGATTTAAACACTGGTCCAAAGAGATCAGATTTTGCGTAATGAATCTTAAAGGTTTGTTGAAATACTTATTCAAAAATGAAGTATTTAGAGAACCTTACGTGAAAGACTGTAAGGTGATTCTGACTACTCCATGCAATAATTTGAAAGGGGGTGTGAAGATGAAAAACAAGTCAATCAGACACTAGAGAGCAGGAATCCTCAAGGCAAACTATAATCTGCTTACCCTACAAGAAGAAATCAAATTCGGTTGAGGTAAGGTGTGGAGACAGAGAGATGAAGACAGGCCACACGCGCGTGCACACGCACCGCACTCCCCCACCCCACCCCACACCACTACCTACCTACCTGTAGAGGACAGCCAGCCTGCAGCCTTTGCCAATTCGCTCCTTTAACTCTGGACTTTAAATTTCACCCATATTCAGACCAGATTCTGTTCTTTCACAATTTCACTCCATGGTGCTCTGAGATCATAACCTTCTGCAGCAGGTCTGACATCAGCCCCTCCATAGGACTATCAATAGCCAGTCTGTTTGCATTCTTCCATGGGATTGTTGTAAACTGAATGGGCTCATGTGTATGCATATCTATTCCTCTAATAGTAAAGTCCCATTTATTATATGTCTAAAACCCCAGAAAACCTAAATAAACACAATTTATAGTGCCATTCAATGGTAATTGATTTTCTTAGTGTTTCTGGGAATACTCCAAGTTCCTAAAGGAACTCTAAATCATCAAAGCAAGATTAACCTATATTCAATGAGGTTTCCAAGTTTTTTTCTTACTCTAATTTGATTCATTTAAGAAACTCTTAAATTAGCTCCTACTATATACACAGTAATGTGCTCAGCATAATGGAGAGAATCCAAATATAATACAAGGTTTGGGACCCTAAAGCAGTTACAATACTCATATGAAAAGAAAAGGTAGAACATAAATTAAGCTACAATATAACAATATTTATATTAATGCCAGTTGCCAACAAAGACACAAAGACACTTTTCTTTCTGCTCTGATGTGTACTGAGAAACTAGGTCATAAATTGGGTTATATTTCCCAAAAGAAAAATATCATAAATTATATGTAGAGTTTGTTTTCCTGATCAAGGAGCTGACATTTAAATACACACACACGCGCGCGCGCGCGCGCACACACACACATACATATACACACATGTATATATATTCTTTTTAAAACATATATTTAAAGTATGTACACACATGCACAGACACATACCATACACATGCACACATACACACACACACATGAACACACACGTATTCAGTAACATGTTACAAAACAAATAAAAATTACAAGATATCCTGGTAACCATTTAACACAAGTGTCCTCAAATGGGATAATAATTATGCAGAAATTATACAATGAGATCCAGTGTATTCAAGTGTATACATAGCACAATAATAAAGCTCTAATGTAAACTCTAACGTATCATAAATTTTACTTAACACCATAATGTCAGCTCTGATAAACACAAGCATGTAATTAAGCATAGTTTTGCTTGACTTGTTGGATTTGAAAGTGTACTTTGGGGATGACCTGATGGCCTGAGTCTTTTTTAAAAATAAGCTGATGCGTTCTTTTTCTCTAGATAAATTTCTCTGCAGAGTGTCTGAGCACTCAGAATTTCTCCTGACCTTGGGAATGACTTAAAGGACTAGGGCAGGTGTTTAATAAATGTCTGCTTGTGGTGAGAGTGGCAAAAGTGAGTCTCTTCTCTTTTAAAAGGACCGACTTAACATTTATCCCCTTCCACCTCTCCTCTCTCTTGAATATTCTTAAAGTGACAGTTTCTGAACAAATAAAAAAGAGG
This sequence comes from Rousettus aegyptiacus, assembly GCF_014176215.1. Lineage (NCBI taxonomy): Eukaryota > Metazoa > Chordata > Mammalia > Chiroptera > Pteropodidae > Rousettus > Rousettus aegyptiacus. The sequence goes on from NW_023416295.1 coordinate 74,419,599, forward strand.
AAAAGGTAAATATGAGATAAACCTAGAGTCTGTAAACACTTATCTTTGAATGCAGTTGGAAAACCCTAACCACCAGTGATTAGTAGACAGACACTGAAGTGTTCTTTGAAGGATGATTTCAATGGTAATTCTGTCAGCAGAATCTTCTATTAACATACCCTTCATTTTCTCCACACTCTGGATCAGTAAGTTTGGTGCTTATAAGGGTATCTGCATCTGAGTGCATGTACATCTTTATGCATTCCTTAAAACCTGGCCCCTTTTAACTTCTTTAGGTTTCAAAGTCTTCTAAGAAGAGGTATATATCTGTATACTAAGTAATGTTTCCCTTCACACCCCCTGTGCAGTAAACGGGGTATCTTTCATAAAGAATTGAAATAAATTCTACCAATAAATTCTAATTAAATTTCCTTTAAATCATGTATGTCTTGCTCAATTTCCAAAGGCCGATATTCCAATTTCAACTTTATTTTGGAGCTATTCTTTTTGGCAAAGTGTCATACATTTCAATCTTCACCAGTTTACGTTTAGTCCAAAATTGCCCATTTTGCTTGTCTCAATCTTCAGTAGTTATTCTGGCAGCTTTAAAAGAGAGAATCAAAATGGCAGGATCGTGGGAACTTTGCCAATCCATCCTTGGCTTCTCTAATATACTAAGATTCCTCTTTTAATCATCACAATAAAAAAGAGACTGGAAACTATTCATTGGACTTGACAACTGGGAAACAATTCATGACTTTGGTGAGAACTATTTCAGTTGGAGCAGGGGGGGCCAGAATCCAGGCTGGGTGATTTGAAAAGTGAATGCACAAAGGAGAAAATAACAAATTCTACTAGTCTTGGAAGGCATAATTTGAATGGAAGGCAAGAGATAAGAGGTAAATAGAAGGTGAGTCAGGAGCAGCTTCTTTGTTTTAAATGCAAAAGTCTTGGGCTCGAATATTCTACATAGGAACTTCCAATAGTACATTATACCTAGCATTAAATTTCTCTACATCACCCACCACTACATTTCTCTCCCATTTGTTTTTGCTTTTGTTCATAAAGTTTCTCTAAATCCAAGAGAATGCATAATCTGACTGAGTTATCCAGACTTCTCCCACCTTTGTAACTGGCTTAACCTCCAGAGCAGAATGCATTTTTCCCTAAGGCTTTTCCTAATCAGTTTATCTGTTGGTTTCAGTGGAATGACATTTCCGAACACATGTCTAGTCCCCACAGCTGAGAATGCTTTTCCTTTTTCAGTTGATTTATTTGGTTCCTCTTTCCTCTTCCTGTCATTTCTCATCTTGGATTTGCTATCACTTTCCTACCATTTTTTTTTTTTTTGGGGGGGGGGGATGTGTCTGTGTGTGTGCTCATGCATGCGCCCTATCAAATTTCCATCATCCTATGTTCACTTCCTAAGCTTTTGCAGCATAAATGATTTCATACTATTTTAAGCATCTCTTAGATTTCAGTTCTTGGGCTGACTGACGACTTTGCTATTTCAGATGCTTTTATCTTGTAAGAGGCATTTACCAAACATTCATGCTTACCAACCTTGATGCCAAATAAATGGATAATTCTGCCCCTGTACACATTTCCCCACCACATAGTGACACATGCCAGGACAAAACTGTTTACCTTAGATTATAAGGATTTGGATCTCTATTTAGACTGCGAGCATCACAAGGTTTCAAAACACAAAATTCGAGAATGAGATCAAGTTCTATGCAGACCAGTAAACCAGGGATAAGCCAATCTGCCCACATTGCCAGACCACTGGAGAGTTTATTGTTGTTTTTGTTGTTTTTAATGAATCTGGAAGAGAATTCTTAAACCATGGACTTTAAAACACTATGTGAAATAAAATTTTATTTTAAAGAGAATATAAATAACCGGTCCTAAAGATTGGCATATATAACACAGAATCAGAAAAGATATTGTGAAAACTGTAAGAAAAACAAATAGGTTGACAGGGAGCCCGATTTTTTCCTTCCTGTGATGAATCTACTGATCTATAAAACCCCATAGATGCAATTTTTATCTTTGATCCTTCTTTTTGTTTCTCCTACTTCCACATGATGTTCATGAAAAATTCCTAAGGGCATGGCCAAGTTTTGGGTATGGCTGTACACCCCACTGTACCAAGCATAGTGTATTGCATCCCACTGAAAAGCAGTACATAACCACTGACTAAATTTTCCTTCAGGAACACTGCAGGCTGAAAAGAATTATTTTAATCTATCAACATATATTAAAGTCCTTGACTGTAAAATGCTAAAGAAATGTCTTCCTGATGATCCGATGCCCCCCCTCAATGTTTACATCAACTTTTCTGTAGCTGGTCAAATAGCCAAACTACCAATGCAGAACATTCTATGCACCTGATGAGATGTTCAAAGGGGGCTCCACCTCTGTAGGCTATATAACCTTGTGAATTTTTAGCTGATTCTTTTTGCTCACAAAAAGAAAGTGGTCATCATCCTGATATTGTTTAGCACTATATTCTTCAACAGTCATTGGAAGATCTATGCAGGCATATGTAGACATATTTTTTATCTGACCCACTTCTTATTTCTCATATTAATTCTTATAAGGATTACTTAGCATTATTGAATGTCAAAGTTCTTCATCTTCAGAACAAAACGTATTTCTTTTGGTATGCTAAAGGAGTCTGTGGCTGAGGTTAAATCCTGATATGACCCTGGCATGCTGAAAAAAGAAACCCACACTTTCCTCAAGTCAATATCATTCTTTTCAACTGCAGTGGAGCTGTTAGAAGTCACCTACTAGAGTCAGTGAAGCAGATCCAGCCAGAGAAGTAGCAAAGGGAATGGGATGAAACTTTACTCATCTTCATTATTTAAAATGAGACTTTTATATGGGTGATCTCACTGTAAATATAGCATCAAAGCTATATTTTAATTCACATCTATACATAAAATTGTGTACTACTGTCATTTAACCCAATACATATCTATTGCACAGCTACTCTCTGTAAGGTGCTCCAAATATATATAAACAAAATGATTTGGCTTTGCCAAGGGCAGAGGAAGTGCATGTCACATCCTCCCTGGGAACTGGTGCTAGTATCACATACTTGCTTTCATCTACTCTGTGCCATGGATACAGCAGGTGCTTAATAAATACTCTTAGAATTTATTCAAATAACTTACAAACAAATGCATCGTCCACTTTTCATTGATTCATCTTGCATGTGAAAACTGCTTAGTTATTTTTAAGAAAATATCTGAAAGATGGCTGTACTGGGGATATATTATATCCACAAGCATTATGTTTTAATTTCACCAACTCTATAATCCAAATGAAATATCTAATATTCATGAACATAATATCAGATAACACATTCATAGCATCCAAGAAAATTCCTCCCTATGAAGTTTAAAATTTTTCTTTCTTTTCAGCTGAAGACTTGTTCTTAATATTTTTCTTTTAATGGGCAACTGAAGTTGGATTTAAGCTATTCGTGTAATATGTTCCCCACCCCAGAAATAGGCTTGGAATTATTAAAATGTTTCACACTATCATGTAGAGCTGAATAGAGTTTGCACTTACAAAGGAAACACAGGACTTTTTTTTTTTTAATATTTTCCGCACAATGAAAGGCATGTCACATTCTGCTTTTTCAATTGAAGCACGCCACAGCCCAGAGGGTCTGTCAGAAATTCAACTTGAGAAAAGCCCTTTAGATAACTGAGAAGAATGCTACCTGCCAGGAAATATATCAAACTTGCCAAAAAATTACTACAATCTGATCAGGAATATCACTTTTGTGAGCTGCATGTCATTTCTGACTGCAGTAATCATAAGGATATGCTAAAAGAAGATGGAGAAATACACATCAAGTGTAAATGAAAAAAACTAGTTAAGTTCATTCTAGTTAAAGGTTACTTTTTTCCCTTCTCATTATTACTAAAAACAAGCAGATCCTAGGTTATACCCATTTCACATGCATCAAGCTACACATGTACACTAGCAAACCAATAAAAACAAAACAAAACAAAATAACAAACTGGGACTATTTAGCCTGGAAACTAGAATGCTGTGGTGATTCCATGTGTATGAATAGTTGTAAAGTGGAAGCATTTGGGATATGCTCCATCTTCACAAACAAAAGGCATACTGAATTTATTTTTTACAGGTAAGATACACAGGAATCTTCCAATCTTACAGGTTTTTAAAGTAAATGCATTGCTGAGAGAAGCTGTGACGTGTTTTAACTCTTTTATTTAAGTGATTATTCAATCTGGTATTGAAGAGCAAACTTAATAAACAGATGAATAGCCTAACATATATAAAGACTGATGCTGTATGCCTCAGAAGGAAACTGGCAGTCAATAGATGGCCAGTAGACTGGAATTGCTCATAGTATGAGTTCGAAGCACATCTCATATGGTGGCCACCAGCCAACTATGGCTATTGAGCATTCGAGATGTGCCTAGCCTAAATTGAGATGTGCCTGTAAGTTAAAATACAAACTGGATTTCAAGGACTTAATACAACAAAGATCCAAACATCTCATTAATAACTTTTTCATAATTGATACATGTCAAAATTACAATAGTTTAAGATATATTAGGTTAATAAAATATATTGCTATTTTTTAATGTCACTACTAGAAAATTTAATATTGCATATATGAATTGTATTTGCAACTCATATTCAACTTTTATTGAAGAAAGCTGCTCTAGTATCAGACTACCTGAGATGCAGATCCTGACCTGAGGCAAGTCACTTACTATTTCTGCATCAGTTAAATTGGAATAAAAATAATACAACTAACCCCAACCTTTTTGAGAGGATTTCATAAGTTAATATATAGAGAAAAGTTGATATATGGATTTCATAAGTTAATATCTGGCAAATAGTATATGCTCAATAAATGTTGCTATGAATGCATCCTCTCTGTAGAATATTCTGACATGTAGTTGTTTATCCTCTGTTCAAATATCCCAAAGATGAGGAACTCGCATTTCCTTGAGACAGCCCGTTGCATTTATAGATAGCTCTGCATATAAAAGTGTTCATTCTTGGAATGAGGAAAAATTTCTCTTTACAATTTTGAATCTTCTGAGTTTCTTTATATATGATCGTACCAGAGGCGAGAAGAGAAATGGATCATACTCCAACACTACATTTCTATAGAAATTATTGAGACCTTGGTATTGGAAATAGGGATATTACATATTCCTCCAGAAGTCAAGAGAACTCATGCTGATCCAAAAAAAAACACTTTTAAGATCTTCAGAAATACAATTTCTTATACATGCTTAATCAAAGACCCATTCTTCAAGCTCTTTACAAATCTAAGATATTATAATCTTCATGTATAAGATCTGTGCCAAAACAAAATGCAGTTTTCCCGTATTTCCAAACGACACTTCTACCTCTAGAAAGAAGTGATTGAGCATCTCTTCCAGTCAGTCATCTCCACTGGGAGAGGCTCTGACAGGGTGTGTGTGTGAGTGTGCGCACACACATGCACACTCTTACATTTGGGAGAAATTCCATCAGAGGTTAAGACTAAACTTGCTGACCCTAAACCCAGGCTCTAGGGAAGTCAGGTGTATCAAATACAAAATAGGCCTTGCATATCTCGACTCTTGTTAACCAGCGGCACTGGCTTTATACCACCAGGTACCAAAGGTCCCTCCACCTGTTTCCTAGAATGAAAACTGGGACAAAATAATAGAACCTATTTTGCGTCATTATTATGAGGATTAGACATACCGATTTTAATGCACATAGCCTGGTATGCAGCATGGTGTAGATAATTAGTAACTAGCAGTCATTCTTGTTGCCTACATGGATATTGTTAAGCTTTGCTTTAGAGATTCTCAAAGCACTGAGAATCTGGCATATAATATATGGGCCCCTATTCTCTATCACAGTCCTCTCTCAAATATTTTCCAGAATCTGCAGTAAAGATTGATGTCCTTTTTCATTCAAATCGTTTACTATCAGAACTCCACAAATGCTAATAAGAAAAACAGATTCAATCAAACATTAAAATTAGAATTTACCACCTGAGTTGTTCAAACAGAGAGAAGGCTGTGTGAATTGCCATAATTAGAGAAAGCTCAGTGGAAGTATAATTAAAACAGGGTCTTGACTAATAGGTAGAATTTGGATAACTGGGGGACGGGAACCCAAAGCAGCATTTTGAACCTTTTAAAAGAGGTAGGGATCTTGTGGATGACTTAAAGGGTACAGGCCTGATAGAAGAAGGTGAGTGAGTACCAGAAAGTTAATGGCTGGCATGTGTGAATTTGAGATAGGACATGAAACATTTATTTTTTTTGTTGTTCAAGAAAGAAGCATAACTTAACTTGTATTTTTCAGGGCCCATCTAGTAGAATTTGTGTTTTGTTTTACCTAAAAGAGATCTAAAAGAAACCATCAAAGAATTTTTCTTAAAAAAAAATCTGCAGAATCATCAACAGCCTTTCATTCACTGTGACTGACTAGAAGAAGATAGCCCAGTTCATAGAATGAGTTGATTCAGGTGAAATGAAGCCCCATGAACAATACTTAATCACAAAAACTAATGAAAGTTGATACAAAATAAATCGAGTTAATTCTGAAGACTAGAAAAGGAATTGGAAAAAAATAATTACTTGTTCCTGGAAAGAAAAAAGCCTTGTTGAACTATTTCCATATACACACATTTTAATTAATTGGTGTGAGACAGCTGTATGGTAGAAGGGTGTATGGCTGTAGCAAATGACCTGGGTTGGAACTCTGGCTCTGCCCCTTACCAGTATGACTTAGTATGCTTGGTTTATGTTTAGGGGAAAACAAATGAAATGGAAGGTATGGTGGTTTTATATGAACTGATAATTAAAAGGGGTCTAAATAACTTTAGGCTCTTTAACATAATAAATATATGCAAGTAATAATATTTAAGTGTTTTTAACAGATAAATGTTAGACATAAAAAATCAAAAGGTGAGCATAAACAGATTTCAAGTTCAACTACTTGATAATGCCAATGGTTGCATTTGGTCATGTTATGAGTAAAAATATGTACCAATTGGTAGGGCTCAAGAGCCTTACCAATTAAAACAGGCTTTAGCAACAGCTAACAAGAGGGTCTCAAGGGCCCCTGCCATACCAAATGATGACTCTCTTAGTGGCTGTAACAAGAAGTAATATTAAGAGTTGCCCATATGACTGAGGTGGCAGTAGGGCCTTCAGAGAGCTTAGAACAGCACCCATTTACCTACTGACACAAAAGTGATTCAATATTTTTATAACCAGTAAGGCTGTATCAGTGCACAATGGCCAAATCAGCCTGAATGTCTAACATAAGCACAAAAGGCAGAAATCAATGGAGGAGAGAGCGCCCAGAAGCAAATTCTGCTAGAAGAAATTACTGCAAGCTTTAGTCTTATTATAATTAAAATCTTTCCTTTATGCGTACTACATGGTAAGCTTTTAAAAATAACCACCTGAAACACCTCAAATTAAAATATGTATTACTACACAGCTACAGTCTAAGATCAAGCCTATGGTGTCTGATTGCCATGAAGTTGAGAGCTTTTCTCAACATTGTGATTCCTTCAGAGTGATGAGCTGTTCACTAACACAACAGTAGGGGACAGATCTTCAGCCAACCCTCATGCAGGCAAGTGGAATGCAACAAAGAGCTCCCCTCCAGTCAAGGCACTGAAGAACTGTTTAGGTATTAGTTACTTAGGATTCTGTTTTTAGCTACGGCATATTTAATTACAGGAGGCTCATAATTAAAATATGCCTAGAGAGACAAAATAAAAAGCAAGCATCATGTCCCTTGCTGCAAAATACCTAAGTTCAACAATGATAGCCTTTTGTTCCATGTAGGAAAACTTAAACCTTTTTATACATCCTCACATCTAGGTCAGCGTCCAACATTTTCTGATATGAGGACCTCCTTTATTTTAACTTCAAAAAAATTCTACAGACTCCCATATCACAGCAAAGAGTTGCACTTTTAGAATCCATTAATTGCAAAAATATCTAATGACCATAAGCTAGATTAGATAGTGATGCTTTTAAATGTAATGCGTTTTATTCATCACAAAAGCATATACATGAACTCTTAAAACATAGAAGTTCTTACATGTGCTAGATGACTTAACTGTTCAGCTTACAAACCAAGTTTAGATTGAACTCTCCACTCCTGCAATAACCTTGAGCACTCATCAGCAGTTAAACTGTTTTACATCATCTCCAGAGTTGACTCTCAAAGTCTATTGAAAGACATGGAGCAATTGTATTTCACAAATATTCTATTTTCCCTTTCAAATGAATTGCTTCATCTGGTAGCTATAGAATTCTCATAATACATCACAGGTAGACTACAACTGAAAAATAACTGTTTACATTTTGTATAAGTGGCCACTACTGGCAACAAGACTCAGAATGAAAGTGTAATCCTAGGAAATCAGTAACTATGCTCCCTGTTTCTTCCTTGGTCAAGAGCTACATACAAGCTAACAAGGAAATGTACCTAATCCTCTTTGCCTTGCTTTCAACAATAGTTACTATTAGCTAAGAAAAACCACCTGTGTAAATGCTAGTAAAAACACCAACAAAATCATCCCAATTAATGGAGAAATTTTGAAGGTGAATAAAATGTTTAACATCTTGAAGCAAAGGTACCACAGACTTCACATGTGCTAAAACACTGATCCCAGTCAAACTCACAATTTCTAAAATTAAGAGTGGAGTTTAAAATCTTTCTACTTTCACAGGTTTAACATGTTAATTATCACTTAGATATTAATTCTGTTAACAGCTCTAAATTAAGGACCTGTGTTATATTTAGGAAGCTGCCTGGTGTTAAAGTGAATGCAGCTGCTTCTTTTATAGTTCTATACTGAAGACAGTCTTCTTTTAAAAACATAAAGCACTTATGTGTAATTCATATTCAAAAATTCCAGAAACATATCTAGTAGCTCGTGTAAATACTTTTTAATACTGTAAGACTTGTTAGTTAGTCAAAAACCCATCTTTCACACTTTGCCTGCAGAGTATCTCTGTAGCTGTGTTGTTAATGGTGCTGTTCTTTGATCCATCAAGTAGTATAGTTATCACTGTTAAGAATCTTTTAATCTGTTTGTCTTGATCGCGCACATAATATATTGTATCATTTGTCATTTTGACTCTTAACTCAATAGGACCAGTCAGCTATTCTTCATCATTCTATTCAAACTTTTGAAATGATGTTATTACTTTAATGCCTTATCTTTGTAAAGGTGTGCAGAATGGCAAATTTGTTGTTTGGGAAAGATTTTTTTTTTCTTTGAAGGAATCATATGACTCCAGCTTCAGTTTGTGAAGTATAATTAAAATTAATTGACATACTTTGGAATTTTTCTTGTTTGGACAGTCCTCTTACACTAACTTAGCTCCTAATTTTTATTCTGTTCTTTTAGTCTGTTATATAAAAGCAAACTATTTTTTACAAATAAAAGTATTATTCCTTCCTTTAGAAACAGGCTCTGCATCAAGTACACTAGGTTCTTAATAACTTTCTGATAAAGTACATTTTAGCAGTACTATTTTTCTTTATTTCTTTACCCAGCAGAGAACAGAAAGGTACATTTAGTTGCCAATTAATTAATGTCAATCCTCAAACTGTGAAGTCTTGTTTATACTGTTTTTATGATCAGTAATTATTGCCTACCTGTCTAACAGTCTTTCTGCTTCCTAGCTCTTCAACTCTTTAACAAGCAAAAGCTTTTATTAAAAACAATGGTGGAGAGGGTGTCAGAGGATTAAAAAAACATTGTAAAGAACATTTTTCAAGTATCAATTTAAATATTAAGGTAGATATAAACTAAGCCCACTTGTTATAAACCCTCAAAATGGACTATCAAAGTCCACCAGCAACAGGCAGTCCTTTTCTAGACCACTCATCTCCAGGTACTTCTCACAAATTAATCTCCAATCTTCAGAACCCTGAATGGTTTGTAGGTGTTCAGTGCTGCTGGAATCGTCTGTGCTAATGTGCAAGCCTAGCCCACATTTTTGAAGTCAACAGTTGTATCTGTGTATGTTCTAACAGAGTCAGGGGGATTATCTTCCTAATTCTTTTTTACTTAAATTTGCATGAAGAAGAGTTTCCAGTTTTCAACTCTCAGCAGGTAGATGAAAAAAGCACAATGCCCAGGCATAGTAGGAAGCCAGTTCCAGGGAATCTACTCAGTTGGCATATTTAACCACAGACAGCAGAGAACTGGCCACATTAAGTTCTGAAAGAAGGCTCCTGGTATTAGATATTAAAAACAGCAGTGCGTCACAGCGAAGCTTCAAGACAGGGACTTTATATAGCTTTCAACCCACAAATACATGAGCTTTTCACTCATACTGAATAAGACTTATTGACTTGTTTAGTAGCATCCTAAGTGAATTTCATGAAGCCTTAACCAAGGCTGTAGTATATAAAGAACACTGAGGGGCTTCCCTGGAGATCACCACTGGCCAGTAACCCAACAAACCGAGACTGTCCTTACACTGTCTGGGAGATAAACATATCACACTGACATCCAAAGATTGCCTGTCAAAAGGACATGCCAGATACACACATACGCACGCACACAGAGACACACACACGCCAGCCTGTGGCATGCACCTACCTGGGTTAACTTTGCCATGATAACAGGGCACCCACAAGTACACTCCTGGAAAATACTAAGAAGGTTCCTTCAGCCAGGTTGTCACTTACAAGAGCACATAAAGCTAGAAAACTAAAGGCTACTAACAGATCACCCTGGCAATGAACAAAACACCAAGTAACCCCAGAATTTCCCAGAGAACATGGCAAGCTACCACAATCTTATTCAAACTTTACCTTAACCATAAGGTATGGAATTGAATTGTAATACCTCTTAAAGGATGCTCAGAATAATTCAGCGAAAAATGTACCATTAGATCATGTGCCCTTCCTCTGAAATCGGGTTCCCTCCTTGCATTCAAAAAGAGATTGAGAGAGCTTAATGCCTCCTCCCCAAAAACACATCCCAAACTTTCCAGCTTCAAGACTCAAACTATGCAGACTTCAAAAAGTGGAGGGTTTGCTTGCATATTTAAATAACTTTAAGACTACCAGAAGTATTTGAAAACAAAGGTGACAAGAGCATATGGGTAATGCTTTTAAAATTGCACGTGTCCTCCTTCTTGCCTCTCACTCTCACGCTCTGTTCCCAATTTTCCCCTTGATAAGTAGTGTAATGTCACACCAGACTGGTGAATCCCACTCTCCCCAGCTCGTCCCTCACCCCCACGCAGGGACAGTGGAATTGTAAACTGTTGCTGCAGCCTTCTGACACTTCACTGATAAATCAGAGGAAGCTGCAAAACTTCTTGGCTAGCTCAGCTATCCTCCAGGGGCACTAAACGCCTACTCGGAGATTCGCAGTCAGCGCTACCGAAAGGGAACCCTCAGTCAACCTGTTTGCAAAGCCCGCAGAACTCCCCGTCCTCCGATCCTGGGCTCCAAGGCTTCCCATGCAGGATGGGGGAGCCCAGCTCCCTTCTTCAGTACCCGCAAAGCAAGCTGAAAGTGAAGGGAACTGGGCTCCTTCCGCTCCACTCCTACGGCTGGGTCTGGTTGCCTGAGGTCTGAGCCCAAATCTCTGTGAGGTACCTCTGCTCGTCCAACTCCAGGGTCTTGGCGCTGCGCCCCTGACAGCCCACCCTTCCCGCAGCCCCCAAACAGAGGCGCCGAGAACCTCTGCTTGCAAGTTCCTGCGTCTGGCTGGGAGATAGGGAGAGAAAGGCTGTACCGGGAGGAAAGAGCAAAGTCTCTGCCCTCAGTGCGCCCTCCGCCCCATCGGCTGCCACCGATCACCCCGGCCGGCCAGGGGCCAAGCTCTGGGCGGGCTCCCAGCGCAGCGCGCCGCACTCACCTGCCTAGCCCGAGCCGCTGCCGCAGCCTCTGGGAGCCACCTAGCCCGCAGCTTCCTGAGCGCAAGAAAGATGGTGGTGTGTGTCGGGAGACCACCCATTCCAGCGTCTGGCAACGCAGCGGCGACTCTGGCTCCTCAGCACTGAAGCAAGAGGAGGAGGAGGAGGACGAGGAAGGAACAGCGCAGTCGGACGCCATCTGCTGTACACCTCTGCGCAGCCATTGGCTGCCTGGTGCGTCCCCAGAGCCGCGGGCACGGGCAGCAGGGAGCCACCTTGCGCCTCACCTCCCCCAGCAGCCGATTTCTGCCTCCCCACCCCCTCTAACCTCCCCACCCCTCATCCTCCTCCTTTCCACCTCCTCGGCCCCTTTTCGGAGTGGGTGCGCCCTCTGCCCCAGACGAGAGCCTAGGGCACACTGGCTTCAACCTCGGCTCCTCCGCTCCCCGAGACTGTTTCCCGCAACTTTGAAGCTTTGGGGAGTAGGTGCAACCGGGCGAGGAGCCTCCCCAGCTGGTCTGAGCCTGGGGTTCCAAGCCGCTGATCGCTGGGGACAGGGGCGTTCACTTTGTGCCTCTGGGGCCACGAAGTGATAGGGAGGATAGAGGAAGAGAGAGTGGGGGATGCTGTACTCCCCATTTATAAGCCCTCCGCCCCAAAACACACACACACACACACACACACACACACACACACACACACACACACACACAACACTCACACACTTAAAGTGCACACAAACACATCCATCCCACCCTGTCTGATTGCCTGGTATTCCTCTGCGGTTCCTGGGCGCGAGAGGGCTTCAGTGTAACCGGAGAAAAGACAAAGATCCTAGTGGGATGTATGAAACAGACAGATAGAGAAAAACTGGGAGTGACTCCAAGTGACCGCCAAGAGCTGGGTCTTCACCTGCCTAGACAACCCCTTGTTCGGGGGCTTTCAGAGGCTGTCGGTGCATATAGACCAGAGCCCGGGGAAAACCCTAGCTCTGGACTCTTTTTCAAAGGGTTTGCAGTCCTCCAATGGGAAGGGGAAGACAGGTTGCGATGAGTGGGGAAGAGGTCTTTAGCTCCTAGCGGTGAGGCAGTGCAGGTTGCAGCTGAGGAGGTGGTGAGTCCACTCCAGTGAGAGAGAAGGGCACGAGTACCGAGAGCAAATGGGCAGGCTAGGAGTAGAGTCACAGCTCTGAGTCCTTTGCTTACTCTCTGACACTTGCTTCAAACCCTCTAGGTTTTTGACACCTCTGAAGTTTCTTCAAAAGGGAGAAAGGAAAAAGAAGCATGAGGACTACCTATTGCCAATTATAGGATATTTTGCCTGTCATATCTTTTTCAATGTGTAAACCCAGGGACAGCAGGGATTGTATCTTTTTGGTTTTATCTAATGCTTGGCACACTATGGGTGCTTAAAAAGAAGCAAAATAATCATGAGAAATTTAACGCTTGATGTCATAACACAAATTAAAGAGATAACTAGAGCATCTAGGGTTGTCACAAAACAATCAAAAGAAGGTAAACGCCATTGAAAAGGGAACTGTGAATACCATGGTGAGGGGTTCTGATCCATATTGCTGTGGGACTGGATTCTGAAAATGGGAAAGGGAACCCACCTTATTTAATATTGAAAACAACAATCACTATTCTCCTACTGAGCAGTGCCGTCACACTTTGGGTTATGCTTTTCATCCTGACATCACTGTCTTCAAAACAAATCAGCTGCCATCCAGATCCCAGATTACTTCCCTAAATCCAAGACCATGATTAATTACTTCCAAGAAATAAAATGTCAGTCCTGTGAGCCTGGGGAAAGAGAAACTGGTTCATTATGTTTTATTGTAATCTCAATACATATGAATAGCCAATGAGTCTCATTTAAGTAACCTCAGGAACAACGGCCAAAGAAAAACATTTCTGTTTTCCTAAACTGTTACATCCAGGATTGCCAGATTTCAGTCCTCCCAGAATCAACACAGCATTTTCAGATCACATCCATGTACACACAACCATATGGTGAAAAGGTCTGTGTTTGCAATCCCTCTGGAAAGAGGCCATCGAGGAGGACTTGTGAGTATGTTGTTTATGGACATCTTTAGATTTATATACCTCCCTTCCTTTTCAGAGGCAGTGATATGTATATTTTTCTTTGGGCTGGTAATTTGATTTTAACATGTGTTCTAATTTAATGTCAGCCTATTCTCACTAATCCCTTACTCTTAAGTCAGCGATCACTTTTGATACTCATAAGAATATATTGATCCTTCAGATATAACTTCCTACCTTGTTCACACTGTATTTGGTCTCCTGTTTTATAAATCTAAGTTTTAAGATAATAGCTATATGGCAATTATGACCTAGACACTGGGCTTCTTAAAATAAAAAATAATAATAAGTAATTCATAAGAATGAAATCTAAATTATTTCTAAAATACAAAAAAAAAACCATGAACTTTAAACATTGCTACCTTTCATTAGCTTACTGACTCCTTTAATCTACAGAATAGTCACTTTTCATTAAGGCACTATGCTGACAACAAGTATTTCAGTATAGTCAAATAGTATAAGGTGCTTTTCCTGTTATTGTTCAACTGCATACAAATTGGGTAGATGGAAAAGGCAGACATTTCTAGCTCAAACTCCCAGTTTATGTTTTGAATACATATGCTGATATGAGTTTATACTGATAATATGAATTTCTTTCCAAGATAGCTTCAGTCCTTAATAAAAGCACTGCCCTAAAAATCTAGATTAGGTTAGAAACATTAAAAGGATAGCCTAGGAAGAAAAGAGACTTGTCAGTGAAGACTGGTTGGAGGCATGGAATACTAAAAAATAAGTAACCAAAGAAAGGATTTGGAAGAAGGTAGCCCTAAAAAAAAATAGGCAATGTTATAATGTGTAAGGAATAAATCAATGTTTCAATGTGGAAAGCCGGAGATGATTATAAATTTCCATACCCCACACACACAGATGCTCCAATCACCTCCACGCTTCCTGTGAGTATAGAATAAAACAATAGAACAATGAAAGAGGAAAATGTGTGGGTAGAGAAGGTCTCCTGAGACCAAGTCACTAGTAAGAACCAAGGGGGATCCCCAGGAAAAAGTAACCCTATACTATCCAAATACTGTTAGAACTTAAATTTTCATTTCTATTGTATTTGTTACTGTTATTTCTGAACATGATGTTCTCTATAACCTCTAACAGGTTTGAATGGGAAAGTGCTGCATAAATAAAATAGACAAGCATTGGCCTTAAATGAATAAGAGATAAAGAAGCCACGTCAATAAAGAAGCCCAATTTAAAAGAGGACTGAGAAATACAAGCCTGAGCCAGTATCTTGGGCTCGCCACCCTCAAAGTCACTACCCAGGTCTATACTGGCACAAATGGGTGAGGAGAAGGAACCATGATTGTCTCATTTATACAATTCATTCAGGCCAATTCTAGGTTGGATGAGATTCTGTGGCAAATCTGAACATTTTTTCTGCCAAAAAAGAGCATTTCATCTTGGCATATAAATCCAAGTTTTGAGCTTGGTCCAGTAATTTAATTTTAATGTGTCAACGTCTTAAAATACAATGCAAAGATAATGTATTGAAAAGTAGTATAGTGGAACTCCTTTGGCTTCTGGCCCAGCTCAGTCCCTCTGAAGTGCCAACACTTCCTAGCAGACACAGCATTTGCAAATTTAGTCCAGAACCACAGCTTCAGTCACTCATTCAGCAAGTAATTTGTTGAATGTCTGCTATGTTCCTGGCACTCTATAACACGTTGATTATTCAGGGAAATAGTGGGCTGAGTCCTTGCCCTCATGAAGTTTACAATCTAATGGGGGCATCAGACAATAAACAAACAGACAAACAGATGATTAGAAACATATAAAATGAAAGAGTTTGTGAAAACAGAATGCAGTAGAGGGGAGTAGAAAGAAAGTAGCAAGCTCAGGCGAGATTTCTCAATGGAGATGATGTTTAGGTTAAGGCCCAAAAGACAATAAGAGGTAACATTTATTGAAATTTTTCTAAATGTTAGGCACTGGACTAAATTCTTGACATGTATCATTTAATCTTTATAACTAGCCCACAAGACAGGTACTATTACCAACTTCATTTTACAATAGGAGGCATAGCAAGATAAAGCAACTGATTCAAACAGCTGCTAAGTAGAAAAGGTAGGATCTGGCCAGGCAGACTGTAGTGTGTACATTTTTACCTGCTAAGCTATGTTGTGTCTCATACAAGTACGGATGAGCCAAGATACAGGCAAAGGGGATAACAGACCCTGTGGCTTGCATCCAGTTGTTTACCCCAGGATCCAAAATTCTAAATTCTTTATCTCGGTCACTAGATCTTAGGTCTGTTTTCTTGTTTCATATGCGTATTGTGGATAGGATGAGCTTCTCCATTTAGCCAGTTCTGGGACCTTTGCTTCCGAGCCCTGTCCTAGAATCTCCGCTCTAGATCCCCAAATTATCTGAGTTCTTTGTTTTGCTGCTCATCCTCCAGTAATATTTATTGACCAAGAGATCAAGGGTCCCATAATTCCTCTTCCCAAAGTTCTCTAACACCACCAAGCCATAGTAAAATCAGGAGAGGCAGTCACTCCTTCTATACTCAACAAGGGAACATGGCCAGGCAACTTCCATACATGTATGTATGTATGTAGGTACATAGGTATGTATATACGTACATACATGTGTATGTGTGTATACATACAAACAGATACATATATATGTTTCATAAATATATATATGTGTTTCATATATACATATATGAAACAACTCCAACTAATTTGGAAATAATTGAATCCCTGGAGTGACAACTTGGATCATATTCCTAATGACTTGGTTTGTAAAGACCAGGTGTTATGTAGATTGGAGCTTGTTATTATACAAAGATTTGGCAACCCTAATCCTCTGCTGCTGGGCACAAAGCCATGCAATACTCACAGGCCTAACGTTAACAAGATGGGTGAGAAAACCTATACCTTCTATTTTGCTGTTTTCCAAGGACACCAGTCTATCTGATAGGTGGCAGGTCTCTTTACAGGTAGGAAGAATAAAAATGCTGGAAATTGACAATGCTGTCAGCCGATTGCAAGCTACGGTGCTCATGAGTGTGGTACACGGAGCAAAACAAACAGAAGAGGATTCTCTCATTTCTTAATCATTTAAGCTATAATATTCAACTATCTAGGAAACAAAAAAATCCCCGGTATATACAATGTTAAAATTTATATAAGAAACTTTTGTAACTAAAGCTTTCTAGCGTATTCTTAGATTTTGAATTATGCCATGTTCCTTGCTGCTAGTTCATTGACTCTCCACCTTTCTCTACATTATGTGTTACTTTCCTGACATACTCTTTGTTGCATTCTTTTGATTTCCAGGAACCTACTATTTTCTTCACCTTGTCACTTGGTCCCTTCATAAAGATCAGCTCCTCGGAAAAGCCTTTCCTGACCCTCCCTTATAAAAAGGGGCATGTTCCATCTCTCTGTATCTCCTTATCCTTCCTTGCTTCATAGCATTTATCACAACTTGAAATTTTATTATCTATACCTTTTCATCAAGAATATAATTCCTATAGGGTCAGCAGCTATGTGTGCCTGGCACATGGTAAGCACTCGATGAATGTTTCACGAATGAATGAATGAATGGCATAAATTATTAGTTTACTGACTTTTCAAATCCTTTCTAATCTGCCCCCACCCTACCTTTTCAACTATGTTTCTTGCCACTGTCCAATAACATCCTTTCTTGTTTTCAGGAATCTCCTTAGTTGCAGTTTCAAAGTCAATTAAGCTGATTTGATATCTCTCCATGTCTCCCTTCCCAGCTTGCAGATCTGACCTCCCCTCGAAGTCCCTCATCCTCTAAGAAATTTCCCTAGATCTAATCCCATTTCACATTTATCTGTTATTTTTCTTTATCAAACTCCCATAATGTTCATTGTGTGTACCATTCAGTTTTTCAATTAACTCTTTACCATCTCATATGTTCTCAAATGACTTCAAAGCCATTAGCCTATTAGACCTCTTAACTGCATTGTTACTTTCTTGGGTGTAGAGACTAAGATAATACTTCCGTTCTTTCCTTCAATGCACAATTTTTGGTGCACAGCAGGCATTCAGTAAGTACTTGTTGATTTACTAGATATGTGAAGAATGTGAACAAGGGTTAAGCTGGCTTTTTTTTAGTCATGTGGTGTTAACAGAAATGCTCATCACCTTATGTTTGTGACAAACAGCATCCTATCACTTCATGGTTCTGAGAGTTGATCTTGCCAGGTGCCAGGCAAGACTGTTCATTCATTGAACACACACTGACTGAGAATCTGCTTTGCCACCGATACCACTATAAGCGTTAGGGAGAGTCCTGGAGATGATGATTATCTAAGGAAACAGACACTTAAACTGCAATATAACGAGACTTAGAGGCATCCTGTGGACACAATGGAAATGTAAAGGAGGCTCGTCTAACCTCATGCAGGGTGAGTCAGAAAAAGTTTCCCAGGTTGGAGCCATCTGTATCTGCCCAAATTCAAAGCCAGGAAAATCAATTCCTCAGGTTTTGTGACCTGCTGACTCAAAATAGTTTATCAGTATAGCATTTTTACAGTGTACTGTGCTCCACCCATGACTTCATTCTAAGAAAGCACAATACAGGCTCTCTCTCACAAACAGCAATCTAGGGAAAACACAACAGTCATTGCAATGTCTATGCATGCTGCAAAATCACCCCTTAAGCTCATATACTCAGGATTTGAACTCTAAGGATCCTAAGGATCTTCTCTTGGCTTCCTAGGCATCATATAATCCTGACTTTTCTCTTTTGCTCAACCCCTTAGAGCATATGAGAATGTTCTAGACTAGGCTTCCTTTTCTTCTCCATCTGCACTTTCTCCTTAAATGAACATGTCCATTCTCATAATTTTAGGTGGTATCATTTTACTGAAAATATCTAAATACATTTCTCTAGCTATAGTTGCCAGTACAAGTAAGCTAAGTTGTGCTACAATATCATATGAACCCCCAAACCTCAGAGGCTTAACACAAGCAGGTTTATTTCACTCTCATCCTACATGACCAACACAGTTTAGCAGAAAAATGGTGACTCGGCTTCACATAACTAACACAGGAGCCAGGGCTGAACAAGGCTCTGCGATCTGGAACACTGCTGGTCGCTACAGCAGCAGGAGAGATTAAGAACTTCAAATTTCCTCTCCTGTGCTTCAGCCCAAAGGGATATAGCCCATTGGCCAGAGCATCACATGACCCTCACCCAAATGCAAAGTGGTCAAAACACAGATAAGCCCACAGATATGCAGTAAGTAGTAACTGTCTCTGCCACACCAACACTGGGTGTCCTTGGCATTTCCACTCCACATGCAAATGTTTGCTTGCCATCTTTTTGACGTCACCTGTGTACTTTAAAGTGAGCATTTATTTTTTTCCTCCAAACTTGTGTTATTCAATCTAAACCTTAATTTCCCCCACCACCCCTGCTTCTCTTCCAGCATAGAGCACTATCCATTTAGTTGCTCACCCCCAAAGTCTGAGAATTACCCTTTATTCTTCCTTTCTCACACTTTGCCCACGTGGAAATAATTTGTTGTCATTTCTATCTCCAGATAAATCCTACATACATCCACTTCTCTCCAGCTCCACTGCACCACCCTGATCTAAGCCACCACAGCCTTTCTCAGTGGGTAATAGTGATAACTTCCTAACTGACCTCCTTTTTCACACTCTTGTTCTTATACAATCCATTTTTTACAGAACAGCCAGACTGATCTTTTTAAACAGTATATTGATAAAATCTTTTCCCTGCTTAAAACCTTGCAATGATTTCCCAATACACTTAGAATAAATTTCAAATTCCTTATATCTGGCTCCTATCTTTCTCTGAGAAGTCATCTGGTTCTTCTCAATGCCGTTGTCACTAAACTGCAGCCTGACACACCAATTTTAGAGCTGCCTTAGGGCCTTCGAGCCAACTCTGTGCTATGCTTGGAATGCTCGCCCCCAGAACTGCACATGGCTGCCTCTCATCATTCAGATCTCAGTGTTAATGTCATCCTCTCAGGGAGGCCCCTGTGGACACCTAAATAAATTAGTCATGCTCTATGACATCCCCCACTTGGGTTTTTTGCATAGGACTGTCACTATTTGATATTTTGCTATCTGTATTTGTTTGTTTACTGAAATATAGGCTCTAACAGAGCCAAGCTTGGTCTGCCTCTTCACTTTTGGACCCCTCAGTGCGTAGGGGAACAGTGCCAGAGACACGGAGTATAGTTGCTCAACTGACATGAACTAAAGGAATGTACTCATCAGTAAGCTTAGAAATTCTGGTTCCATTGCTCATTCTTACCTTTATATTAAGAGTGAGCCTTGGCTTCTTTTCCATGTATCCTTTTAATACAAAAGACCCTTATTTCCAACTGATGGAGACAAAGCTAGAGAAATGAAATAGTGAAGTGGGCATCCGTGTGGTAGTGTTCTGCTTGCCAATCAGAAGGAGGAAGTTAACTAAAGAGGCAGCTACTTGTCACATCTAGAGGTTCTTTTGACCCCAGTGATTAAGATGATGCGCCTGATGTGGTGAACTTTTATATTATGTTGCTGGAGAACTGTAAAAACAGCCCTTTTGTCACACTGAGTTCTCAACTTTGGTGATGGCTGTCACTGTTCTGGAAAGACAACTCACCCAAGATGGGGGGAGGCAGGGAAGTGATGGAATGGGAGACAGGACTGATCTGAGGGCCTATTTCCAAGTCCACTGAAATAAATAGAAAGTAAAGGTGCCATTATACACAGATACATCTTGATGCAACATTATATAACTTTGGTCCAGTTTCTAAACACCTCCCAGTTTCTCAGTAGTCTCCTCTCCCTAGACTGAGGATGCCCAGAGCCTAAAGGCAGTTTATCTCCCAGTGTCTGGTTCTACTTGGCTTCTCACAACTGTTAGGACAGGTAGCTGGGTCCTCATGGTACATGAGCTTTTACCCAGCACCACTGATTTCTCGCATCTTGCTTCTCGACTTGCTCCTGATTCTCATTATTACTGACTCCTTGATTTAGCTTCCTTTGACTTCATTATCTCAGTGCCTCTTGCCAAGTCTCTCCTCCTAAGATAATTTGTCTTCCTCATCAACCAGGATCTGGTCCATCTCTCAACTGATATCGCTTCAGTTGCTTTAGAATAATACCTACACAGGCTAGTCTGACCTCTTTGTCCTCCTTTGTCAAAGCAGACTCCCTAAGCTAGGTTTACTCACTTTAAGTTGTAGCTTAGAGTTACAGCTTCCTCAGCAAGATAGTTGCTATAGATTAAATGTGTGTGTCCCCTCCCACTCCCAAATTTATATGTGGAAGTCCTAAATGCCAATGTGATGATATTTGAGGGTAGAGCCCTTAAGAATAAGGTTTAGATAAGATCATGAGGGTGGGGTCGCATAACCCCATGATGGGATTAGTGCCCTTATTAGGAGAGATTAGTGAGCTTGCTCTTTCTCTCTGCCATGTGAGGACACAGTGCCATGTGAGGACACAGTAACATAGTGGCCATCTACAAGCCAGGAAGAGGGCCCTCACCAAGACCTGACCATGCTGACATCCTGATTCCAGACTCCCAGTCCCCAGAACTGTGAGACATAAATGTGTTGTTTATACCATCCAGATTGTTGCATTTTGTTAGAGCAGCCTGAGCTGACTAAGGCCATAGTTATCACCTCTCTTAAAAGTCTTTACATTTAAAAAAAAAAAAAAAAAAACATGTTCTATTATCTCATAACCTTTAGAATCAGTTGGCGAAGGAAGGGGTCTTCTATAAGTTTTGTCTAAATTTTTCAGGATTTAATTTAATTAGAGCTCACACCAAAATGGAGATTTTGACCTCATGGGGAAAAAAAAGTGTCTTACTCATTTCTATAAAGAGGACTTTTTTCCATCTTTAAGGAATTTATTTCAATGGTATTTGATCTATCACTGATTATACAATTATTAGCCTTTTGGTGATCTAACCAATGACATTTAAACGGCATTTATGTGCAGGGTTTGAATTATGGAATCACAAAACTTTTGAGCTAAAAGATACCTCTGAGAAAATATAGTCTGATTCCTGTATTTTCAAGATAAAGAAAGTTGAGCCCCTGATAGTTAACGTGCCTTGTACAAGGTCACACAGCTTGTCAAGAAATAGAAGGGGAGAAAACATGTGAGATGGTCTTCTTACCATTCTACCTGCAGTTGATGGGAAATGTTTAAAAAGACACAAAAGAAGGAAAATGGTTTTAGGCCCTTATAGAAACAAACACCAATTTTATGCCTCCCTGATGTGTCTTATCACACTTCAAAGATGGTGTGTCATTAACACAGAGAAATTCTTTAGAATGTAAGAATGTTGGCAAATCATAATTTTGAAAAAAGGGTTAATTCTCAGATCACTGGGGTAAAGGGGCATGAGAGGGAGTGGGAAAAGAGGCCATAAGAATATCAACCTCAATCATAGTTCCTGGAACCAGTTTCTCCTGCTTCTACCCTATTGGGAGCCTTTTGTACGAGAAAACTGAAAATGTTCAGCTGCACACAAATTGCTTTATTTAGCAGACAATCTCAAAAAAAAAAAATGTTCTCTTGTGATTTGAGGCTTGATTATCTAATTTTCTCTTTGTGGTGCTTCTCCACCAGCAACCACCTGCTAAATGGCCGGAACGGACATGACGACTCTGTTAACGGTCCTTGACGCTCTAGTCTTCTCACTCTTCATGCCTCCCTGTGAGCTTCAATTCACTCCCAAAGCTCCAACAGAAGGGCCCACACTCACTCTCTAGCTCTGACCTTTCCTTCAAACTTTAAACTAGTTACTAACTGCCCAAGGTGTATCTCTGCCTTGATGTGGCACAGCACTTCAAACTCTGCAAGTGTAAAACTAAATCCATTACTTCCCTCCCAATGACCTCAGATAAGTCTCTTTTTTATAACCTATCTAACCTATCCAGGTGAACAGTGTCACCAGGCACTCAGTCACCTTGGCTGAACCCTCAGAAGCATCCCTGACTCTTCTACCTGACCCACCGCATCCAGCTGATCACTAGTTACTCCTGCCTACGATTCACATAGCTCTGGAATCTGTTTGCTATACTCTATCCCCTCCCTCATCATCTGCTCAAAGTTTAGTCTCAGTCACTTTTGCCTAGACTATTATAACAACCTTCTAATGAGATAATAAACTTATTTTCCCTACCTTCTTCGAATCCAATACACTCTTGCTGAAAACCACTTCCATGGCTATCTACTAGCTAAAAAATAAATTCCAAATTCTTTAACATAGAAAAAAAATAGATGATTTCAAATTTACTTACTTTAAATTTAGATATACTGAATCCGTACGTGCCACCTTGAAACTTTAACCCGTTAGTAATGGATCTGTTCTCAAAAGCTGAACGTGGCTAAGCCCTCATTCACAAAGAGGACTATGCATTGTGGTTGAGAAAAAGAGCACTAAAGGTAGGTGGAACTGAATGAAGGCCTGACTCTACCATGAACCAGCATTGTAATCTATTCTCTTATCTGTAAAATGGGGCTGATAATAGTACATAAAGCTTCAGGTTGCTGTGGGAATTACATGAGATGTGTGCAATGCGCCCAACAACTAGAGGTATCGATAAAGGATAGACACTACCTGCTCTGCTCTCGGTCCTCTCAGGGGCTCCTGAGTGCACTAAGGATGGCAGCTATGGTGGCAAAGTTGCTCTTGGCTTCAGTTGCCTGATGTGTGAGTGCCATTCCTTGGAGCATCTGCCTCTGCAGCCCTTAAGCCTGCTGCTTCTTGAAGAACATCTTTGACCAATGTATTGTGGTCTGGTTCCAGTCAAGCAAAATTTGCCTTTAGTCCCAGCTTCTCATACCATGTTCTTACTGGTGCCCTATTTTAAGGATACAGCCATTGTCAATTAAGAGTTCAAATAAGTAAGCCTTAATAACTTTAAGGGGAAATATTTGATGCTCTTCTTCTATCCTTTGGGTTTTACCTGTGTTTCTCCTACAGAAATTATTGCTTTTAGTGACAAAGCCAATGAATTTACTGATGTGAATTGTGAAGTTGTTGCAGTTTCAGTGGACTCCCTCTTTAGTCACCTTGCCTGGATAAATATACCAAGGAAGAATGGTGGTTTGGGCCACATAACATCACACTCTTGTCAGATTTGACTAAAAAGATTTCCCGAGACTACCTGTGTGCTTTTAGGTCCTGGTCTTGCGCTAAGAGGTCTCTTCATAATTGACCCCAAAGAAGTCATCAAGCATTTGAGTATCAATGATCTCCCCATGGGCGAAAGCGTGGAAGAGCCTGTCCTACTGATGAAAGCATTCCAGTTTCTGGAAGTCCATGGAAAAGTCTGCCCAGCAAACTGGCCACCAGATTCTCTTACAATCAAGCCACATTCAACTGCTTCCAAATACTGTGAGAAAGTAAATCGGTAGATCATCCCATGTGCATCTGCCACTTCTCAAAAGAACCACAGTTGGAACTCACTTTTAGTCTTTCAAAAATGATTATGTATAGGAGGCAAAAAAAAAAAAAATTATCCTTGCATTTATAAATATTACTCTAAATGTTTTGTTTTTCTAACATTGGCTAAGGCTTTTTAAACACGGTTAGTTACTAACATGAGTCCTTTCTTGATGGCTAGCCAGTGTATAGAATGCCTAGTTCACTTATGTCTTTGATTGCACCTTCAATGGGAAATACATTTCTTAGCCTTATTTGAACCTTCATATATACTAGAGTATCACTGGTATCAAAAGTCTCTGATCAAGGGTCCTGAAAGTTTCTCCTTGAATTTCTTTGTATTACATTGAATTTTTTTTTAAGGTAACAAAAATCATAGTTTTAAAGTTGTTAGCATCAGCAGTTTAATTTAACTCTTGGAGTGGATGTATATGTGATTGAAACAAATGTGAATCAATTTTTAAAAAAACAGTAACTTAACTAATCATACATGTTCCTCATCACTGAAATTTACAGTTTATATAGGTATTTTTCTTATTTTATGTTAGCTGACTTACTGTGTACAAACATTTCTAGATATTGACTGAGTATAATTATAAAAGATATTTATTGAATCTGGGAATTGCATTTTTAAATCCCTGTAATTATGTTCTTTTCTGAAATGTTCAATGTAAAGTATATAATAAGAATATTTAAAAATAAAAAATAAAGGGTAGATAATATTATTAATATCATTATTAATGATATAATCACTCTTTAAATATTTTATGATAAATATGATAGACCACTCATTATCTTGTTCAGTTCAAACATTCCCAATTCTTACAATCAGTTTCAAAATCACATTCTTTTGAGGATGGCTCTCCATCCTGGTTAATTCCTGTGGATTATTAAGAAATTAGCTTTATGTCATGACTTTACCATAAGATTAAAAGGAACTCATCCTTCCTAATAATTTAAAGGTGATTAATAAATATAAAGTCTCTTTTCCAAAGGTGTTTTCTTTTTTAATCATTACAACTCTAAAGAATTAAACTCCTCTTTACTTTAGTATATACTTTTGCTCCCTAACTGGAGTTTTCTAGGAAATTTTGAGTGACTGTCTCAGACCATGAATTAGTCTGTCCTTTCTAAAAATGCACCTTCCAGGTTTTGGTCAGAGATTATTGGCAGGAAAGAAGGGAAAGATTTACTCTTCCTTTCTGTGGCTTCCTAGAGCTGTGCTATCAATCTAACACTTTTCATTAGCTCTGAATTTACAGTCATTTTAATAAGAAAAAGAAAACAGTTGGTAGAGCAGCAAATTGGTCTTCTCTTGCTATGAAAATGAAAACAGAGCAAACGCAGTATACTATTAGAGGAAGATAAGTACTCTCAAGAAGTCAAGATATTGTTAGAAAAGTCTTCAAAATGTAAACAGATAATAAAATTTGGCAGTGAGCCAATGATAGCCAAGCAGAATATATGTATTTATTTCTTAGGTGGATTAAAGAGCTCTTAAGTATAAATCCCTCAGTCCTAATGTTGACCCCTCACTTACTAGCCCTGTGACCTTGGGCAAGATAACTTTATCTCCCTAGATCTCCATTTACTGAAATATAAAATGAGGAAAGGGAAATAAGAACATATTGTTTTCTAATAAGGATCAAGTTGAGATAATTCAAATCAACTCGATAATTTATATCGTGTGCCTAACACAGCACCTAGCACACACCAAGCACTTAACAAACATAGGCGACATGTGATTATGGTTGGATAACAAATAAAACTGCTTTTAATCTCACTTCATTTTTGCTTAGAGATCCAATGTAGTGACGTTGAGTGAAAAATTCAGCCAACAACTTAAAATTTTACGTCTTCATCCATTTGTTTTCAATTTACACAAAATCAAGTACTAATAGGCTTTTTCCCACTGAAACGACCACCTGTTCTATCACCATGTAGAAATGCCCTGAGTATTTCCTTTGACACAGTGCACTTTTTTGTCCTATAAACTTAAGCTGCTTTATAGATACCTATGAATTCTAAAGAAATCTTATTCATAAAGTTCTGTGAAAGGTCAAGGAGTAGCATATGATTAAGAAAAAATAAATCAAAAATCGTGCTTAAGAGTGTTCTCTAAAGTAAACCATTTTCCATCTAGCAAGTGTTGATAATGAAAAGAAAGACTTCCTAAGAACCCTACCAGGCAAAAAGGTCGCTTTAATTAGGTGTTAAATACAGAAACATGAATAACTAAATCAAGTTATATCCTTGTCAACCTGGAAAATATTATTATATTTATATTGCAACCAGAAGGGGTGTACACAGTAAGCTCTGAGAGAACAGTAGGAAACTGCAGGGCAATTATCCAAAGTCTCAGAATTCCTTGGATTGTGTGGTGGTTAGATTAGCCACTATTGTGTTACGCAGGAGTCAGATGCAGAGGCATGCTGTCCATCCCCCTTGCTATAATGGGATTCAAGTGGCATTAATTAGGTGGCAAATACAGAATCATGATTAACTAAATGAAGTCAATACAAAATGCTAAGATGTATGTTTAATGAGCTGTTTTTCCAGGATTAATCTGGATAAGTAAATAAACTACATTGTCTTAATTCAAGTATATGTAAAATTTATGTTCTTTTGATTGATCAAAGTACATCCATAGACAGTTAAATTAGCATCCTTTAATGAAAAGGCCAGTGTGGAGCAAAATGTTGATAATATTTGCTAACATTTATTAATTTCCTGATATGCACATGCGTATAGTTCTAAGCACTTCATGGATATTTAATCACAATCCTCTCAACAACTCTATGAATAAGGTAAATACTATTATCATCCCCAATTTATAGAGGAGAAAACTGAGGCACTGAAAAATTAATTAAGGAAATTGTCCATGGCTACTCATTCAGTAAATTGGTGAGCCAGAACCTGGATGGAAGCATTCTAATCCAGAACCTTTAATAATACCCTCTACATCACTGGTTCGCACCCAGGGGTGATTTTAATCCTGGGGGTATATTTGGCAATGTCTGAAGATATACAATTCTGATGGTCATGACTAGAAAGTGAGAACACTACTAGCACCTAGTTGGTAGAGACCAGGGAGATCGTTAAACATTCTATAATGCATAGAACAGCCTCCCAAAACGAAGAATTATCTGGCCCAACCTGCCAATAGAGTGGAGGCTGAAAAACCCTTCTCTGTGTTATACTGCCTCAGAAGGTGGTTATACTCTTGCTCTGAAAAATGTGGTCCACAGACCATTAGCATTGCATCACCTAAGAGCTTGTTAGAAAAGCCCATCTCTCATCTACCAAATTAGAACCTGCATTTTAATAAGATGCTCAGGTGATTCCTCTGCCTGTTGAAGTTTGAGAGGCAGTAAGTTATACTCTTAGGTCCTTCATGCTGTTACAGGCCTCAGATAGGAAGAATACACTTTGTGCCATGCATGCAACAGTCTAGTCTGCAGGCACGGGCACAGAGAAAAATGTTAGGAGGGTGTGAGGAGGATGGACAGATGAATCAGGAATGTAATATTAGTGGCTGGAATTTTCATTGGCAGATGTTTACCTGAATTAGCAGAAACATTAAAAAAGCAAATACAATCTGGGTCTGCGAAAGAGGGACAAAATAGGACTCAAAATTCTACTCTATCCTCAGGACTAAGAGTGGAAGACACAGGCAGATGGCCAGGAGCCAGGTAAATACAGGCATGGATTAGAGGTAAAAGGTGCTAACACAACAGGGAAGTGCCTGCGGGGAGGGGGGAGGGGGAGGGGCGGGGGAGGGGGTGGGCAGGATGATTGACACAAATACACAAGCCGGCCAGGACAACAAAACTTCTTGCATCCAGGTACCAGCTGTGTGGACTGGGAATTGGCCTGGTTTAATGGCACAAGTACAGAAAAAGGCCATCTACCTGATAAGATCGGTATGTATTTCCATGAAATGAAAAAACACCACCAAAAAATACAAAACTCCAACAATAATGTGCCATCCTTTTAAGAAGCGACTCCATCCTTTTAAGAAATACAGGCACAGCAGCTAATGAAGAGGAGACACAGGAAGGGTACGGGCTCCCACTGGCCCTCAGTTGACCACAAAGTGTGTTAGAGCCAACACTGATACATAAACCATTATGCAATTTCACATTTGGAGATTTAAGACAACACTTTTATCAAAGCACGTTTCCTCCACCCAAGCTTCACAAAGCAATAAGCAAAACAACAATCTCTTGTGAGCTTTACCAAATGTTAACTGGGAAAACCTACTGTTTTTAATTATGCTTAAATAAATGCAGACCAGGATCTGTGAGTACAAATAAAGTGGTTTCTCTCCCTCGCTCTGCCTCCAGTTCAGCTTTGCATCAATGGGTGGGCATTCCCGAAGGCAAAGGTGAGGTTACAGCAAGATTGAGGCAAAATCCTGGGAGCCCCATGACTGTAAAAACCATTTCACAGTAAACTAATCATTTAAACATGCTATAGTTGTGGTTATCCAAATTATTTCCATTCTCATCATTCTCTATTTATAAACCACCACTCTAACTGTTGCATTAAAATCATAGGATTTGGGTATGAACTGGATCTTAAAATATTTTCTAGCACAGTGGTTTCCAAATGTGCAGGTCCTCTGACTTGGGGAGAGAGGGCTATGTGAGAATCAACCCATTTAAAAATGCATATTCCCTGGGTTCTCTGGGAATTCTAATTCAGCGGGGGTCAAGTAGGTCCAAAGAATTTGTGCTTTTAACAAACAGAGATTACCATGATGCTCAGCAGATTTGGCAAACACTATCAACTTCAACTCTCCCATTTACAAGTCAGAAAAATGAGAACCAGACAGTTAATTCATTATGATGCCAGAGCTAGCAGCCTCATCTCCGAACTTAATTTATTTTGATGACCTACTCCTACTTTTTTTTTTATTTGATCAACAACACTGCATAATAGTAAAACACGGTGTTCTAAGTATGAGCCACTAAATGCAGGATTTGGAGCATCTCTTCTATTTTTTTCTATTTCCCATTCCTGCTCATTTTAATCCATAGAAAAAAAAGGAAACAAATATTCCTAAACAGCAGCCTCCTGGCCTTCACAGGGGAGACAGAAACACTTTTAAAGCAACAGTCTACAAATTAGCTGTATAATCAATGATATTCCATGACTGTATTTTCTCCCTTTAATCTCTTACAGCATTATTGTTCTGGAGAGTGCAGGGAATCTTCAGTTACACTCTTAAAAGAAAAATCACATACTTATAACTCAAGAAACATCTATGTGTCAGCCTCAGTGGTCCTATTGACTGATCCACACTGACTACTGTAATTGCCCTTTTTAAGAGGAAGTTATGTTTAAGAACACACTCACACACTCACTGTTTGTTTTTAATTTCCCTTATTGCACTTTTCATTTTTTAAGAAATGACTCATCTAAATTACTCACAAAACAAATAGCATTAAGAAAGAAAAAGTGCAACCATTAAGCTAGTGGTATTGTTTTGTTTTGTCCTTTTGAGGTACAAGGAATACCAAAAAAAAAAAAAAATCAAAGAAGTTAACTATTTATATTTAGATTAAGGCCGACTCCTGTTTGTGAAAATATACCAAAATTCTGGCTGAGTTCATTTACCTTGCAATTCTGTTCTGGGATGCAGGTGTATTATCACTATGTCTTTTTTTTTTTTCTTTTTTCAGACATTAAGATCGAAAGAAGAGCAAGTAATCCTAAGAGCCATAGTTTTCCTATATAGTGTGCCTGCTCTTTAGTCCCAAAAATTTATACTTCTTTGGTATCTTAATAGCCACATTATTTCCCTTGGTATTATCAATTTAACAAAAATGTTTTCATAAAAGATCCCAAAATCTTACTATATTTTGTCCCCTCAGTCTATCAAAATCCTACAAGCTTTAGGACCCATACAGTATCCTGGCACCTGTGGGACACACTCCAGAACGATCCAGTTTACACTATTCCTACACATCTGGCATCACATATGGTATAGGCCCTTGTTGCTCAAAGTGTAGCCTTCACACCAGCAGCATCAGCATCACTAGAAACTTGTTAGGAATGCTGATCGTGGCCCCACTCTAGACCTACTGTATCGACTCTACATTTTAGTAAGATCTGGAAGTGATTTGTACATTCATTCAAGGTTGAATAGCACTGCTCTATGTCATATAAGACTTTGTCAGGGTTTGCTTCAAATCTCTTGTCTACTCCAACTCATTTCTTATATATTATGGGAGCAACCTTTGTGTTCTCTTGGTATTCGGTACCATGAGAAGTCTATGGTGGAGTTTAAGATAATACCTGTGTAGCAGATACTGTTGACTGCCTGTGCAACAGCTATTTCTCACTTTAAATCTTGCTAACAGTACCTAGACTTCAATCAGGTAGGCATGCCCAGGTGCCTCAAAGGCGGTGGACCCCAGCCCCACCTCTAGCCCCAGGCTGAGGGGAGAAATTACAATTGGCTTATGCTCATCATGATAATTCCATTTCTCTTCCCAGTGACTACAGAGCAGGGAGTATGGGCATAGGACACAACTGTAACCGAGTCACTAATGAGGGTGGTAGCCGGCTCCTGGGAAAGGTTCCTGAACAATTGCAGTGAATATAAAGACTAAAAAGTCCTTTTTTCTGCTCTGACATTTCTCAGATACGATCCCTGAAACTAGAGGAATCATCTTGCAAAAAGAGTTAGCCCAGGGAGAATATTCAGAATGGCTGAGTGGTTGGAAAGGTGGAAAAATCTGGATCTCTACATGCATCACCCAGTCATTGACTTCGCCAACCTTGGACCTGCTTTACCTCCAGATTTCTTATAATGTGACATGTAAATCATCTTATTGAGCTATTTCCATGCAGGGTGGGGAATCGAGCACTGTGTCAGGTGAGAAAAAGTCCCTGACTCCATGCGGGAAAGAATACAAGTGCTAGCCAGAGTTAAAGATATAAGGAAAGTTTATTAGAGAAGGAATAATGTCCTACAGACAGGCATGGTCTCCTCTTAGAATCAGAAAATAAAACCCTGAGTGTTTGAGGAATTGGGTTTATATCTGTGTTCCTCTCAGGGTATGGG
The DNA here is from genome assembly GCF_014176215.1 of Rousettus aegyptiacus. Lineage (NCBI taxonomy): Eukaryota > Metazoa > Chordata > Mammalia > Chiroptera > Pteropodidae > Rousettus > Rousettus aegyptiacus. Next base: position 74,451,089 of record NW_023416295.1, read on the forward strand.
TATGCAGCATTAAAAGCACGGGGAAGGAGCTGTTAGTGATTTTAGTAAGAATCTTCCTATAGGTTTCCTGTGGTCTGGCCGTATGCAGATCAGCTAGGTTTCCATTTCTAGAAGCATGTAACAAACTCTAGGTTTCCATTTCTAGAAGCATGTAACAAACTCTTAATAAAACCTGATTTAGTATTTAATCAATTTGTGTGGTACTCATGCCTCTTTCCTATATTAATTCGAGTTGGGGTTTCATTATCTGAAACACAAAGTATTCTAACTGATAAAACTGATGACTGAAATAGCAACCAATAATTGTCCACTCACCCTTAACATATATTATCTCATGCAACTATTATATCAGTTCTATAAAGAAGGCACTGTTTTCCCAATTTACTGATGGGGAAACTGAAGTTCAAGGAGATTGTATAACATTTCCTAGATTTAGGATTTGAACCCAGATCTGAACCCGGATCCCTTAGCTCAGGCATCTTTTTTCATTCTCCTTCCATGGTCTGACTGATTAAGCTATGATAATTTACTAACACTATTTTCGTGGGCCTTAACAAGTGTTGATTTGGGGGAGGATTATGCTCCAGCACAGGATGGGGAGGAGAGCCTCTTTTAGGTTTTGTTGAGAATGGTTTATTAGTTGCTTTACTGATGAGACTGCACGAACAGATGCGTGGGTTATTTAAAATGGCAACAGTCTCATCCTACTAAACTCTATTCCCAAAGAATCCTGCGGTCTGCCAAGCAGGCTCAGGGTGAACAACAAAGCTCCCGGTTTGTGGAACTATTCACCGGAAAGAGATGTTGTATTATAAAATTAATGAATCTTTCCAAGAGGTTGATAACAATAAACTGATCACCAATTCCTGACATGTACACATGGGTCTGAAGGGATAGGAAACTTCCACAAGTAGTGCCAGAGGAAAACATAATACTGTACTTCTTTGAATCTACTGGTTCACTTTAAAAGTATATGGCTCAGCTTTCAAATTCGCTCTATTTAAGAGAACATATGCATTCATTGTTCAGATGCTTTGTCTGAAAGAAGAGATAAGGATTATCCAATTAAATGGAATTCTCCAAAAACACCACCTAAATATTTCATTTGCTATCCCCACGTGATTGACTGGTAGAGACATAGCCCTTGAAATGAGGTCAAAAGTTTACTCAGGCTGTACTTCAAAATTATAGGAGATGAAAGGCTTTTTGACCAATCTTAAGCTCCCAAAGGAGTATCATTTTTAGTCTTAAAAATGTCATTTCCCAGGTGTATAAAGATCTATAACAAGCAACAATGTTTCTGAAATAAAAGGAGAGCACAAGCTTAGACACAACTAGCAACATTAAAGGAAAGAAGCTGGCGGTCCTCACCCAGAATAGATGTCTTGGGGCACCGGCCTTCCACTCTCTGTGTGCAGGCTATGCTTGGAAGGTCACCCTATGTAGACAGACGCTAAACGTGGCTCCTAATTAGGTCATTTAGTCAATACAGTGGAAAATTCATTCCCAATGGTTATGTAATACATGTAAACAATGTTTGTCTTTTTTCATTTCGACCTTAAAAATCTTTCAAGTCTGTTGTTGGACGTGACCAATTATTTCAGTTAAAAGAGATGAAATAACAATTCTGTGCCGACACAGGCATTACTGATTAACTCTGAAAGTGGCATTAATTCACCCAGCATTTTTTTCTTTTACAAAACATTTCACTTTAGTTTCTTAAAATAAGGGCTCTGACTCATTATTGCAAAGACCAGAAAACTGTTTCTCATTCTCAAGTCAACAGAACAACAATAAAAAAGACATCTCAGTATTTCATCTTCTGAATTTCTGAGTTTTGCACAGACATTCTAATAATTTGGAAAAGACAAAATATGTCTGGTAATAGGAGAAAATGAACCATCTCAATGGCTAAACTTAAGCATGTTCTATTGGTTTGTAATAACACAACTAAAGATTTTTAATTTTTCTTCCCAATTAAGAATTAATTTAAACCCATATTTTTCAATAGCTTAATCCCTCTATTAGTCAAAGTAGACTTATGAGTAAAATTTTTAAATATTTTTTAGAAGAGAATCTCTAAAATATTAAGTAATATTATAATGGTAGGCCTTCTTATAAACGATAAACATTTAGAGGAAATTAGAATCTATTTTTGGTCAATCCTTAGTCTTTACATTCTCACTAAATAATAAAGGCCTATCACTTTAAAATTCTTCCCATGACTTTTTCATTGTTTAGGCTACATATGCTGTCTACTCATACGTATATAATTATATATTTAAATAGATTGTTTTTTTTTAAATGACAGGCATATCTTATTAGTGAATCTTCCTTTTATATAATGTTTAAAGCAAAAATTGGATGCCATTTGGGTGACAGTCTTCAAATTTTCCCTTATTGCGAGTGATGCTTCTGATACCCAAAGCTTCTGCTCTCATACTTGCAGACTATAAAAATATAGAAGTCCTTTATAGCAGCTTACTGGGAAACCTGTGAAGCCTAGTATTACACTGATTTTTCTTACAGGTGAATAAAGGTTTTCTTCTGCAGAAGAAAAAAAGTTACTATAAATGTGAATTCTAACAACTATGGAGGGAGAATAGAAAGCATCTCTCTTCCTCTTTTTAAAATCATTTCTCACCAATTGGTAAAGATTAAATAATCTTTTGATTCAAAAAAATTTGTAAAGAGGACCCTTTTCTGAATAGAGCTACAGTTCAAGACATCTATGTTTCATTTTCCTCCCCTAAAGATTTGCTGACCAATCTAAATCTGAGAAGTTCTGTTCTTGCTGTCCTATGTTAGGAGAACAGTTTACACAATATTAGAAAGTAGGAAGAGACAGCAAAAAATGATCTACTCCAGCAGTTTTTTATTATATTTCAAGGTTGAGAACCTTCTACGTTCATTTTATTTCCCCAAACCCCAACAACTGGTGTAATATGAGAATGGGGTTCAAAACACGTGCAGCGGGAACAAATGAAACATGCCTACTGTGACCAGCAGATCCTTGAACTCTCACTTGAAACTGAGTTTATTAATTCATCTAAATGCATTTTATACTTTGCAGGTGTATATCTCTTCCCAACTAATATACAGTGTGATGACCTTATTTCTTTCTCTTGGACACCCTCCAGCCCACAGACATCTCTATTCACCATTCCATATTCTTTCAATTCCACCTGTTTTTTGAGCCACCCTGTCAACTTGTTTTCTGAGAAATCAGCTTCACTCAGGTGCAGCCTGAAAGTGCCACACCCCACGCCTAAGCAAGAGCCCCACACTGCTCCATTCCTGCCCATAACTGCCTGGGGCCAAGAAAAAATGCTTTCTGTGATGGTTAATTTTAGATCTCAATTCAATTGAGCAAGGGGTGCCCAGATTAAACATTGTTTCTGGGTGTTTCTGTGAGTGTGTTTCCGGATGAGATCAGCATTTGAATTGGTGGACTCAGTGAAGTGGATTGTCCTCTGCAATGTGGATGGGCATCATCCAATCCATTCTTGGCCTGAATAGAAAAAAAAAGGCCAAGGAAAAAGGAATTCACCTTTTTCTTGGGTCACTGCTGAGCTGAGACATTTCACATCATCTGCTCCTGCCCTCAGGCTGAGATTTACATCATCAGCTCCCCTGGTTGTCGTCTTCATGCTCAGACCAGAATTACATCACGGGCTTTCCTGGGTCTCCAGCTTGCAGAGAGCAGATCATGGGACTTCTCAACCTCTGTAATTGTGGGAACCGATCCCCCATATTTAATCTCCTTTTATAGCTTATTGGTTCTCTTTCTCTAAAGAACCTTGACTAATACACTTCCCTTTACGGGTAATTTTGAGATATATCTCATAAGGCTCTCCAGAAGGTCTTTGACAAGAGTGAATATGTCACACGTAGCAGTGGCCAACTTAGTTACTTATATTAGTTTCCCTCCTTCCCTATTCCATTTTCCAAGCCCCTCACTCCTATTCCCTGGACTCACTTCACAAGTCATCTACCTACATCCAAGGCTCTGACTCAGGCTCTACTTTGAGGAGGACTCAGCATATGGCATCTAGAGCACCATCATCATAACCATCATTTCCTTTCACTGCAAGCCTGCCATGAGCTAGTTACTTTACTCAGAAAGCTGACAGTCCTAAATCGGGAGACTGACACTGAGTGATGTAGTGAGGATATAAGTAGAATTCAAACCCAGATCAGCTGGAGACTCGCATATTACCTTCCAAGCAATACCATTCAGAAAATCACTCTACAGATACTGAGAACTTGTCATCAATAAAACACTACAGTTCGAAGTGCTTTCAAGTTGTCCAGGAGCTTCCTAATACTGACAACAATTACTACTATTTATCGAGGGCTTTTAACCTGCCAGGTTTTGTGCATATTTATGATCTCACTGTATCTCTACAACAAATCTGTGAAATAAACCAGACCCTGTTTCCTCATTTTTGTACCACAGTACCTGCCAAATAAATAGACACTCAGCACTTGTTTACTGAATTAAATTGAATTGAAATAAAATTTGAAAATACAGACCTGTTCCATCTTCCCCACTTTCAGAAAAACGAAGTGGACTTCATGCTCACAAACTTCCTGAAAATTTCCACTTTGTTCTCTGATAATATATTCTGATATCTTGAGAACAAAGAGAAGCATATTTTCAAATACAGAATAGTAGTATCTTCAAAGGAGGAATAAAAATGTTGGATTCACTCAAGGAGATCAGTATTATGGAATTATGGAGTTTAGGAACCCTCAGGAGGTTATCTAGTTTACAGCCTTGCCTCCAGGCACAACTACAACAAACCTACCATGAATGCATTTCCATCTATGTCTACAGGTCATATCTTATTATAACCCATGATAATTTCCATCTCCAAGTGATAAAAAAGATCCCTCTGATCCAACAATTGGTCAGTTTATTTCAAGCAGCGTTTGATAAGGCAAAACTCCAACAAAACACATTTTAGAGGCCAGAAAATGAAAACTCAAATAGGAAGAGAATTTCACAAAGCTATGTAAAGGCCAAAGACTCTGGGAGCATGGATTAACATCACCATGTTCTTTTTATTTTTCGAAACTGCAGACCCTGGACTTTAAGATAAATTAAAGAGCAAAGAAATTCTAAAACTATGAAACTTCATTATACCAATAAAATAAATACCTATTTCTTATAGGTCAGGAGTAAATGATCATCATTACATGTATTCCTTTATTGGATTACTAAACATGATCTTGTTCAAGAGCCCCTGGGAAAATGTACATTAAAATGAGAACAAGAAAAGGAAGAGAAGCACGATATCTTTGAGCACCTCCTAACCCAATAAGTGATTTTTGTTTTTTTTCCATTAAAAAATGCAAAGATCGTTTATGAAAATAGGATGATGATAACAGGAATTAAAGCCCATGCATCAGAACTCCATTACAATCTAGCTCATTATTAGATGTTTTTTTGTATGCAGCACCGGAAGTGACATCTCTGAGACATCTCAACCACATTCAGCAAAGCGCACCATCAGGTTTTCTCACAATATCACATTTATTAAAATACAGAGTCAAATACCTTCACTCATTACAAAATGAAGATGAATAAACTTGATTAATTAACTAATTTATTAATTAAAGATACTCCTAAACTACTGCTATGTGGTCCATTGAGACTAAAGATGCTAATTTTGCAGAGAGCCAGCTGTGTGTGTAGTGGTAGTAGAAATAAGCTTTTCCATGATGAATTAATGCAAAAATAGAGCATTAGCTTCCCTATTTTTCTTCATGCCTGGGCTCCACTAGCACTTTCAAATGATACTTCACCATTATTCAGACCAAGGCACTGGTATATCCAATACCATATATTTCATGTGCCTTTGGACTCTGCTCTACTGCAGCCATCCCTCCTTGAGCCATAAGCAAATGAATGACCAGTAGAAGGTGCAGGGCTACCCTGCTGTTAGAAACCCCTTGGGCATGTAACCTCTGGAAAACCAAGCAAAGTTATTCTTGTTTTAAGAATTTTATTTGGGCATCTTTCTAAAATAGATGTGTTTCTACCTTAATATATTAGAATAGTATTAGTATTATAGTATACTATTAGTATTACAGTATAATAACATATAGTACAATATGGTACCTGTTAGTTTTATAATATATTATTAGTATTAGCATTACAGTATAGTATAGCATATCCGTATAGTCTAGAAGAATATACTAAATATATATTTCTGTATAGTGAGGTAAGTAATGTTAGCTACTGTAACAAATCTTGAAGGTGTAATACAAAAACTGTTTCTTTTCCACTAGTATGCCTTTTAATTTGTGAGCAGGTAGGTTCCCAGGTTCTTTCCATCTTGTGCCATGCTGTTGTCAGCTTCAGTCAGTGGAAAGGGAAAGAGAAAGTAGAAGTGGTGCATCAGCTGCCTAAAAGTCTTGAGTGCCATTCATCATTTTCATTTTCATTCTATTAGTGAGAACCAGTTGGTGACTGGTAGAGCTAAATGGCCATATCTAGATACAAGAAAAATTTAGTCCCTGTCTGGGCAGCCACCCTTCAGCTAAAATTTCATCATGTTGATGATACAAATGAATTTCACTAGGCAATTAGCCATCTCTCCCATGCTGTTCTAGAGCACACACTTAAAGGCTTTTACTCTTACTTGTTGTTTGTTGGCTAGGTTTCAGAGAAGAGAAATTTGCTATATGGCCAAAAATACAAGATGTTTGATGAAAGGGTAGTCTCTCCTTTACAAACCTGCTTTACTCATAGCCAAATTCATTGTCTCAAGTTTTGGGTAAAAATTTTAGCAGACTTCTAAATGCCTACACTTCTTCCTAATTCCAGATCCCTAACTATATATAAGTATTAATATTGAAATTTGCAAAGAAAGTTGTTTACTCACATGTGGGGTCTTCTGTAGACCTGCCTTGTCTCTAATAAGCTTTGTGGAGTTTTTCCCCCTGAAATTTATTATAGATTCTAAGGTTAAGGCAATTTTCTGTTGTTAAATACCTGCAGACTCCATCTATCATGGGGGAAAAAAAGTTCTGATAAGCACTTTATTTAAACAATTATTGAATACCTACCATGTACAAGATGCTGTGCTAGACTATAGGACTCCTGGGCTATATAAATGCATTTCATACTCTCCCCAAATTTATAAGTAACAAAACTCCCTAAACTTTCTCCTTTCTCTTTTCTCGGGGGGGGGGGGGGGGGGGGGGAGGGAAAAAAGGGGGAGGGGGAACCTAAAAACCTCCCAAGTACTTATTTAGGAATCATGTCCAGTAGAGGGCAGCACACACACATACACATACCTCCACTAGCACCTCTGCACCCCCCAATGACTGTAAGTAAATAGAACAAAGAGGAAAGTTCTTTGCACAGTACCCAGAGCACGGTAAGTATGCAATTGGTTCTTAGAACAACTTGACATTGAGTGGCAAAAGAAAAAGCATTTACAAACAGGCAGCTGTGCCTTAAATAAAATTAGCATTCTAAAAGATAAAAAGAACAACCTAATTTATTCCTCATGTCTTAGTAATTGTTTCAAAAACACAGTGTACACAGAACACAGTAAAAATCCACTTATAGTGAAAATGCTCTATAATTCAGCTCTATTATCATATTACTGTGTTTGATTTGTTTTCTCTGAACTCTGATACAGCTATAAAAATGAGAAAATCAAGTATAACATTTTTTCATCAGTGAAAATAGAGATAGATAGAACCTAATTATTAAAACTGTCATGTACCTTAGTTACCCACATGCTTAGATAAATTGTCCAGTTCTCCAGCACATTTTAACCGTAAAAGCAAGCAAGAGATAAGCACTAACTCATTAACACTCTATGAAATTGTTCAGTTTATTAATAAAAGACTCTAATAACAGTCTTATAGGTACATAAGGCAGATTTACAACTAGCATTTGCAGGGGAAAAAATGTATACATTTGCTGTTAATAAATTGAGAGCAAAAGTTTTTCACTTTTCAATAAGCCCTGTATACATAGGTTGCATATTGTGTTGTAATTATGGTCTTCAAACCAGAGGATTGCTAAATTAGCACATCTAATGAAACCAATACATTCTGGGACACAAAGAACATTTGTGAGGTCTGCAAGAAAAACTATTTAGCATGGCATGACTGCCCTTTGTTTCCAGAGAATGCTGATTCATCACCTCTAAGTAGACACCTAATGATTGAACTTCTATTACTGAAAGGGTAAGGTACAATATTAACAAGTTTATTCATTCCGACTTAAACAAAAAGAAAAAATCCCTTGTATTTGAGACTAAAAGTTTTGTTGGCAACATTAGTAGCAGAAATGGCTTCTCCCTCATCTTTTCTAGATGAGAACAATTAAGGTGATTAAATAAAAATTAGAAAGACAAAAATGGCAAAAAGGGGGAAATAAGGCATTTTCAGGACTCCTGGGTCACATAAGATATTTTATCTTTCCTTCCACTAAGGTTGCAGCCCATCAGATTTTCACTCTGACATTATTTTTTAATACTGTGTTGGGTATCCTGTAAACATTTGTCATGTTTTCAGGTCAATTTTTTTTTTAAATCAATATTTTTAAAGAGTATGTGTCAAAATGCTCCTACCCTTTCCCACTTTGAACTTTCTCAAGCATTAAAAAAATTCCTTCAATTTCTTGCTTCTAAAATCTAAGTGTTTTTCCTCCATCAATTCTTGAAAATGAAAGAAAAAAAATAGAACCATTCAATTGAACTTTGTTGATAATGGAGAGAAAATGGTTTCCCATAGCTTGTTCTCTCTGGTAATGACAATTTCCAGAGGCATAATTCTTTCAAATATTTACACTTTGGAAAAAGGTGCCATCTGAAAGGTAATAGATAGGGAGGCCTAAGTTTAGCCAGGAGAACACATTAGGAACTAAACTACCTTCTATGCTAAAAGAGACAAAGTAAATTAGAGGTGTAGTACCAGTAGCACTTTTGCTTAATAGGCTTTGCTAAATGATGGAACCTATTGACTCTGATTTTATGAGAGGGTTTGAAAGAATGCATTTTTTCCAAAATAATTCAAGGAAAGGATGAACTTTCACTGGCTCCTGAGTTTGAAGTGTTCTTATTTGTGTTGGGAGTTTGAGGAAGTTAAGTTCATTGCCCTCTCCGAGACTTACAAATTCTCTATTTACCGCCTTTCCTCCACAGTTTTAATTGGTCAGCTCTAAAGATCTTCATACTAATCATTCTAAAGCATTATGATTCTTCATTGGAAGCTCAGATCGATTTTGCAGAGTCACCTATCCTCCTCTTGCTTCCAGTTAGTGATAATGTTTCAGTAGCTCTTGCCAGTATACAAAGTACTTTGTTGTATGATAGTTCATGTAAGGCATAGAAGTGCTATGATGCAGGAAACGTAATTATATTCCTTGTGCTTTTACTTGGCTGCTTTGTGTGTATATATGTGTTTTTTCTTTCCAATTTGCTTGCAAAAATCTTCAAAGAGCATATCATTACCTTCAGCTCTAAGACAATCTTGAGTAAAAAGTCAATATTCAATAAATACTTGTGAAAATGAAAGTAAAAATGAATGAATGTATAAATGAAGAATGACTAATTGGGGAAGAAGCTGTTACAATATATCCAAAGAACTCTAAAGCCAGAGATTTTTGAATGTTAGGAAATGTGACTCCTTGTCTAGATTGAATCCCTGCCCATTCAATTTCCAGTCTTGATTACTTTCACAATATGAAGTAGAGATAGAGCACAACTAATATTTTTTTTTACTCTGTTGAGTGTTTCAAGAAGGAAGAAGTGGTCAGCTGGGTCAAATCCTCCTGAGAGATGGAGCAAGATGAGGACTTAAGATTGGGTCTAGCAACCTGGAGGTCACTGATGATTTTGCTGGAGTGGTGTAGAAAGAAGCCTGATCTGAATGGGTTCACGAGATAATGAGGAGGGAAAGAGGTTGCTGGATACAGGGTATAAATTTTGATAAATTTTTCTGCAGAAAAAAAACTAAACAGGATGGTACCCTCTACGTGTGTGTGTAATGTACAGTCAAGGAGGATTTTTTAAAATATAGGAAATAGTATCATGTTTGTTTGCTGATGGGAATGATCCAGTGGAGCAAGAAAAATTGATGATTCAGAAAATATATATATATTAATACCAACAAATACCAACTGGATGGAGGATGTGCAGTATTTAGTCCTTTACGTAAACAGGGCAGACAACCCACCATTGGACTTTAAACATTTTTCCTCAGTTACTGGTTCTCATTTTGAACCTGGGTATTGTGATTGGTTCCCTTTTGTTTAGGGTCCTTGATAAAATCAGCACCTTCCTTTTCACTTTTTTTGTTCTTTTTGTGTTTTCATTTTGTGTCATGCTCTCTAAAATGTTGTTTTTCATAAGAAAAAGAATCACAGGGTAAAACACAGGTATAGGCACTATTATTCAAGCTGGCCTCACATTGTTGAGGTTCTCACCAGACTGCTGTAAATTTGAACAAACTTTGCTCTGGGTCACCAATAAAACAAAATGAGGTTGTCTGCCTCTGCCTCTCTTTCTCTCTGTTTTGTTCTGAGAGCCTGGTTTTGAGAAAGCATTCTTCTGGTTTTCTGTCTGCTGGGGATGCAGATCATTGGGTGTGCATTCAGAGCAGGACAAACATCAGGATGCGTGCACAAGGCACGAAGTACACAAGTATCACTCTTCTACCAACTATTGCCACCTCTTACAGGGTTGTCTCAGCCTAAATCTTCTCATCCAGTGAATACTTTTGCTTCCTAAATGTGCTCTCATTATAACCTTAATTCTTATGTCTATCTTTATAAATGCCATAACTTCTCCAAGAATGATTTAGGCCTTCAGTGGGAAATGTTTGAGATCGACAAAACTATTCACTGAAGAGACATCTTAGGAAAAGAAAAGGAGAATAAGATTACTTAGTACCAATTAACAGCATTTTTGATTGGTAGGAAGAGGATAACAAATGAATTGTATATCACAAATTGCTTTACTAAAAGATTTTTTGGCCAAAGCTAATGAGCAATTTGACAAATGTAAGCAACAATAAAGCAGACTCATTTCCCTAGTAAATCCTCTCATCTTTGTCCTCCAGCTCTCCTGCTTCCTTCTTGACCTTCCGTTCTCTTTCCCATACCTCTATCAACTCCTCTCTCCACCTTGTCCAGACTCCCTACACTTTCCCAGTGATCCTCCTAAAATTCCAAAATGCCAGTTACCACTAAAGATCTACCTTCCTATGAGCCAGGTATGCAGAAATTGTAGAACTTAAACCTTGGACCAAAGTTGAATTTAAAGCTATAATTAAAGATTTTCCTAGTCTCAGAGAAGACCAGGTACTATTCATAGAACTTACGATTTTTTTAGATGTATAAGACCCAGGGTTACCTGACTTATACAAAATTATACTCATGTTGGACAGAAACTGAGGCTAAATCTTGAATGTAAAAAGTTAATTACACTGACTTAGAATGGGACAGACAGGATCTCTCTTTCCACAATAAAACTAAGAATCTTCCCCCTCAAAAAAGCCAAAATGTAGGTTGAAGTTTCCTATCTGAACATTTCCAATAAAATTTTGTTGGACCACAATTCAATCACATAAACAGATAAAAGATGAAACTTCAAACTATAGGATATATTCAGGATACACTAGAAAATATCTTCGAACAACACTCGGAAGCTAAAGAGGGTGCTGAGGTAACAGCAACTCTTTTATCTTATTTTGTCATTGGAGTTAAATCTGATATTAGAGACCTAACTAAAAAAAAAAAAAAAACCAGAAATTATAATTGGAAAAATCCCTTTACCTGAACTACAACTCCTGGCAAAGTATTTTGAAAGTGCTTAAGAACAAAACCAGACAGAACCCAAAATAAATTTATGACCTTGAAGATTGAACAGCTGGTGGCCCATTTCCCAATTGATCACCAATTGACAATGACACTTGCAGATACTGTAAACAGAAGGGATATCAAAAAAAAAAAAAAAAAAAAAAAGATTGTCCCATCCTGCAAAATAAAAACTAAGATGAAGAAAAATCAGAAAGTTCACATCAATAAGGATGCTCCAAGGTAGGAAAAAGTGTCCAATATCTTGCCTTATTTTGCCTTATCCTTAAAGTGAAGATGAATTAACTATAAATATTGACGGTCAACCCCATCAATTCCTAGTAGATCCGAGGCTTATTCTTTCTACATAAAACTCCTTTTCTCGGCTTCTTCCTTGTACTAAACATATCACACAGGTGGTAGGTATTTCAAATAACCCCTGGATATCCCTATGTCCTAGGCCTTAACTGGAAGCTTGAGGCACTTAACTGGAAAATCTCTTTGATACCACTGTCTCTTTATTTTATAATAAGGAGAGCCACTGGCTTCTCTGTGGCACACTTCTTAGTGTGCTTTAGACCAGGACAATGACTGTCTTTCTGCCTTCACCTGGGGAGGACAACAGTATACCTGGACAGGCACGCTCAGGGGTTCGTTAACATCCCCTCCTATTTATCCCAATTCCTCAATCAGAAATAAATCACCTACATTTCCCCTGTGATTCAGTTCTAACACAATATGTAGATGACCTTTTTAAATTTTTGTTCAGTAAACATGGAAGTTTGTAAATAAGATTCCATTTCCTTGCTCATAGCTTTAGCAAAAAAAAAGGACAAAGATTTTGCCAAAACATAGTCTGTTATTTAGGGCATGACCTATCTAAGAGAGGAAAATCACTCTCCCATGATATATTGAAAACCTTCTTAACTTATTCCAGATTCCTTATAAAATGACAATTGAGAGGATTTCTAGGTTTACCTGAATTTTGTAGATGATGAATTTTTCTGAGACCGTAACACTAAAATTGAAAAAGTCCAGACATTTCAATATGAATTGACTAAGTCTTCAGTAAGAAATCCTTTCCTCTGAAAGCCCAAACATAAACAGGCCTCCTGCATCTTGGAGAAGGCTCTTCCATAGCCTTCTTCCCTAGACATGCCTAACTACAAAAATAACCCTCTTGTCTATTTGTACATGAGTGACCTCAACACGCCCTTGGAATTTTAATTCAACTTCATGGGAACTATCAAAAAAAAAATTTATTATAACCTCATCCTTCATGCTGTTGCAAAAGCTCATCACCCCATAGAGCCTTGAAACCTCATAGTTCCTCATGCAGTACAGACGTCACCATTGACTAAGAACATGCAACACTTTCAGCCAGCCACTTAACCTCTTAGGAGACTGTTATTCTCTCCCTTGCATTACTATTCGCTGCAGCCATGCCCTGAATTCTGGTACTCACTTGCCCCCACCAGAAGAGGGGGAGCCTTCTAAAGAACTTTTCTATATCTCATTCAAATTTGTTACAGACTCCCATTGAAAATCCTGAGCTATTACTTGTTGATAGAAAATCGAAATCAAAGTTGGTGCTTATCAAGCAGGATAGGACATCGCTAATTTAAGCTCTAGTTTAGAATAAGTGCTTTACCTGAGATAAATTCACCCTAGATGGCAGAAATTATCACACTTACTAGAGCTTATCAACTAGCCAGGATCAGAAAGTAACAAATACAGAGAGTGGGTATGCAGTAAAACATGATTGGGGGGGGGTGGTACTTGGGAAACAAAAAGTGTATCTCGTTTCTGTCAGAATCTCCATCAAAAACAAACAAGTTAATCCCAACTAAAACCAACCCAATGATAACATCCTCACAATTCCCCAGGAAAAAAAAAATAGACAAATTAAGGAACTTTTAGATGTATTTTATTTTCTATACAGGAAGCTATCAAAGTGATTATGGCTCATGCAAGAAAGAGATCACATGGAAGCTAAAAAATGTTCTCGATAATTATACCAAGCAAGCTGCCTTAACCAATGTTATGAGTCTATGCAAACCCTCAAAAGATAAATATTAGAAATGATTTGAAGAAAATATCAATGTTTAAATCCTGGTTTCGAAAAGAAAGAATTGGAAAAACTCTGGATGCACCCTTCACTGAGATAACCTCTGGTTCTCTCGAGACAACCACTTGATAGCATCAATTGATTTCAAGAGAATATTAGCTAAATTTCCCCAAGAAACTACTCTTTCTGGTGTAGACAAGTTAGTTACTGTCTTAAATCATTATTGGTGGTTAAACATTAGAAGGACAGCCAAAGTTATTTGCAGGTCATGTGCTGCAAATAACTTCATCCTGAAAAAACTTTAAAGGTGGTACATAACCATGAACTAAAACCTCAGAAAACTTTTGAACACCTTCACGTGAATTTGCTCTGCTTCTACTCTCCGTGAGATCTGAATATATTTTAGTTATTATATGTCTTCTTTCAGTATGGATCGAAGTGTTTTCCTTACCAAAAAGTTACAGCCCTTACAGATGCTAAGAAGCTGCCTGATTTTGTTTCCAACCCAGAGCAGATCGACTTTTATATTAAGTGACTTAGGAATGCATTTTACAGAAATCATTATAAATAAGAACTCTGTAAGGCACAACCCCTTATTAAAAAACTATACTGTCTACGATCTTCTGGAAAATTTGAAAAAATAAATATTATCCTTATATTAAAAGTAGCAAAAACTTTCAGGAACCCTTGAACTCCTTTGGCCCAAAGGTACTCCCACTGGCACTATGGCCATACAGTTCACTGCCTGGAGGACACATGACCCTTAGATCATCCTTAGAACTGAGATTTGGAAGGAAGGTCCATGCCCTTTAGGATTTCACCTCATACTAGACTCTGCCTTGCTGCATGCAGTTATGGCAAAACACTGCAAAGGATGCATATGCTATACTTAGTCCTATCACGAGCAGTTTAAGCCCACCTTCCCACAACATCTTCTTAAATATACTCTTCATAATCTTGAACCAAAAGACTTTATCCATTGGAAGAGAAACCAGAGAAAAACTACTCTTGAATTTCATTGGAGAGAACCTTATGAAGTACTATTAACAACAAATGCAGTGGTGAGATTCTAGGTAGTCCATCCTTGGGTTCATATTTCACAACTAAAGAAGCAATTCTAAATTTGACCCAATTAGAAGGCTACTCAAATAAGGCTTTTCAAATGGAGGATTCTCAGAGTTCCTCTACAACCAGATAATCTTTGCAAGTATGCAGCTGACCCGACACCTGCAAAACAAACTGGTGACTTCACATAGTGAACAGCTTCCACCCAGTACATTAGACCAAGACCCTGCCTAATTTTCATTTTGGTTTTTGCTTACTTATAATAATAATTTTTTCTCCATTTTCTATAAACAGCTAGTTGTCATCTCTATAATGGCCTTTCTCTCTTTTTTCCCCCTCCTTACCATAATTTTTAGATCTGAACATACTAATTCTAAAACCATTCTCAGGTTAGCCTCTGCTTTCAATCTTACTGACTGTTGGATATATCATTGATCACCAAATTCCCACAATAAAAACCTCTGGAAAATTCTAGTCTTATCAAATGAGACAAGTGGAAATTATAGCTGATGGCATTTGTACATGCACCTACATGAACGAATGACCTTAAACAAATCAATGTGTGAATTTGCTAGTGTCCCTCTCCCAGAAGAAAAGAAAATAAACAATTATTACAATCTGATGATCAAATTGAGAATGCTAAATTTGAATCCAACAATTCATAGGGCTATGATCAAAATCATTGCCAAGTCTAAGAGACTAATACAGATACAAATATGACACCTTGGATACTTTATGGATAGTATTCTGAAACTTTTCTATACATAAAGATCCTAATTCTATAAATCACCAAGGCTGGAAACTCCAGCTCAGGCAAGAGCTCCAAAATAAGGCCAATCCTTGATTACTCAGGCACTCTACCTGGGGGAATTACTCATTTCTCATGTGAACAATGAGAGCACTGTTCTCAATGATGGGAATTATACTAATAGAAAGAACTGAAAGTAATAAGCTTATCATTAACTCTGGCAGAAGTCATTAACAATACCACCTCTGCCCCAGATGAAATAGACAGCAGTCTAAACTCGTTGGCACAAGTATTGATGGGCGATGGTTCCGCTCTAGATTTCTTGTTGACTTGCTATGCAGTAAAAAGCATTATAATTGCTAATACTTCTAGCTGCATTTGGATCAATAAAATAGACAAGATGGAACAGGCTGTATACCTTATAGCATATGAGGTTAGTTCTCTTGGCCTAGTGTGGACAGTTGGAGTTCCTGGTTTCAAAGCATCTTATGAGGATTATTAATAGCTGTCATTATTGTCATAGTGATCATTATGCTGTACCACTGCACTCTATCCAGAGTCTTACATTTCTACACAGCTGTTCCCTCTTCGGATGATCACCATGATGACACAGCCATGAAAGGCCAAGAAAATCTCGCAATACTACTTACTATGGAGCCAACTAGACAATCCTCAAGAGGGAAAGAGCAGAATGTCCAAACTTCCATGAATTATTCAAACTCTCATAATCAAGAGAATGACCAAAATGGAAGGAAGCGATAAAGAGCCACAGCCAGATCATACACGACAATAAAACTCTGACTCATAACTTTTGCAACAACTAGCCCGGAAAAACCTCTGCAGCAACTCACCTAGAACAATGAGGACTTGGTCAATGACTACTGGCTTTTTTGTCCCCTTTTCTGACACAAGACCAACCAAAGAAAAGCAAACATGCTCCTCAAACCAATCACATAAGATGCCCCTCTTCCAGTTGGCCTACCTCCAGCTTTCCCATGCCAACAATCTCCCATCAGAGCGTAACTGACTTAATATCCTTTTTGTACCATCAATCTTTCTCAATATTCTGCTGAACTCTGAGGCTCTGCCAAATACAAGGAGATGGTGACTGACTCCCTTGCTGAAGCAAGTCATAAACAAATAGTCTCTGTGTTTTTATTTGGGTGATCTTGAGGAGAGGGACAGTCCTTGACTGAACTCTGAGAGAAGGAGTGATGGTTTGATTAAGGGGGCTATTAGAAATCAAAGTTTGTCCCTGGACCTCAGATCTCTCAAAACAGTCATTCATTCCCATGTGCCTGTGTTCAGGTTCTTCAAAATAAAAATGTATTCCATAATGTTATATCTTTTAAGTTAAAAAGAAGTCCATTATCTAGCTGTCTTTAGCAATATAAAAGTTATTAAATGGCATCTCTGTAGACAACATCCTGAAGATAATGTTAGTTTAATTGGTGGCTATTATGATACTGGAGTCTGAGGTTACATGCAAACTGTATTTTTACTGTCTATTAAGGTGATAAATCATATTTCATTTGGGACTGAAGTCTAATTTACAGCTTATGTGATTTAGATTACCTGTTGGCATGCTAAAAAGGGATGGTTTAGACAGCTAAATAAACCATACAAATTGTTACAAATATAAGTCTTCACTTAGGAGAATCTACTACACTACTTAGTTTACCTTAGCAGTTATAAGCAATCAGATATGCAGGTTTTTCAAAAGGAAAGCACTATTTGGGGGAGATGTGCTTATATATAGTGTTTTGGATTTTTTTCAAAAATATCCATTATTCAAATATTTCTACAACTGAATTGCAACTTGATGATGTTTGCCTTACAAAAAGGAATATCCAATCCTAATTTTTATTTATTTATTTTGTTTTAGACAAGTGTATCTAGAATGGAAGAAACCCAGGAAAATTTCTGAGAACCATTCTGTCTCCTGATGGACAGGAGGAGGAATACTCTGTAGTCATTTAGGGCTCACAGGTCAAGTAGCCATCAACAGGAACATTTCCAACACAGACACTGCAGGGAGAGGGCTGCCGATCTAGGAAAATTGTTGGCAAGGTCTACATTTAGGTAATGCCAAGCGCATTTGAAATGACTATTAAAAAAGCAGGATAAATTTGTATGCCACTCTTTTCAAAAATATAACTAATAATGCTGGATCTTAGGGATAACTTGTAGGAATATTAGAGCCACACATTAACACAGGCCTTTCAAACTGCAGCTGGGAACCAATAAGGGTTTTGGCAGAATCGATATCTACAGTCAGAAATATCTCTTGTTAAACCTTTGATCTCCCAGCAACTGAAAGGATAAAGGTTCAACTCACCTGCAAGTTTCCAAAGTGAATTCTAGGTTAGGAAACTCAATAGAAATTATTCAGGGATTCCCTTGCTATCACTTTCACTTGACAATAAACTGTCAACATCAGCCCAGTCTTATCTTTGGTCTGAACCTTTATTCAAGGGTTTATTCAAGGGTTCCTCCATGATATATGTGGGCATATTTCTAACCCATCATGTGGTTGCTTATGTATTGTTGGGTAGGAAGTTTCTTTTCTAAGTCTGCTAATCTGTGCTTTTAGTGCATCAAACAGAATTTCCTCATTATCACCTCAAAATAATGGTTATATTTCAGATAATTTTCATATATAATAGGCTTTTACAGTGTGTTCTGAAGGCCACCTGGGGTATGAGCAAATGGAGGTTGAGGGGATCTCACACCAGAACTACTGAGTCAGATTCTCTGGGAATGGGATCCTGTAAGTTACATTTTAACAAGCATACCATGTAAATCTTATGCATAGATGTTTAAGGACTATTGTTTGCTATCTTCAAGCCACTCTTGGAAAAGAGTAAAGCAGAGATCTTGTTTCGCTTGTTCTCAGCAAAAAATAAGTATTTATTGAATAAATGATTATTAAACAAAAATTATTTGAAGTATGACATAAATGTCAAAGATCACTTTTCTGTCTTATATCTTTAGTGTGTGTCTGTGTTTGTGTGTAACGTCTTATACTTTGATTAATTTAATTTTGTATCAGACCTAGGGTGACCATTAGAAATTAAGAGTCTCTAGCCCCACAGTCCAGATTTACACTCCCTGTTTCTACAATAAAAGAGTTTTAATCAGCACTATGGACAGCAGACACCTTTCTTTACTGACAAAATAGTCAACATAATGATGCCAATTAAATAAAATATAATTTAATGCATTATCATAAAAGACTGGAATAGAGGGTTTTGTTATCCATACTTTATTTATGGAGAAACAGAATGTAAAGAAGATGAATCATTTCTTCACTGTCCAGTAAGAAGGAGATTCATTAGCTAAATTCATATCACCTGTCCATAGTACTTCTGCCACAGTAGCAAAGAGAGTGTAAAAAGAGAAAATGCATTCATCCCCAAATCTTAAATGTTGAAATTAAAGGACAGTTTGCAAAGTTGGCATGCCACATAGTTCTTTCTAGCAAATCAAATCAGTAAGTATTTAGCAACAGTTTATTAGGTACATTAAAAGTTAAATAGTAATACTGGAGTCAGATATCAAGGCAAGAAAACAATAGGGAAAACCTTCAAGACATTATCAAACTTAAAATATCAACTATGAATCCAATGGTGGAAAAGCATATGATAGTTGTGATAAATTGGGATAATACCTGGAAAAAGAGATTCAAGCTAGACTTTGAAAGGATTGACAAGATGTAATAATTTGAATGTAATGAACACAATGTTCTTTTCATCTGTTTATTCAATGTTTACTAGATTATCTTTTACATACTGAAAACTATGATAATTAATGGGGTGACTGTTTTCCCAATATTCCATCCTTTTGGAATCATCTATCTTCCATTTCCTGTAGTTTCAGTGAGGCTGACCACATCCACCTGCCTCAAGAGTAGACATATGACTCAAGCATAGGCAGTTACGTTCTCCATTCCCTTGGCCACAATGGGATAAGCACAGAACCTAAGGTGAACTGATCATAGTAATTTCTAGAACCATACTGCCAAATAAATTGAAAAATACTAATTTTTACCATCACAAGCTATAAATTTCAGGCATGTAGCACCTGCATGTGGCCATCTATGGGTGGTAGGAGGAGCTTCTTCTATGAGACAAAATTTGCAATCCACATGAGAGGCAGTAAGCATAAGAGGGAGTACTAGTAAAAATCATTTGATTACCTGAACTCAAGCCTACCTAATTCCCGGGCCTTTTCAATTTTAGTATATGTGGCACCAAAGCAAGCACAAGCCTGAACTTTTTCAATACTTGAGCCAATGAGTTTCCTTTCATCCTTAAGCTTGTCCCAGTCAGTTTCTTTCCAACCAGTAAAGCAGTGATACAGAGTGAAAAATTTTCACTGCCATCAGGAATATTATAGTTAGACAGTCAAGCAAGAATACTAATAATTATAATGTAAACATTAGCACCAAAGAAGGCACCTTATTCCTTATCTAGAGTTAAAAGTATCAAAATTCTGCCATTGACAGTTATCAGTATGGATTTATTAGCCATTATCCTCTCTACTTAAATTTTTTTCACCAATAGAAATGACTATTCAAACCAATCAATAGATATTTTCTTCTAAATACATAGCATATAGATATAAACAAGACACAGAAACCATCAAAAATATTTGTACACGTCTTCCTTAATTTTCTTGACTTACCAATAAAGTTATAATTAATAAGGAATTTTAAATAAGACCTTTCTTTACTATGGAAACTTCCTCAAACTTACTAACAAATTCAAAAGCATTGTTTACATTATCTTAAAACCCTTTATTTTCTAGTTAAGTAGAAAATGCCCAATTTAATGATGATCTCTGGGTCCAGATACCCTCTGGAGTGAGATATTCATAGAAAATTGTTGTGATTTGTATTTAGCCTCAAGGGAATATATTTAAGGACAGAGGTATCACAAAATGAGAGAAGGGGAAGACCTGAAAGGAGATAACTCTGCATATATAGTAAATCATGTATGTGTTACGTGAACTACAGTAATGGATATAAGGTCAGATACCAGTCATGTTAATGAGGTTGACGTCAAGTTAGAGCCAAGATTAGTCAATAAGCAAAAAACAAAAAGCAAATTTAATATATGATTGTCAAATGTAAAATGTACCAAGATTTTGTAGGCTTCACCATAATTCAAAGCAAAGGAAAGCTCCAAGAAAATACAGGAAAGTCAGTGTGACTCTACAGATCACAGGGTAAGGGATGCTGCAAGGTAGAAGGAAGGTAGGCTTCAGAAGTACAGGGTAACTCACAGTGTTTACAATCTAAACAAAAACAGAATAAATTAAATTATTTGTGTATTAATTGAGATAATCCTCTGTGTAAAGTGGGAAAATAACCTCCTAAAATTATTTCATTTGCTAATTCCATGATTTTATAAAGCTTGAAGACTTGGTGAGCCTGAATTTAAGCAAAGCCCTAGCCCTAGGTGGTGCGAGAGAGCATCAACCCCTTATAGACAAACTGAACTTGCCTTGATGGTTCAGCAAACTCTAGAAACAGCACTCTTACACTAAAGCTCTTCCTCCAGAAGGAAAGGAGAAGCAGAGGAGAAGAAAACACTTTTATTTATAGTGCATAACTGGCCTGTTTCTAAAAGAGGGCTTAAAGGAAACTGAGCAGTAGACAGCAAACTCCTTAAGGATGGGCATTCTGTCATCTCCATTTCTGTATCTCTGCCAATACCACTCTCATAGCTCTGCACGTGGTAGAAGAGGATTAACATGAATCTAATAAATGCAGATGGATTAATTAATATTCATCAGAATAAACAAATTTAAGGGGCAATCATTGGTTTGTTCTATTAAAATAATTGAGCCCCTTGTAGCCAAACCTTGTAGTACAGCCTAGCATAATGCTTGCCTCACAGTAGATGCTCAAAGTAACTGACATTTTAATAAATGAATAAATGTGATAGATTCAAATTCCTGGATTGAGTCTTTGATCCTGATTCATATACACTCCCAAATCACTAATGCTGCATTCAGTGCAGACAGACCATTAACCCAGGCAGAATGGCCAGCTTCTTCCTGCCCTGGTCTCATAGTTTTGACAATGCTAGATGAGCTTTAGATGCAGCAGTCAGAAAACTGTCCTTCTCCAAGGAAAAATTTCCCAATTATCAAGATAGTGCCTTCAAGCTCCCCAAATATATTTACCAAGACACAGATGTTGACCTTGAGGAGGGGACAGTTTTTCTCTAGTTGCTCTTATTCAAATGCTGTGCCCTAGTTTGTGACTTTGCGGCTTATTTGCAGAAGAGCTTCTGTGTGCAGGCGTTCTGTCTGAATCTGTGCCCAGCTCTGGAAGACTGCACACCATTGAACCAAAGGATCTAAAACCGTGGTTATGTTTTCTCTCTCTCTGCTTCTTTATGCTTGATGGGAAAGGAAAGACACAAAATACTTAACAAGCAACTTATCTCTGGTTTTCTCCGAGTGGCCCTTTAAGTGTGGAATGCCATGGGTAGGATCGGATCAGGCAACCACCTTCTCAGGGTTGGGGGGAGCCTATTTATGAATGATTTGAAATTTAGTCCAATTCATATGGTTTCACTGAAAATTTTCTTCAAAGCAGGTGATCAAGTGACACCTCAGAGTCCCCTGACATGCCTAAGAGAATGTGAATGATTATGTTTAAGCCACCCTGATCCTGATATCCCACTTGGTTACTAGAAGAGTGTTGGAATCACATCATCCACTCCCGTTGGGAAAGAAACGTCACCCTGGACCAAGAGTACAGAGAATCTTCCTCCTCAAACAGCCTATTAAGCAAGAACAGAAATAATTTCTTTTAGGGGGTACAAATGCATTGACAAAACCTCCCAAAATGGAGAAGACTGAAATTGGCCAGAAGCAAGAATCAGGAGAAGTCAGAAGAAGGCTTATGTCAGTACATTTCTCCACAGCTGCACACTCTCTTATTATAACAGAATCTCTGGACAACTTTTATATAAGAATATGAGACAAGCTCTGACTTCCTCCTAGAAACATACATAGATACAAGTATGTATATATTTCAGGTGGTCCACAAGGTTCCATGAAGTGCCATGTTAAAAATTCTTACTCCAAACTGCTTTTGTTTGTGTACCTATGCATTTCTCAAAGTAGGGAAAATATAAGGTGAAAAAAAAGGAAGGAAGAATCAGAAATTCTTGCCTTCTGTAAGATGTTAAAAGAGAGTGTGCCTTCCAAATACCTGAACCAAATTCTTGATTCCTAGCCAAGGCTTCGGAGCTTTCATGGAAAATGTGTGGTACATTCTTTCGTTCAGCAAGTTCTTCCTGATCATCTCTCAGATGCCAGCTGGGTGCAGATGTAGTCATTAAGGTTAGAGATGAAAGGAGTTCTGCTAGTATATAAAGACCTCATAAAAAATACAGACAAGTAATACATTTTAATACATTATGATAAATGCTAACATGGCTGCTATGGTGATTGTTACAGAGGAGTAAGGAGGACTGGGGAGTGTTGGGAATGAGAGTAGTGAGGATGTCTCCAATAAGAATATAACACCAGGGCTGTGTCACGAATAAATAGAAGAAAACCATGGGGCGGCCATGGAGGGGGCGGGGTGCGGAGGGTGGGGGATGGCAGGGAGGAGGCTGTAGCAGCATATGCGATGTCATCAAGGTGAGAAAGAATAGGAGACTTACAGAAGGACAAGCAATGGTATGGCTGGAACAGAGGAAGTGGTAAAGAGAGGGCTGGAGGAGTAGGCAGGGGCTATTTCCCAAAGAGCTTTGTAGAGAATGTTAAGAAGCTTAGATTTCATTGAAGAAAAAAAGCAAGTAAAGGACTTAAGATGATGAGTATCATCCGGTTAGCATTTTGGAAAGGTTATTTCTAGATGCAAAAAAAAACATATATTTAACTGTTGCATTGCAAAAAAGATCTAAAATTCATAGAGGAGATGTCACTCACTCCAACTCTGGATGATTCCAAAAAAATGGCCATCAGAGTATTCAGACATTTGCACCTCCCAAAGACTCTTAGCTTTATATGGATAGGTTATATTTGACTTTGCTGTAGGTTCTTCTAGATACAGAACATATGACCACGTTCCCGAGAAAAATGAAAAATATATTTATTGTCATAGACATATTTACTTCCACTGTATTCTTAAAATATAGTATATGAGCTTCCTATTGTTGCTGTAACAAAGTACCATAAAGTTCATGGCTTAAACACAAATTCATTATTTTATCATAGGTCATATGTCCAACACAGGTCTCACTAGGCTATAACCAAGGTGCCGGCAAGGCTGCATCTCTTTCTGGAAGTTCTAAGGGAGAATATGTTTCCTTGCCTTTTCTCACTTGTAGAGGCCATTTGAATTCCTTGATTCATGGTCCCCTTTCACCATCTTCAAAGCCCGCAAGTTGAATCTCTCTCTGACTCTTAATTCATAGTAACATTGCCCTCTGAACCGCTGCTGGGATATGTTCTCCATTTTAAATACTCATGTGATTAGATTGGATCCATCTGGATAATATGAAATAATCTCCCTATCTCAAGGTCTGTACTTTTAATTACATCTGCAATGTAAATTAATATATTCAAAGGCATAGAGGGTTAGGACATGGGCATTTTGCAGGGCAGGGGTGCGGGGATAAGCATTATTTTGCCTACCACAGAGGGACTTAGCAGTACATTCTGCCTTCAGTTGTTACTATTTGACCAGTGAGAAACAATTCAACAACAAAATATAACATAGATTCGTCTACTTTTTTTCTGCTTTTAGCTCATTTAAAGCATTTAATAAGATGCATAGATATATCTGAAGAATGTGTTAAGGCCCTGAATGTGCTCTCACTATCTCTTGTCAGCCACTGCACAAAATGAGAAATCAGTAAAGGAATAAGTATTGGAAGATCAGGCTAACTTAACATAAGAATCTGGAGCAAGCAAAAGCTGAAGACATGGCTAGAATAGGCCTTTGAAGAATCATGAGTAATAGGATTCTCCTGATACAAAGACAAGCATGAGGATGAAAACAATATCAAAGCATCAAAAAACAGTAAAGCACAAACATCTATGTGTTTAAAATAATCTAATCAACACTGTCAACAAACACTACCCCCACCCAGCCATCATGTATGTCCCAAAGGCAGAGCTGTTGTATTTTATACATCAACAATCCTATTGTCAATACTATACCAAGAAATTATAATACCTTGTTTACTAAGTCTTCCGGTGCCTACAAGAGAAGTTTAGATTTAAAAGACCAGAGTTCTCTGCCATCTCTGACCTTTAACCAAGACGAGCCCAACTGTTTCAAAAGACATTACCTTTTCAACATCCACTCTGAGGACAAAGGAGACAAGTGCACATATTAAACAAATGTTACAGTTCAATAATCTGTCTATATCCAATAGATGTTTCCAGAATACCCACTCTGATCATACTCCAAATTCACAAGTTCAACCTGAATTTCTCTTTTTTTTTTTTTAACTCTGTGCTGTGTTGTCTTAAAATTCAGACTACAATATCAATTATAAAATAAATGGAAGAGGTTCTGCTTTGAGAAATAGCTAGAGAGGTAGTGAGATCATCACTATAAAATCATCACTATGAGAGATGTTCTAACATAGGGACAATGGTGTACTGGGATGCTCAGAGGGGACTCGTGCATTGGGTGGAGGTAGGAGGTACATTCATCTCCAAACCTGAGATGCAATGGTTCAGCGATACATAAAATATGGCAAAGTTATGAATGGTTTTTTCTGATCTGTACTAGAAAGAAAGGCACCTGAGAAATTTCCCCGTAGGCTCTGCTCCAGATCCAGCAGCCCTGCATGGAGACATATGATGCAGTTCTACAGACAAGTAGACAGCTGGCTCTGGGGTATGATTTGAGATGCACCAAATGTTACCTCTCTCCCAGGTCTATGAAAGTCTCTCAGGAAAGGAGAGATTTGAGGGGTCCTAGGAAGCCAGATAGGATTTGTATCAGCTGAGAGTACTGGAGAAAGACTTCGTGGAAAGACCATGAGCAAAGAAGCTAGATGTGTTTAGAAACTGGTAAAATAATCTTGGAGAAGAGTGTATTTATTGGGAGAGACAGGGAGAGAAAGTTGGAGGGGATATTTAAGGCCTTCTAGTGAAATACTGTACCTGAGCCCATAAGCTCGAGTCAAAACATGACAGAAACTAAGTGAAAGTTTACAGAGCTTGGATTCTGACCTACAGTGATAACAAGAAAACAGGCACTGAGGAGGCACAGCGGATACAACTTGAAGCCGCGTGGGATGGGAGTTTGCTGAAGCAGATTGAGGAAGGAGACAGAGGGCTGTGCGTTAAATAAAAGGTGACTGGAAAGGAATTTTGGGCATTCACAGTTACTTCAATGGATTGGTGTTTCCTTTGTTTATTCCCTTTTATGTTCCTCTCAGTAATGTTGCTTTTGAAAAAAATTCTCACCTAGCCGCACTGAGTGGAAAAGAGAAGAATTGTGTTTGCTCACGTTTGTCCATGTGGCCTGGGCATGCCTGTTTCAAGGGAGCATTCATGTCCACAAGTACAGGACCCAGGGCAGAAAGTTGGGTGCCAGGCATAGGGGACCAGGGGAGCAGGAGTACCTCAGAAAATTGTTGTTCCAAATCAGCACTTTTCAGACAGTATCTTGGCATGACAGACATGAGGACTAGAATAAAAAAGGTATAAAAGAAAGTAAAATAAAGTGGCAGGTCAAAATGTCTTTATGGAGATGCGTTAAGAAGACTGTGAAAAGGTGATATGTTTTTGCTTTATACCCAGTCCCCACCATCCAAAAGCATAGTTTCTGCCCCCTTGCCAGCAAAGGGTGATGTCAGAAACTGTTTATACTTCCAGGAGCCTAGAAAACATTCAGAAGCACCAGTATCTGCTGGAAAGTAGACTATAGATATTTTACTCACTCACCACTATCAGCTACAATGTTTAAAAATGTACCCCGAATATCAGTATATTTATTTACCAAAATTATTACAATTTGTAAATTTTTATAAAACATGTACATACCAAATATAAAAAAGTAGATATCTATAAAGAATGACAGAGTGGAATAAATTATATTTTAAATAACACTTGTACTGCATGCGCTATATGTCAGGTACTTGTCTAAGCACATTACACATATTCACTCATTTAATTCTCATAATAGCCCTTTAAGGTAGATATTAATATTAATCCCAATTTTATAGATGGGGAAACTGAGTCATGAGGCATATAAGTAACTCATCCAAGGTCACACAGCTAGTAAGCACCAGAACTTGAAGTCAAGCCCAGTAGTCTGCTCTAGCATCTAGGTCCTAACCTCTGCACTATACTCTTCTAATTCTTCCAGTGCTGCTCCAAATGCTGTTCTGCCCTGATAATCTGGGTGGCATTAGTTAATCTCTCCTATGATGCATACTTTGGGAGAGGTTCATCATTAATGATGTGACTATAAATCTATATTTCAAATAGTTTTCTTGGCAATTATATATGATTAGATTATCATTGTTTTTTGGTTTTGTTTTGTTTTTGCTTTTTGTTTTGTTTTACTCCTTAATGTAGTTGACCAGATGCTTTGCATGAGGACAATTGTCAACATGACCATTTTCTTTTTCTCCCTTGTGGATGTTCCTTTGGCATTATCATCAATTCACAAGTTCATTGTAGAAGATGTGTTTAAGCCACTTGCCCATGTCATAAGGGGTAGTTTAATTAAACAAGATCACTGACCCCTAAATCAACTTGCTCAGGCAACACAAATCTCACCATATCACAGAAAGGAAAACTCAAGTCAACTCTTACCCCGACTCAAATTGTCAGGATTCTGCACATTTTGTCTGGGACATGACCAGCTGATTGTCATACAGGTTTAACGGGGGTACTAGTGCCAATCAGCAGCAAAGCTTAAGGACCGTTCTTTGTTAAAATAAAAATTAGCAAAAGTTCCAAATTGTATTTCTGCACCATAATGGACTGTCCTCTGCAGCAGGGCTGTGCATAACCTACTTTGAAGACGGCTCCTATAATGTAATATTCTCAGAATGGCATCCTCAGACCATCTAGATCAGAATCAGTAGCTTTCTTACAATAATATTCGTTCCTGGACTTAAGCTCTTATTTAATGAATGAGCATCTTGGGGTAAGTTTCAGGAAATCTTTATTTTAAATGACTTCTTCATATGCCCCTTATGCCGATCAATATTGCTGGCCACTGCTTTAGATGCTGCTCAGCCCCTGATATAATAGCTCCCAAGGTTACAAGAGTTCTCCAATGGCATCTGCCTCAGTGCTTAGCCAATAGCTGCATGTCAGACAAAGGAACCAAATATAGTGATTCTGATTCTCCTTCCCCTGCAGAGAGAACAGATTTGAATACTGCCTTTTTATTACTCAGATATATTTTGTTTCTTCAGTTTAATTATAACAACCTGAGAAATAAATAAAATATGTTTGCTTTTCATAATATCTGTAGTTCCTGATTCAGTACTAGAATCTTAGGCCACAACCAGCAAATAGCTTTTATCTCATGTGATATCTGTGGACAAGTATTCTGAGACTGATTGGGAGCACAGTAATCAATCTCTGATGTATTATCAATGACTGCCATGGAAACCATGTGGAGAAGTGGTAACTTAGGATGGGTGATACAAATGAGTCATGTAAACAGAATATTCTCAAAATGAATAAGTACAGTCAGATACCCCAAACATTATGAGTCATGTAAACAGAATATTCTCAAAATGAATAAGTACAGTCAGATACCCCTAACTTAGGCAACTGCATGTTTTTTCAAGTCATCTCTATCTTAGAAGGTCATTCTAAAAATAAGATAGCTTTTATGCCAATATATAAGAATCTCATACAACTCAATAGCAAAAAAAAAAAAAATCCAATTAATAAATTGATAGAAGACCTGAATAAATTTTTTTTTTTTGCATACAAGACACACAAATGACTACTAACAGGTACTTAAAATGGTTCCCGACACCACTAATCAGCAGGGAAATGCAAATCAAAATTGCAATGAGATATCACCCTCACACCTAATAGAATGGCTTTATCAAAAAGACAAGAAGTAACAACTGCTATCAAGTATGTAAAGAATATGAAACCCTTGTGTACTGTTGGTTGGGATGTAAATTGGTGCAACAACTACTGAAAACCATATGAAGCTTCCTCAGAAAATTAAATATAACTACCATATCATCTAGCAATTCCAATTCTTGGTAATGCCTGAAAAAAAATAAAATCACCCTGCCAAAAAGATCTGCAACCCTGTGTTCACTGAAGCATTATTTACAATAGCTAAGACATAAAAACAACCTAAGTGTCAACGGATGAATGGAATAAAGAAAATGTAGTATTACATATACAATGAAATATTATTCATCCATAAAAAAGGAGAAAATATTGCCCTTTGTGACAACATAGTTGGATCTTGAGGACATTAGGCTAAGTGAAATAAATCAGACAGAGATAGGCAAATACTCCATGACCTCACTTAAATGTGGAATCTAAAGAAAACAAAACTTACAGAAACAGATAATAGATTGGTGGTTACCAGAGGTGGTGAGTTGGGGGTGGTGGTGAAAGAATTGGGTGAATATGGTCAAATACACAAATTTTCAGTTATAAGACAAGTTCTGGTGGTGTAATGTACAGCATGGTGACTACAATTAACAATACTTAATTGTATATTTGAAAGTGGCTAAAGAGTAGATCTTAAAAGTTCTCATCATAAGAAAAAAAATGCAACTATGTGAGGTGATTACATTAACTAAACTTACTGTGGTGATCATTTCATAATGTATACATATATCAAGTCATTATGTTGTACACAAACTTATATAATGCTATCTATCAATTATACTGCAACAAAACTGGGGAGGGGATATAAAAAACAAACTAAAAACCCAAATCAGGTAGCTAGAACCTTCCAGAACTGAAGCAATAGCCATAATGGGTTATTTCTGCCATGTCTCTTTTCATACCCACCATTGACATGGAGCCTTAAGTCTGAAGCAAATTGGATGCTGTTAGAGACAGACCTTGGACAGTTCCCATCATACTAGTGACTGGAAACCCTAAAACTACAATTTAAAACAAGAAAGTAGGCTTGGTTCTTTTAAAATGGCAGTAATCTAAAGCTCTCTGGGATAGGTTTGGACATCCACACATAACACAACAGCTCTGTGTGCCTGATAGGAATGACCATGAATCGTGAGAGCTAGATGTGAGTGATCTTTATTCATAAAGCAAACTTGGAATCTCATAATGGTACATTTTCATCCAGAATTGTTACACCACCTTCTTAGAGCACAGCAAACCCTGATGTTGTGGGGAACCATGCAGAGACACAGGAGCACACGCCAGCTGTGACTGCAGCCTTGTGGGGAGCTCAGTCTTCCAGGCAA
Source organism: Rousettus aegyptiacus (assembly GCF_014176215.1). Classification (NCBI taxonomy): domain Eukaryota; kingdom Metazoa; phylum Chordata; class Mammalia; order Chiroptera; family Pteropodidae; genus Rousettus; species Rousettus aegyptiacus. The sequence continues at coordinate 74,481,220 of NW_023416295.1, forward strand.
GCCATCAAGTGTGAAGCAGACAAAACAACAGTTAACATCATACATTTGGTTTCCACTGTTTCTCTCTTATTAACATTTTTGGCAAAGATACATTAGCTTCAGGAGAAGGGGATGTTGGAACTTAGAATACTAAGATGGGTTAAATCCATTGGATGTGTTTCAGGTTTTATTATCTGTAGCATTTATTGATTGCTTCCTCATTATTTCTAATCTGCTCTTTTAGCTTCCACGACAATATGCTTACCTAGCTTTCTTCATACTTCTTTGATGATTCCTGCTCTGTCTTCTTCATGCATTCTTTTTCCCTCATCCTACCCTTAAAAAAAATGGTCTTCTTCATGGTTCTGTATTCAAGATTCTGTTCTCATTCTTGTCTCTTTCTGCCTGGATAATCTAATCTGCTTACATTTATGCTTTTAACCACCACTTTTTATCTCCAGGCCAGACCTTCTCTTCTAAACCTCAGACTCATTAATCCAACTCTCTGTGGAATGTGCTAACTGGAATATTCATAAGCACCTCGAATCCAGCCAATCTTAGACTGCATATGTCATCATCTTAACCCCAACATGTGAATCAAGATCCAGCCAGATATCCAGGCGAGAAACCCAAAAAGCATCATAGTCTTTTCTCATCTACTCATCTCCTACCAAATTCTTCCGAGTTTATTTCCGAATATGTTTCAAACTTCTATTTTCCTTACTTGCCAATCTTACTATGACTGCCCTAGCCCAGATTTTTACCAACTTCAACATGGGTGTCAGTAATAGCGTCTCAACAGTAAACTGATCTCTAGTCTAGCTTACGAGGTCCTCCAGGATCTATTTCCTGTCAACCTCTTCAGCATCATCTCTTTCCTCTTCCTGCCTCCCAGCACTACCTGATTATAATTCCTCCATGTCTTCGATCATACAGGTCTATCTGGAATGCCTGACACCACACTACATGGCTAAGTTCTAGTCTTTAAAATTTAGTTCAAGGGGTCATTTCCTACAAAGGTTTTTTTTTTTCTTTTTCTGAGATTGATCTATCTATCACTCTCATCTAATTCTGTTCTCCCTACTACCATGTCACTCAGAGTCTACCTCTGTCATCACTTGAACCACAATGTGTTATGATTGTTATTCTTGAAGGCAAGGACTTTGCCTTACCCATGCTTGAATTCAGTGCCTCATGAAGTAAAAGATGCTGAATAAATGTTTGGTAGATAGATAGATTAATGACTGGATAAGAAAAATCAGAGAATTTTTAATTTCAGTATGTTGAATGCTTATGGAGTTTTCATTTTATCTGGGCTGCAAATTGGAAGATAAAAAAAAAATCAATGATGTAAATTAGAAGTTATTTATATTAAGAGTGTGGATTCGAAGAAGCAAGAATGTTCTGCCTAAAACTTCTAGGTGGAAAGGGTTCATCATATCCTCATTGTCATCATCATTATTGAAAAAGCTCATAGGACAAAAGGGACCAACACAACTCTTTTTTCTTTATAAAGACAAAAGAAAAAACACACCTTCTACTGCTAGATGTGTTTCATTTCTCCCTATAAGTAATGTTTGTAGTTGAATTATAAAAATCTAGAAACTGAAAATCTGAAAATGCTGACCCAGCTTTCACTGGCTCACTATGAGTTCTACAACTACTCTATGATGAATGCTCAAGTTAGGCTGAGAAAGACAAGCTCATTTCCCTTCATTTTGTCTTGTCTTCCTCCAAAGAGAAAGTAGAGTCACGGTAGAGGATCCTCCAGTAGCTGTCACTGGCTCTGAGTATCACCCAAGGTACCAGTACCCACACACTATTTAAATTGCTCACAAGTACTGCATATGAAAAGTCATCACAAAATTTTCCATGACACTGTGCTTTTCACCTTCTAGAACTGATAAGATGATTCAAGTGAAAAGGCTTTCAGGGGACAAGCTATTATTCCCCACCAAGTACTCACTGGCCATCAGCTTGAGCATTTGGAAGACACACTACCAAAGAGAAGCAGCATGAGTTGGCTTGCCCTCTTTACTCCTATAGAAATATGTGTTAGTTGCTATCTAGGCAGCTAGCTGGTACTCTGCTGAATTTCTTTAAAACAGAATATTTTCAAGGTTCTCTGAAGATGAAAGTACATTTCCTTAGACTGGGGTTTCTTCCTGGAACAATGGCATTGCATGGCAGGGCTGCACTGGAAGAGACCAGAGAGCTAAGTGATTCACCAATGCAGAAAAGTTTATGGAGGAGCTTTTAAAATTTATTAATTTATTTTGTATACACACACACACACACACACACACACACACGCACACACTACATAAACATTTTTACCTAGAAATCCAGGAAGTAAGCTATGATTTAGGGGCCACAGCAAAATTGAAGAGTGAGAAGGAAGATGGAAAATTTTGTTCCACATTAGTTATGTTTGGTCAGACAAAGAACGTAGCCAGCCTTTCCACAGCTGGGGGAAAGAGGGGCTTGTAACCACCCAACATGTGGAATTCAGTAGAAAAAAAACCCTGTGCAGTTCTTAAGCCTGAGCATAGGATAATTTCATGCCTGCTTTCCCAGTGCTGATGCTGTGTCGAGATCTCCTTTGTCACACTTAGCTGACAGCTTCCCCATGCTATCCCTGTGTTTGTATTGTGCTCACTTGTCTGCACATTGGCACAGACATTGTCAGAAGCCCTGAGGGCTGATTGTGGAATCCAGTTAAGAGGGTAAGGGAGCTCAGGCAGCCAGGCAGTGGAAGTCCACGGCCTGCTCCCCTCCAGCTGCTGACTGTGACCACCTGTGGACACTGGCATTTACAAAAACAAACACTGTGCAGATCTGGCCTTGGGTTTTGCAACAATACTCTAAAACATGGAGCTAGTTATAACAGTCAACTGAAGTTAAGTCCTTTCTGCTGACATGTAATCAGAATTCGAAAGCAGTATTTTGTTCACGAGGAGGTGAGCTATTCCTGCAAGAACAGTCAATAAATAAGAAAACACCATTAAATTTATATGAATTTCTTATTATGAAAAAAATAATAATTCCTCCACTATATTACCTCCTCCATATCTTTTGGAAACAGGAGAACTCCCTCATTTCCCCAACTCCAGGATGTGTGCATAAATTTAATCAGCTGACCTGCCTTCTATCTGAAGAAGGATGCCTTCAGATCTTCAGTTGGTAAACAGTACCTCACAGACAAATGTTCATTGCAATAGGGGAATTCATTGTGTCAACTAAAGAGTAAGGAAGTTAATTTCCAAAGATGGGTAGCAATCTAACCAGAGAGAAACTTCATATTCTCCTTTCCTTAGGTTAGGACTGCCAGGAAACACCATCATAACATTCTCAGGCATAGCTGTTCTGCTCTTAATGGGATTTCAAGCGAGACAGTTTCAACTCCATGTGCTATCTGAAGATTTAAAAGGAATCCTGAATAATTAGAAGTTTCCATTTCATTTTTCACTTGCCTTTTGTGTGAGAAGGAAAAAAAGACAAAGTGGCAGATAGATCAGAATATACTCTCTTTCTAGGAAAGCTCTGTCTGTTACACTAATAAAACCTCCTTAAATATATGTTGTCTTGGCTCCAAAACACATATCACTAATCTGTTCATTTTAGTATTCGAAACAGTCCCTTCCAGAAATTAGACTGTTACTTTGAACTTGCCTCTCTATTCACTTTCTCTTATAATCAATCACACAAATTAAAGTCCATTCCCTTTATGACATGGGTCAAACAGGTTCACATAACTGAACCCCTTATTGTGCACCTGGGATCTAGTTCAGTGCCCTCAAGATAGAAGGTTGAAATTCCCAAAGGAATAATTTTCATGCCCACCAGATGAGTTATGCAATACTCTCCACATTTTAAGTAAAGCTCTCCATCATTGCTAGTTTTAATTTCATCCCTAGCCATTAAGTTCCTACCTATGTTATGCATTTTACCAAGTTAGTAAAGTAGAAGTGATTTCTACTGTCTAACATATGGTTACATGTGAAGAGTGAGAGATGGCTATTGGAAGAGAGCCTAGAGTTTCACATGCAATAATAAATTTGTATTTTGTGTTGTCAAGGCTGAATTCCTCAGTTTCCCACAACTTGAGCCCAATATTCCCATCAGTATCTACCACAAGGTTTTCCAGTTCTCCTAGATGAGTCTTTCCCCAATTCCCCATACATCTTGCTCGTTCTCATCTTCCCATCACTGATCTTTTATTTCCACTCCTTTCATGGTCACAGATGCTTCGAGTATAGTCACTGGTGTGAGCAGTTGCACTTCCTTTGCCCCTCCACCCAGCTCATATTTTTCATTTTAATAATCTTACATTGAAGTTTAACATCTGTACAAGAAAGTACACATAACATGAATGTACAGTTCTGTGAATCATCACAAAGAGAGCATGCTTATGTGGCCCTTCTGAGATGGAGAAATAGAACATGTCATCCCAGAATACACAGTTAAAAGCCCCTCCTCCCCAATGTTATCCATTACTCTAATGCCACAGATTAGCTTTGCAGATTTCTAAACTTTTATATAAGTGGAATCTTCAGTATGCATTCTGTTGCATCTGGCTTCTTTTGCTCAATATTATGTTTGTGAGACAAAGTCATGCTCTTGTTTATAGCAGTAGTCTGCTTTCATTGCTGTATAATTGACTTTGCATAAATACATTAAAATTTATTCATTCTACTGTTGGGAAATTTAGCTTGTTTCTAGTTTGGCACCATTACAATAATTCTGCTATATATATATATCCTTCCACGTGTCTTTGGTACATACATGCACACAATTTTCTGGGTGTGGCAACATCTGCTGTTATCCCATCCACATCCTCTTGCAGCTTATCATTTCCTTGCACTCTGGTCCAACTTCCAACTCCTCAGACCTGTGACTCCACCTCTGAAGAATCATTCTGGCCATGAGAGTATTCTCTGCCCACAGCCAGACGTGCTGGGAAATTATCGACCTGGGATAAGTAGTTATGGGGTTACTCCTTAGACGAAATAACTTTAAAGTGTTCGTTTTATCTTGGGTCCCACTGTTCCTCAGCATGAAATTCAGGCGGCAGCCACAGGCCAGTTTCCTAATGATGCATGCTTTATTGGCTTCCTTCCTATCCGAGGCTTACATCTTCATTCTCCTACTTTTAATGCAGGTAATTTTCTACTTGCATTTAACCCTTGTCACAGGGACCAATTCTGGGAGAAACCAAAGTATAATAATTTTCTTCTCCATTCATTACCCTTTAAGAGGTTACCCTAGAGATTACAAGATTAATATTTAACTTATTAAAATCTAATATAATTTAATACATATACATCTCAGACAACTCAAAGATCTCAGGACATTTTAACACCATCTATCTCTCCTTCCTTTTGAGATTTTATTGTCATGCCTCAAATATACTTTAAACCCAATGATATATTTATTATGTTTTACACATTTTTATTTACCTACATATTTATTCTTTCCATTTTTCTTTATTTGTTCCTAAATTTCCATATTCTGTCTGGAATTCTCTTCCACTTGAAGAAGAGCTTTTATCATTTCTTTCAGTGTGGGTCTTCTGGTAAAAATTTCTCTTGTTTTGGTTAGTCTGAAATTATTTTTATCTCTTTTTGAGAACATTTTCACTAGGTATAGAATTCTAAGTTAGCTGGAATTTTTCCCCCCAGCATATTGAAGCTGTCGATCAGAATCTTCTGGCTTCCATTGTTTCTATATGGTACCATTTCTTTTGAAGGTAATATTTCTTTTTCTATTGGATGCTTTTAAGATCTTCTCTTTATGTTTAGTTTTCAGTAGTTATACTATGATGTCCTCAGGCATGGGTGTCTTGTATTTATCTTACTTGGGGTTTGAAACAGTTCTTAGATCTTTTGGCTTGAAGTCTTGTAAGGTTTGGGGAAAATCTTAGCAATGGCTCTTCAAATATTGCTTCTCACCTATTCTCACTCTTAACTTTCTGGACTCTTAGGTGTAAATATTAGGCCTTTTCACCACACCTCACATATCTTTTGTGGTCTTCTATTATTTTTCTTCCCGTGCTTCAGTCTGATTTTTTATTTTAAAGTTGTGCCTAATCTGTTGTTAAACTCATATATTAAGTTCTTAAACTTAGTTACCATATTTTTCAATTTTAGACTTCCCAACTGACACCATTTTATTTTTATGTCTCTACTGAAATTCTCCATTTTGTTAATTTTTTGAACACAACAATAAGTTATTTAAATTTCTACAAACTTTGGTCCTCTTGATTTGTTAATTCTCGTATTTTCCCATGCTCCATTTAAGGGGGTCTTGCTTTGGTTTTCTTTTTAATAACAATTATCACCTTGAGGCTCTGCCTGATATATTCCTCTGGAGAGGTTTTACTTTTGCTTGTGGCAGGCAATTAGAGCAGAAGCAGATCTTCATCTAAACTGAGGTTGAGGTAATTTCGATGGAGTTTCATTCTTTGTGAGGGTTGATCTATTTCTAGTTTGTTTTTACTTCTAGAATGTAGCCCTTTAAGGGTTCAGCTAAAAGCCTCAAGGGCCTATGAGGGCTTTTCTCCCTCGGCAGATGCTTAATTTCATTGTTCCCTCAGACTCACGAGAATACCCAAACTCCTCTTAGCTGCTACTTTAGAGTTTGCAGATATCTTGGGGAATAAGGCAGTGCAAAGTCAGATATAGCTACATATCTGAATTATTTTTCTCCAGGACCAATAAGTCTTTACTACCAAACTTTTGCTATGGTGATAGTGGAAGGATTGATCTGATGCAAGCTAGTCTGCCAGAGCCCAACCCAGCAAAAGTGAAACTCAAGTTGTACTTCCTTCTAAGAGTCTTCTCTGTTTACTCTGGTCCCTATGGTCTCTTCCAACTGTGAACTATAGTGACATTTTTATTTGTGCTTCATGTACTTTTGTACATGATTTCATTTTCTTTTATTTTCCTCCACTAGTTTATAGAGTTACAGAATTAAATTACTGTAATAATACATGATAAAAAAATACATATGTAACATATAATATATATATACATTATATGATTATATAATCTATAGAACTGAAAAATTATAAACTGATACCTCAACACATTTCTAAGCAGACTCACTTATTGTTCCTATTCACCAGAAAGACAGACATAATTTGGTATATGTAGTGCCTGTCCATATACCTGCCTGCGCATAGTATCTATTTAATAAATAATAGTTCCCTATCTCTCTCCTTAAGAGAGTAAATAATTCTCCAACTTCCTCCCCTTCTCTTAGACATAGCAGCGAAAATCACAGGATCAATAGTTATCTTCACCTTAAACCATACACCCATTAAGTGCAATAAGGTAAGAAGTTGAATTTTCCAACAGCTCCTCTCCTTAAAGGATGTTTAACTATCACTTCCTTTCCAACTTAAAGAATTATGGGATGTTAAGTAAATCACAGGAGAAGCAACCTAGTCTGGTGATTAAACACATACACTCTGGAAGCAGAGAGAATTAGATCTCCATATCTAAGTTCTACAAATTATTGATTACGTTGCTTTGGGCAAATTACTTAACATCTCTAAATCTCACTGGGCTCTTGGGAGGGCTTAATGAGATAATTTATATGAAATACTTAGAACAAAGAGGTACATAATGTTAGATATCAAAGTAAAGTTTTCATGTTTCTATCCTGCTTCCTTTCAATAGGCATGCTCTCTGTATAACATAATATCCCACTGATGTCTAATTCCATGCCAGTATTCGGTAGTGCCTAGATATGGAACAACAAGCTGAAGAATTTGCTTTGGGCAGCTTATACCGATTTCACTGCAGCTCATACAACAGGACATGCACAAAGGGTGATATTAAAGGCAAAATCCCTAATTTCTCTATTTTTCTCCTGCCTATTTAATATAACTACTTGTAAAATACTCAACCTCTGCACCTCTAAAGTCCCAAAGGGAGTCCCACATGGTTCTGGAAAAGTATTCTGACCCCTTCTTATCAGTGTAAAAAGCTCAGAGCTTTACAACTGCTGGTGTCCATTTGTTACTCTTGGTAATATTTGTGTCAAGAGGGCTACCTTTCCATGTTCTCGAAGGCATGAGCTGCAAGTTGCCAAAGGAATCTGAATCTTTGGGAGTCATCATGAGGCCAAAATCACTCTATATTCTGATGCCCCCTCTCTGTCTCCATGTCACTCTGTCTCCTCGGCACCAAGGTCAGACCACTTGCCTGTGGAAGCAGCATCTTCAATTTTCTTCTGCATCCCCTTTCTCACTAGCAGTCTATCTCCTTGGGGAAGTCTTTCATTAGACAGAGCTCCACATACTCAACTCCTCTCACAGAACTAAACTGGTATCTAGCTTAGGGGGAAAGAGATACACACATGAATTTGTTTGCAGCTCTTGCCGAGAAAAATGGAAGTAGCAAGAATTAAGTTGACACATAGAGAAAGGACCAGAAAGAAAACTAATATTCATCAAGCACTTTCTCTATCTCCAGTCTTCTCTCCCAAGATAAAGTATCTAGAAAGAAACTTTAAGTCTAGCCAAACAAACAAACAAATAACCTTGCTGTAAACAACCTTTGCAGATCCTGAGCCAAGAGATTCATAGCCATAGTCTAATCTGGACTAAGCTTAACCTGGTTCCTGTTTCTTATACAGGGTTACCGCCTTCTTTTCCCTCTGACCAAAGGTCAACTGCCTTCTCCAAGTTTCAACAAGCATCAAGTTTCAAATTCTCTTTACTTAGGTGAAGAAAGGGAAAAGAAAAAGCTCTTGGGCTCATCATGATGGCTTCAATAGAAACCTCCATCTGCCTCTGAGGGAGGAATCACAGAATTGAAACAGCCATGCAGATAGTGCTGTACTTTACAACTGGCCCAGGCTACGATGAAGCTGGAAGGGCTGATGAATTAGAGTGCTCTTCTTTTTGGTAATATTGAAAAATAAATTCTCCTATAATAGAATGGGAGACTACAAATAAAAATGGTTCAACAATTATTACAACAGTACACAGAGACAAAAAATCAGGTAATTCGGCCACAATGCGCACAAGAGACAGTCCTTCACCACTCCACAGAGAGAGACACTTGGACTCTTCCAAGTGAACTTTTTGGAAAGCATAGCCTGCCAGACCCTGGATCAGAGACTGCGCATGGCATTGCGCGTTCTCCAAAAGCAGACTCGCGGTTAGGGACAGTTTGAGGAGAGTGTTGGGAGAAATCCCTTACAAAGTCAGAGAATCTGACAGAGAGGAAAAAAATAACTTTTTTTTTCTCTCTTTCTCTAGCCTGAGTTTCCTTTTATTTGATTCTCTTAATGAATCTTGTCCCCAAGATTACAATAACAGAATGTTTTATACCCACCGTTCTATAAGAACAAACTACTTTAGAAGCATTTTCATACTTTAGAGCATCACCTTAAATCAAGATAAAACATGAAAATCATGAGTTTCTTTTAAAACAAGAAATTTAAAAAAAAAATTTTAAGCTTCCAATTGGACTTCTAAAATGAAACTTCTCTCTTCATACTTTTGCTGTTTCCATTTGTGATAGTTAAAGCTTTCAATAAGCCTTGCAAATTGGTTCAGTACCTCTTCCAGACAGCATGGGCATTAGGAAAGCCAGAATTATTAACTAGGGATCAGGGGCTGCCTGAGGCCACTTGAATTTCTTTGTATGGGCAGCATCCCAGAATAGTCTTGGTTGAACTTACTGCTGTGAAGGCACAATTGGAAGCAGCATCAGTCCTTTGGGATCACCAGGAAGCCATTCCTCAGTTCCATTGCATAAGACTTCTTATCTAGTCCAGCCAAAGTAGAGATTTTATGATTACTTTTATGACACTGCAGCAAATAATATGATGTAATTTTCAGTAAATGTATCTGGTACCTTGGCATTAGAAACAGTCTAAATGTTACTTTCAGTAAATGCATCAAGTACTTTGGCATTAAAAAACAGTTTAAATGAAACATTTTAACACACATGATAGCATACTGCACATGCAGTTCTCAGAAGGGGTAATTTAAACTGTATGTTTAAATTTCTCACACACATTTGCTTATTTTTGCATAGACTATCTTTACAAGGACACGTGAAAAATAGCAAAAGTTAGCTTTACTTATAACCATATACGCTTTGGAAGCTTTTAAACTTTAAACTATATGTATGTGATTACCATTAAAAAATAAATCAATATTATTTAACATAATATTTTAAAAAAATCAAATGATACCAACTGGCTTAAAGGTATAGAGTCTTATAAAAGTCTCTAACTATAAATAGAAAGAGGGAGCTTGGCCTGGAGAGGGTGAGGACTAAGCAGGGGGCAGATCAGGGGTGCCATGTAGTAAGAGAAATGCCACTGAATAAGGTGGCAGATGAGTTATTGGTTCAACAGGGATGGGTGGGGCATGATGAGAAGTTCCCAGATGTGCAGAAGATTCCAAGACTTCAATATAGAAAATAAAATACAACATAATAGGAGGAATAGGGGACAGGAATATGACATGATACGTTCTCAAATAATGATTTACCCCCCAAAATCTTTATTTCCTGCAAAATGAATTCATTTTTCTACTCTGTGGACACCAATCAATGGTGTTTTTGACCTGTTGCAATTATTGGCATGACAAAACACTGACAACTTTCGCAGCTGCATAAACCTCTGCGGATGGTCTTTAGCCTGCGAACACTTGAGAGAGCGTAAATTTTTCACTCTGAAAGGCCAAGATTTTAATTCTGCTATTTTCTTGATGGGCAACTTTGAGCAAATTGCCTAACATTTAGGAGTATCAGTTTCTTAATCCGAAAAATGGGAATAAAAAGTCTCTGCATTGCAGCCTTCCTATAAGGACACTGTGCGTGTGTATGTGCGTAGCAGCGTAAGAAGGGTGTCATGTTATTATGTTGGCATGTAGAAGAAGTTCATTGAATGATGATTCTTAATATCCTGATCATTATTAATAATAGTTTTGAAGAATGGAGATGACCCTGATAAATATTTGAGAGTGGTCTTTTAACTTAACAGAAAAGGGGAAAACAACTCATAAATATATGTAAACCAGAATAGGTAAATATTCCTATACTTATGAGCATAAATGTGCCTCCTCTTGGTTTATAGGGCCCATGATCATCTCTGTCAGCTGAGATACTCAGATAAATGCACTATATTAAAGAGCAGATCTAGTCTATGGAAATCAATCAATAAAATAAAAAATCCAGAAATGACAACAGTCTGATTATTTTATTTGATTTGTTTTTCTATTTGTCTCTCTGCCATCTGTCACAGCTGTACCTGAAGGCGGACTCCAGGGTTTTTACCTGGCTGCAGGGGAGTCATGGTTTGGGGGTGGCAGGAAGAACCAGGCCAGCTTTGGGCACTGGTAGGACAACACACGTGGCTGGCTAAAGGTCAGTCTGGATGGTGGAGGATTTGAGACATGCTTCCTCCTCCCTATCCCAGGTGGCCACAGAAGCCTGTTTGGGGCAAAGGACAAAGCCCAGAACAGGACCAGACCCTCCACTGTAGATCTGGATCTTCCTTATGTTAATAATGGGTCAAAATGGGTCAGAAAAAAAATAATGAGGATTAAGGAGCCAAGCTAGGGCTCTCTCAGGTTGGCAAGAGGAAGACTTGGCCAGAGAAGCAAGTTTGTGTGCAGGGCATGACAGGCAAGTGCTGGGTCATCGGGCCATGGGCAGGGACACAGGAGGCTAAAAGTGCCGTAAGCTGACAGAGAAGTTGGGCCAATGGAGGTTTGCTGCCAATGGCTGCCTGTAATAAGACTGATTGAGGTTTTACCTGGCAGCCCTTTCCACAGAGAGAATGTAATCGTCCTAAAGGAGTCTGGTCTGTTATGGAATGGGAGAGGGAAGGAACACAGTCTGGCCCTACTATGGCCATGGCCACCTCACCTTAGTGGCCTATACTATGTCTTTCCTGAGCAACCATGTTGATTCATTCACAGGAAAGGAAGATTTGGTGATATCCGGAATAAAATTAAATAAAATCCAAACTTCTAACCACAGTTTGCCAGATCCTATAGGGCATGGCTCCTGCTTAACTGTCTGAGTTCATCTCCTGCCAAGTCCCACCTTGCTCTCTCCCCACCAGCTGCCCTTTCTGTTTCCTATTCAATCAAAGTTCAGTCCCACCCCCACGCTTTGCCTTTGCTTGTTAGTGTATGGTTTGCTCTTCCTCTGCTTATGAATGATCTTTTAGAGTGTGGCTCATGGTCACCTTCTTAGAGAAACCCTCCAGGGCCACCATCTTCTGGAGCCCCATTGCCTTTTATTATTTTTTGAGCTATTTTGTCTCACAACATTCTGACACCAGATGTGTGGGGGTTTTGTTTTTTTGTTTTTCCTATATCAACAATTTTCCAACTCTCCAGATACCAATTGGGTGCCTGATAATTTAATTTAATCAATTCTGACACTAACTACCCAGAGTTAGCATAGACCCCACATGTTAAGGGCTCAGTTTCACAAGACTGCTCCCTGACTCCAGGTGCCAGCGGCAAGTGCCAAGCTTTTTGTACTTCTGACCAATCAGTTACAAATCAGGGCTTCCCACAACCCCTTCCTCAAGTTCCATAATTTGCTAGCATGGCTCACAGAACTCAGGAAAGCATTTCCCTTACACTTACTGATTCGTTATAAAGGAACAGCCAAATGTTGATGATGCACAGGGCGAGGTGTGAGGGAAAAGGCTGCAGCTTCCGTGCCCTCTCCACCTCACTGTGTTCACCACCCAGAAGCTGTCTGAATCCTGTTGTTTAGGATTTTTCTCAAGGCTTCTTTATGTTGACATGATTAATTAAATCATTGGTCATTGGTGATTAACTCAATCTCCTGCCCCTCTCCTCTCCACAGCAGCTGTGGGGTGGGCCTGAAAGTTCCAAATCTCTAATTGTCGCCTTGGCCTTTCTGGTGACCAGCTCCCATCCTGAAGCTATCTAGGGCCTCCAGCCAGCAGCCATTTCATTAGCATACAAAATATACTCCAGAGATTCTGAGTGTTTTAAGAGCTCTATGCCAGGAACCAGAAAAAAAAGACCAAATGTATATTTCTTATCATTTCGCAATATCATACATGCCTTGTAATTTTTTTGTTGAAAGCCAGCCATGATTATTGGGTAAAAAGAACTGTAGCAAACAGGCCTTTAGTATGAGATTTTATGTTTATCTGGCCAGGACGGGGGAGGTTTACTGCTTACTGTAGGTGGCAGAGGTGTCTTTGTATTTGTCTCCTCTTTTATCTTCGAGTTTCCCTAAAGAGACCTTCTTAAATAGAGTCTGAGCCTTGCAGTTCTTTCTCTTGTAATTCCTTGTTATACTACAGGAGCCCTGTGGATGTTGTGGTGAGGTGTGTGGAAGGGAAATCATTCCATAATCCCATAATTAGGACTCAGTCTTTTAGTGGGCCTGTAATCCTGTGCTATGACCTTCACAAGTGCTTCTCAGCAGTTTCTCGCTCAGATAATACAGGAAGGGTAGAGGAAGCTGGTGTTAAGTATTCCCCATGGCCCCCATGGTTTTGGCTGTGGTAAAATCCACTTAGGTTAGACTCTGGTGAAACAGTTTTTCTTGAAAAAAGACCTTTGTTAAAGAGGAGAGAATATTCTGGACTTGTTTCAAAATTATTATTCTTTCCCACTTCCTGGCAGAAACATGAAGAGATTTCTCTAATCTTCATTCTGAGAATCTGAGGCTCATCCATTCTTTATCATCTTACCCTATTTCATTTTCTTTACAGCACTTATCACCCTCTAGAATCATCTTGTATATATGTCAGAAGATGTCTGAAACATGGCCTCCATTTCAATACAAGTTTCGAGAGGACAGAACCTTGTCTGTGTTGTTCACCACCATATCTTAAGCATCTATAATAGTGCCTGGCAGATAATAAATACTCAAAATACTTCTTGAATAAGTACTTGAGTATCTGACTCTGTGAGGCTGACTCCAGTTGACCAAGCTACTACCTTGATCTTTACTAGACCTGAGAAAGGACTTTTTCCTTTCTCTATCAATGACAATGATTGTTCCTTGGTTTGCCTTCAGATACAAATCTGGCCTCTAGCTCCTGGCACCTCATCATCCTCCATAGGTCTATCACATACACATATGCATAGAGTCTCTCTTAACTCTGCAGAGCGAGCTTTCCTGTGAGCTTCCAAAGTTTCTCTTCTCATGTGTTATTCTCTAACAGTTAAACAAAAGTTGGGATGCCTATCAAATCTTAAAAACACATTCAGGAAAATATAAGGACCTGACTGTCTTTGAGGTGATCATTAATTTAGCGCTTTCTTGTCCTATTTATTCCCAGCCTCATACGTAAGATGAGTAACACTTTAAACAAATTGAATCATGCAGCTGGGAGGATGAGTTAGTATCAGCAATGATGAATATTCCCGCATTTTTATAGAACAATTATTGATTGTCTAAAAGATTTTAGAGCTCAAGGTAAGTCTACCATTAAATAGCCAGCTAAAAATTTCAAGAGATTCATTATTGCTCTTAAAAAATATATTATAAAAGAAATGAGGTTGCATTTTCTATGCTATAAAATGAAAACTTCTGAAGATGGTATATTCTCAATAAGCCTATACTGCAATTAAAAAGAAAACGAATATCATGGAAGAAAATATTGACTAAGATGAAATGCGAAAAGGGCAAGCTATTTTAAAAATTCAGTAATGTTTTAGCAATTCAAACTACTGGTACCTTATTAATATTTAGTCATCAGATAAAACTGAGTTTTTAAACCTCCACAATTTGAACAATGATTATGTATGCATAGGCCTTTCACTGCCATCATGCTCCTCAGCTTCTAGGTCTCCTCTAGACCTGAGCTTTTATTCTTTAACTAACCTTCACTGTCTCTCACTTTCCCCAGGCAGACTTGCTCACTGAGGGCCATGAACTACAGTCTGCCATGAACCCAGTCCCCACAGAAACACAGCTCAGTCTTCCTGCACTGCTTTTTCTCAAGCCGTGCCAAACAGAGCTACTTGCCCCTCCTGCCTTCTTCCAAAGACATCTGAGATTTCTCTTCTGGACTCCTGGAATGCCTTTCTCTACTCTTCCATGCTTAACCAAAGGACTCAAAGGTGTAGCTCAAATGTCACTTTCTCTGAGACCAAAGGTGCAAAGTACCTACTCTGTTCACTTGGCACAGACACATGATTTTCTGAGGCTCCTGGAACTCATGGCCTAGGATGAATTTCTTTGTATCTTTCACTTTGTACATATTATTGCTAAAAAGTTGAGTATACAATATTTTTTTTCTAATAAACAGCTATAGTACCCTCTTCTCCAGCTAATGTCTAAAGTCTTTCTGTGCTTTACCAACCTTAACTACTAATCCAAATATACCTTCTTGCTTGGTGATATGACCTCAGTAATTGTTGCTGTTTCTTCACTGAGAACCTGATATGTGGAAATCACTGTACATACATTAACTCTCTTTAAAATGCCTCACTGAAATGCGGTGAGAGTTATTTTTTTAATCATGATGTACCTATTCAAAAAATAGGTGTGAAGAGATTAAGTTACTTCTTCAGATTCACACAGCTATCACACAGCAGAAAGAGAATTCAAAATCAGGTCTGTTGGAACTCCTTATATCAACCATATCAGCTCTTCTCAAATGCCCCATACATTCCTGCTCCATGCATATTTCTCAAAGAGTTTTCCATTTATAGGGAAAAAAAAATGCTACAAATGGAAGTCTAAGTGGTGAATTCAGCAAGCAATAATAGCCTCATGTTCTTTAAGGGCCATTATTCAGGTTTAAGGTATGTTGTTCAGAGAGACAGAGAGATTAAGATCTAGGAGGCCAGCTCAAGATTCCAGAGTCTGTGATTTTTGTGTCCATGTTGGCCTAGAGCAGTGGTTCTCCACTGGAGGCACTTTTGCCCCTCCGGGTACATTTGGAAAAATATGGAGACATTTTTGATTTTCACAATGAGGAGGAGTATGTTGCTTGATGGTATCTAGTATGTGAGGCCAGAAATCTTGCTAAACATCCTATAATGCACAGGACAACCCACTCTCTAACAAAGAATTATCCAGCTCAAAACATCAATAGCGTCAACTTGAGACACCCTGGTCTAGAGGGAAGAAAACTTTTACGGGCAGCCCTAACCACTCCCACAGTTGGCGCTCTAGACTTTAAAAGGGACCATTAGCTTCTTCCTGCTTCAGGTGATGTCAACTTTTGGTTTAGGGTATGAGTATAGGAGGTAAGAAGATGTTTTAAGGCCATACCTGACACCTGCGCAGCCTGAAGAATGGGGTCTGGCAGTATCTCGTATAGCGCCATACCTGAGATCCTGAGACCATGTATGACTTCTGATAGCTTTCAGAAAGGTTCTACAAGAAGATGTGACCTTGTACTTTAAAGCTCTCTTCTGCCATTTCTGTCACTCTCAATTCCCTTCTTCCCCATTCTCCATGCCCCACTTCTCTCCACTCAGCGCTCACCAGCCTGTTTGAAGTCCTCTCTTGCTCATCCCCTGCCTTTGCCTTCTATCATGCATCCTTCTCAGCATGTGCCAGCCCACACCCTTAGCGCCTTTCAAGGTTAGTTCAGGACTCACTTCATTTCGGAAGAGAGAGTAAAAAAGGGACCTTCCCCAGCCACAAAACTTCTCAAATGCCTAAACAACCCTGCTGATACCACCATTCCTATAACAACAACCTTGCCTGTGCAATGTTGGGGTGTGCCCATGACCATCCAGTGTCAGAACCAGGTTTACTGGGAGAATTCCCTGAAAGTGCTTCCCCCTTGTAAGGCCTCATACTTGTTCTTATGTCCCCTGTTCTCCTCATGGACCTCACTCCCAACTCCAAACCAGGGCAGAGAAGGTCGCTATCATTAAAGAAATTAGTGGTAAATAATACAGTGTAAGTGAAATATTATTAAAAGCATAGTTTATGATAAGATATGTTTATTCATTAAATACATTCTGAGTAAATGAATTCATTTAACCTTGAAGATACATGGGAAAAAATGCCCTTGGCTTGGTGATTTTTAGGGGAGAGTTTTCCCATGAATGATAGGACTTTATATCAAAAAATAAACTAGGACTTCAAGATGTTAGAGAACAGAGCTTTAAATAATGTGTCGAGATGGTAACTTACAAGATACCTAGAGACTATGCAAACCCAGAGTCAGAAATTATATATCTCTTTTTCTTCCTCATAAAACATATTCTGCAATAGAATATTTTACCTTTCATCTAAAAACATCTCTCTTCTCTTAGCCTCTGCCTCATAAATAACAGTAGTAAAGGAGAAAAATTAAGTTGGTATCGCATTGTCTGAGATGTGTTTCAAAAGACAATTACTTTCCGTAGCACTTTTTCAGATCAAAACGGTATCACATTTCCTCATGAATTAGGTCAAGGAGCCTTGTGTCACAACTCGAATCATGTAAGATAAAATGTTGTTCCTTGCCAAATGCAGCTCTGTAAGCAGATCATCTCGGAATTTTTGAAACACCAAAAGCAGATAGAACCTTGATGTATCAAGGGTAGTCTACTCCTCAGATAGCAAGGACTGGGGGTGGGGGCACATTTTCACATGCTATGTGACTCTCAGAAGCATATAGTGCCTTATTCATTTCCCAACCTTCAATGGGGCAGTTAGTTAATCCACAGGTATATGACAGAAGGAGACTGGATTAAAAATGGCTTCACCACCTGTAAAGATGAGATGAGTTTTAAGAAAGAGAATTTAATGAAATTAAAAACAAATTAACATTGACCAAAGACCTTTTACATGGTAGACACATAATATGCTTAAGGATCTCACTATAACCCAGAGGGTATAGAAAAGCAAGCTAATATTCAGCAATCAGTCTAATAAGCTATAAACTGAATCAGCACAGACCAGGAATTAAAGTTCTCTGGTGAGGACTGGAGACAGCTGGGATGGTTCACCAAGAAGGTTATCCTTGAACTAAGGTTTAAGACTGTTAGGAGTTCTCTGACCAAACAAAGCAAGAGATATAATCTAGGGAAAAGAGAACATGTACCCACTCACATGGCAATACATTTGTAGGAGAGGTCATGGGAGAGTCCAGTCTTAGATTTACAATGCCTAAAGACATGAGCCCAGAGATCCTCAGAGATCAGTAAAATAAGTCGAATTATCCAGGAGAAAAACACCAGACAGGAGAAAGTTTTGTGACCGTGCCTGGAGACAGAGATGAGAAAGCCAGCATACATAGGAGGTACAGCAGGACCAAGGACAGGCTTGATGGTGTGGTATGAGATCTATGATCAGAGTGCTGCAGAAATAGGATGTAGGAAGAAAAGTACATGGGAATTTTGAAACATCACACACAGACACCAAAGTGTGATGCCAAGAAGAGGAGACAAATCAGTGCAAAACACAGCACTCCTCTGGCATTAAGAAATTTAGTTCGTTATGGAAAGGCAAATTATAAGAACATTAGCAGAAACTGAGGGGCTCAGCAGGAGATGGCAAATTCTCAGTGGACATGGAAATGCCTGGCAGGTGCCCAAGAAGACAAAATGAAAGCTAGACCAACATGCAGTGCCCAGAAGATACCAGCAAAAGAACAAAAGCAGTCTAATGCAAGCCGACCTGTTTGGAAATCCATTATGATTCCAATAAGTATGGAAAGACCTTTCAGGGCTCTGTAGACCCTTTAGGCAGGACTATGAACATGTTCCAGTGGCATTAGAGTTAATATTAATGAGATGCCATTGGTACTTGCAGACTGATGAGGTCTCCAACAATTGGAGTTAGGAATTTATTGAAGAGTGAATAGAGCAATGTGACATTGGCTTGGCTCTCAGGTGGCAAGAAAACTGATATCATAGGTTGGAAAGATGGCCGTTTGTGTTATGTAGAAGCAAAATACCTGTCAAACTTTTTCAGATGGTGAGTAGGGAGGCAGACTTGCCTACTTAGTCTACAACTTTAAGAGAAGAGGTTGAAAAACAGGCTGTTAGTAAAACATGGTGATTTGAAAAGAACTGGGTGACTCATAAGCAGAAATGAGAGGGTATAGAGAGCAAATATATAAGGCTTTGAATGGTTAAAAGCTAGTGCTTCAAGTCTCCAAACACTAAGAAATGGAAATTTACAAAATAAAGACAGCCCCGAATCGCAAACGTTTAAAACCTCTTTTGATTAAAGTAGTTCAGTGAAAAGATTATATTGAAGTTATACCTGTCCCAACACAGTTTCAGATATCCTTAAGGTGGTCATCATTAGGGTGAAATACAAAGGAGTATGGAGGAGAGAAAGCAATGAAATAAATCAGTATCAAATGTTATACTTAGTAATTCTTGAGCATGCTCACAGGCACCTGGCATTGACTAGAAGCAAATAGGTCAGATGATGACCAAGTTTTAAATAAATGTTATTGCCAAACAAAAGCATTTTACTATTCCAGTGGCACAATAACCTTTGGGTCCTCTACTTTGCATGAGCAGGAAGAAGTGAGTAAAAGCTATGCAGTCTCCAAGGAGGGTACACCCTGCAACACCTTCTTCATATGTGACCAAGTAAGACATGCAAATGAAAGAAAAACAGGGGTGAAGAAGTATGGATAAGACAGCAGAGAGCAGTATCAGGGTCTAACCAAGAAAATTCCACCACCACCCCCAACATCAAGGCAGGAGGTCTTCAAATGCTTACAGTTCCTTAACTGCTAAGGAGCAGAGCTGTGCTATACCTTATATACTTCTTTTCCCAAAAGAGAGCCTGTCCTGAGGTTACCCTGTCCCTGCTCCACCACAGTATATTGGATGTGGAGGTGTGAGCAGAAAGGAGAACTTGTCTTTTTAGTTCACAGGCTGCTGAGCCAAGATGTTTTAACCACATGTGAATATGGTGGAGAGACTACACATCACTCAGAAATAATGGGCTGTGAGCTGGATATGGTAACTGGATGGGACTTTAGATCAGCTCTTATAGGGAAGGAATTGAATGTGTGCTGTGTGTGAGAATAAGGGAGCACACGGATATTTAGTGACCAGAGGGGCAGAGGGTAGCAGGGGCATCTTTCTGATAACCAAAAGTTTGTAAGTGGAGTTTTGGCTAGGGATTTTGAGTAAAGGAGAAATACATTCCATTGTATTAAGTCACTGGTTTTGCTGTTGTTACAGCAGCTGGTGCTAATCAGCCTGACTAATATAACCAACATAAATGAGGGCACAGAGGTAAGAAATATATTATAATTAAAGAACTAAAATAGTTTATACTGTTAAAACATAAGATGAATGGGGAGAAGTGGTGGAAGGTCAGTCTTGTCAGGTAGGTAAAGAGTAGATAAATGTTTCTCAAAATGTGACCCATGAACTTCTTGTATTCAAATCACTTATGAGTTTAAAGATGCTCCAGTTTTGAGGACTCCACCCCAGACCCACAGGATCAGAATATTTTAAGAAGAGGCCCACAAAGGCATATTCCAAACAAGAACTCAGGTGATTCAAATGCACACAATAGTCTGAGAGCTGGATGGTGAAAGGAATATGTGAATCATTTTAAGATTCTTAAATTTTATTTTACCACACAGACAATTGGGGGCTGCTGAAATGTCATAATCAGAGGAACACTATAATCATATCACAGTAGGGTGTTAACTCCATGAGAGCAAAGAGTTTGTTTTGTTCACTGCTATATCCTTAGTGCCTTAAATAGTATCTGGGATTTAGTAGGTACTCAATAAACATTTATTGAATAAATGAATCAGATTTGAGTTCTAAAATGCGCATTGCCCAGAAAGTACACATAATAAATTGGAGTGGGTGATAACGGCTGTTGAGTGGCCTGTGAGGTTATTAAAATTGTCAAGGTGTGAGATGATGTATTTTTAACTAAAGCAATAGCAGTGAGAGTAGAGAAAAGGGCAAAATTTTGAAACATTTAGAGGGATAAATTGGAATGTCTTAGTGACTGACTCAAGAAAGTGGTAGGAGAAAAAGGTCTAGTAAGACTCTATTTTTTTCTCTTTTTTTATCTAATGAGACTGATAATGGTGCTATTCACAAAGGTCCAAAACTTAAGTCAGTTTTTAGAAGAACAAGATAAGTTTTAGTATTGGGTATACTGAGTTTGAAATTCTGATAAAACATCCAGATATTCTGTACATGGTTGTATGTTTCAGCAACATATGAAAGAGAACTAAGCTATACATACATATTCATGATTTCATTCAACCATTGATTCATTCATTAAATGAACACTTACTGAGTGTTTATCTTATTAGATGATATTGTATGGGTTAGACATACAAAGATGCCTTCAAGAGTCTTAAAATTTCATAAACAGCTGAAGAGTAGTAAGCTCCCTGGAAGAGGTATGCACAGGAAGTCAGAAGAGGGGCACTCAGCCCAACTGAGAGGTTGAGAGAAAGCTTCACAGCGGAAGCCGTCACTGTAGGGAGAAGCATCAGCATGGACAGAAGTCAGTTAGAGTAGATTCAGGGAGAAGCCAAATTTCAAGTAAAAACTGAATGGGAGATGAGGAAGTAAGGGTAGTGAGTTTAAGACAACTATTCCGAGAAATTTAGATGAAGAAGAAGAAAAATAGGTCAATAGCTAAAGGGAGCAGTAAAGAGGCCCAAAAATTCTATTTTGAAAAAGAACATTGAGCACGTTTTCTTGCAGAAAATAGGGAAAGCTGAGTTATGGAAGAGAGGCAAAAATTGATGAAGCAAAATCACAGAGAAGACAGAACAAGATGGAGTGAGTTCACTTGACAAAATGAGCTGTGGACAGGAGGTGAGAGACCTCTTCCAGTGCTCATGGTAGAAAGCAAGTGCACAGATGGAGAGTCCATCTGGAGATGCAAGGGAGTGATAGAGAAAGGAAACGTGCCTGATACATGTACGGCAAACACTGTTAGGGGTTCTGGAGCTGGAACCAGCATGTAGTACTTTAGGGGGTTTAAATGAGAAGAGGGAAAAAAACTATAGAGCTATGATTTCAAAGAAGAAGATAAAACCAATCAACTAAACATGCTCCCCAAAATATGCATGATTCCCAGGGATAATATTAGCTTTTATAAAGATATATTTGTTCTCAAATTATAAAAAATAAGAAACTGTAAATTGTAAGAAATAATAGAGAGTTCTAGTCAAGATGAAGGAGCAGGCAAATGCTGTGCTTGCCTCGTCCCATGGCCCTATTAAAATGACAAAAAAAAAAATATAGAATATAGAACTCCATAGCACCCCAGGAGCCTGTTAGCAGAGTGCAGGCCCATGAGAGGCACTCAACAAATGATTGCTGTGTAACTCTACAATAACCTTTATTCCTAATAGCTATAAACGTTTATTTATAATGAAAACAGAATTTTAATTAAAAACAAATTGTTAACAATTAAAAGTAAGAGCTAATCATTTCAGCAAAATAGTTTCTCATAGAGCCCTGGACCAACAAAAATGACCATGATTACATTCAGAAAATCTGCACATGGTTCAATGTAACTCAGGAAAAAATAGCTAGAATTCATGACACCACCTCTGATAGCTCAGAGTACTTTGTTGGCCACTTTATATTCAGAAAAGATTTCTTTGGATTTAGAGTAAGATTTAAATAATCTCCTAAAACAACATATGCTCAACTCATAACTGTTACCAAACATATGTTCAGCATGCATAAGCCAGTAGCTATAATTTATGCAAGAAGAGAAGGCAGCATGCCTATTTATCTTTTCCCCATTCTTAGATTCCCTGCAGATCCGATATAAAAATGGTCATGAAAGTTGTATAATTTCATTCTTCAGTTTACCTGAATAGGTAACAGAACAAGTAGATCAATGATTGTTTCCATCTTTCCCACCACCATCAGCAGCAGCATTACCATCATCCTCAGCAGTGGCAGAATTTTAAGTGTCTCTCTGAGAGAGTAGGTACTATATCAGCGATTCACAGACACGGTCCTTGCACTTGGAAACCTTATCAAGGTCAATTGACACAACTCACCTGGAGGAAGAAACAACATAACTTTGTGGCTAGATGAGGCTGCCTCCCCGATTATGTCGACCACACCAATTCATGATGAGGCCTGAAGTTCTCAACCCTTATCACACATTAAAATCTCATGAGAAAGCTTAAAAAAATTGAGTTGGATAAGTCCTACCCAAAATCAACTATATCAGAATCTAGAAGGGGGGAATGTGATAGGGGCTCCAAGTGTCACTATTTTTTAAAGCTTCTTTTTTAATTTAATTTTTATTTTGAAATAGTTATAGATTCACTGCCATTCTAAGAAATAATACAGAGTTCCATTCAAGACAGCGGAGTAAGTGCTGTGCTTACCTCCTCCCATGGTGATATTTGCAACTAAAAATATAGACCAGTCAACCTGGAGAACCATCTGAAGACTAGATGAACAGAAGTCCTATAACTAAGGCTATAAAGAAGAAGCCATGTCAAGACTGGTAGGAGGGGCAAAGACATGAACCGGATAGCCCTACACTCACATGTGGTAGTCGAGAATTGGGAGGGATATCTTGGCTGCAGAGGTCTCCCAGAAAAGTGAGGGGAAACAGCCCCTTCCTGGGATCCCCAGCTGGGATTCTGTCTATCCAGGTGAAACACAAGGTGGCTGGAAACCCAGGTGGCCTCTTAAAAGGGCCTGCACACAAACTCTCCCCCTCCCAGGTACTCATCCTAGGCTCTAGCAAAGGGACAGTGGCTGGGAGGTGCCAGAGACATACAGGGAGAGACTAAGTTGTATGGCTTCAGTGCAAGGGCTGGAGGAATAACCACCATTGTCCCGGTGTTGTGCACTCCTCCCACGTAACCAGTAGGCCCGTGCCATCTTTCCTGTGTTGAGCCCTCCCCAGACATGGCCAAATCTGAATTTTCAGTGGCCTTGTGAGCCCTGCTCACTGTACCGTGATGACTCCCTCGGACGTCACCCCACCCAACTTGCTCGACGCCGGAGGCATTTTAGCAGCTGGCTAGCAGGCAGCCAGTGTTGGCTCACACTGCGATTTTTCTTGGACAACTCTTGGGGGGCCACAGGCCTTAGGTGGGCAGCAGCTGGCCTCAGTGGGCTCTGAGACCTTTGCGAAGTAGCCACAGGCTCAGCACTGGCATCAAATCTGTATCTCCATTAACCCAATGAACACTGCTTGCCCCACACTGGTGACCTGCCCTACCCAACTCCTGCAATGCCAGAGGCTGTGTTAGTGGCCTGTGGAAATCCGGTGTTGGACCACATTACAGATTTTCATGAACAACTTTAGGGGGTCTGCCGTCCCCAGGCAGACAGCAGCTGGCCTTGGTATGCTCTGAGGTGTTCAAAGAGTGGCCCAAGGCTCAGAACTGGCATCAAATTTGAATCTGCATTAACTCATTGAATACCACTTGCCACATGCTGGAGACTCCTGAGACCCTGCCCCACCCAAAACCAGTACTGCCCATATCACCAGAGGCTCTTGCAGCAGCTGAGCCTTATGCACTGCTGGCAGGTGGTGGCAGGCCTCAAGTTTCCCTGTGCCCTTTGCTGAGCAGCTCCAAGCTCTGTACTGGTGACAGCCAGCCTCAATTTGCAGCATAGCCTCTTCCACAAACCTCCAGGTCCAGCACGGGCAGCAAACAACCGTGGATCACTTTGTAGCTCCTACCAAATAGCCCCAGACCAGTCACAGGCAGCAGCTGAGATTGGCCCACACAGAAGCCATTTCAAAGAGGCCCCAGGCCAGCACGCCTAGTGGCCAGCTTCAAACCATAACAGAACACCACTCAATTAGCCCACACACACAGCACACCCAAAGTGTGGTCTTGGCGGGCACCTGAGCCAATGACATCAAGAGCTGGTTCTTTGAAAAAATAAACAAAATGGATAAATTTTTAAATAGATTCATTAAGAAAAAGAGAGTACCCAAGTAAAATCAGACATGAAAAAGAAGTAAAAAAAAAATGACACCACAGAAATACAAAGGATTATAAGGATTATAAGAAAATACTATGAACAATTATATTTCAACAAATTTGACTATCTGGAAGAAATGGATGAATTCCTAGAAACATACAATCTTCCAAGACTAAATCAAGAAGGAACAGGAAATCTGAACAGACCAATTACTACTAATAAAATCAAATCAGTAATCAAAAAACTCCCCACAAACGAAAGTCCCGAAATAGACGGCTTTACAGGTGACTTTAACCAAACATTTAAAGAAGAATTAACACCTATCTTTCTCAATATATTCCAAAAAATTCAAGAGGATCTAAAGGCTCCCAACCTCATTTAATGAGACCACCATTTCCTTTATTCCAAAGCCAGATAAAGACATTACAAAGTGTAGACTTTGGAGAGTATTTTTTAAAATATATTCTAGTGATTAGATCTTTATTGATTATGTGATTTACAAAGATTTCTCTTCCAGTTTGCAGATTATCTTTTCATCTTCTAAGTTGAGTGTCATAGAGCAAAGGTTTTTAAGTTTTGATGAGGTCCAATTTATCTATTTTCTTTGTATGGATTACGTTCCCAGAACTATGTTCAATAAAAATGGCAAGAATGGATATATTTGCCTTCTTCCCAAATTTAGAGAGAAATCCTTCAGTTTTTCAAAATTACATATTGGCAGATTTTGGATGTTCTTTTTTTTTTTTTTAGTTGAGACAGTTTCCCTTTATTACTTTTGTGAGAATTTTTATCATTAATAAGTGTTTGATTTTGCATAGCACTTTTCTGTGCCAATTGATATATCAATTGATTTTTCTTTAGTCAGTTAAGAATGTGCTATTGATTGATTTTGAATGTTGAATTAGCCTTGCTTACCTAAAATAAATCCCACTTGGTAATGGTGTATAATTTTTTTCATACATTGATGAGTCAATTTGCTAATATTTTGAGGATTTTTGTGTCTAAGATTATGATTGATATCGGTCTGTTTACTTTTTTTTGTCTTTGTCTAGTTTTGGTATCAGGATAATACTGGCCTCATAAAATGAACTGGGAAGTCTTCCTATCTCTTATATTTTCTGGAATAGATTGTATAAAATAGCTCTTAATTCTTCTTTAAATGTTTGGTATAATTCTCCAGTGAAGCAATATGAACCTACAGATTTCTCTTTTTAGGAGTTTTTAAATTAAAAATTAAGTTTTAAATAGTTACAGATTTACATCATCTGCATTATTTTGGTTGAATTTTGGTAGTGTATGGTTTTTGAAGAATAATTTTTTCTAAATTGTGGAATTTATTAGTGTAAAGTTGTTTATGGTGTTTATTATTATTTTAATGGCTGCAGGATCTGTAATGATATCCTTCTTTTCATCATCTGTAATGATATTCTCTTATTGGTGATTTATGTGTTTTCTATTTTTATCTTTGTCAGACTTTTTAAGGTATATTAATTTTATTAATATTTTTAGAAAAAAATTTTGGTTTCATTGATTTTGTTTTCTTCTTTTGATTTCATTAATGTCTGCTTTCATATTATTTCCTTTCTTCTACTTGCTCTTATTCTAGTTTTTTAGGATAAGAACTTAAATTATTGATTTAAGTCATTTTCTCTTTTCAAATATAATCCTTTGGTGCTATAAATTTCCCTTTTTTGCACTATTGTAGCTGTGTCCCACATATTTTAGTATGGTGTATTTTCATTTTCATTCATTTTTATGTGTTCTTTTATTTCCTTTGAGACTTCCTCTGTGACTCATGGATTATTTAAAATACTGTTTAATTTCTAAGTGTTTGGAGATTTTCCCATTGCCTTTCAATTATTGATTTCCAGTTTGAGTCCATTAGGGTCAGAGAACATACTCTGTATTATTTTGTTTTAAGGGTTTTTTTCTTTATGGCCCAGGATGCCAAAGGGCTGACTCATACCACTTTGTTGCTGCAGGGTGAAGGTGAAGGTAAAGGCTCAGTTCCTCACTGGTTACCTCTGACACAAGAGGGAGAAGCAGACTATCAGCTAACCCATTTCTTACTACCTTCTTCTGCCTCCTTGCTGCCGGGTCAAAGTGGAAGCTCAGTCTGCCATTGCACATTGCCAACACTATCCTGGCAGGGGCATCAGAGCACTGCCTGTTTCTGCCAGGTGGAGAAGGAAAGTCCTCTGTTCCCAGAGGATACCATTCAGTGAGGGAATCCAGTACACCTCTGCTTCCAGTGGTATTGGTAGAGGATAAATTTCTTGCTGGGTCAGGTGAAGTGTTGGAGAATAGGTGGGAAGGTGCAGTGTTAACACTGGTATTCAGTTGGAATAAGGCAATATTGCCGAAAAGGTTTCCTTTTGTTAGGTCACATATATATACATATACATATACACATACACATACACATATACATTTACATTTACATATACACATACACATATGCATACATACATACATACACACACACTTTTTCAATTATAGATGACATACAATATTATATTGTTAGGTCCCTTTTTTCCAGTTCTTTGGCCAAGAGAACTGGCTTTTCTTGGAGTGATTTTAGCTTGTGCCTGTTGGCAAAAAAGAAGTATGCTTTATCATTTCTCTATCACTCAGAAACTTACTATGCTTTTTAGCTGTAGTGGGGAGGACCTGAGGAAATGGGCTATCCATCTTAAAGAGCCTCTTGAGTAATTTTAATGAGCAGCCAGGATTAAGAACCTCTGATTTAGTCCAAATGATTATTCTAGAAGGTGTGTTTCCCCATATAATTGTTTGAATGATATTATACAGCTATTGATTAAATAAGTTTTCACTGATTTCTTGCTATACCCCAGACAACTATCTAGGTGCTGAAATTGATAAGAGAGGAAAATCAAGTCCTTCCCTTCAGGGACCTTACATTCTAGTGACTAGGATGCTTAGAAGGTAGGACTGTCATCTCCACTGTCAATCCTGGTTTTTAGCTCTTTGGCACCTCCTATCAAAGCCATTGGAAATTACCATCTAACTGATCTTTGCTCCTTTTTACCTTCCTTTCTGAAAGAAGTCAATAAACGATCACATCTGTCTCTTATCTAACACCCTCAACTGACTGCCTATCACAAGATAAAATCTAAGGTGCCTTTAGCAAGACTTTAAAGCACCTCTATGATCCCCAGAAATGCCTTGTGACACAATTTCCAAAATTTGTGAGTCTAGCATCAAGTGGTATTCCACTTCTTGTGCCTTCTTCACATTTAGCTCTCTCTGGAGTATCCCATCCTCTCCTGGACTGCTGAGTGAACTTCTATAATATTTTTCAGTAGCCCTTTTTCTGGAGTCCTAGCACTTTGGGCTCTTCTGTCCTTAAAATAAGAACAGGTTTACAGGAACTTGGAGGACTTTATTACTCAGGGTCAAATGTGTTACAGAGACTAAAAATATCTGCCTATCAGAGATAAGCTGACACTTGATCAAAGGTCCACATTTTTAAGCATCTTACAGAGAGAAAAGAAATCCCTTTTCAGAGCCCCAGGACTGCATAGTCTTTTTTCCCAAGTCCAACTGTCTTTCAGCACAGCAGCTTAAACATCTATAAAAGTGTAATGGGGATGGATGAAACATTAGCGGAATGGAATGAATCACTTCACTACTGCAGCCTTCCTTCTCTCTCATGGGAGAGCTTCCTCATCTTTTCTGAACAGTTCTCATCAGCTTCTGCCATCCACCCAACAAACACAGATGGACTAGAGCTTTCGAGAAATCTTGGCATTGGTTCCTTTCCCTTTGCCAGTAGCTATAAGTCAGCAAATAAATTATCTGATGACAGAGATCTAACATATCAACTAAAATAGGGTTTCTCTACTGGTGAACTTTGAGATCCATTGACTTATCTATTAAATAGAGCCACCTGGGGCCACTCCTGTTATCTTAGACTATTTTCCATATTTCCCCAGGCCAGTATCTTAGGTCAGCATTAGAATGACAGAGAACTTGCTAGAAAAGTAGATTTCATGTCCTCATTCCTACATATTGGATATACTAGTTCCTCATGTATTAAAAGAATAGAACAGAATAGAATAGGAAATATAAGACTACCTTGCAAGTAGTAAGGTTAAGATTGTTCCTAGAGATTATATTTCTGTGAGTGCGTGTGTGTGAATGTGTGCAAGTGTTTGCATACATGTATTCCATAAATGTAAAGTACATTATTTACAGTGGATAGAGATCAAAAAATTTGAAAATACAGAAACATTAAGATTAAAAAATGAGGTAGTAGGGATGTTTTAAATTTAGAGCCATGAGGACAAAATGTACAGGGCCCAGAATATGGCCTCAGCTCTAACTGGAGACATTCCCTCCAAACACTACCTGTTATATGAGGTCCTCTCTGACCTCCCTTCTGCAGACAGATTTCATCCTTACCTCTTCTGAACTACCTTTCCCTGTCCTTGTTGCACTTGCTACTCTGACTATAATGCATTTGTTTACATGTCTGGTTTCCTAACAGAGACTGAGTTATATTTACCTGTACATCTGAGTTATAGTCATCTACTATGCCAAAACATAGTAGATATTCTCTAAATTGGTCATTCAAAAATGATTAAGGCAAAAATCATGAATGGGTGCTAAAATTAGTGGTAGAAAATTTGGTAAGAAAAGGGAAGTTTTTATATTGTATTGTGGTTATGTTAGAGAATGCTGCTATTTTTAAGTACACACTAAAGTATTTGAAGGAGGGAGGAAGAGAGAAAATAAAACTCTTTTATAAATCTAAAAGTATTTCAAAATTAAAGTTATAAAATGAATGCATCAATGAATTAATGACAGACATTATTAATAAGTAGAGAGAGTAATAATCTTATGGCTACTTGGTCATAGAGACAATAAGACCGCATTTAAATAATTCCACAGTCAGCTCAGGTGTTTTAGGTCCCAAGACCACAAAGTGGGAACAAAGTATAGATCTGTCCTATCCATAAAATATAAAAAATAGGGGGCTTTGACTATCCTTACATGCACCACCAGTTCATTTCATTTAGCTGTGATGATGAATCACTAAGTAGTTATGAGCTGGTTTATGACCAGACCATCCAGTTAAAGTTCTAAATGGTCTGAATCCCCAGTGGCTGTGCAAAAGAACCAGCTGTCTGATCTTTACCACCTCCTCCCTAGGCACATAGCACTTTGTTGGCCCAACTCCACCACAGATTTCTCCTATCAGTTCTCTCTCTCTAGAGCAGGGTTCCCTGACCCCCAGGCTGTAGCCTATTAGGAACTAGGCCTCACAGCAGGAGGTGAGTGGTGGGCGAGCAGTGAAACTTCATCTGTATTTGCAGGAACTCCCCAGTGTTAGCATCACTGCCTCAGCTCCACCTCAGATCAGCAGGCATTAGATACTCATAAAAGCACTGGTCCCTGGTGCCGAAAAGTTTGGGGACTGATTCTCTAGAGTACAAAATCCCCAACAGCCAGCTCATTTAGAAAGAATTCACTTTCAAAATTTCTACCAAAGTTTATATACCTATGTTTTATTATATCATCAAAACTATAAGCACAAGGCTTGGTTTGGTGATTTGCATGTATATCAGCACAAAACTGCTAGACTGAGGTCTTGATTCGAATTGTCAGATGTTTCAAACACTAATAGGTTCAGCCAATTTGGTTTTTATTCAGTGATTTTACCAGGTGATGAAATGCATGAATCACGTGTTGTTTCGACATTGGGCAAACTTAAGTATATGTCAAACCAATGTCAAAACTCTCTTCTTGGCTGGGATGACTGCAAAAAGACAGCCTCAGGGGTGGGAACAGAAGACCCTTTGGCACTTATGTACACCATGTGAAGCAGAGTAACATGTGCCTGCACAACCACTGGCCGGCTCCTATAAACAAGACACAATGGGGAAATGGAAAGGTGAGAGGAAAAGGTGATGGTGTGGCCTTCCTTCACCAAAGGCTAGAGAAGGAATGTCTCTGATTAGATGTAGATCCAAGCCCCTGTTTCCTGCTACCACGTTGAAAACCTCTTTTCACCTTTAAGGCTCTTGATTCTCCGCCTCTGTCTTCTATGTCCTGAACACTCTGTGGTCCCAGAAAAGTTCACGGTCAAAAGTGATCATTCATAGCAATATGCACAGTAAGATGTTACAGGATGATGATGTTAAACTCTAATTTTAATTTCTTTAAAAAAATGTGACATTTCCTAAAAACAAAGATACATGTAGGGAAGAGACAAAGGGACATAGGAGAGGAAATAAAATGCAAATTAGGAAATCCTTCCATTCCAACTGCAGTTGAGTAAGATGAGTTGGGTGATGTTAAGCCAATTTCATAACTTTTATCTTCTTAACTACAAAATGAGAGCTTGGACTTGGTTTCTATGATCACTTTTATGTCCAAAATTCAGTGCTTCTATGTAAAAGCTCCTCTTTTTATAAATAACCCTTTCAGGGGACTAAACAAGCCAAACTGACCATGTTCTCCCACAGGCACTTCATAGTCAAGGTCACTCTGGGGGGTTTTCTCAGACCTAAACTTCAGGACCTATTCCTGTATGTAATGTACATGTGCATGTTGTGTGGATAAATGAATGAAGAGATAGACACATACATACGTACATGACACACATATAAGCTATATAATCTATACTAAGTACTATATAAACACACATATATGTATGTGTGTTATTTTTAAGTTTCTAATCACATACTGCTTTACAAACTATTCATTAGTAAAAGAGGCCAATTTATAAAGATCGCAAAATTTGCATTTACACAAAATATATAGGACATCTCTGTATGTGCATTGACAAGAACCACAGACAGGCCACAGGACCAGCAAAAATATCCAGAATGGGAGGACAGGAAGCTTCAAGGAAGACATCCTCGAAGACATCTACATGCAGACCATACCTGCCTGTGCATATTAAATGGGAGCTCAGACAAACATAATGGTGCTAATGTGGACAAAAGATGGATAAGGAAAGACAAGATACCAGCTAAATGAATAAAATTGAGACATTGGAAAAATGAAACACAGCCCTTCGAGTCAAGTGGCCAAACATCAATATCCAATTCGGAAAAGTTTGGAAAGGTGATGTGCAGACTACCAAACAGAGAAAACATTCTGAATGATTTTAAGAGTATGCTACTTGTTACATACCCATAAACAGACAGTGTTTTAAAGCCTGACTGCACTAGCCTGTGTGGTAGGGTACACTGAATGCAGGGCTGCAGACCAAAAACCTGGGTCCCAGACTTGACTTTACCTGAAGTGTATTACTTACCTTTCTGTCTGTATCTCTTTCCATGAAATCACATTAAGAGTTCTACTTCCCTCACAGGGCTCTTGGAAGGGCTGAGCAAGAGAATGAATGTGAAATTCCTTTGGATAAATGTATCATCCACAATGTATACAAATGTAAATAATTATTATTTTTATTGAATTACTAGGATCTAGTTAAACTGCATTATTCAGAGGATCACATTATGTAGACAACTCTCTCATCTGGAAGGAGTTGGGGCAGGAAGCATCTTATATCAGTAACCAGAATCCCCAATGTGTGTTTGATATTATCACTTCCAAGCGTACAATTCATTCTCATCACCTTTACGAGTATGGCCCTCATGACAAAATGAAGCATCTTCTCACTAATTGTGGCTCTCTCTAATAGTGACTTCTGTAGTACAGTCAGTCTCCCTCTTGGCACAAACCCCACTGATCAAATCACTCAGGGTTTCCCCACAGATGTTCTCTGCCATTTTTGCCATGGCCCCTCTGTCCTGTTCTCCTCATGTCTCCGATATTCCCCTGTCCATCTGTCCTCACACTGAATGGGTCTTATGAACAGTGACTTCCATCTTGTACCTGCTGCCACTCTGATACAGGTGCCTACAGCATCACTCTTGGCTGTCGACACCAGCTTCTAACCTCCTCTCTGCCTGCAGTCTCTAATATTTTCAATTTATTTTAAGTCCACTACCAGATCCATCTTCCTAAGGTACTACTTGTATCACATCAGCCCTTTCTGATTTGTTTTTTTGTTTTTAACTACACAAATACACACTATAAAAATAACATACTTTTTAATATATTTTTTCTATCAATTCAAAAATATAAGAAGGAAAAAAAATAAGGTCATTCATGCTCTTGCCCTTAGGGTTACCTAAGGGCATAACTCAGTTTTGCACAAGCTAAACTAAATGAGTCTTGGGTTGTAGCTTTGTGCTCTATGTTCACAAGGACAAAACTTGGAGAAGAGTAAAGACCTTGTATTTCCCTTGGACCTGTGGCTTCCAAACCACACCCCTTAGGGGTAGCGAGGCCACACATAGGTGCTTTAGGGACCAAAGAAGGCTGAGGAGTTTCAGGGCCTTCTCATCTT
Organism: Rousettus aegyptiacus; assembly: GCF_014176215.1. Lineage (NCBI taxonomy): Eukaryota > Metazoa > Chordata > Mammalia > Chiroptera > Pteropodidae > Rousettus > Rousettus aegyptiacus. Next base: position 74,514,441 of record NW_023416295.1, read on the forward strand.
TTCAAAACACCTCCACTTTTCTCTATTTCCCACACAGATAAGATATCATTGGAAGAAAAAGACCTGTTGCAAAAAAAAAAAAAAAAAAAAGTTTGAAAACCATTCCTTAGAGACTATCTTCCTTAAATATCTCTTCTCTTGGATCAGATTCTGATAGGAGCTAGAGAGTTGACAACTTAAGGTTATTTTCTCTGACAAGAGTCTGGAAGGCAGATGGTCTATGTTATTGATTGAACAAAGATTGATAAGTTTTAAATACAAGGCGAAGTAGTAGTTGGTTTGATATTATTATGAAGTCCTCAAAACTGTAGTGTGAGAGCCCTAGGGGAAAGGATGGTGTCTTACATGCCTTATGTATGCTCCAGAGTCATCCAAAACAGTGTCTTGCAGACATGTAATAGGTGCTCATTATGAAGTTGAATTGTATTGAATTCATTTTGGCCAAGAGGCTTGCTTTTGTCTCAATTTCTAATCTGGGTGTATGCAGGGCCTAGATGTGTGTTTTCAGGGCCACTGATGTTGAATAACAGATGCCCTAGCCTATCTTAAAAATGTCCCAGCAGAGTGCCAGGTGAAATGTGAAGTATTTGAAGACCTCCTTTCCCTCACCCTACTTTCTCCTGGCTCTCCAGGCACCTGGACTGAAGTTCTCTACTCAGATCTGCTCGGCCATGATGTCTCACTCCACCTCTGTCAGACGACCAGCTAATCTTGTTACAGTCCCCAAAGAACTGCCTTGTTTTATGCTCACCTTGCACTGAGGACCAATGTATAAATTTCTTCTTTCTTTTTCACCTTTATCAAAACCTAGTCATCCTGTGTCCCAGGCCTACATTTTATTCCATCTGATCTAATATTAAAATTATTAAGTCCGTGCCTTATAACGAATCATCATGCTTCTACTCCATGATAAACACTTTCATTTTGACAGATGCTGATACTGACTAACCTAAGTGGTGAGGGATGATATTTTGAGACCACCAGAGCCTTCAAGTAAAAATAAGTAGGTGACATCACAGTTATCTCTTCTGCCTGGGCCCTATTATCCAGTATAAGAAAATAACTTATACACTATCCACCTATGAAAGAAGAAATAAAAGAATCTTCCCTCCCATGGCCACAGTTCACATCCAGTACATTCTAAACTTGGTCCCATTTATTGAACAAAGTGAAGGTCTCCCATTGGCACAAAAATATTATGTTCCTCAAACAGTATAAATTTATTATTTCATGCAAATAATTGCTGATCATCTGCTATGTGTCAGACACTGTGCTAAGTACTAGGATTACAAACAGGACAACAGCCCTGCCTTCATGGGCAGACAGTCTCAAGGAACAGATAAACATTAAAAAAATCAATTACAGTAAAGTATATCAAGAGATCTTATGGCGAAGGAACAGGAAGCACATAGCAAGAACACTCATCTCAGGCTAAAATACTCACACCATAGACTTATTGCATCTTTCCTCTAGAGAGGAAATTACATCACACATCCCCCTCTATAGCCATCTCTTCTCCATAGGAAAAAGACTGTGGTTCATCATCATAGACACTACTAACACATGCCTTCTATGTACTGAAGACAGTCCCTAGCAAAAAGATTCTAAAATATCTACTGCCAATTAATATATGTTGACTTTAATGATAGTAATATTAGAAAAGAGGAGTCTAAAGCATATAAAATTTCAGCAATATCCTCAGTGAGCTGTAGGCCCCACCAAAATTAGTAAACTCACTCCAGAGTCATGCTAAGGAGCTCCATTCAGGAATTAAACTACACAGGAAATTTGATTTATCATCAGGACCTTTTCTCCATTTATCAAAGCTTGGCTTCAACCCCTCGGCCTCTCCCTCTGCAATCTTAACTAGGTAGAGCTCAGATAGGCATCTTGGTGACAGGAAAACCAACTGGAACCATCATATTGGTTATATTGAACCTTCCAGTGGAAGATTAAAATGAGGAGGGGAAGAAGGGTAAGTCCTCGCCTGTTTTAAGATGATACACTTTAGGCTAAGGATAGCTTTTCCTGGGATCCCTCAGCCTCAGAGGGCCAAAAAGAGATTAGGGTAAGACCCAAAAGAGGAAACAGCTAAGAGGCTACTACAGGTCAATTCTGCCCTAGGTTTTAGGTGAGAAGGATCAAACAAAAGGAAATTCAAAGTTAGTAAGTGGTTAAGCCCATTTGACCAAAGTAGAGAGTGCAATTAGAACTTGGTATATAAACTGGGAAGAAATGAATCTTATTTTTCTGAAGTAGTCTGTCTTGTGTCTTTTTTAGTACCTCAAGGGGGCTAGGTAAAATTTGAGATTTAGGGATTCCAGACATTGAAATCCTTTGAGAAGGTGGATCGAGGGACTGCGGAAGGAAGTGAGGACAGAAATGAAAAATGTCAGACGAAGAAGGCAATGATCACGAAAACTTATTGTTAGTGTCATGTCCCATCCCCTCCAATATCCAAGAAGAGAAGAGTCAGTTCTCGCACCCTCCAGGACTGCCACTTTCTTCATAGTTTTCCAGATAAACCAATTTTATTAGCTAAAAGTTTGAGTGCCTGATGCATGCCAGCCATGTGGTAAGTACTGGGAATACAAAGATTACTTTAAAAAAAACAAGTAACTGCAAAGTGGCATTATCATGGCAATAAGAGAAACATGAACCAGGTCCTTCAGGTCATAAAGCAATCACTTCTGTTTGGGTGAGGTGCCAGGTTCCTCAATCTTATGCATCCTGCTCTGTGCCTCAGGAGGCTGACCAATATGAGATATCTCTCAATATCGCTCTCGATATCTCTCCATCTCGCTCGCTCGCTCGCGCGCTCTCTCTCTCTCTCTCCCCCCACCTCCCTCTCTTCCTCCCTCCCTCCCTTCCTCCCTCTCCCTCACTCTCTTCAGGTAAGACCCCTTACCCAGAAGGGGGCAGATGACAGCCCCCTGAGTTAGCCTCAGGGTACTTACTACTCTCTGTGATTTTCTCATATCTGCTCATGTCTTCGTAAATATTCTCTTTATTAAACTCTTCTCAAGTTACCCACTTTGAAGGAGCTATTTCCTGCCAGAAGGTGACTGACACAGATGATTCAAGAAGGAATTCATAGAGAGATGAGTTGAAAAGTTTTGACAGGGAGATTAGAGGAGAAAAGGAAATTGAGCATCAGGAAGAATACATGCAAAGGCAGGAAGAGAGTCTGCAGGGCAGATTTGATGAATTGCTCACAGTTAAGTATGCCTGGTGTACTGATACATGTGAGGGAACAGAAATTAGGAAAGTTAAAGAGGAGGATATGGCCAAATGAGAGAAGGCTTTTTGTGCCATGCTGAGGTTTAGACATGGTCTTAGAGCCATTGAAATATAAAACATGATGTTTCATAAATCTGAGATGGAACGTTGAGACCAAAGGCAGGAAGATTCAATGACAGGCTACTAAAGAACTCCAGATGAGTGATGTTTTGAAATATGATGTAAAAGTGGTGGTTTTTCTCCATTAAGAGTCTCCATCTATTCATACAACCATAAAGGTAATAAGCAAGGATGTGAAAACAAAAGTTAAGGAGATGGAAATAACAGTCACTGATTATGTCAAGAGATTAAAGACAATGAGAAGTATGAGCTGACTCCCAGAGTTCTCACAAGAAAATATGGTGTCACTATTAAAATTAAGAATACAAAAGAAAGAGATTGAGGGGGAAAAAATGGATAGTTCCATGTTTCTCCTTGTGCTAGTAGGTAGAAGTAGGAACAAGAATAAGAGCACACCATTGATTCAGCCAGGCAGGCCCATCAAAAAGTGGTGTGGTGCTCATGGTCACCTCAGAGGTCCTTCACACAGCCAACCTCCCCCAAGAATGCAATATGAACCACCCCCTTGCAATTCCTAATGCTCCCAATATGAATTCTGTGCACATCTGCTTAAAACATCCTTTTAAAGTTAAGACTGTCAACTGTGAGACTGTGGGACACTAATAGCAAAATAGGAGGGAAAAATGTTTCCATTTTCCATCCGAAATTGTATTTTCACTTGTAAGATATGACACATTTAATTTTAATGAATTGGAAACCGAGGTGTTTTTTAATTCATTTCTCACTATGATAGTATGCTGAAAGACAGGCAAGCGACGAAGGGCAGAAAAAACAGAGAATGTGATTGTGAAAACTGGTACTCCCACCCCTTCGGTCTTCCACCCACGATGGAGATGGTTACAAACTGAAGTTCTCAATTTTTTACCATCCCATTTCTCCCAAAAGAACGAAGCTCTGAAAAACTAGGAATTTGGACTAGATATGCAAATAGTCTCTTGATTTGGTTTGGCCGAAAGATCATCTCAGAAGCACAATAATGGACCAAGTCTAGACTCTGTCTTTGGAGAGAAGCCAGTGGTCTATAAATGGCAATTCATTTGCAGCTGGAAAGCAGCACTCCAGTTCCCAGAATAAAAGAAAATCCACCAATTTCACTCTTCCATTAGGCATATGACTGCTTCTAAACTTAGATTAAGAACTGATAATACTCCAGAACCATGGCCAAATCAAAGAAACCAAAAAAGATGAAAGATGTGGCATATTTTTCACCCTCATTTTTCTAAATCTGCCTTCTTTAACCCTTTTAACCTCCTTCATCTCCCACACTCCTGACAATCCAACTCCTAGTCACACCTCAAAACCTAGCTGAGTAGTTAGAACTTATGTAAACCATTTGAAATATGATATAAACTATGGAACGTAATATCTGCCTCTATTATTCCTTTCATCACACAGAACTGAATCCATCATTTGTATATCTGACTCCTCTGCTAGACTTTGGTTTATTTGAGTCAGAGAGTGTGTCTTATTCATCATTGTATTCCTAGTGCCTGGCCCAGGAACTAGTAAATGTTCAGTGAGTGTGTATTGAACGCCGACAGGTTGAATTCAGGTAAGGCCCTGTACTAGAGGGCCAGACACCAAAGGAAAAAGGAGAAAAACTGGTTATGTTGCAACAGAGAAGTTCTAAGTTCCCTATGTGCATTCACTCATTTAACCTTCACAACAACCCTTAGAGAGAGGTAACATTAAGATCCTCATTTACCAATGAAGAATATGAGGCACAGTTAGAAACAAGGAAGTTTGAGTCCAAAGCCTCTCTCCTTAACCTCTATGCAATACTGCTTCTCAGTGAAAACTAGTACCTGCATTTATGTATCACACTGTACTTTAGTCCTAGTTTTCTTCTGGATTCTCTAATGCTCTTCTAGACAAAGAACTATTTTCTTCTGAAATCCATCTTTTGTCCCAGACTTGCAGCACACCCTGGGGGCTGCCTAACCCTGCTTGGCAGGCTGGGTGTAGATAAGAACACAAGTTGTGCCTAGGCCTACGGTGAAGCTGCTGGAATGCAGTTATCTCAATCCCTACCACTCACTGGACCGTACACACTGTTCTTTGGCCGGTGCTTGTTTGCTTAGCAGTATTGACAATATTATCCATGAAAGACAGGGGAGATAGCAATGTATGGCATTAAAAACCAGTGGGCTATAACACAAATCTAAGTTGAAAAACATCAAAGTGCAGCAAGGAAAACATTCATTTCGGAACATCTATATAAATGAATTTAAACACATTTATTCCACCCTATCAGATGTATGATTCAGTAAGCAAATTAAAATATTTAGTTAACGGTCTGTGGAGATTACTGTGTTTGCTTAAGAAATTAGTATTTTCTAAAACATTATACTAAAAAAGGAAGATTATTAAAAGGAATGCAGTATACTCAACCTACGAAGCATAACCTCTCTTTAACAATTAGATACCAGTTTCCACAAAAGGCATTCGAAATGCCAAGAAAAGTTGCATGGGCTTTAATGTTAACATCAAAATTAGGTTCCTGAGGATTAACATATCTTCTCCTATTTTACTAATATTGGACATCTAGCTACTGTTTGTTTTCAGGTTCAAAACCAAGAATGATGCCAAAATGATAATAAAACTAGCAGAAGACAATGAAGAACAGAAAGGATTAAGTCGATGTTATCTCTCCTTTTCTGAGCAATGATTTGTGCTTTTGTAAACTTTTTAATGAAAACCAATCCCTCGGGTCAGACTGACCTTCTCCAGATGGTTCCTAAATTGGGAGGGAGGGAACATGTCTCTGCAGAATCCAGCAGTGGTTCCAGGGAGACAAAAACACAATCACTTAGCTCCAGCCAGGCCAGCAAATGTGCTGACAGTTGGATAATCCCTCTAATGACAGTCCTAACAGAATATTCAGGTTCACTATTTCAGCTCCTTCCCACAGCACTCTGGTCAGAACAATCAGCTCCTCTCCTTGCTAACAAACCATCACTGGCCTTGTTCGGCCCTTGTCATTTATCAACTGGATGACTTCAAGCCCTGCAATTTGTTTTCCTGTGTCCAATTCCACACCCCTCTGGGTCATTCTCCTTGCTGCTTCCAGCTTGATCTTTCTGAAGTATAAATCTGGCCATGCAAATCTCCCTTTTAAAATCCTTCAGAGGTTCCCCCAAGGAGAATGGCCAACCTCTGAGATCTAACCTCTGGTGAACCTGACCTCTCCAGAGACATTTTTGTGCTTCCCAGATACACTCGTTGCTCTGGATATCCTACTTACATTTCCCCACATGCGTTCTTGCTCATGACACTGTCTTGATCTCAGATGCCCTCCTCTACACACTAGTACTTTCCCTCAAGATGGAAAATTTGGAAGTCATCAGCATAAATTTGTATTTAAATCCTATAGGCTATAATAAAGTGACTTAGGAGGGAAAGAAAGATGGTCCAGGACCAGTCATAATGCACTATTATTTTCTTCATACATTACTGGATTGATTTTAAAACTCGTGGGTAAAGGTTTTTGTGTACATGTCCATGAGTGAGATTAGCCCTAATTTTCCTTATTTGTACTATCCTAGTTGGGAGTTAAAGTCGAGGTATCCAGTTGTTCTACCAGTTCTAGAAAATTCTCATCTATTATAAATTTGAATATTACCTCTCCACCATTCTCTCAATTCTTTTCTTCTAGAACTTCAATTAGGTCTACTATCTTGTGTGTTTCTAAACTACTTTTATATTTCCCATCCTTTTGTCTCTGTATTATATTTAGGATGATTTCTTCAGATTTATTTTCTGAAACATAATTCTCTCTTCACTTGTGGCCAATCTACTGTTTAGTCTGCACACAATGTTTATATATTTCAATTATTCTACTCTTTTTTTCTCTAAGTATTCTGCTTGTTTACTTTTCCCCAAATATTCCTGGTCTTATGTTTTGTCATTTTCTATCCCTATCTTTCTTTAAACACTGAAACATATATATGTTATTTTCTCTGATTATTTCCATATTTACATCCTACATTGGGCTGACTTTATAGTTTGTTGTTTCTATTGACTCATGGTGGCTTTTTTCCTTGTATATTTGGTGGTTATTAATTGTGACCTTTAGCTTGAAATTTTTGGGATCTGGGTTTTAAGTGTATAATTCCATAGAGGATTTAATTTGTATCTCCCAAGCTCTTTTGGGTACTATCAACATGGGGGGTGCAGATTATGTCTGATGTGTGTGTATTTTGTGTTACTTTTTAATTTACACAAGTGGCAGGAATTCTATCCTCAGACCTGAAGAGTAGGCATATAAGGTAGGAATTCTTAGTGGAGCTTTGTCATTTTCTTTATATTCTACACAGACAATTCTCCTTCTGTGGGGCAGGTTATATTCTATTTCACCTATTAAACATGTTGACCTTTGGGGACTGAAGCTTTGTGAAAAAATTTCTAGTCCAATTTTTCATCCTGATCAGGTCCCATGCACAGGATACATCCTCATGATGCCTGAAAACCCAGGCTCTAGAATACCAGAGCTCTGAGCTCTCATTTACTATGCACAGCCTGGTGTGGTCTGCATAAAAATGCCTTTGACCACATCTTCCTAGAATCACATGCCTCAGGACATTCACCAGCTCTAAGGCTTATTTATCTTGTAGACTAGCCCATTCTTGTCATTTATAGTCTTCCATTGTTTCTCTTACTTTGTTGCCAGTTCCACCTTGCTTTAAATACATGTTGAAATATTTTATTCAGTGTTTTTATCTGTTCTGTACCCAAAGGGGTTTATCAGCCTATCTAGCATCATAGTGTTAGAGATGAAATCTATTCCTTTATAATCTAATTTTTATAACACATTTCTGAATCATCCATCGGTCCAGCCTTGCAGTTAATCTGAATTGAGCAAGCAATTTCTCCACTTGCAGAAAGATTGTGAAGTGCCTCAGAGGAGCACAAACACTTAAGAGGGTTGCAGAGAGTTGGTCTCGTGCCTCTTGGCCCCTCCCCACCAGCTGGGACTGGCACTCTCCCTACATGCTATGGCTTCTGTTTCTCACTTTGTCATTCTAACCTCCACCCTCTGTAGCACCCTCTGCAGCACCCTCTGCCACACACACACACACACAGATCTCCACTGGGCTTGGGTATAAACTAAGCATTTTTAAAGAGTAGTAAAGCCAACCAATTGCCATATTTTCAAAGATTAATTATCACTCACTTTTTAAAAGTTAATTTTCTTTAAACTAGGAATGCAAATAAGCAAATGCATGAAAAATAGATTTCCAGAAGAACTACCTTTCTTGCTATTCAGCAGGAATCATCCTCAAATACTGATTAAAATAATGAAATTGTTTCATTTCTTGTTAATCTCCAGGCAATGTCATTTAAAATTAGCAAAAACCCTGTAATATGGGAGGAAAACCAGGGCAAAGCATTTATAGATGTTAATTTACTAAATTTTTATCACATCAGTTTTGGTTAGCAGAAGAGTAAATTAGGAAAAGTCCAGGGAAAAGAGTTGTTGTATTAGTCGGATCAAACTTTCATAATAAAATATCAGACTGGATGACTTAAACACAGAAATGTCTTTCTCACTATTGTTTGGAGGCTGAGAAGTCCAAGATCAAGATGCTAGCCTACCTCGCTCCTAGTGAGGACTCTCTTCCTTACTTGCAAATAGCTGACTTATCACTGTGTCCCTGACTGGGTGAGAGGAGAGGGAGAGAGAACACATACACATGAGTGAGAGCGCTCTCCGGTGTCTCTTCTCATAAGTACACTAACCCCATCATGAGGGTCCAACTCTCATGACCTTATCTAACCCTAACTACCTCCCGAAGGCCCCATCATATTAAGGATTAGAACTTCGACATATAAATTTGGGGGACACAAACAATCAGTCCATAACAGCTGTTAACTGAAGATATACTGGGACTTTAGTGGTAAGTGGTAGAGAAAGAAATTCTAAAATCTGCAGAATATGGAATAGGAGAGACTACACAAACATGGTCACTGCCCTGGGAAGTAGGGAGAAGTTAGCAGTTTGGATTACACTTTCCCAGAGGAATGATAGACTTGGACTTGAACTACATATGTGTCCACGTCAATGGTATCTGATCTATGGAGTGAGACATAGGAACAGGAGTCTCCTCATGGTTAGATCATACGAAATCAGAAGGGGCAGTGGTTGTCCTCACAGCTTAAAACAGAATGCCAGTCCAGCACGTACAAAGCATGCACCAGAGGGCAAGAACTAAGCAAAATGTCAGTGTTCCTGCCAAGTCTGGAGTACAGACCGATACAGCTTCTCTGCCTGTCCCATTTGGGTAGAGTCACGGATTCCTGGAGCTACCTCTCTAAGTACCACACCTATCTGACCCAGCTGAGCAAGCTAACGATGCAGAGCCAGACTGAGGGTTTATGAGACACAGAGATGTTGTGTAGCAGTAGGAAGGAAGAGCCGAGATGAAAGAGAGGGTGTCAAAAGGTAATCAACACAGCCAACCTATTTTTCCATTTTCCCTCTGACTAATCTCACCTTCGTAATTATTTGCTAATTTCTGATTCATTCAAAATTGATTGGCTATGGGCCAAAAGGGCAGTTTACTGCCCATTTATCTTTAGTGTACCTTGGAGACCCTGATACCAATTCATCTCCTCTCATATGGGAGTCAGATGTGCAGTCAGAAGGCTAGAAAGTAATGACATCCAGTGGTCTTCTGTGACTTCCACCTGCAGTCCAGGGGGCTGGAACGGGGCCCATTCAGGCTGTGATTGGCTTAGAGCAAAGCCAGACCACCTTTGAACTTCTGCCCAGTGGTGCATTGCCCAAAATTTCAGATTGACAGATATTGGTGCTTTTCTTTGCCTGTTCAGCAATTTCTTCTGAATTCTTCAGTAGGTCTGTGTTTTCTTTTTAACTAAGTTTGCATTTCTCTCTTACAAGGAATCGGTAAAAGATATAAAGATTTATGCTTAATTGAAAGAGAACTTTAGATATCACTATTTACCTCCAGCTTGAGAAAAATTAATTTGGAAACTGTTCATAGGCAGGAAATCTCCCTTGAATAAAGCACTTGCTTCAGTCATTCTTGCTTCACTCATTTATTGGACATTACTGAGAACCTTTTATGTATGAGCTGAGGCTGTTCTGGCATTGAGAACACAGGCTTTCTTTTTTGTGTTTCATCTACTCCTTCTGGAGCACTTACTGTATGATAAGCTACATGCATTATATTTATTGTCTCATTCAAGTCTCAACAACAACCTAATTCAGGATAATATTAACTCTTCACTGATATTTGTGGAATCCAGGATTCCAAGAGGGCAACTTATTTGCCTAAGGTCACACAGCTAGTTAAATCAGTTCCAGTGCTCATGGTACATAAGAAAAATCTCTGCCTTCAAGAACTGGAAATTTATGAAAGTAAAATGAATACACAGATAGATGTGTACAATAAAGGGTCTTAGGTATTAGGACAAAATCAGCTATGCTGAGTAGAGCAGAGCACAGAGGTTCTAAGGGGCAGGAGTCTGAAGGCATCATAAAGGAGCTGGCTTGAGCTGAGTGATGTTCACATGACTGAGTAGCAAATGTATGTATGTGGTGGTGGTCGTCTATGTGGGATACGAAGTGGTTTGAGATTCATGTTGGGAGAACAGAGGTAATGAAGGAGGTAAATTTTATCTAGTCCTTTAATTTTGTATTCTAACAGGATTCCACACAGGAAAACAGTTTTGCAACTTATACCAACTAGCATCATTCTCTAATATTTTCTTTTATAAATATATTTATATCTACAACCAGATGATAAAATACTAGACATGTGATTCACAACAGTTACTAGTACAGTTTATAGAAGACACTACAAAATAGTTTCTAATTGAAGTACCAGGAGCCAGGAGTGTTAGTGATCATGAGTTAGGAAAAGACTTCCAGAGAAGCAGTGGTTCCTGTCCCACAGGGCAGTCCCTTCTTTAACCTCCTTTGGTTTTGCTGAACATCCAAAGAACCTTAATCATTCTTATTGACAGGAAAAGAAAACACACACACACACACCCCTTCTTCATAACACTTCAACACTGAGTAAAGCTGCCCCTATTTCCTATTGTTCCAACCATACCAGGATTTGTGTGTCACTTATCAGTTTGAGAAGCCACTGGTCATCAAAAGACAGTAGAGCATCCTACTTAGGACACAGCAAAACAGCAGAGGAATGCAGAACCAAAGTCACAACGAGTGTGTATAAACTAACAGGAGAAACCTGAGCACCACTAGGCTCTTGTCAGATGGGGTTTTGGTGGTAGAAACTTGTCTCTTTTTTTTCTTCTCCTTTTTAATGAACTGTTTCTTTATACCCCCTCCTGCCTCCCTCCCTTCTTGCTTGTTCTATGAACCTTGTCAAAAACAAATAGAGAATGATAGTAAAAGCAGCAGGAGGACATTCTAAAAATAAAGACAAATACCAAGGGTTGTTAGGAAGTAGCCTATGTTTGTCATGGTCCATTAATATGTGCTCTTGTTTCTCCCATTTTTATTTTATTTAGAAATAAAAAATGTCAGATATGACTTTGTAGAGTTTACCAGATGGAGTCCAGGTCCATTTTGGGAACTGGAGACTGCTGGAAAGATTGGGAGAAAACCTGTGAATGTGGGGACAACTTTCAGCATCAGGGAATGGAGGTAGGAGATTCTAGGACTGCCAAGTGAGCACCTTTGTAACATGAGAAAAACAGATCTGAAAACTTAGTAAGAGGATAAAGTGAAGGGTTTGGAGATATGAACTGCTAAACTGGACAACAGAAGTTGTAAGTCTATGTGAAGTCACAGATAAAAAGGCTGCAGAAGCCCAGTAGTTAGAAGGGACTCAGTGAAGCTGAAAGGTCAGGCCTGGGGTCATGAGCTCTGAGCGGCAAGTAAAATACAACTACCTTGGCCAAGAAGTAGACCTTGAAAACTTCTGGCAGGTGAAACAGCCATGTCTATAAAACTGGTTTTTTGAAACCAAATTAGTCAGGATAGACCCTCAGTTTTATTGAAATGTATTTTTTTATTGAACTCTCTTAAGTTTGGCTCAATAGATCAAGCTCATGATCTAGCATAAGAGGATAATCTGAAGTAGAAGGATTTATTGTTCTATTGCATCTCAGAGTTCATGTTACCTGAACACATGACCCTAACATACACAGGTTTGGAGAAGACCTGTGAGTGAGCTGGTCTTGGCTCAGGAGACTTCAGCAGTTGCCACCCTCCCAAATGGACCCTAACCTGGGCCACCATGACTATACGCCTATCACCTTTTGAAATGAGTGCTTTGTCTTCTCAGGTTAATGACCTTCATGGTCCATCCAGGTGATGAGAGAATTTGCCTCATTTGGGAAGGTAGAAGATTGAAAGTATATGTTCTCTTCTGGAGAACCAGATTGTCTACCCAGAAGTTCCAACCAAAACCAGTCTATTGCCATGTTTCAAAGGGAAAGCCGTTCAATGGAACATCATCATTCTCTCCTCAGAGACTCAGACCATATCACACATCAAAAAATGAATAAGAGAGCCAAAATTTTAAATTCAAAGATTAGACTTTTAAAACCAGAAACAACCTAATCTGGTATTTCCCAAATTGATTTCCACAAGTGTTTAAGTATGGCAAACTCTTAATTCTCCATCTTTCATAGAAAATCACGATGCATATTATTACCACATTAAAGGCTCTGAGAAGTCCTGTTGTAAAGTGAGCTATTAAAGTTTGTTTAACCTAAGTATTCTCTAAACTTATTTGGCCACCAAATACACTTTTATTTATGTAAATGTTAAGGAAATATGGATCTAGCTCAAAGCCCTCTTTTCACTCCTTTCTTCCCTTTTTCCTTTCTTTTTTTCCCCCCTTCTCTCCCTTCCTCTCTTCCTCCTTTAATGAATAAGCAGAGACCAATAGAGGAAACATGATTTGTTTAAAATTGTGCAACTCAATAATGACAAATCTGACACTAGAGCTATCTCATCCTGGGTCCTTTCAATCTTATCCTAATGGTATCTTAATTTCTCATTTGCATGGTAGGGAGAAAGTGATAATAAGATGATTCCAGGTCTTTTCATCATGGAGTTCCAGTCTGAAGGATGTACCTGGCTGTGAGGCCGACTCCAGCTGCAGAGTTCTCTAGGCAGAGTGTTGGAAGCCTTGAGGTTCACAAGTGTTGCATAAGACAGAGGGTCAGGGGAGACACCGCAGCCTCAGACATAACGCAGTAAACTGGTCCTGAAGACCCAACCTGGCTAGTAGATGGTTATTAGCTCAGTGATCTGCCCACCCAGGGTGGTCTCTGACACTAAGCTGGGGTGCCAGGTGAGGCACTTAGATGGAGGGGTAGGGGGTGAAATGTACGAACCAGGTTTCACTGGCATGGGGTTTGATTCAGGTCTACCTTAGAGAAACCTGAAGCATTAGACTGAATAACTGGTCAGAACTCAAGAGATATGGACGATGAAAAGGACGAAGGATCAAGTCCAGACTTGGATCATTAAATGATAGGGAGAGGCTCATTCCAGGGACCACTGAGTTCCAAGTCAAAAAGGAGTCTTAGGAACAACAACCGAACAGCTACTGGATCCTAGATCTGGAAGGGAGACTGTTCTGATTATGGGCCTGAGTCTGCTCTGCTGCTTACTGTCTCAAGGAATATAAGGCAGAGCCAAGAGCTAGCACCTCAGTAACTCACAGGTACTATGGGTTAACTAACCAGTGTACCCAGCAGGCTCCTCTTAACTTATCTCCACTAGATCCTAGAGCTTCTATGGTCCAGTTGCAAATTAAATACCATTTTCAAGTACTCTCTACCCATTCTCACCCGTTCATTCATTCATTCATTCATCCAACAAATAATTATCGGTCATGATAACATGTGCTAAGTACTATGCTTGGTAATTTCTGAGTTTATAGTCTAGTAAACACATTAATTGAATAGTTCTCACAATCATACAAAGACTGCAGTGGTGACAGGTACTATGAATGGGAAGTACCCACTATTTCGAGAGTCTATATTAGAGTGATTTGACCTAGTAAGGGAAAAGGTACTTGGCTTGTAGCTGGAGGGGATATAGCATGTACCAGAGAATAACACATAGGAGGTGGGGATGGAATGGTGAGAGCAAGAGTGCATGGTACAAGAGAGGTCTGGAAAGATCAGTAGAGACCACACTTCACAGGAAAATAAGGTTCTTAAGGAAATGCATCTACACTGTGAGCAGTGGGAAGCCAGTAGTGCTTTAAGCAAGGTTAGCATAACTACATTTGTGTGTATGTGTGTTGACTTTTTATCATGGGAAATTTCAAACATACACAAAAGTAGAGAGAATAGTAAAATGAATGCCCTTTGTACCCATTACCCAGCTTCAATGGTAATCAACATTTTGCCTATCTTATTCGATCTTTCTCCTGCCCATTATTTTTTTCTGGAATATTATAAAGTAAATTCCCAACATTATATCATTTAATCTAGAAATGTTTTAGTATGCATCTGAAAATGATAAGAACATTTCTTCAAATGTGTATTTAGAAATAATCACACTAGGTGCATTATGAAGAAAGGATTAGACAAGATCCAAAGTAGACATAGGTGAACTTGGTCTGGGGGAGAAGGGATGTTAACTTGGACATCAGTAGTGGTGGTAGCAATGAAGATAAAGGGGTAGATTCCAGAAACATTTATAAGGTAAAACCAGGAGGCCCTGGTGATGGATTAGATAAGAGAACTGGGAAAGTGGAATGTGTCTAGGTTGACATGATATTTCTAGAGCAATGAATGATGTTGCCACTCACTGAGAGGAGACCTGGGAGAGGATAAAACCTGGGGAGGAAGACTGTGTTTGGATTTTGGACATGCTGAGTAGGAGGTACTGCAGGATCTCTAAGATGTATGGTCTAGTAAGCTGAATATACAGGCCTGAAGCTACAGATGTTTTGGCCAATGACACATGTATGAATGACCTACAAGGAACTGTTCATTGAGGCCATGGGTATGGCTGAGATTAAGGGAAGTATTTGTAGTGGAAAAAAAAAAAAAAAGGAAGGAACCTAGAACCTAAGACCAAGGAACTTTACATTTTGTGCCTGGGTAGAGGAAAGAATTCCTGCCAAGAATACAAAAAGGAGTAGCCATAGGGGTAGGAGAAAAATTCAAAAGCTCAGGGAAAAAATCCCAAGCATAGTGTCCTGAGGGAATGCCCAGCAGAGCACAGAGGGTACGTGGGAGCAAATAACTCTATTGCTCACCTGCAGGGTGCATCACACTAATACACTGATGGCGCGTATGTTCCGGCCCCTATCCTGTCACTCGCACACATATTACCCTTACATATATTTTAATCACCCTGATTCCTCAGGACCTAACACAGCACCTGGAGCATGGCAGCTTAATAAATGTGTGCTGAACTAAACTAAATACACAAAGTCAGAGCACTGAAACACAGCTCCACCTTCAAAAGAAGAGAACTCACGCATTACAAATAGTCCCAGCCATATAAAATCTGCAGGTCTTTGAGCCACTTGCAGAAGCCTCTACCTATCAACTATGCCTCTTTGGTCACCCAGAGCATATGGCGGGCTGAGCCAAATTAAATACAATTGACATTTAGATGATCTGCACCACTACTCCCCTCCATTAGCATTAACAGAAAGCTAACTGAATTCCTTTATTAAAAAACATTCTTTGCTAGAAATATTTTAATGGCATTTTTCATCAGTATTCGCCTGCAGGTTGCATCAGTGGGGTTTATCACCTTCATCCCTGGGCTTGGGCCCATGTGAGTGACTCCTGTCATTTTACCAGAGATGGGCAGAAATACACAAATAAGTCTTGAAGGATGGGAGTTACTCTTCAGTAAAGAATTCAGAGATGCTACAGTTAATTGCGACCATGCCAGACATGGCAAGGCAAGGTGAGTTTGCTGAATTCCAGATTGGGGGTGGGGGAGGGCAGGTGAGGGGAAGACAAAAGGGAACTGCTGAGAAGCAGTAGTCACAGAACACCTCAATGGGTGGAATACAGACAAAATAAATGGGAACCACAGAGAAATCTGGAATTCCTGAAGGAAGCTGACCTCCACTCAAAGCTGATTTTGGGGGAATTCCAGTCAGGATGGCGGAGTAGGTGAATACTATGCTCTCCTCCTCTCACGACCCCATTAAAATTACAACTGAACTACAGAAGAGCCATCATTTGAAGTTTCCTGAAGTCTAGCTGAACGAAAGTCCTACAACTAGGGACACACAGGAGAAGTCACTTTGAGAATAACAGAAGGGTGGAGAGACAAAACGGGCTGGTTACAAAACGCCCATGTGTGGCAATTGAGAATTGGGAGAAATGTCTCGGCTACTGAGGTCCTCCCAGAACAGCAAAGGGGTCCGCCCCCCCCCCCCCCTTCCTGAGTTCCAGTGCTGGAAAGAGAAGTCCCCACAACTTCTATAAAACCCTGCAGACTGTAGCTGAGTGAGACAAAGGCCTGCGGTGTCTCAATCACTCCTTTTAAAGGGCCCAGCATGAACTTACTAAGTGATGGACTTGCTTGCTCTGAGCTCTAGTGCTGGGGCAGCAACTCAAAAGGCACCAAAAACATATGCATAGAAACTGAATTGTCTGGCTTCAGGGTGAGGGCTGGAGGAGCAGCTTTCTCCCAGACAGAAGTACTGGCAGAGGGCATTACTCCTTTGTTGAGCCCAACCCTCCACAGCTTGCAGACCCAGGTGGCCACCATATCTGAGTCTCCCACAACTAGCTAACACTGGTCACCCCACCCTGGTGAGTCCCAGAGACCCTGCCCCTCCCAATTTGCAGGCTGGCCCAAGCCACTTCCAGTGGATTTTCCAAATAGCCTGTCTTAGCTCATGCTGCAGACTTTCCTAAAATCTCTCAGAAGATCACAAAATCTAAACAAGCAGTACCTGGCCTTAGTATGCTCCATACCTCTTGCTGAGCAGCACCCACCCCATATTAGCAGCAGCCAGCCTCAGTTTGTGGCATAGCCTCTCAAGGTACTTTTAAGCCCAGCATCGGTGGAGGCCATTTGCAGATGGTCTGGTGGCTCATGTCATGTGGGCCCAGGCAGGGCACAAGCTACAGCTGAATTTGGCCTGCAGTAGAGCTCTTCCCAGGAGGCCTTGGCTTGCACGTCCCAGAGGTCAGTTTTGGCTTGAGCCATAGCACCACCTACGGTCACATCTGAGGATGACACATCCAAAGGACAGACACTAGAGCCCTGTTATAGCGAACCTTGCTCCGTAAGGTCAGCCCTTGCACAAAAACTCCCCCACTGGTCACAGCCAGTCATCACAACCAATCAGCCCAATGATCCATCCCTCTCATTGATGAGAAAACAGCAACCAAGGCTCAATTACAACAGGAGGGTACAAAGAGCTCATACGAGGGACATACCTGGAGCATCTGACTCAGGTAAACAGGGAGACTGTGCCACTGGGCCTCATAGCACATCTACTACATAAGACCATGCTACTAAGACCAAGAGACATAGCAGCCCAACCTAATACATAGAAATAAACACAAATAGACCCCCAAATGAGAAAACCAAAAAAAAAAAAAAAAATCCCAAATGAAAGAATAGAACAAAGCTCCAGAAAAAGAACTAAATGAAATAGAGACAAACAATCTAACAGATGAAGAATTCAAAACACTGGTTATAAGGATGCTCAATGAACTTAAGGGACGAGCACAGGAACTCAGTAAGAACATTAACAAAGAAATAGAAAACATAAAAATGGAGACAGAAAACAAAAAAGGAACAATCAGAAATGAAGAATACAGTAACTGAAATGAAGAATACCTTAGGAGGAATTAAAAGTAGATAAGATGAAGCGGAGGGTCAAATCAGCAAATTAGAAGATAAGGTAGCAGAAAACACCCAATCAGAACAGCAACAAGAAAAAAAGAATCCTAAAGTGTGAGGATACTTTAGGTGGCCTCTGGTGAGAAAAATAGACATACAAGCCCAGAAAGCACAGAGAATGCCAAACAAGATAAACCTGAAGAGGCTCACACAGACACATCATAATTAAAATGCTAACGTTAAAGACAAAAAGAGAATCTTAAAAGCAGCAAGACAAAAGCAGTTAGTCACCTACAAGGAAGCTCCCACAAGACTGTCAGCTGATTTCTCAACAGAGATTTTGCAGGCCAAAAAGGATTGGCAGGGAATATTCAAAGCGATGAAAAGCACAGCTCTATAACCAAAATTACTCTACCCAGCAAAGCAATCATTCAGACTCGAAGGACAGATAAAGAGCTTCCAAGACAAGAAAAAGCTAAAGGTCATCACCACCAAGCCAGTATTACAAGAAATGTTAGGACTTAAGAAAAAAGAAAAAGAAAAGAAAGATTAAAAATATGAATTAAATGGCAATAACTACATATCTAGCAACAATTACTATAAATGTAAATGGATTAAATGTTCCATTTAGACAGTATTTTAAAAGTTAGGGTGGCCGAATGGATGAGAAAACGAGACCTTTACCTATGCTGCCTACAAGAGACTCACTTCAGATGCAAAGCTACACATAGACTGAAAGTAAAGGGATGAAAAAAAGACATTTCATGAAAACGGAACCAAACCAAAAAAGCCGGTGCAGCAATACTTATACAAGATAAAAATAGACTTTAAAACAAAGGTTATAACAGAGACAAAGAAGGACCCGGTAATCCCACTTCTGTGTATTATTTGAAAAAACCCAAAATACTGTTTTGAAGGGACATGTGAATCCATATGTTCATTGCAGCATTATTTACAATAACCAAGAGCATCCATCGGTGGATGAAAGAATAAAGAAGAGGTGGTACTTATATATAATGGAATATTACTCATCCGTAAAATGAATGAAATCTTGCCATCTGCAACAACATAGATGGACCTAGAGGGTATTATGCTGAGTATGTCACACAGAGAAAGACAAATGCCATATGTGGAATCTAGAGAATAGGAGAAAGAAACAAACAACAGAAACAAGCTCATAGATAGAGAGCATTTTGATGGTTGTCAAATTGGGGGTGGAGGATGAGTGAAAGGAGAGGGGTTTAAGAGGTACAAATCGGTAGTTGCAAAACAGTCATGGGGATATAGAGTATAACATGGGAGACATAGTCAGTAGTACTGTAATAATTATGTACAGTGTCACAGGGGTACTGAATTAATTGGGATGATCACTTCATAAGTTATATAAATGTCAAATCACTGTGTCGTATATCTGAAATTAATGTAATATTGTATGTCAACTATAATTGAAAAAATAAAAAATTTTAAAAATGTTTTTAAAAGCTCCTTTTTGGTTTTACAGTATTAAGTAACCAGAGATTTCAGAATGCTCAATTCCTGTCTATACCCCCAGATAAAGGGCAGATATAGGTACACAGGTTCCAAAAGGATGATAAGTTAAGGACCATTTCCACCTGGCTTTAGAAAGTTTTTGGACCCATGAATTTACAAGGCATCCAGAACTCTAAGAGTTTACAAATAATTATGGATCTTAATTAAAAAGCTGGTATGCTGGCAACCCCCTTCCCCTGCACAGTTTCTCTGCTCTGCATGCTGAGGACAGGGCCTCCTTTCTTGGGCAGATGCAAAGTGCCATGTGGCCATCTGCTCAGGACATAGCTTTCCTTCTCTGGAAGAGGATTAGTGTGCTTCAATGTAAACATTTAAAAGTTTTGACTTTGTTTTAAATATCAGACGTAGAATCTGGTATCACCTAAATAAACTCTGTCAACAGCTAAACAAATAAAACAAAGCCCCCCTCACTCAAATCCATGTTTTAGGATAAAGTGCCTCTCACTGTACTCTCTCCCTTACAGCCATCAACATGCCATATTAAAATGGGATGTTCACTTGACTATAGCTAAGTGAAGTTAAGCTCCTTAAGGGAGAGACCACACGTGTTAATCTCTAAATTCCTAGATCTTGATGCAGCCTCTGGCTCACAACTGAAGCGTGATAAACCTTTTTGAATAAATGAGGTAGACAAAAATCACTGGTTCAATGATTTCATCTTTCACTTAACTTGGAATATTCTCATAAATTAGATCTGTAAGGGACCATAAAATTCTCTAATTCCCTCCTCTTCATTCGCTGAGGAGAAACTGAAAGCTACAGAGGTAAACTCGGTATGATTTGAATTTGGCAGCTTCTTAACTGCCTTGATGGCGGCAGCTTTACAGGTGTATCACATCAAATGCGTTTATGTTGTTTCTTCTCATCTGTCACCAGGAGTTCCTGCCAGGCAATGTCCCAGAGGGCAACAAAGCAAGGAGGGTATCTACAGTTCTACTAGGAAAGACCCTCAGAATTCCAGCCCACAAGGTTTTTCTATTAGAGAGACTTGAAGGTCGCCTCGGATCATAAAGGGTTAAGAGATTAATCAACCCCACTAATTAGTGGCAGACACAGGACCAGATCCAAGTCAGACTTCTACTTTCATAACACCTTCCTCAAGAATTTATACTCCAATTTTGTGCTTTCCCATGTTCAAAGCCTCTCTAGAGCCTGTGACCCAGAAATCCAGAAGAAAACCTACAGGAATACGCACTGAATCCTTTTTTAAGTCCTATAATAAAAAATTCTTCTGGAGGCAGCTGCCATTTTTAGCATGACTGCTTGTGTGTACTTCAGACGCCATCACCTCATTTTCCCCCAGGATGTCTAGATTGAGATTTTCTGCCTTTCTGTCTGGCTGATGTGCTTGAATTCTTGAACTTCATTTCCGTTGTCCTCCACTTTCGCCAAGTGCTATAATTATGTTATTTCAAGCAGAGCAAGTCTGCTCCCAGCATGGCTAGAGGGTCATCTCAGTAACATGCTGATGCCCAGCCACTAAGAATTTTCAGACTCTGGTTTCAAACATTTGTAATGACTTCTCTCCCTAGTCCTCCGGCTTCAAGCTGAAATCTTGAGGTTTGAAGCCACCAGAAGAATGATTTGGGTCTAAATGAGATAATTTTAAGACAGGGTTAACCAGCGGTCTCTGCCCAGAAGTCTCGCCCCCTTTTTACTGTAGGTGTTGCTTCTTTCAACATCATGTTTAGCAGCTTCTGTCCTAAAAGACAACTTATTCTATGCAGATCTTTTCTTCTTCTTGCTGCTGTCTGGGACTGTCAGGTTGAGTAAAGATTTGGGAGTTTAGGAATTCAGTTGTGATCTGTCTAAAGGTGATTCTTGTACTAGAGTTACATGAATCACTGCCCCCAAAGACAGCACAAAAGTAAACTCAGGATAAAGAGTGTCTATAAATTCAAAATACCCAAGGGAACTGGCAGAATCATGCAGACTAACTCTACTAACATTGCAGTGCGGTACAGTGAGTTTGACTTTTAATTACTCCCATAAAAGACTGAGTCTTTGTTTGCAGTACATCAATCAGTGAAAATACAAGGAGAAAGAGGAGAGAGTGGTGGTCTGACAATTTCAAAAGGCTGGAGTGTGTAACAGAGACCCTGTCAGATCCAGGCATGCACACCGATCAAGAATAGTGACTTGTATGTATCAGACACTAAATAATTTTGTATCGATTAAAGGATGAACTTTAAAGGTAGCAAACAAGCATTATTGTGTTCTTTCTACTTACCAGGCAGTGTTCTAAATTCTGCATATATACACACTCAGTTAATCTTCACCAGAACTCTGTGAGATATAAGTACTATAATCCCTATTTCTAGATGAAGAAACTGAGGCTCAAAGGGGTTAATCAAGTTGCCCAAGGCCACAAAGCCAGGAGAGCAAGAATGGAGACCCAGCAATCTGGCTTCAGAGCCAACATTCTCAACCTCTATGTCATACCATCCATAAATGAGTGAATGAGATAAGAGCAATTTAAATTTGGAACATGTTGAATTATTGGTTTCCATGAGCTCACTCCATCTATCTGGCATAAAGAAGTCACCTGGGAAGAGATGGGGCAATCGAAGGCACCATGCCTTACATTAAAACAGTGCCATGCATGATGCACAAAAGCAATATCATTATGCTAGCAACCCAGTAGACTATAGCTCATTGACAGCATCAAAGGTTAGGCCCATTTGTTTAAAATTTTTATAGAATAATCCATTCTCGGAGCTTCTCCTAACTCCCACTTCTGACTTTCCCCCAGCTGTGCTATTCAGTTTCTTCCCCTTGGTCTGTGAACACCTTTTATGCCTCATCTCATTGCCTCTCAGCCTCCTTTTTAGCTCCAGTCTTGCTGCGGCAGCCAGCTGCACATAGGTATAACCTGACAGCTCCCCACATCAGTTCCACCAGATGCCTCTTGCATTTTGCCCAGGGTTGCTCTGCACCACTAAACGCCTGCTTGGCTATGCAGACCTGTGCACAAACTCAGAAACACAAGGGAGTTAACACCCTGTAAGGGGTCTTTGACCAATGGAGACAGAAGCTGGTGGACAAATAAACCCCTCTTTACTGGACAACTTTAAGGAGCAATCTACACAGTTCTTTAGACGGGCCCTGCAGGGTTAAACTCCACTTGTCTACAATAACATACCTCTGAATTGGCTTTCTCTCCTTTCCTATGTCATTTCCCAGACCCTCAATTCTTTTCCTTTGGGATCACTTCCCCAAATAAATTATGCAAACTAAGCCATTATCCAAGGCTCTGCCTTTCAGGTGAATCACCTTAAGGCTGTCCCAGTCCCGAGATCAATAGACTGACAAGAAAGTAGTGAGGCTGAGTCTTTCTCCACAGATTCATCATCACCACCCACAGCTCTCATGATTCAGAAACAGGTCTGCATTTGAGACCTGGTTTCACTGCTTACTTACTAAGTAACCTTAGATAAAACACACAATTTCTCTGTGACTCCGTTTTCTCATTTATAAAATGTGAGGAGGGGGGAAAAATAAAAAAGAATACCACCCTCCCTCCTGGGGTGTTATGAAATAGATGTTATAATGGAGTGATGGATGACTTGGTAGATGCATAGACTTGATGCATGGACTTGGTCGATAGAATGTTGAGAGAGTTTTTTGTTTCTTTTTTTATTACCAAGCCATCTCCCATCCATAAGAAAATTATTCCACGGTACATTTATACAATTTGGTAGTCACTAGCCACTGTGGCTATTTAAATTGACATGAAGTAAAATTAAATGGAATTAAAAATTCAATTCCTCAATTATACTAACCATATTTCAAGTGCTCAATAGCCACATATGGCTAATGGTTATGGTATTGTTTGATAGCACATATACAGAACATTTTCATCATCGCAGGAAGCTCTATTAAACAGCATTATTTTCAATGTACTCATTGCCAAGGAAGATAAGATGGGGGTGGGGGGGGGTGTCATGTCCCAAATTCTCTAAGGCTGTGTCCATTAGCCAGCTATCCAGGAACGTTTCTCCCCAAAGTTTTTCATGCCACTAAGAGCCCAGACACATTTTGATGGTGGCACAGTGCCTGGAGCCAGGATCTCGGAGCCTCTGCCAGTACCCATTTAAAGCACGTGCCTTTTATAGAGCAGGGACCGCACCTCCAAGTGAGAGAATGCTGCCTTCTCACCCACTGGTCTGCACAGTGGAAACTGGACACCAATAAAAAGTGAGTCCAGCCATGCTACAGAGCCATAGCGCCCTCCTTATAGAACACTCAACTCTGAGCCCCTGCAGCATTCCTAACGGACACAACATGGAAGACATGCCTCTGGTGGCACAAGAGATCTAAGAATGGATCGCCCTGATGTTTTTCCTTCCTGACCTTCTGGAGGTTGAAATTATTTTCTACTGGGTATTCTGTAAGTGTTCTCAGATTTCTCTTGATCCCCCCGTAAACCTGATAGATGAAGGCAGCGTTTTTCCTGGCAGAGATGGGCTATGGGAAATTGTGCAGTGGAAAGTTAGTCTTCTGAGCCCCGCTTAGCCACCAGCCCAAAGTGCCTACCATGCTCATGCAGGTTTAGATCCCACCTCTTTGGGGCCTGGCCTGCGCTCCCCTAAAAAGTTAACAGACTTGTCCCTTTTCTGCCCTGACCTTCCCCATCATCAAAATCTATTGACATGTCTGAGTAACCCATGGTAATGTAAAAATGGGTAAAGATGTTATCGTCATCACATCTAAAGTTAACAAAACTATCCCTGAGATGCAAAATATTAACCTTATAGTTCCCCAAGAAGAAATCTTTGTTGATCTAAAAGTAACTAATCCTCATTAGAATGCCTCCCATGTTTTCGTCCACCGCTTCCTCCCTTTACACACACATGCATATGCAAGTAATGGCCAAGGAGAATGAAGAAGTCAAAAACAGCCCTCTGTGAGGATAATGTTAAGTTTGTTGGCCCTGGCCTTTACTTGATCTTAAAATGTGGCTGACCCGAGTGCCCACACACTTGATGCACATGATGAAAGGGATACTGGAGCTGTTCTCGCCACACTTTTGGATCTTCCTGCTACCTTTTCTCCCCATCTCTCACGTGGTCAAACTTTTTAACAGCTGACAGCCTCAGCATGCAACATGCTCTTCCTCTCTCTGCTTTTCTTAGCTCTTCATGACCACCTCTCTTCTCAGTCCCTGGGTCTGGCAAATATTCCTAGCATTAACTCTCTGACATCCCACGTGACTTGCCAAGGCCTAGAATGCAAGATTCACAATATAACCCGGAAAGAGTGGTACAACAAGTAGAGACACAATCCAATAAGAGAAATATGGCTGGTCTTAGAGTGTCTCTCATATTATGCCAATACCAAAACCTGTAACAGAATTTAGAGCTTAAAAAAATCTGGCTTACTACATAACAGCTGTGGGACCACAGGCACGTTACTGACCTCCTCATGCCTCACTTCTTAACTATGACATGTGACCATGTCATCTTCATTCTAGGATTTTTAGAGCATCAAAGTGGGATAAAGTATAAAAAACATTTAACATAGTATCTTCTTCATAGTGATTAATTAATGATAGCAATAATTACTTTATCAATATATTTATCCTTATCACTATTATCCTCTTAATAATTATCAGGACTCCTTAAAAACTGATTAGAATTAGCAGTCTAAAGGGATGGAGGCAAGAAAACCAAGATCTGTGCCTTTCTCTAAGAATAAATCTGCCCTCTTGACCCAGAAGCCTCCCCGCTGCCAGGCCACAGTTGCTTCCCAGAGAAATATTAGACTTAAGTGCCCATTTATTTTGCCACTTTTCTTCCTATTCTCCTCTTCACTGCTTCTGGAAATAGATGTTTATTTAATCACATAGCCAAGGGAAATTTTCCTTTGTAACTCTCGTGGAACTGAGGAATATAAAGAATGTGATCATTTATAAAACCAGGTGAAATGGCTTATTTTTGCTTAATTTTTATCACTTGCTTAAGGTGATATTTTTGTGAACACAGTAAAAAATAAATGGAAGGACAATTCACTATTCTCTCAGATGTTTGCAGTGGCATGTTGCAACACTACGGAAATTATTTCTCAAGAAAAAAAATCTCATCTTTGCAAACAAAAGAAAGAAAAACCCACAAAAGTGGCTTTTTTTTTTTCCTGGAGAATATCTTTCTTTCTATGAGACCTGACTTTTTCACCTCTGCAGTCAGCTCCAGGTGTTAATAGAAAATGCCTTGGTGTCTCTTAACTCCTACAAACCTCCAAGCCCGGGAGAAATGAAAATTAACATCCTCAGTTTATGGCATTGGCATCATCTACAAAAAAAACAGGTCTCACACTTGAATGTAAATATTTCTGGACAAAAAGCAAGGCTTAGAGAAAAGAATTCCAAACTTCTCACATGCAATTTATCTCTACTCCTCCTCCTCAGCCTTTAAAAACAGGCACACAATTTAAGACCTTTTGTGCTAGTTCAAAAAACTATTGGCACCATAGCAATCAAACACTGAACAAAGTAATTTGTTCAAACAAGTCCCTTCAAAAGGCTAGCTAGAGCAATTCATAGATGTATCTTTTGTCCTTCCATTTTAATAGCCGTGGCAGAGGTATGAGGGCCATAAATAATTATTTGAGGGTGAGAGACAAGAAAAAATGAATAGGGAAAAATGAATAGTGCTGTGAGATCTTTATTCCACATAAAGATCTCACACCACTTCAACATTGTGGCCCCCAAATGAAAACAAATCTGCTTTGGCCTTTATGGACAGTTAGTAGGCTTCTCATCTTCATGTGGTGCTGACACCCACATTTTTCCAACTCAGTGAGTGTAGAGGAGGCAAAAGCCACAATTTAGACAAATATTCTCAAAATATACAATTACCAAGCCTGGAATCCAACTGCAGGGAAAAATCACAGGGATGGAATGCCCCGATTTGCTCCCCAATTTCACTTATAATTACAAAACCTCCAACATCTTCCACTGCTTCCTTCGCTGAAAGCCTAACAGGAAGACCACTGGCTAACTGGCCTTGAGGAATCTATTCATCTTGCTCCTTACAATACTCAGTGATATTTTCAGAGAAGTCTATGCCTAATCTCCAGGAGAAAAACCAGGAGAATGATGATCAAAGAATCGACATGAGCACGCTTTGGTCAATTATACATTCTTACCATTACTCTAACTTTGTGAAGATCGGCTGACTCATCTAAAATAAGAAATTCCAGATAAAACACAGGCTATCCAGTTAAATGTGAATCTCAGATAACAAATATTTTTAGTATAAGTATGTCCCATGCCATAGTTGGGGTGTACTTATCTAAAAAAAAAAAAAAAAAAAATGATGTTTATCTGAAATTCAAATTTAACTGGGTGCCCTGGATTTTTATTTGCTAAATTTGGCAACCCTGCTTGGAATTCTCTTGTAGCAGATTAGATTATTGTTCGAAATTATTCAGACTCAATCCCTCTCCTATCTTCTATGCGGAAATTTAAATTCTTACTTCATCAAAATTGATCTTAGCCAGTAACTTGCTTGGACCTCATGGTAAGTAGAGTGTGCTTCCTTCCTTAAATTGTGTTTGGCCATGTAAATTGTTTTGGCCAATAAGACATTACCAGCTGTGACACAAGCAGAGGTTTGAGTTGGGTTTATGTACTTGAGGTTTAATTCTTGTATTCCTCCCATTGCCTTGTTCCCATGGAGAAGATCGGGTCCCAGAATATACATATGTGTGGAACAGCCCTGGGCTCAAGCAGCTTCAAAGAGCCGAGCCCCGACAAATCTACTACATGATGCAGAACCGCCCACACAAGCCCTGCCTAGATCAGTCAACTCCTAGCCAACTTGTAGTGTTGTTTCAGACACTGAGTTGGGGGTTGTTTGTTATGCAGCACTAATATAGTATTTGCTAACTAAGACACTACTAAAATTACTTTGAAACAAGTGAAAAAAAAATCTTTGTTTCCGTGTACAACTTCTCAAATGCCAAAGCTTCCCTTCAATCTTCATTTACTCTAGATGTGGTAATATCAAAATGTTAAAGGGGCTTCACCAAGGCGCGTCTTACAAAACACTGGGCTGAGAGTCAGAAAGAGTAGGTTAAAATCCCAACTATGCTATTTGAAAACTATGTAATTGTGGGTAAACAGATGAACCTCTCTGAGTGTTTCACCTAGCCGTGATATGAGGATAATTTCTATCCATCTGCTCACTGAAGTTAAAATGAGCAACCAATGAGCCAATGTGTCAAAAGTGCTTTGGTAAATTGTAAAGCTCTAAATAAATATGTGTAAAGCATTTAGAAACATGCCCTGCATAAAGTAAATGCTATATATGCATGTTCTCTAAATAAACAAGTGGATGCATACATAAATGCATATGTCTTCACTATACAATCTTATCTATTTGACAGCATTTTTTAGCATGTACACTGTGCTAAGCACTTGTAGATAATTATAGAGTAAGGAAGGTGTTTAGAGAACTGAGAGGAAAGTTTCCTAACCCAAATGGGAAGGTCAGGAAAAACTTGCCAGAAGAAGATGTGAGATATTATTATTGTCCGCCACATTAATTTACAATGATCTCTCTCACTCAGACACACAGATATACCTACTGCACAAATGATGTAATGGAATTTCCTTCATAGGTTTTGAGACACGGTCATTTAGAGAGGGACAGCCCTTCACTCTTTCCTTTGTAGACAGTTATATTTTCCCAGCATAAATATGCATGGGTGGTATGGAGGAGAAGAAAAGGGAGAGAAAGAGCCACAAAAGTCCTTTGCAAACTCTATAAATTAGTTTAAACGAAACTGTCATTTTCAAGAAAGATGAATTAACTTTTATTGTTTGGTTTGTGTTTTGGTTGCATGAAACCCATTTTTCATGCAAAATATTTGAACTTTTCAATTTTCAATTTATGTTATCTTTGATAAAGCTAAATGCAGGCTCTTATCTCCCAAAGAAAAGAATCATTAATAAATTTTTCAATCAAAATCTATTTATATAGCTATTGTCATTT
This sequence comes from Rousettus aegyptiacus, assembly GCF_014176215.1. Lineage (NCBI taxonomy): Eukaryota > Metazoa > Chordata > Mammalia > Chiroptera > Pteropodidae > Rousettus > Rousettus aegyptiacus. Next base: position 74,543,139 of record NW_023416295.1, read on the forward strand.
TAAGCAGGATCAGGCTTCATTACAGATACCAGAACCATATTTCAAAGGGTGACCCAAGATGTGTGAAATTTAAAGACATAAAAAGTCAAGCACTAGTACCATCACTAATAGATTTAATGAAAACAGAATATCAACAATAAAAAGAAAAAAAGAAAAAAATTAGATTTGACAAGAGTTGTACATAAAACCAATCAACATTTATTGAGAACCTATGTACATTGAATACTGTACATCTAAACCTAAATAAAACAGTTTCCTGCCCTCAGGAGTTCACAGACTCATGTAGGAGACAGACAAATAGATAAGCATTTAAGGTACAGCAATAGAAATTTAATAGAAACAGAAACAAAAATGATAATACAGTAACAGTAATAGACCATGGAGACACAGAGGACAGAATATTAAAAACTTTAAAGAATGGTTTAAGGTTTTTACAGAGAACATTCAACCAGGTATAATACCAGGTTCTTATGACAAAAGATGTTGGTGACTCAGCTGACATCATCACATATTCTCTTTCCTAAAAAAACCCTCCTTATGTTTAGGTATAAAGCAGGTTTCTGAGAAGACAGCTCTAGACCAAGGGAATGAGTCAAGTTTGGTCTGGCCAGTCATGGCCATCCCATTCCCCTTTGCCTGTGATTGATCTGCAAGTAACTATGTGACCCACTTCTAGCCAACTGAACATAAAAGGAAATGTGCTGGGCAGGTTCTTGGAAATTTATACCTGATTGATAAAAAAGAGGCTCAAAAAAAAAAAAAAAGGCATATCTGTCCTTGATCCATCACTTCTGCCTTTCTGCATTTGCACATTGTCCTGCCTACTTAACATCATACACCTTTTCCTTCCTAACAGAACGCAACCTGGTGATTGTCACTGCAGCAGCTATTGCATAACCACAAAAGAAAACATTGCTAGTCCTCTGAGTTGGCAGAAGAAAAATATGAGGATAAAAACTTGTCAACCCACAGGGCCAATCCTGGAACCGCCATCTGCAGACTTCCTATTAAGTGATATGATAAATCCCTGCACAGTTTAAGCTACTGTGCCAGTATCTTATTGTTCGTATCTGTAATATTCAAACTCATAGAACGCAAGGATGAATGAGACCCTGTCCCTGACATCAAGGGCTCACAGCCTAGCCAAGGAACTTATACTAGAGGGACATTTTGCCTGGGTTTTGAAGTATGGGTAGGCGTTTATCAGACAAGCTGATATAGGAAAGAGGCGTTTCAGTCCACAGAAGATGCATGGGGCAGCGAAGATAAACAGGTGGAGATGATGAAGGGCTCAGGCCATACTAAGTGTTTGGGTTTTAAGTCTAGGAAGGGTTTTAAGCAGAGGTTAATTTTATAGAACTTATTCTACCTGGAGTGTGAAAGCTGGGCAGGCAAGAAGGGAGCCAGAATAAAGATGCAAGTTGGTAGGATGTCCGATGGTGAATTTAAGAACTTCTTTCCTGACACCTTTTTGCTTTGCATAAGACAAAGCTTAACTTTCCACATAGATTAACACAACTTCTGATTTGGCCTGTCACTTTTCTTGTACTTAGTGATCCTCAACTAATATTAAACAGTATTCATCATTTAAATTCTTCTCTCAGAAGTAATTTTCTTGGCTTTAGCATCAACAATTTACTCCAGGAAATTTCCTCTGCTTTGCAAAGATGAATGCCATTAAAAAAAAAAAAAAAAAAAACATCAAAACCAACCAAATACATGAAAAACAGGAGCAATTCAAGGTTGAACTCTTTCTCCAGGGAAGTAAGGAGGCTTAGCACAAAACATGGAACAGGGATCCAAAATTCAGAGGCTCTGCTGCCTATGAGCTATGCAACTGAGAGAAGCCACTAACCCTCTCTCATCATCGCCTGCCCTACCTTGTGTAATGTAACAGTTGGATATCTGGAAATTTGAAATTTTCAAATTTTGTGATTCTAAGATAACGATACTAATATTCTTAAGTCTATTATATGTCATGCACTATGCTAAGCACTTTACATATTTTATTTCTTTTGATCTTACTAGCAACCCTATGTGTATTATTACATCCACTGCACAGATAAGAAAACTGAAATCCACAGATCCTGATGATCTTGGTCAAGATCACAATAAGAAGTAGCAGAACCATGATCAGAACCCAAGCCTAGCTGACCTCAAAACCGCTGTCTGTGTTTTTAATAACTTTTTCCCATGACATTCTGAACTTACATAATTAATGAAAAAAAATTAGAAATACGCAATACAAAGAATCATACTGTGTCGTCTTATATCTGCACCAAGGATTGTGAAATTATATTGGTTTTCATTTTCCTCTTTATATCAAACATAAACATTTTATATTTTCCTTTTTATTGTATGTGAATATTCTTTCATAGTTGACACTGAATGCTTCATACAGCCTTTGTACCATGCTCTGATTACTAAATATCCTTCTGAGCATTTTCTCCATTATTAAAATTCTTCATAAATATTCTGTGGCTGCACCAAATTTTTTAAATACTTCCTATTATTAGATATTTAGAGTGGATTTTCATGAGGTTTCATTTTTTAATATAAATAACATGTATCAAACATCTTTGGATTGATTTTGGAAAGATTTGCAATGCATATAAAATATTTTTCATGGTCTTATTATATATTATCAATATGCTTTGCCATAAAAAAAGTTTAAGCAATTTACCTTCACAAGAACTCTATCAAAGTATCTACGGCATGCAATCCTGCTGACGTTTTTTAAAATCTTTAAACATTACTGTAAAAAAAAAAATCTTTTTGTTTTTATCATCTTTGATTCTTAAAGAGGTTGACCATGTTTGTTATGTTTACTAATTTCAGTTTCCTCTTTTCTACTGAGATCTCAGTGTTACTTACCAGTGTTACATGTGGTCTCCTTATATAGTAGTCCACTCTCCTCCCCATTATCTTTGGTTTTGGTTACCTGAGGTCAACCACGGCATGAATATACTAAACAGAAAATTCCAGAAATAAACCATTCATAAGTTTTAAATTGCATGCCTTTCTGAGCAACAAGATAAAACCTCACACTGCCCTGCTTTGTCCAGACTGCCACAGGAATCATCCTTTGTCTAGCATATCCACACTGTATGCACTACCTGCCTCTTAGCCACTTAGTGGCCTTTTTGGTTATCAGACCGACCATGAGGATCACAGTGCTTGTGTTCAAGTAACCCTAATTTTAAAGTGTTCGAGTAACTTTAATTTTAAAGTGTTCAAGTAACCCTAATTTTAAAGTGCAAAAATAATAATGCTGGAAATTCAGATATGTCAAAGAGAAACCTTTGTAAGAGGCTCCTTTAAGTGAAAACATAAAAGTTCTACACTTAAGAAAAACATATTGTATGCTGAGGTTGCTAAGATCTACTGTAAGAATGAATCTTATATTCAATAAATTGTGAAGAAAAAAAATTCATGCTAGTTTTGCTGTCACCCTCAAACTGCAAAAGTTACAGCCGCAGTCATGGTAAGTGCTTAAATAAGATGGAAAAAGCATTAAATTTATGAGTGGAAGCCATGAACAGAAAATAAAAAAAAATATATGTATGTATGTGTATGTGTGTGTGTGTGTGTGTGTGTGTGTGTGTGTGTGTGTGTATAGAGATTGAGAGAGAGAGAGAGAGAGAGAGAGAGAAAGAGAGAAAGTAAGTATATGTTAGTTCAGTATTATCTGTGGTTTCAGGCATCAGTCAGGGGCCTTGGAATAAAATCACTGTGTGATATACTACTGTATATCAGTGTCTTCAACCTATTGTCTATCATGTCTGTCACCTGATGTCTCTTGCAAAACACCTGATATAAGAATTTCTTGTTGTGTTTTTAACACTAGTCCTGAAGAGCATAAATGTAATGATGTAAACCTAACAAACAGGAGAGACTGTGGCCTGAAAAACTGACCAAAAAAAGGTTTTAAAGAAATTGGTGAATCTTTCAAGGTCACTCAACTGGCCTACATCATGGTGACGAGAAGCTGTGAGGCAGGCTATTAAGTCTGATCATTAAAGATTCCAGGAATCTCCTGTGAGTGTCTCCAGGTCCCTGAGATGATCAAACTGCCTCTAGGCTTTAATGACTCCAAACAGTTTGCAGACAGCCTTTGCAGCAAGACCTGAATATCTAAGTTACTGCCACCCTCAGACTGGCCACGACTGACGTGATGACAGACGTTTCCCTCCATTCCGCCCATGTAACAGAGTTCAGTAACTTGCTCAGACTTTCATGTTTCTGAGAGCCTTAACTTTAGTATCCCTGAGGTATGACCTGAATGCCATCTATTCTTTTCTTATCCATCCATTCAAACCAATATTAAATATATATTATTTGCCAAGCAATGTGATGGGTGCTGAAGGTAAAATGGCAAGCAAAAATAAACAAAATCCCTCATCTCATGGATTCTTGTAAGAAAAAAAAACATTAACCACATAATCACACAAATAAAGGTGGCTGGAGCACAGTGTCCTGGCAAAGCATGGAAGACAAAGTTGGAGAATAGACTTGAGTGGACAATACAGAGCTTTGAAAAATAGCCACTGGCTATTCCAACCATATTTGGGCTTTGGAGAGGTCACTCTGGCTGCTAGATGGAGAAAAATTTAGGGGTGGGGAACAGTGTAACGTTTGGAGCCTATTGCTGTGGCCTGAGAGAAGCAACGAGAGTAGATTGTACTAGGGTAGATGTAAAGAAGGAGTTCATTTTCTATTTGCTTTCTTCTACTCATCTGCATTGTTGAACCAGGTCTCTCACACTATAACAGTATCACTGAGAAAGGAAGAAAAAGGGGAGGATAGGGACCTCATAAATAACATTTTGGCTTTCACCCGAAGTACAAAACCAAGCTAAAGTGTCGTTTTTCTGGAGTAAGTCTGGTGGTAAGAAGCCAGCTTCTCACTATATTAAACCAATGAATTCCCACTGTGTGCGGTATTTTCTGACACCAAATATTTCATTCCAACATCAACCAATTCTCTAATTCTTTGACTCCACTCTATGAGTCTCTTCCTCTGACTTATTTTAATATACTCTTTCCTTGTAATAAATATAACCATGAACATAGTAGCTCTTCATGAGTTCTGTGAGTCTTCCTAGCAAACTATAAAACCTGAGGATGGTTTTATAAACTCCTCTGTTATGGGTTGAATTATATTCCTTCAAAATTTATGTGTTGAAGTCTAACTCTCAGGACCTCAGAATGTGATCTTATTTGGGAATTGGCTCATTGCTGATATAATTAGTTAACATAAGATCATGCTAGAGTAGAATGGGCCCCTAATCCAATATGACTGATATCCTTATAAAAAGGGGAAATTTGGACATAGACACACATGCACAGGGAGAATATCATATGAAAATGAAGGCAGAGATTGAGGTGATGCTTCTTTAAGCCAAAATATCAAAGATTGTCAGCAAAACACTAGAAATGGGGATAGAGTCCTGAAACAGATTCTCTCTCACAACCCTCAAAAGAAAGCAACCCTCCCAACACCATGACCTTGGATTTCTAGCCTCCATAACTGAGACAATAAATTGTTGTTTGGGCCTCTCATGCCATTGTCCTTAGTGATAGCAGCCCTAGGGAACTGATAGAACCCCAAATTTGCCATTGGTGTCACACTTGGTCAGACTTGGCAGTCTGGAGGACTATACCCTTACTCTCACAATTTGGCTAGCTGCAGGGAGGTATCTAGGCTGGATACGGGAGGATATGTCAACATATGGGGAGATAGACAGTGAGTAAGTCATAGAAAAAATAGATCAAAGGCCCAAGGATGGTTAAAAAATTGTTATACTTGGGATACTAAAAGAGAGTGAGTTGGAAAGGTAGATTGGTGATTAGAGAGTGATCTAATAATCTCTATCTTGTAACAGAAATCTTTGGAGGTGATGTAATTATTGGTTAATACCAAGTCTAACGTAAGATCAGGGGAAAGGCAGCTGAAGTGGAGGACAACATCATGAGAGGTAAACAGATAAAGAAAACAGGAGGCTGAGATATTGACTATGATCATCTATGTATACAAATGCTAAAGTTCCCAATAATGATGACAGCAGTAGTATGGAAAAAGGGAGAGGCCAGTCACCAGAGTCTTTTATGAATAAGGGGGAATAACTCAGCTATCCATAAGTAAAATCTAGAAGGAAGGGTGTGGGGTAGCCACATCTGATGACACTGGCTTTGGTGGAACTTGAGCAATGATTGAAGGAAGAGTGAAAACGACTTGAGAGTATCGATGGGAGAGATCAAGGAAGATACCCACCCACCTCCAAGTCTTGTCACTTGGGAGTCTGACTTGCACAAATTATGTTTTTATTCAACTGAGCAAGCATGTACCCTGTAGATTAGGGATAATCAAAGTGATATTTTTTTAAAAGACCCTATTCCTCCTAAACATAAAGGTTATGTGGGGATCTCATACAGTCAAGACATGAAATAGAGAAATAATAACACTTTATACAGCTAGAAAATGAAAAGCCTTTGCTTTGAACTGTTCTCTGTGGCTCCAGATACAACACCTTTACAAACAGAAATAGCTGCTGCCCTTCCCTGGGAAGGATGACACTCCCCCATCTCATTGACATCAGGCTTTGGCCAAAAAGATGCGAGTGGAAGTAATGTGCATCACTCCCCAGCAGAAGTTTTAAGATCCAATGTGTGATAACCATGTTCCCTTTTCCCTCTGCCATAAGACAAGCAATGTTCCAGAGAGAGCGGCTCCATCAGTCTGAGTCCCAAAAGAAAAATATTTGGAGCAGAGACGCAGCCAACTGCAAATGACAGGCAGCATGAATGAAAAAATAAAATAAATGTTGCTTGCTGAAAACCACAGAGACTTTGAAGTCGTTTGTTGTTCCTGTATAGCCTAGCCTATCATAACTGAAGGAGCTAGGAATGTAGGCTTACTCGCAGCTTCGGGTTTGGGTACCTAGGTAGATGGAACTACCACTCACTAAGCTTCACTGAGCCGGCAAATGTGGAAGGGAAGAGGAGACGTTTTGCTCATAATGCTGTTTCTCTATCCAAACTGGGCTTCCTGGTAACCATTTCCAACTTTCCTGCACAGCTTAGACATTCTGTGAAGGAGCGTTATAGCACTAGCCCTCCACACTGGATGCAACCCCAAGGTTCTGCCCCTTAGATTCTACCCCGCTGTCATTCTCCCTCCAGCTTTACTCATGGCTGGGATGGGAGTGGGAAGTAGGGGCATCTGAATACAGACAAGGTCACAGGAAAACGTCTTATTGCTCTCCAGAGTAACTTTTACAATGTCCGCACAACAAAAAGGGACTTTCTAGTAGCTAGGCAACACAAAAAGAATATTTCCTTGCCCTGAAAAGAGTCATTTTAAGACGCGTATTGTTTAGGCTACAAGTTCTTGACAACTTTGCCTGTTTCTATTAGACTTTACTAGTTATTCCTGTCCAACGGCCATAAAAATAATATAAATGGAACAATGCCTCATTTCACCTAAAGTGGACTTTTTTGTCATTCAAATCTGAGCCCCAGTGTTACCTCCTCTGGAAGCTGCTCCTGCACATCATGTCCCACCCCATTCCGGTTCCATCCCAACCTCAGTGGAGTAAAGGGCTTCCTTGCCTCCTTAAATTTTTCCCGGCAATGTTTTTTTCGTATCCTTTATGCAAGAGTTGACTGAGATAATGACCCTGAAGGTAGAGCCCTTACACACTGTAACATCACCACCCCCCATCCTTCTCTGAGCACGAATGATAGCGATTGCTTCACTAAACATCTCCAGAAGACAAGAAGGAGGCACCTCGTAGTCACTAGCCTATTTGTTCGATATTTGCTCCTGTCAGCCTTCCTTTATTTTGTTTCTGTATCAAATGCCTGCTGGAGGAGTTGAACATCCAAGCCCAATGTGCAATTGCTAACAATGAGTTATTCCTCCCTCTTAGAAATGGAGCTACTAGGTGATGCTGCAGCAGGCCCAGGGAGGAACCCAGCTCTCACTCTGCTCATCAGAGCCTCCTCAGTTGTAAGCCCAAAATGAGCTCTGTTTAGACTCTTGCTATCACCGCCTGTTTTGCAGCAATGGTCCCCTAAGTGGACCCCAGTTTCCAGCATCACTTCCCAAAATGTTAATCCAATCATACCTCCGTCCTGCTTAAAATCTTTCAGTAGGTCCCCATGAGGGAGAAAATTAAGTGCCCACTCTTTAGCACTTATACAAAGTCTCTCACAGTCTCTCCTTGGACTACTCTTCTAGATTTTTCCTTCTGCATGCTACTCTTAGTGTATATACATTAGGTCTCTTCTACCTGGAAACTTTTTTGTGTCATTCAAATCTGAGCCCCGGTGTTACCTCCTCTGGAAGCTACTCCTGCATGTCACATCCCACCCCATCCCGGTTCCATCCCAACCTCAGTGGAGTAAAGGGCTTCCTTGTCTCATGAAACATTGACTGTGGTTCTATTATCACACCGCAGTTACGGTCTCACTATTTGCTTACTTGGTGTCATCTCTATCCTATTTTTGTATTTATAAGAAATGGAACTGTCTTACTCTGGCATCGGGCTTTGTTTCTGTTTATAAGCATTTATTGTGCTAAGTGGTAGGAATCAACAGTAAGAAAGGCCTGGGCCTTGTTCCAGAGGAACAGGCAGAACTGTGGGGCAAACAAGCAAATTCACAGTTATATATTTGTTATATAATAAAGCGATGTCACAAGTGGTCCGTACATCTTTCTTAGATGAAAAAGGTGAATGAACCAAACAACGGAGTTAGGAGGAATTATGATCTCATTATTGTCTTCATTTGTGGATTAATTATGGTTTAAGGAGAGGCATATGGATGGAAGCTGACAAAGGGTGAATTTGTGACGATTAATTTTATGTGTCAGCTTGACTGGGCCATAGGGATGCCCAGATATTTGGTCAAGTATTATTCTGGGTGTTTCTGTGAGAGTGTTTTTGGTTAAGGTTAACATTTAAATAGGTAGACTGGTTAAAGACTGTTTACCCTAATGTGGGATGGGTCCCACCCAATCAGTCGAAAGCCTCAATAGAACAAAAACGCTGATCACCCCCAAGTAAGAGAGAATTTTTTCCTGCTTGACAGCATTTGAACTGATATCTTCCTGACCTTGGACTCAAACTGAAACTTTGGCTCCTCCTGGGTTTCGAGCTGTTGGCCTTAAACTCGAACTACATACACCGTTGATCTCCTGCGGCTCCAGCTTGCCAGCTCACTCTGCAGATCTTGGGACTTGCCAGCCTCCATAAATGCATGAGCCAATTCCTTATTTTAAAAATATGTGTTTTATATATATAGTATATATATTTTTTGTTGGTTCTGTTTTTCTGGAGAACCATAATACATCCTATTACAGTGATTATGATAAAGATGATATTGCTTAATCAGAGCTTGAAATTTTGAGCCAGAGGGCCTGGGTGCAAATCTCAGCCCCACCCCTGATTAGCTCTGTGATCCTGGGCAAGTTATATAACGATTCTAAACCCTAATTTCCTCATTTGTAAAGTGGGAATAATAGTGGTGCTTACTTGATAGGGCAGCGAGGAGGATAAGATTAAATGAGTAAATACACAATGTGCATAAAACAATGATGAGCACACAGTTGGCATGCAATAAATATTTGTGGTTAGCGTTTTCAGTCATCAGCATCTATTGTTAGCTCAATAAAACGGCAGTCACTGTGCCATCTGCTTTATACACACTGGCTTGTTGAATTCTCACAACCCTACTGTAGAGGTTCTCGCGCTGTTCCCAGAGTACAGTTACAACAACCAGGACAGCACGGCCCACGGGTGTGGTGTGGCTTCTGGAATCTGACATACAATCCACCGGACTCTGGGCATGTTATTTAAACCTCAGATTCCTTATAATAGAATTCCTTATAATAGAATTTATTTTATAGAGTTGTTTCATAGAACACATGGGATATAAGAAGCTTCGCATCATAATGTGCACATATTAAGCACTGCACGAATGTGTTAGAGGATGATACTGTTATTCAGATATTAATAATAATTATTATGGTTAAGAGGCTGAGTCCCTAGTGATATTGGAACTGAGGCCTGAGCCCTGGTCTGGCTGACTCAAGCCCAAGTTTCTAACCTTCCTCTGTCCTTCCCCTTTGCCCAGCTTTGCTAACCTGAAAGCAGAAGCTGAGGATAGTGCTGCCCACCCTAAGCCCTCTTAGGGCCATAAGAGAGCAAATCAGAAAATTAACACTAACTGAACACATTAAACACTGCCTCTCCCCTTTCTACTCCTCTAATAAAGATACAACACTTTCTCCCCTTGGCCCTGTTTCATTTTCACAATTTTACTTCGCAAAGTTTGTATCAATGTATCAATGGTTCTTAACATGTTCTGATTATTTCTCCTTTGTGAAAATAAGATGGGGGAAAAAAATGCCAAAGATATCCTTCATTATGTTTGTATTGGATCCACCTAAATATTTAATTCCCCATATGAGAAAAATAAAGGCATTCCTGGGGCAGCCACTTCTTGGCAGGGACAACTCTTCGAATGTCATCTTCTCCTCAGAATTGCTGTCTTTGCCCTGGTGAAACTCTCTCTGGGAGTTCCCTGAAGGAGGAAGGGGTGAGTTGGGCTCTGTAGAAGACTCCAGGTGAATAAAGAAGGATGACATGTGCACCATGGAGACACCTGGCTCCCCATCCTTGCCCCTCAACAAGAGTTTTAAAAGTGCTTTTCACAGATTTGTTTTTAAGGACTGTTCTTACCCAGATATGCCCCTGACCTTACAGCTTCAGAATGCTAGCTTTGAGCTATTTTTATACTAGTGAGGAAGGGTTTTGGCTAAGGCACAAACTTGTCACCTTTGCAGGTCCTCTCAGTGACAGCAGGGACCTTGGTAAGATAGCAGCGGTGCAATCTGAACAGTCAACGGCAAGCTCCAGGATTCAGAAAATAGGGCTGCACCCTGGGCTCATTAGCACAGCACTCACCACCCAGAGCAGGAGCCACTACGGGTCATTTTGTGACACTCATCTCTCAGCCCTCCCCTACTCCTCATACCCCCCTTGCCTCATACCCACTTTTTATAAACCCTTCCCTGTATTTTTCCTTCCCCTAGGGCTGCCTAGGAGGCTCTCTCCTCAGTCTACAGTGGAGCCAGCCCAACTAAGCCTAGAAGACTAGAGAGTGGTCTTTGAACATAACTGGTTTTCGTTTTTGTTTTTTGTTAGCATACTCCCTAAAATACTTTTTTTTTACTTTTTAGATTGTCTCAAATTTTTAAGTTTAGATCTAGAATGTTTATCATGTATAATAGTGAAAAGACATGTGATTTCCAGATTGCATATTGTGTATGTGCTCTAAACACATTTTCATTAAAGCCTTGGAGCTGTAGATTTAGCCCATTTAATTTTCAGAAAATGTCTACCATATAACCTAATGGACAAAGTGGTCTTCACTGACAAACCAGTCAGCCAAAGCAAGTTGACATTTGGACAAAAAGTGTGGCTTCATTTTTAAATTTTTATGTAACATGATAGTAAGTGTCTCTGTGACAAATATCTCATTTCTAGATTCTATGTTTAAGACATAGATGAGTTATATCGATCAAGCAATGGGTAGGTGGATAAATAGCTGGAAGGGAGGGAGAAAGATGGGTGTCTAGCCATGATTCTGAAACCAGCTCCCTTCGATACTTCTTAGCTAAAGTCTCTTTCCTCAGGAGCTATACATTGCTAAGTTTGTCCTTATTTTTTAGTGCTTTAGAGATTTTTATGCCTGGAGAAAGGAACAACAGTAAAATTGGCTTAAAGATACAGTTTATTTTTAAAAAGTGGACAAGGGCAATTGTGAAGGGTTGGGGTAATTTCTCAGGCACACCAATTATAAGAAAGAGGCCATATGGAGACTGAGGACCTGGAAACTGATTCTCTTGCAGTCCACAGGCCCAAGTTCAAAGACCTATATCCTTCTGTCAGTCTGGAGCTCTGCATTACTACAATGGGCATGTAGCAGAAGCGACCTGTCCTCGACACAAAGAGGAAATGAATGTTCTGTTGTATTATACCACTGAGATTTAGAGAGGGTTTTTTTTTGTTTTTTAATCACAGAATAAGCTAACCTATCTTGACTAATACATATATAATAAAGCTAATGTTCAAATTGGGCCACTACCAGTACCTGTGTCTATATTTTAATTGATGTGAAACTTAGTAGTTAGAAGAGGAAGATTCAAGTCCCATCCTCCCCAAAACTTTCTATTTAGTCAAATCTTACCCAGCCCTTAGGGCCCACATTTCCCACAATTTGCCTTAATATCTCCCTTTGCCCTCTCATCTCAAAATGTTCTTTTTTTTCCTCTGAACCAGGCACCCGCTTTAAGATGTAACTCCAAGGCCTCCAGAAGCCAGGCAGGCAGCATAAATGGGTTATAGGGAAAACTAGAGAAAGCTTGGCTTGCCTAAAGGCATCCCAATTAAAATAACAAAAAAGAAAAACTGCACTATGCCAGGCAAATAACTATAGCTCTGGTCTGCTGGGTTGTGACCTTCATAAAATTCATAAGAAATTCATTTCTTCTACTGTTTTGAGATTTCACTCTGTCTTTATAAATAGCAATGAATAAAAAATGTTTGAATTTCATAAGTGGCTTAGTGCTTATCTCTCCAGCAAGAATATAAGCTCTCTGCAAGTAAGGATTAAGTTTGTCCCAACTCTATGGCCTTCATAGATTCTAACACAGTGCTTTCAGAAATATTTTTGATATCATCTGCTCTGAGGTCTTAGATGGGAATGAAGGTACATTAACAGATTATATTATAATTAACATAGCATAGTATTTGGTTGGTACGCTTTAGTCATCAGGTGCATGTCTCTTCCTCGGAATGCCAATGTCATGGTAAAGCAAAGCTCAGTGCCAACAATGCCTTTATCTTTCATAAGTGTCATTGCCCCATCTCTGAATGAATGAGGATGAAGGATGAGCCAGGTAGGCTGCAAAAACTGTTCTCTGGTTGATCTAAAACATTATTACAGCAATTTCTCTAGGAAATCCCGGGACTCCAGTTCACATGGCATAAGCTTCCATCTGGCTTTGGAGCAGATGACAACAGAAAATTCTTTAGAAATAAGAACCCACTAATAATCCTTATGAATTGACTCCAGTTTCTACTCCCTGCTAGATAGAGCAAACGAGCTGTTTGCCCTGTCCAGGATTTAGGAGTTAACCCATGTCTCAGCACTTTCACCAATTTCATTTACTTTGACCAACTAAATTCATTCATTTTAAGGTCTTAACAATTCCTGCTAGCATACAATACACTCATCCCTGCAAAACATTTTTTTTTTTTTCCAACATCAATCAAGACTGCCGACTGCCTCCAAAAACATCACAAGGGCACTTTCCTATTGGGGATATGCCTGCCCTCAATGAGATTTTTCCAGCATTTCTCCACAATTTTATTATTTCAAAAAGCTTTTTAATCTAGTAGAGAATAATAAAGTTCAATAGGAAAATTGCTTTGAACTTGGGGGAAAAGTGTTGCATAGTATTATTAGAAGCTCGAAGTGGGCTCCATTCAGAGAATGTCTAGTTGCCCCCTACTACCATATTCATTCTCATCTGTGAGCTAGAAATCCCTCTGCCTAACCCTGAGACACACACATTCTCATAGCAACTGAAGGCAGTACTGTCTTCACTATCACACCCTTTCTCTTTTAGTATGTAACACTTGACCAGGGCTTTGAATCCAGAGACCAGGTCTGGCTTACCAACCCAGATATAAAGTCAAGTCCCAGTCTGCCTGCTGATACCCTGTGCCTCTTGTTTTTCTGATTCAACCTTTGTTCCTGATCTCTTTTTTCCCAGAATCACTATCTGGGTCCAAGACGCCTCTTCACCAATCTCTGGCTTCAGTTACTGTTTGTAATGTCTGTTCCCTCCTTTCCTAACTTATCTTTCAGGACTTATTTTAGAATATACTGATTTACAGCATGAGTCAATCCCTCACTCCCAAGGTAGAAATACCCTTATTTCCTCCTAAGCCTCCCAGTATTTGCACATGCTATTCCTCCTCCCGAAGCCAGATCCACCTCCCCTGAAATGTGTGTTGTTGGAGATGGGAGATGGGGTATGTAAACCACAGCTCCCAAAAGTCTTCTTTGACCATGCCCTAAATGTGCAAAGATGCCCATTCTCTGTGCATCCAATGGATTCTTCAAGTCATTCCTTAAACCTATCACTGACTTTCCTTTAATTCGACTTCTTCTCTGCCATATTGTGAACTAACTGAGAACACTTGTCATTATTTATCTTTGTGTCCAAGGCCCTTCATAAAAAGGAAGGAGTATTTTTTAAAAGGGTTTTGCTTTTTCAAACTACTATATCATCTTCACAATGATTTCCCTTAAAATTTCACAAAATACTTTGAAAATCCACCTGAAACTAAACAATTAAAAGATAAAACACTTTAATAAAAAGGATAATTGTTGAATGACTACAATTAATTGCTTGTTTTTAACTAAAGATCGTTCTAGTCAGAAACTTTCTAATGCAGAACGTTATCTCTCCCCCAACTACCTTTTGAGGCAGAACAAAACACTGTCCCTAGGGCTAGGGACCTGACAGGCTGTGAATCCACACAAGATATTACCTTTGGGGATTCCAATTACTGATGGGAAATCATTTGCTCTTTAAAAGTTAGTAGCAGTAATACACCAAAATACTCATAAATCTTAAGAGTCTGGACACCCAGCAGCTTAACCACAGTGGATTTTAAGCGGTGGAGTCCAGGGAAAAGAAGAAAGATAAATCTGTTAGCTCTAAAAAGATTTCAACTTGTTCAAAGATAATCTAGCCTTATGATCCTTTTTGGAAACCATCATCTGTGGCCCTTCTGAAGTAAAAGTATCCCTGGAAAGCCATGGACTTGAACTGGACAACATAGTTAATAGAAATGGACTCTAATTTCAACCCAAGACCATGAAATACCTATTCCACAGTTTAGAGTAATGAGATTGAGTCACTTGTGGGCTGCCTTCAATTTGTGTTATGGCTGAGGTTTAGATGAATACAGTAGAAGTCTAAGGATTGAAGCAGCTCTTTCCATAACTGATAACCACACATCATATTATCTACAGATACACAGAAGACAATCCTACTGTTGTAGTGGATTTAATTCTATTCAAGAACCTGAATATATGTGATAGAGACAGAGGGGTACAGAGGTAGATAGGTGACAGTTCCTGCCACCAAGGAGATCACAGTCTAGTAGGTAAGACAAGCTATTAGTAACTAATAATAATAAATTAATAATAATTTAAATTTAGGATGTTTTCAGTTAGTAATAAATAAGGCACAGGATTTACTGGGAGAAGAAGATATGTCAGAAACAGAGAACGCTTTATAGGGGAGAAGAGACTTCGAGGAACAAACAGGAGTTTTCTAACTGAAGAGATGAGAGGGCATTTTAGTAGAGTGATATGTGCAAAGGCAGAGAGGCTTGAAACACTATAATGTGTTCCGTGAACTCCAAGAAGAAAGTTCAGGCTGCCTCATCTTTGAGGCACCCACATTGGAACATATAGAATGTATAAATTCCTGTTTGATCGTTCTGGGCTTCTGAGGGATGAGGAGAGGAGTTATCCATGAAATTAATAAAATTGTTTTTGGGTTGTTCCTAAAAAGTGTCTGAGAACTTCTTGTTGCTGTGCCCACTCTGCCAGCCCCTTGGATGAGTGACCATCACTGGGGAGAGGGCTCTAGCATCAAGTCAAACTAAGGAACAGTGTTGGAGAAGGGACACAGATTTCTGATCCCATTATAACAGGAGTAACAATTGGTCAGGTGATTCTTCAGAGATAAACCCCCAGAATGGGTATGAGCCACCCTTCCCAACAGGAATAGCTCTAGATCTTCCGAAACTATATGGCTTCTCTGTGAAGGTGAGCTATGTACACTGCACTGAAAGCTTTATTTAGACCATTTTCTTCAGCTGTTGCATTGTTGCTATAAAGATGTGTGCACTGTATATCACTTGGAGCACATAATCACAGAGCACTGCAATGCAAAGCAGAGAACAAACAGTTTACTATTATCTTCTCAGTGGCAGATAATGTGAGATTTGTATGCAATAGAAGAGCCTATAAGATGACCCTGTGATGGGGACTAAATCATACATACACATGTATATGTGTTCAAACACACCCACTACTAACTGTGGGGCACCTGCACACATATCCACATTTTCCACTAGATAGAATTATTATCAGCTTCACCAGATACTAAAGATTTTATACCTGAAACTGGCACCAGAAGAAAATCCCTATCCATCACCATCTCCCCTTTTCAAACAGACTTGTATTTAATAAATAAAATAGTAAAAATTGCTTCCACCAATTCAGGATTTAATATTGTGTACTCTGAATCACTTGATTCAGTTTTCAGCATTTTCTTATTATCTGTAATTCAGCCAAACATCTGGACAGTAAATATTTCCTTAGTAAAAATTATAAAATATGTGCTATATTTCTAATTAATTACCTCTTACTCTTGTTAGCAGTGAACTCAATTTCTACCTTACAAGGTTTTCCTAGAATTGGCTGGATTGTTACTACATCCCCGAATTGTACTTTCAAGGGAATTGGGTAGACAAGAAGGAACAATTACTCTAGTTTTCATGAAGTGGAAAATGGAAATGGAAAATCTCACCAAATAACAAGGAGTATTTCAAAAAAGAACAACAACAACCTTAGCCTTGCAAAATGGCCTTCTAAAATCATGCATATTTGTTTTCAGAAAACCTATTTGGTTGGAAAAATCAAGACCAACCTCCTGTGCCTCCCACTTCTATATTATTCTAGTTTCCCCTTTCTTCTACTCTACCCCACCTCAGAAGGCTGCATGAACACAAATATTTAAGATTATCATAAGCACACATTTTGACTTTTAAAAATGAACTTCAAGATAAAAGTGATACTGGAAAAATGGTAAATTTATTTTAAGTCATCTGTTTGATTCTAGTTGTACCAACCTGAATATTTTGGGGCCTCTAAGTTGTATTACACAAATATGCATAGGCCGTTTCTGAGATTTGTTGTCCATTTTTAGAGCCAATTGACAAGCAAGGCTGCTGACTGGGACTTGCTTATATAAACAAAGCAAACCAACCAATAAATGGCTAGACCAATCTAAGACACCTCTAAAAAGCCTCTAAAAGAAAAAAAATTAATAACAGCTTCCTCCAGCAGGTGCTGAAGCACCAGCCTGCTTCGTACATCTACTGAGGGCCCACATGGAACTCCGTGCGATTCTTACTCTGTCTTCCAATTTGGACTTTCATCAACTGGACGTGGATCTGTGACTCCTAAATTTCAGGTCCTTTTTTATTAACTCCCAAACTATGATCTTCTGACCCAGGAAAGACAATTAGATTTCATCCACATGCTAACTAAAGAACAGGATTAAGAGAAAGAAAAGTATGGTATAGAACTTCTGTCTCTGGCAAGAAGTGGGACTAGATACTCTGACAAAATATATAATGTATATATTTTGTTTGTATGTATGTATGTATGTATGTATGTATGTATGTATGTATATATGTATGAAACCCACTCAAAAAGTGCTGGGTGTTGGATAAATTACAACAAAATTAAAAACATTTCCAAGCTCACAGCAATGGAGCTTGGGCAAACTCCCAAGGGCAAAAAACAAATAAACAAGTAAATGAAAATCCAAACAACAACAAAGTAGGAGTGAATATAATCAAGGTAGTAAATAATTAAATGCTCTTACCAAGGATTCAACAATTTAGAATTGATGGCTGGCCATGCAAGAAACTGGAAATTAGGATTGACCAAATTTGAGCAAAACTTAATCTAGGGACCTGAGATGCCCTCCTGACCCCGATCCCCATCCCCCCACCATACATGCACACAAAAGACCAAGCCAGGAAAAAATGCTCTGCACACATACCCACATTTAGCAGCAAATGGTGATGATAAGGAGATCTGCCTGTCTCTGCCACAGCTCTGTGAGAAATATTAATGATAACCACACCATCTTCTCTGTGTACGGAACCGTGGATGTACTCCCACATGGGTGTAGATATTGACTTTATATTATCTTCATTGCCAGAAAAATTCAAACTGAGGAATTAAAGAAAACAAAGTTGGTAGTATCCCTTGGCTTTAGTTGAAAGCAAACACAAATCCTCTTTGTAAGAAAGCAGGGCAACCTCAGCTTCTCAAGAAACTCAGATTAAATTCAGCTAAATATGAATCCACAATAAAACAAAAAAAAAATCAAACATATAAGGAAACAAGCTATTGTGAGTAAGAATCAATAAGACAAGCAAATGAACAAACAAGCTTTATGATCTCCAAAGTACCATAACTTAGAATTATAGCATAAAAATATTAAAAACACTGTGTATAGAATTGTTTAAAGAAATAAAATAGGTTATACAAAATATGAGCAAGGACAAAAGAAATTACTAAAAACAGCCAAGAAGATTTGAAGAAAAACCTAATAAACTTTTTAAAATAATAAAATCAATAAAATTAAAAATAGGTGGGCTAAACACAGGGCTACACACAGATGAACAGAAATTTGTAAACCTGTTAGAATTATACTGAATGTGCCTAGAGAGACAAGGAGATGGCAAGTATGAAAGAGATGTTAAAAAACAGAGGTGGGAATGACAAGATCTAATGTGGGTGTCTAATCAGGGTCCATGAAAGAGAAAAGAGAGAATAAGACAGCATGAGATAAGAAAAGGGCAGACCAATCTCCTTCAGAAACATAGACTCAATACAGCTGAACAAAATATTTTAAACCGAATCTGGAAAAAGTTAAAAAAAAAATCTGACACCAAGATCAAATTGAGTATATCGCATAAATTTAACGTAACATTAGAAAGTATTCATCATATTAACTCAATAAAATTCATCACAATAATATAGCAAAAGAGAAATGATGTATGTCTTTGATAAGGAAAATTATTTGATTAAAATTCGCTATTTTTAATAAAAATCCTTTGAAACTGAGAAATAAAGGGAATTACCTTAATCTGATAAAAGATGCCTTTCCCAAAACAAAGCTATAGATCTAATAAAGTTAACTATATCGAAAACCTACAGTAACATTATTCTTCAGGTTGAAAATTTAGGAACATTCCCTTTAAAATAAGAACCAAGTCAAGATTGCTCTGTCACCATTTCTATTCCACATTGTGCTGAATGTCCTAGCCAGTTTAGTAAAACAAAAAATATATATATAATATATAGAATCAGAATGAAGGAAAAAATCTTCATTATTTGCAAATTTTATGATTTTCTTATAGACTATCCAAAAAATTCTTTAAAAAATTTTTGTAATGAATAAATGTATGGCATGGCAGAGTTACAGAGCACAAGATTATTATGTAAAAATTAATTATATTTCTATACACAAGCACCAAATAAAAGAGGATTTTTTAATATATAATTTGTCACAGCAACCAAAATATAACTTGGAATGAACTTAATAAAATTAGACAAAATTATAAAACTTTATAGAAAAGCATTAAAAAGACCTAAATAAATGGGAAAACTGTATCATAATCATAGATAAGAAGATTAAGTATCATAAATATATGAGTTCTTCCCACTGATTTAACAAAATTGTATTAAAATTCCAACAGATTTAGCATGTGTATACATCTATAAAGCTGATCCAAGCATTTTATACTGAAGATCAAGGCCCAAATAACCCATACAAGTATTAAATAGGGCATTGTTAATTTCTATAACAACTGAATTTCCTGTATTTCACTGGCTGGCTTATTTCTCAAATAACAGTTTAACTTAGGTGTACTTGCTATTCTTATCAGTCAGACCTCTTCCATGTCATCCTTTGGCTCCAAATTCCCTCATATTTAACTGGTACAGAAAGAAACTGCTTCCAAACTGCTTTATTTCAGCAGTGACACATCAATCGACCTGGAAACATCTAACTGCAGAGAAGTCTGGAAACAAAGTCTGGCGGTGTACCTAGGGAAAAGTGGAATTAGGGTTGGGGAACAGTTTAGCCACTCTGTGCCTCAACATTCATAAAGGTTAGGAAATTTCTCCTACTGGATTTCATGGCAATATAAACTTGTGTGTGTGTGTGTGTGTGTGTGTGTGTGTGTGTGTGTGTGTGTGTGTGAGAGAGAGAGAGAGAGAGAGAGAGAGAGAGAGAGAGAGAGAGAGAGATGTATATGAGAGAAAGAGGAACTGACCAATGAAATCTTCGAAATTTAGAAAGAGAACTGCAAATGCATGGAAACTTGATATATGATATGCGAGACATTTCAAATAAGTAAGGAAAGGATAATAAATAATCCCAGACATCTGGTTATAATACAGAAAAATTAGAATTGGATGCTACTTTACACTATATGCAAAAACAAGTTCAATATGAACCAATTAAATATGAAAAGCAAAACTGAAATAAAAGTTTTAGAAAATTATATGGAAGAATATTTTTTTTGTCTAAAGAGGAGTAAAAAATGTCTACACATAAACCAAAAGAAAGATATTGATAAATTTGACTATAATAAAGCTTTAAATTTCTATTTGCTAAGACACAATAGGAAGAAAAATAAATATAAGCCACAAACTAGAAGAAATTTGGTAACACATATATCCAAAAAATGTAAAAGAGCTCTTATACATCAAAAAGACAAACATGCTAATAGGAAAATGGGTAGAGTATAAGCTGGCATACCAATTCAAACCCACCAAATTGGCAGAAATATTAAAACCAAATAATACCAAGACTTGGCAAGAATGTGAATAAGAACTCATAGACTGTTGGTGAGAGTATAAATTGTATAGCAACTTTGAATAAAAGTTTATTGTATTTGCTGTTATTTGGATAACAGTTTAATGTAAAGTTGAAGAGGCATATATTCCACAACCCTGCAAATTTGACTCTAGGTTAACACCCTAGAGAATCTCTTATGCTTGTACCCCAAGGCACAAATACTAAATATTCAAATCATCACTGTTTATAATTGGGGAAAAAACCTGAAAATATCTAAATGTTCACTGACAAAAGATCAAATTAATAACATGTAATATATTCATCCTAAGGAATGCTTTAACACAGTAAAATTGGATGAAATATCCCCATGTGCATGACCATAAGATGAATTTTAGAAATATGTTTGGTGACAGAAGTTGAAAAACAATACACACGGAATTTCTGTGTGGTCTTCAGGAACTTATTTAATAGCTCTGAGTCTGTTTCTTCATTTGTAAAACAAATTACAGTACCCACTTCTAAGAGTTGTTGAAAGAATTCAAAGAAATGATATATTTAAAGAATCTAGTTGTTTTAGCCAGGAATTGTTTGCTTGAACATAGAAAAAAGTTACTCAGATTAAGGTAAAAAAGGGAATTTATTTTAAATATTGGTGATTTTACTTAATTCTAAAAGCTCAACGTTCATTTGGGACTCCCATGATACTAAAATCGACAACTGAAACACTTTCAGGAAACAAGGCAGTACTTCACAGAGTTCCTTTCTCTCGCAAGCTGCAAGGGCGCCCACCTCTGCTTTTCTTGGACTCTGGACTCACTCTTTATGTCTCTCCCCTCATGTGGAAGATACCCTCTCTATTATACCTCCCCCAAATATCTTCTGAGTTTAAGAATAAAGAATTAAGGGCTATCCATTTATAGTCACAAGTCCAAGTTCCCAGAATAAATTCAAATTGGGTCAGATGTCCATCCCTGATTCAGCCAGCTATGCCCGGAACACAAAGTACAAACATAGTCATTCTAGTATCCTTGTAGTACTGCTTAAGTGCTTGACAAATACATTTTACAGTTATTATTGTCCCAAGTACCAAGACAAATAGATTTTACCCTGTTTATCCTATAACACTGCCTCCTCATATCTATGATATTTATTTCCCAGAGATAATTACAGAAAACCCCATGGAAATGGGTTGTTTATCATGTTTTATAGTCTCACTGAATTTCAAGGAGGTACTCCTTAGGATGGAAACAGAAGACTGGGATTGTTCAAGTGAACTGCAAACCCAAGTTTATCCAAAGCCTCTTAAGCCATAAGACCCTTAGCAAATGCAATTATTAATAAGAGGTGGTTTTGTCTCACCAGGATCCCCAGAAGGAACAGATACTCAGTGAGGAGCTGTCAATACGGCATGTGTTCACGCTCTTTGTTGGCAGATTTTATTTGATAAACTGCTCATTTACAGGGGCATGCTGTGAAGAAAAATCTTTATAGATGCTATTGGGCTGCTTAGCAGGAGTGGATAAACTCAGCAGGGAAGAAACACAATGCAAGTTCAATGTTTTCGGGTCTCCCTCAAAACCATCAAACCTGTGATCATGTGCCACCTGTCCAGGACCACCACTCATTTGTTCCAGATATCAGCGTTAGAAAGTAGGATACCACTTTCAAGGCTTGCATGAAGGGTGTTTCCCCAAGACCAACTCAGAAGAAAAGCATCTTCACAGCCAGATGTAGGATGAATAAAAAGGGAACATGTTGTAGAAAGAGCAGAGATTATTGCATTCAAACAAATACAGGTTTAATAGACCTTAACTATGCCACTTACAAGCCGTGTGATATTGGACAAATTACTTAATCTCTTTGAGCTCTGGTTTCTTCATTTGTAAAATGGAGTGCAAAGAACTACTTGGATGAATAGTTACAAGGATTAAATGAATGGATGGATATCAAGCATCTGAGTCACCACAAACCAGCAAAAACAACTTACCTGTCTTTAGGAGACTAGGAGGTAACAAGAATAAGTGAAGAAGAGTAAATGGAAGGCAATAAAAAAAAGTGGTGAAAATTGTGGTGGACTGGCATTCAAACTGAGTTTTTAAAAATGGTTTTTGACAACAAAACCTCAATCTCTAAGTTTGTGATCTGTACCCTGGAATTCAAGAAATGCTAGTTTACCACCTTCTCTGTTCCCTTTTCTGTTCTATGCTGACAATGTGTTCTGTTTTTAAAATATATTACATTGATTCTTAATGGAGAGAGTTTTGAAAACCTATGTCATTTATGATGCTACTGGCAATTAGTGAGCAGAGAAATCAAGGGTGGTTTCTTGATTTTTCTATATGATAATGAACAATCCTCTCATTCATTAAGGTAAAATATTGCTTAAAATTGCCTGAACCTAGAACCTAATTCTGTTTCTTATAGAAACACAGGCACTTCTGCATCATTTTTGATATACACTGCATTTTCAGGAATACAACTATCAGAAGTCCTTTGGAACTTTATCAGAAGTCCTTTGCTATGAACTGAATGATGCCCCCCAAAACACTCCTATGTTGAAGTCCTAACCCACAATTGCTATTTGCTACCTCCAATCAGCAATTACCTGGCCTTTGGGAGGTAATTAGATTTAGATGAGTTCATGTGGGTGGGGTCCTCAGCCTAGGATTAATGCCCTTATAAGAAGAGACAAGAGAGAATACACTCTCTCAAAAGATACATCTGATAAAGGACTGTTAACCAAGATATGCAAAAACCTTAAACTCAACAATACAAAAACAGCCCAATTTAAAAATGGGCCAAAGATCTTAATGATACTTCATCAAAGAAGATATACAGATGTCAAATAAATATATGAAAAGATGCTTCACATCATATGTCACCAAGGAAATGCAGATTAAAACAAGATACCACTTTGCATCCATTGGAATGGCCAAAATCCAGAACACTGACAATACCAAATGCTGATGATGATGTGGAGTGACAGTAACTCTCATACATTGCTGGTGGGAATGTAAAATAGCCTAGCTACCATGGAATACAGTTTGACAGTTACAAAAGTAAACATACTCTTATTATATGATCCAGCAATCATGCTCCTTGGGAATTTGCCAAAAAGGGTTGAAATTTTATGTTCACACAACAACCTGCACATACTTGTTTACAGCAGCTTTATTTATAATTGCCAAAACTTGAGAGCAACCAAGATGTCCTTCACTAGATGAACGGATATATAAGTTGTGCTGCATCTAATGTAATCTATTCAACACTAAAATGAAATGAGCTATGGTGTCATGAAAAGACGTGGAGGAAACTTAAATGCTCATTATTCAGAAAAGAAGGCAGTCTGAAAAGGTGACATACTGTATGGTTCCCATTTTAAAGCAAAACTATGGAAACAGTAAAAAGATCAGTGGTTGCCAGGGGTGAAATTGGTGTGGGGAAGGCATGAATAAGCAGAGCACAGAAGATTTTAGCGCAGTGAAAATACTCCGTAAAGATTTATATGTGTCATTATACACTTGTTCAAACCTAAATACACTATTAAGAGTGAACCCTAATGTAAACTATGGACTTTGGGTGATAATGATGTGTCCATGTAGGTTCAACAATTGTAACAAGTGTACCATTGTAGTGGGGGATGTTAACAATGGGAGAGGCTGTGCGTGTGTAGTGTACAAAGTATATAAGAAATCTCTGTACCTCCCTCTCAACTATGCTATGAATTTACATTGCTCAAAAAAAAAGTATTTTTTTAAAATAATAATAATATGAATATGAATAAAAGCAATGCCAATTGGGTATCTGAGTTACCAAAAGAACACACCAATAGGATTTTGCATTCCATGCAATCCTTTGTAAAGGGGTAAGTACCTTACAACTTCATTATGTATTCTAATATAGTCCTGCTAAGCATTACATTTTGAACTACATATTTATTATAAATTACTTATCTCTTATATTTTTCTCTTTATTTCAGGTAAGGCATTCTATTGATTTTTTTATGAATATAAGTAGGTAGTTATATTATCTATGAAACGTTTTTGAGTGGTGAAAGAAACATTACAATAATTTTTCATAAAAAGCGAATGTTAGAATTGTTAAGGTGAGAAATTTCTGATGCAGATTTTGGCTTCAGAACCAATTCATAGAAATTACCTTCAATCCCAAATGGGTCACCCTCAAGCCCCACTGATAAACTCTTCTGCAAAACCATGAAAATAAAGGGAATCATTCATGCAATAATAATAAGAGATGAAACAAGAGTATTAAAAGAATATTGGATTCTATTGGAAAGAATCGCCAACGCAAAGAAATGCAGATAAGAATTGCGCCTCTCCCAACCAAGTGGCTGCAAGTCGTTAAGGTGAGGGATTTGTCAATTTTCTGCCTATTTGCTCCTTCACTGACTCTGTCCTACCACGTTAATGTTATTTTAATGTTGCTTTTACTCTATAAATTTTGCAGGGTAAAATTTTATTTAGTTATCACCTTTTAAACTAACTGCTATAATTAAAGAAAATCGTATATTTAATTAAAGAAATCTGCTTATTTGTGGAGAGTAGAGCAAAATCAGCCACCTGTGTAATGCCATGTTAAATGCAGAAGTTCCATGTAATGATTTCATAACATTTTGAAGCTGGGTTTTGAACACAAAGTAACATTTTGCAACAGCATAAGACTTTAGATTAAGGAAAAGCTGTTTCAAACACCTCTTTACAGGCATAAAATACTTAAGTGATGTAGCAAGTGAAAAAAAATTGATCAATCCAGCAGCTTTTTGGACTACAGAATCAGACAGCCTTGTTTGCTGGATTGATCTCACTTTTGGCTAGGTTGACCAATGCTTGGATAGATTTGCCAGTTTTGACGGCAGACTTTCTCCCAGCCCCCCACCCCCAATCATATCGCCAGATAAAAACCACAACTAAGAGTGAGGCCCAGGTGTTTCAATGCTTTTTCAGCCCACTTCAGAATGAGCTGGGTCTCTGTTAAAAATCTAGATTCTCGATCCTTCCACAGGCTGCATCTGACTTTCTGGAATGTGGCCCAGGAATCTGCATTTTATTACTTTCTTTATGCTTCCCAAATTCCTTAGAGAACTGCTAGAGTAATGACTTGCTGGGATCCCTGTTCCCAGGGAGATAGATAGATAGACACACAGACACACACACACACACACACACACACACACACACACACACACACACATATAATATATACATACACACACATTTATTTAAAAGTCTTTTTATGATTACATCAGTATAATGATAATTAACACTCTATGTTAAAACTTTTTTTCACTCTGAAAGTTCATTTTCTTCCTTCTGATTTTAAAAGAATTAACATTTCCATAGGTCCCTAAAAGCATTGTGGACTCCAGGCACTGTGTGTGCTGTGTCTCAAAGATATATCAGACCTCCCTGCCCAATATCCTTTTAAGTCCACACAATCAGGGGCTACTTTACCTCACCTGTAGTCAAATCTCCTAACAAGATGAGACCTACTCTGGTTTTGTGGGGGTGATTTAAGAAAATAAAAATGCAAGTGAACTGAGGGAGAGGGCATACTGAGAGTTATCAAAATCTCCTAGGAAGCTTTTGAAATATAATATTTATTCCTAACAACCTGTTTGAGGTGAAGGCGAGGAGATATATGGTTTGAAAAATGCCCCACTTGGTTGCTGCTCAAAAATCTCAGCATCAAGTATCTTGTTACTAAATTAAGTCCTATCCATATATTCATTACTAATTCTCTGCCAGGTGCTAAGTGCTTCACACACAACATCTCATTTGATCTTTCTAACAGTTATACCCCCACTTAAAATGTAGGGACACTGTGGCACAGAGAGGTCAAGTCTATTGCCCAGTCACCCAGCTAGGAAAAGGTAGAACAGAGATTTAAACTCGAATTTCTTTGAACACAGAGCATCCATTCTTACCCCTTGCTCTCTGCTGCCCTGAAGCTGTGTTCTGTTTCTCTCTCCCACTAACTAAATTTCCTCCTCTCTGCATCCTGCCTTGATGATCCAATATCAGCCCAAACCCCCGGGCCTGCCCTTCACTTCACCCTCTATCCACAAGCCCCCGTCTCCACACATTACCAGCTCCAAACTGCCTATCACCAGACTCCACTAACCTGTCAGCCAGTACCACAACCTCTTGCTAAACCCCCTGATACTGTAGACCTATGTTTTTATTCGATTTATTATTTATTCATTCATTCAACTGACATTCAATATGTCTCGTCACACCAGCCATCTGCTAGCTACTAGAATATGAAGACATTGGCCCTACCCCAAGATCCCCATGGCCTGCTAGAGGGAAAATGTACTAGTAACTGTAGTATAGTATGGAAAGAGCCTTGGAAGAGTGGGAGCCCAGTGCTGTAGGGGCTCCCGGGATAATGAGATAATCACCAGATCCTGACTCAGGTGTCCTGCTGGCTTCTAGTTTCTCTCCCTTAATCTGGCCCAGCTGGATCTAGCCCCAAGCAAAGCTCTGCCCTAGATGGTCTCTTTGGTCTGGCTCTGCTGCTACCTGCCAAGCTTCATATTTGGAGAGTTCTGGAATGGCTGGGCTGCTAAGCATGTGGGTGCATCTTAAGGGATTACCTCTCTCATTAGTCATCCTGCCTAGGAAAGCGAATCTTTAAAATTCCTATTTCACTACTTACACAGGAATTTCACTGTAACACTTGAGAACGGAAATCAGTAAAGTATAAATCCTTTCCTCAAGGGGATTTATTTAGTGAAGTATGAAAAGGCCTCATTATTAAAGCAGTCTCACCTTAAGCCAGCCACATACCATAGACCCCACAAACAGATTAAATATGTTTTCCTATATTTCGAGGTTCAATTATTTAAAGTGGAATTAATATTGCATGCTAGTACTGTAAAAAGAAATACCTTCATAAAAATCTCTTCTGTTGAGGCAGCCACAGCACTTCCTGGAATCTCTCACTACAGTATAACTTCGGCTTACTCTGCCTCCTTCCTGACAGAGTTGGGTTTTTGCAGTTTCATTTCTCCACCGAAGTCCCTTCAGGGCCAGGATCACATATCACCTTGGTGTTGCCCACAGCCCAGTACTTGGCTCAGAAATCACACCACAAGTCCAAAATGGCAAGCTATTGGCCACTGGACCAGATTCTGCCCATAGAAGTGGATTTTATAGCCCATACAATGTTTTAAATATTTTAGAAATAACTTCCCATATTTAAACATTTTACAGAGTTTCCAAGTTTTCTTGAAAAAAAAAATCAAAGCTGGCAACCCAAGGGCCCGAGTTCCCACTGCCTGTAATTAACTCAGGCTGAGAGTGAGTGCCCCCTTTATATGGCCACTCTCCTGGTCTTCTTAATAGACTCCCGGGTCCACCCTGCCCTAGGGGCATCTGTGTGGCTCCTACAATCATTGCCTGTCAAAATAAATTGTCCCCGCACCCTGCTCTCCTCAAGCTAAACCAGGCCACCCTAAAACAAGAGACTATCCCAAATAGAGACAAACAAGTAAAATTAAATGAAAACACAAGATACCCAAATGGGATATGAAAATGGAGCACAGAACCACCTGATGAGAAAGGTTAAGCTGGAAGTCCACAGCACCACAAAAATGCCCACTTCTCTCTCCATTTGAAAACATTCAAACAGAATAGCTTGACTTCAATGAGAGGACTCTAAAATAAGGATAGGATTTTTATAGTCCAGGCACTATAGGAGCAAGCAGGCTTACCTCGTGGCCACCACACCGCACCTTGTCTAACTCAGAAGGCAGTGCACTCCTCCTCCAGGAAGACACGCCCCTGCACCAGCCCCCACTCGTGTAGGGCACAGCCCTTGCCATAAGACAGACAAAAAAAAAAACCCCTCCAAACCCTGTAGTTAGGGTCTCACCAGCCCGTCCTTGAAACATTGACTAACCTTGTCATGGCCCTTGGCTTTGTGAATATTCTCAAACAGCCTCATTATCTCTCTATATGGTTAAATATCTGCTAGGGTCCCTGTGGTGGGCACAAAGAGATGTCTGGCTAGGTGGAGTGGGCTCACAAACACGAGCACTAGCGTCAGTAATGGGATCCCGGACCAAGGGTGATTATGCACCTGCTTGCTCACTAAACAGCTGTAGTGATTTACAAAGAATGAATCTCATATTGACTAATTTAGTCCACTCCAGACACACATGAAACATTTTCACACAACAGAAGATACACATGTAAGGGTGGAAAATTTTCAAAGGGCCAACTTCTGCTTCCATTGTTTAATGTTAAACAGGGTGTAGTTCTAGGAGATATTCTGTGCAAAGATATGCTAATGTTAAGGGTGTAGTTATCCTGTGTAAAGATGTGTTAATGGCCAGCTTCTGCTTCTGTAAACTTGCTTACTCGCTAGAGGGGGTTTTGGGGCTTTTTAAGCTATTCCCTCTAGAGGCGTTTTGGGGCTTTTTAAGCTATTCCCTCTAGAGGCTCGGGGCTGATCTCTTCTAACCCTGTGTGGTAGAGAGTTAGTCACCGGCAGGCTAATAAAGGCTCACAATTCATCTCAATTGGCTCCGTGGGTCTTAGATTTGATCGCACCACAACACACAGAGACACTTTGAAACCTATTCACTCTCTGGGTTGTAATATGAAATATTAAGGGTCAAGGGCTATGTCTTTTAGAAATTACATTACAGGACCAGATTACCTAAGAAAAAGTATAGAAATTGACTTTAGTGGCATACCATTCCAGCCCCCATACCTTTCCCTATACTGTCTCCACTGTTAAAATTCCCTCACCTGCCCTCCATTGCCATCAAAAGTGGGCACATCAGTTAAAGCATGGGTTGCAAACCCCATCTACAGGACAGGGGTCAAGCATCTATGTAGTAGCTTGTGCTGGCACTGTGCCCTCCCTCACCTTGAAGAGCATGCGCCACCCACAGAAAAAGCAGAGCTTTTCAAAGAATCTCATGCATTCCTGGATCTAATCTACTTAACTGCAAGTCCATCCCTGCCCTTCCCTGCTCTGCTCTGTGTCACACAGTCCACAGCCCTGCGGCTTTCCCATGTCCCCACATCAGCGGGCTTCACATTGTTCTGCCAGTGAGAGGTCCTAATGGAAGACTGGGTCAGGAGAGAGGGTAAAGGTCAGGGTATTTCTCCCCAATTTTCTCTTGCTCAGGGTGCATCTCCTTTGTCGTTTCAGCTCCCAAAGAACAGGCTGCCATGGTTCCAACCTCTTTAAATGACCCCAAGCCCTGCTGATAATGCTTCTGTCTTCTTTTGTCCTTCTAGGATAGGGAGAGTAGTGGGTTCCAGGAGTTGTAATCTCTGAGTTAGCCTATGTCTTAGCTCGAGCTGCCATAACAAAACACCATAGACCAGATAGCTTAAACAATAAAAATTTATTTCTCGCATTCTAGAGGATAAGAAATCCCATTGGCTAATTTAGCTCCTGGTGAAAGCCTCTTCCTGGCTTGCAGAGGGCTGTCTTCCTGCTGTATGCTCACATGGACTTCCCTCTCCTCAGTGTGTGAAGAAGGAGAGAGGGAAATGGGGGAGAGTGGAGAGGAAGAGGGAGAGAAGAGAAGAGGGAAAGGGCTCTCTAATGTCTCTTCTTATAAGGGCAAAAATCCCATCATGAGGGCCCCAACCTGATGACCTCATCCAAATCCAATTACCTCCCAAAGGCCCCATCTCCAAATGTTATCACATTGGGGGTTAGGGCTTCATCATGTGAATTTTGGAGGGAAACAATTAGTCCATAGGATTCCGTTTAGCTTCTCAGCTTATCCATCACCTATGCAAACAATGTCTGGATTAAATTTCCTTTCTGTAATACCTTTCTGTAATTTCCCTGGGTGGTCCCTAACTTAGACCAAGTCAGCCTATAGCATTGATACATAATATGTGTATGTGCGTGCGTGCGTGCGTGTGTTTGTGTGTGTGTATATATAGAGAGAGTCATGATACCTAAGTTAAGTGAGACAAGCATGCTGATTGATACACTGCTGATGGGGGAGTAAGTGGATACAACATTTTAAAAAGGCAATTTGGCAAACTGTACCAAAGCCTTGTAATTTTCACACCATTTATCTCAGCAACTCCAAATCTGAGGGCTGATTCTCAAGAAACATTTGGATGAAAAACCCAAAGAGTTATGTACAATGATATTTATCATGTCTTTAATTACAATAATCCAAAACTGGAAGCAATTGAAATATCAAGTAATCATGTATGATTAACAAATGCATTATTTGATGGATAATAATGCATCCATTAAAAGTAATTAAATTAGTACATATTCATTAGCATGAGAAAATATTCATAATATAATGATAAGTAAATAATCAGAAAGAGTATATACAATATAGTAAAAAAAAAAAACTGTACGTACCCACAAAACTAGAAAGAAATTTATGAAAAGGCTGTTATGCTAATAGTTTAGCCATCATTTCTTTATATGGATAGTTAAATTGCAAATGTTTTTCAAATTTCTTACATAGTTTTTAAATGTTCCTGAAAGAAAATATGCTACTTTTATCATCAGAACGAGTCAATACAGCTAATAAGTAGCAAATATGAGTTCATAAATTTTTCTTCCTACCAGCAACTAATGAATAGGCTATGAGTTTTCACAGTTAAATTTCACTTCAGAGCCTGTGCTCTTTCTGCTATTCTAATAAAAGGACATGGGAATGAGAGACAGTTGAGAAAAGAAAGAGGTATAATAAGAGACTCAGAGCAAGACTAACTCTAAATGTCATTGGCTCATTCCTCTAGTCTCTGAAACCATTTATTAATGGGGACCATCAGAAAGCCACCAATGGAGTCTATCTTATCGATATCTCCTGTCCCACCTCAGTTTTGCTATTACTAATTATGCTTCTGGGAAGCCACTTGCCTGTATTTAAAACAAGAAACAGTTTTACAAAACTCACACCAAATTTTATACTAAAGATTTTGACTGGGATATGATTTATTGAATTCCCTCATCCTTGGTGAGGATCCACAGGAAAAATTTCTCTTTGATGTCAGTATCAGAAATAATTATGTTTCTACTGAACAACTTGTTCATTTTTGTCTTTTAGTCATTGTAAAGTTTGAACTTTATAATGATTCCCTTTTCACATTAACTGTTTCAAATTTCAGAGGTTTTTATTTGAGTCTCACATTTAAGAAGGGTATAGGATTAAATGACATCAGTTCTTATAATAATTTTGCTACTGACTATTTTTAAGTCATTTGAATACATATATTGAAATGTATGTTAACATATGCATGTTTGCAATCCACCATATATCCTTTTAAGAATAAGCAAATGCCTCTCATACTTTAGTCACATTTTCCAGCTCACATCTAGTTACAGTTCTAGTTGGATGGACAGCTAGCTCCCAGGGCTCGTATCCCACTTCGGGGTTTTCTCCAGAATCCTAGAAACTCACCAAACTGGTGCATGCATGAAGCCCATAAGTGCAGGAGAGATAATGACATTGGGGATAACCATCAGTGAGGAAAGGAAGGTGGTGAATAAAGGTTCCAGTCTCTCATCTACGTGCTCATCAGGAAATCTGAAGCAATTAAGTTCCCATTTCTTATAGCAATGAGCTTGATAATGCACCCTTATACTGACTTTACTCTTTTCCTTTCTCACTCTCCCAGTTTCCTCACTCCTTTTCCTAGGATCGTATCCCCCCAAAAAAGAAAAAAAAAGCACCACCACTCAAGGCATATTCTCAAAACTCTGCTTTCGAAGGAATGCACACCAAATGGTGGGATAAAAGAAAGGAAGAAGACAGGAGACAATGAATAAATTACTTGCACATATTAATTGACTGATGGAAGTCAGTTCACAAAAAAAAAAAAAAAAAAAAAAAAGACGAGAATTCTTTCTACCCAGATTCTTGACTATGAGTTCCTTGACTGAGAAAAGTGAATGCCCCTAAAATGAACCCTATACCAACCAGACACATATGCCACTCTCTTCTCAGATAATAATTTCCAGACCTTTGGGCAAATAGCAGCTAAAATTTGATATTTGATCAAACACAGTACTGATATGCCATGGATATCTCAAACCCATTTTTAATATTTTAGGCATCAGATGAAGGTGAGCACTCTGCTAGATCTATTGCCTCCTTCGGATGCTTGTAGAAACCAGAGCTGTGGCATTCTGAGGAGGACAGGCAATAGCAGGGAATCGACCCCATCTAGTAGCCACCCACTGCATGGCCAGGATATACTGCTGCATGGAGTAAACAAACATCTCTGCAAAGGTCTCAGAGGCCACAGGGAGACTTGTGATCATACATCATCTGTCCTAGATAGTGACACTGAGGACTTTGGAGAGTTCTTCGCCTTAGGGTACAAAATGTCCTACTTTTCATGCTTCAAAGGAGCTTCATATGGTCTTTTCTGTCCCATGCATAATAGCCATCTAATCAAATTCTGATGAACTAATTGAACCAGGTATTTATTGCTCCTTCCCCTTACAGATCATTCTTGGAGAGTGGTGATGACAGTGATGATGACGGCTGCTATTTATTAAATACTTCCTCCCCAATGCCCTCATTTGACTATTGAGGAAACAGAAGCCCAGATAGATCAAGTATCCTGCCCAAGGTAAGTATTTGGCCATTAACAATGTTGGAACTTTGTCTCCCAAGCAGATATTTATTCCATTATTCTTTGCTGCTTCTACACTAATGAGCAGATGAGAATTTAAACCTGGGCATTTCCATGTGATTTTAAGAAGGATACATATATGGGAATAAAAATTATCCATTTTCTCATAAAGAAAGATGAGGTGGGGAAAGAAAGAGAGATAAGGAATTCTTCATGGTCACTCAGAGCTTATATGGTGTAAAACAGAGTGTTCTAATCCACAAGTGTGATCATCATCACCTAGGGCCAGAGCCTGGGATGGATGGCTGAAAACCCTCAACCAGTCATGGCTGGTGACCTCTACGCAGAAGTAGGCATGTCTATTTGCCTAAGTTTGCCTTGCAAATGGGATTATCATTTTCTATTGTGCAATGATATGAAAACTCTGGGAAGGACTATCTTAACAGGTATAATTGGTTTATTGAACATTCTGGAAAGTCTCAACAGAGTCCAAGCATGAAACAGTTTTATTTTTCTCCCTACCCTTTGCCTTCTCTCTGATCAACCAAATCACTCTTTGATGACAGTTCAGTTTAAACAAACCAATACCTCTCTAGGCACTTTTAGTTATGAAAAAACAAGCCTATTCTGGGACTGACTCCCTTTTACTTTAAAAGTACATTCCATTGTAAATAAAAAGGTGAATCTCATGTAAATTCAAAGCTTCCAACCTGCATTTGCTCAAGCCCAAGCCTTGGATCAAAATCAGAAGTGTGAAGAGGGCATGGTGTGTTTTTTCCCTCTTCTTCAACCTCTTCTCTCTTCTTTTCCTGACTCACTGGACAGGAAGGAAAGGGATTCGAGGAAAGGCAACCAGCACTTTAGTAAACTGTATTCATTGCTTTGATTCCCTATAGACTGGCTCTCCAGGCCCCCAATGAGCAGAGATGTTTCAGTGCTGGCTCTCCCACGAGCTGCAGAAGTGGGTGCTTTGAGGCTCCCTTCTTAGTTCCCTTTCACAGTGAGTGATACACCTTTTGGCTAACCTCTCAAATGTTCCCCTCCACTCCTACCCAGATAGTACATCCATAGTATCTTATCCTGGTCCCATAGTCTGACAGGGTGCAATAACCTAGTACTTTCTGCAATAAACACTCGACCCACAGAAAACTCCCTCTTCCTATTTTGTCAAATGCAGTGGCAAGGTGCCCTCTCTTCATCTTACCATTAGGGCTGCTCCCCACGACATCTAGACTTCCAGGCAATAAGGACCCTCCAGGCAATAAGGAGACATGGTCCTGTTTCTCACATGCCCTTAAACTAACTAACTCACTCTCTCTCTCTCTCTCTCTCTCTCTCTCTCTCTCTCTCTCTCTCTCTCTCTCTCTCTCTCTCTCTCTCTCTCTCTCTCTATATATATATATATATATATATATATATATATATATATATATATTAAGCTGCAGAGTCTTTTCTCACTGTAGCCCTGTTCTGCTCCAAAGGTGGCTCGGAGCAGACTCATGGATTCTCCACATGTACCCAGCTAGGTGGGGAGTGAAGTACTAGTCTCCCCTTCTTGTATGCAACCCCCAATCTCTACAAATAGTGCACTCATTTGATTTGAAATAAAAGCTCCTTGGGAGAATAGAGAAGGTAAGAGCCTCCCCTAAGTCAACCCACAATTTAAATCCTTCCCATTTTCCAGGCTTCTTTTTCCATAGGCAGGAGGAGGTGATGCGGTTTCTGTCAATTCTGTGTCATCTTCTTAGGTTCTGGGGACCATGCCTATTGCCATCTTTAGAATACTGTGTTATTTATTGCCTGTTATTCTCAATGTTGAAGCTGTCTGTATATAACATATCTGACATGAAGATAATGCTGATTAGCAGAATATCTGTATAAAAGGGGACATGGCCTAAAAGAAATATTAGCCTTTGGGTAAAAAAATAAATAAAATAAAATAAAAATGAAAGAATCAGGGTAAACTAAACAGACAGCATTCTCTGTCAAACACATTCCAGGTACTTTAAATAAATTGAAGATATCCAGGGGCACATCCACCAGAGGTGCATAAATCCCACCAGAAGAGTGTACCTCCTTGGTCTGACATTCACCCTAACAGCTTCCTTTCACCTTTCTTGCCCCAATTGCCAGAGACCCATAGGTGACACTTCAGTCCCCAGTATTTGATTCAAGGGCTTCAGGCTTTGGTCATCCACTTTGAACACATTTCTTCAGCTTAAACTTGGCAGCTTTCCATAGTTCTCTTATTTGTTTTGTTTCTAGGTACCAACCCCCACCTCAGCCCCAGCCCATGGGACTGGCCAACCCAGATGCCTTCTCATCACGAGACCCTCCTAAATCTCTAAAAAATACTTGATTCTTGATCTTCTCTACATATCATCTGTAAAATTGAAGTTCAGGGGAAAAAAGAGAGAGAGAGAGAGAGAAAGACCAGATTTACTAATAGTCAACAACGCAGCTTTTGCCTCAAATACTCTGGGTCAAAA
The DNA here is from genome assembly GCF_014176215.1 of Rousettus aegyptiacus. Lineage (NCBI taxonomy): Eukaryota > Metazoa > Chordata > Mammalia > Chiroptera > Pteropodidae > Rousettus > Rousettus aegyptiacus. The sequence goes on from NW_023416295.1 coordinate 74,578,996, forward strand.
AGAAGAAAACGGCTGACTGAAATAAACCAACAAAATTTTATGTCTACAAATATTTACCATATTCACATGACTGTAGAACACAGTTTAGCACTTGCCACTGATCTTGTGAGTCAATTTTAAAAACTAGCTGTTTGACTGAATTTGACTGTTTGATTATTTATTTATTCTTATCCTCAGAGTGCTCGGCTCTAACACATGGGAAGCAAAGGTGAAGCAGCCTGTTTTGTGGTCTTACTTTATTCCCAAGACTAGAAGAGGTACATCGCAGGTCTTCTCACAGGTAATGAGGGGAAAAATTCCTCTTTTTTTGGTAACTTCTTAGCTGAGAGCCTTTTTCATATTACAAATACTTTAAGTGTTTCATACTAATGTTCAGGCCTCATCATTGGAAACACAATACTAACTTTAATTTTTTGGTTGTTGAACCCAGTGCCAGGAGCAAGTTAAGAGTGTGGCTTCAATTTGTGTTTTATTTATGCAAAAGAATAAAAATATACTTGTGCAAGTGAAGGGTGAGCTGCAGCACGAGGCAGTGTGTTTTTAGAAGGCAAACAGAAGACTGGATTTACTCCCCATTCACTAGCACTTTACGGCTTCCTCATCAAACAAGACAGGCTTTCTGTCTCTTAGACGGTAAATGTTGTTAATGTGCTGAGCAGTAGTGCACCCACTCTCAAGCTGTTTATTAGGAAGAGGAGTTATTTAGTGACTCTTCCTTTGACTCAGGGATGAGTCCCTGAGAGATCACTGAGGGCCCTGGAAATGATGCTCAGCCCAGTGTACCACTGCCCAAAATCCTACTGGACGACAGCAGATCTAAGAAAAGGTATATAAGTTGTTCTTCATTTCTGGAATCCTCCTCCATTCTGGAGGTAGAATGTTCTCGAGCTTTCAGTGGCAAGGAGCTAATTATTCATCTTATTAACATTATTCACCTTATTAACATCTTCTGAGTCCATAAAGGCAGGGCACAAGAGCAATAGTAAAAAATGAAGAAGGAAGTAGCTTTGGCCATTACCAGCAGTGTGGTCGTGGGTAACTGGTTATATAATTAGGAATCCCTGGATCAACTTAAGTTGAGGTTTAGAAAAAGGTTGGCCTGGGGGACAAGGAGGGCAGAGTTATAGGGATCTCATGCTTTAGAGTAGTGCTAATATAATGTGTGCCACATTACAATTTTAAAATTTTTAACTGCTACATTAAAAAAAAGAAACAGTTGAAATTATTTTTAATAATATATTTTTAACCCAATATATTATTATATTGATACACAGTCAATATAAAATTACATAGGAATTTTACATTTTTTTCCATACTGTTATAGACTATGTGGTTATCGTCCCTCCTCCCCCCTCAAAAAAAAATTCATATATTGAAACTCTAATTCCCAATGGGATACTTGAAGTCAAGGCCTTTGAGAGGTGATGATGCATAAGTGAGGTCATGAGGGTCAGGTCTCCATGACTGGTCTAGTTTCTTATAAGAAAAGGAAAAGAGGTCAGAGCTTCCTCTTTTAGTCATCTGAAGATATGAGGAGAAGGTGGCTATCTACAAACCAGAACGCAGGCTTTTAGCAAACACCAGATCTGCCAGCACCTTGATCTTGGGCTTTTCAGATTCCAGATTGTGAGAAATAAATGTTGTTTAAGCCACTCAGTCTGTGATCATTTGTTACAGCAGCCTGAACTAAGACACACTCTGGGTATTCAATTCAGACCAGCCACATTTCAAGTGCTCAATAGCCACATGTGGCTACTGGCTCCTACATAGGACAGCACAGCTCTAGAGGAATAATGTTAACAGGAATCACTGAGGCTCATAGGCCAGGGTAGGGCCTGAGTTCCTAGATGTCTCAGAAGCTCTCAAATGCTACCAGTGTTGAAGGTTCATGAACTACATTTTGAGCAGCAAGGAACTAGAATACCTTTCAGTGGTGTCCTGTCACTGGCTCACAGAGCCGATTCTGTATATTTCTTTCTAAAACCATGTTCAGTGATATCACATTGCTAGTTCAAAATCGGCCATAGTAGGAGTATTTATACAATAGAAACTGGCAAACAATACAAATCAGGGCATTACTTTTTTCTGAACATTTACCAGCATATCACTGCTCATGGTCCAAGAGGCAATCCCATAGTTTCTGACTCTTGTCTCAGTAATAGTATTATGGATAATTTTTCTTCTTCTCCTTCTTCTTCTTTCCCTTCTCTTTCTCCACTTTCCCTTCTCTTTCTCCTTATCTATAATATTTTTATAGCTAACACTTAGTGTTCATGTATTTTTTAAAATATGCTTTTTTAACCAAAGAAGTATAGGACATTGAGAGATAGAAGGGCTGCTTCTATAAATGTTATGCCACAAATTAACTTTGTAATCTAAACAAGTCTGTTAACTCTGTCACTTACTTTCCCTACCTATATAATGGTCACATTTTCTCTACCTGCTTAAGATCCAGATTTGAAGACTAAAGTGAGATAATCGCTTTGATTTTTAAGGTGATGACATAAATCCAAGGAAATGATGAAAACGACTATCTACCTCAATTAGGCAGAACTCCACTGTTCTGGTGTGGTCAGGTTCTCTTTCAGGTCAGAGCTATTATCAACAGCAGAGAAAAGGTCTTCATTTCTGAAGGTCACAGCTATCTTGCTATGAATTTGTTGAACTCAGATTCTTGACCAAATCCTAGCTGTCCTTGCTAGTTAAGAAAGCCTCATCAGCCAAAACAATACTGAAAAAAGAAGAAAAAAGTTGGAGGACATAAACTTCCCAATTTAAAAACTTACTATAAAGCTACAGCATTCAAGAGTGTAGTGCTAACAAAAAGATAGAGATACGGATAAATGAAATAGTACTTTGAGTCCAGAAATAAATTCATGTGTCTGCAGTCAACTGATTTTGACATGGAGGCCAAACCATTCAATGGGAAAGGATTGATTTTCCAATGTGGTGTAGGAACAACCAAATAGCCACATAAAAAAAAAAAATGATTTTGGACCTCGTACCTCACACTATATACAAAAAATTAACTCAAAATTGATCAAAGACCTAAATGTAAGAGTTAACATCATACAATTTTTAGAACGAAACACAGTTATAAAGATCGATGACCCTGGAATATGACACAAAAAGCACAAACAAAGAAAAAACAGATAAGACTTCATCAAAATTAAAACTTTGGTCCATCAAAGGCCTTTATCAAGAAAGTGAAAATATAGCCTATGCAATGGGAGAACATATTCACAAATTATAAATCTGATAAAGCATTCATATCCATAATGTGTATATATATATATAAAACTCCTAAGCAACAAAAATAACAAATAATTTAAGTTAAAAATGAGAAAAGGACTTAAATAAACCTTTCTCCAAAGAAGATAAGCAAACGGACAATAAGTGCATGAAAAGATGCTCAACATCACTAATCACTCAGAAAATGCAAATCAAAACCCATGAGACAGCACCTCACAACTTCACAACCATTAGGATCACTACTATCAAAACAAACAAAAACAGAAAATAAGTGTCGGCGAGAATATATATGAATATATATTTAGTAAATACACTTTAAAAAGCTAGATTGTACACTTTAAAATGGTGAGCCTCTGTGTAAATTTGTACATCAATTAAGAAAAAAGTAACCCTGATTATATTAATTTCTCTGGTCACATTTAATCCATTCCACAAATAGCATCTAAAATAGATTGGATATTGTGCCGGATGCTGAGAATAAAGTGCCAAGTACAACTAATATAGTCCTTGTCCTCAAGGATCTTACTTTCTAGTATCCATCCATCTATCTAAGCCTCACCATCCGCTCAGCCTGCTACTATGAACCAATTAACCCCACACTACCATGACCTAGTTTGTACTGGACCAAGACATAGTAGAGATTGCTACTGAGCTTTAGATTTCAAGTAATTATGTGTGCATGTGTGTATGTGTATACACACACACACATATTGTATTATTTTCTAGGGCTCCCATACCAATGTACCACACACTAGGTAACCTGAACAACAGAAATTTATTGTCTCACAGTTCTCAAGGTTAGAAGTTCAAAGTCAAGGCTTCAAGGGCCACACCCCCTCTAAAGGCACTAGGAAAGAATCTATTACAGGTCTCTTTCCTAGCTTCTGTTACTTCCTAGGCTTGTTGCAATATAAAAGTCTTTGCATCGTGTTTTTCCTGTGTCCATATCTGTGCCCAATTTTCCCCTTTTATGAAAACATCAGTCATATTAAATTGGGGTCCACCCTGCTCCAGTATGAACTCATGTTAATTAATTTCATCTGCAACAACTCTATTTACAAATAATATCACATTCTGAGATACTAGGAGTTAGGACTTTAATGTGTAAATTTTGGAAGGACACAATTTAACCCTTAGGACACACACCATGCATATGGATGTGTGGGTGTGCACACACATGCGACTGGTTTTAATATCATCTCTAAGGGATGGAAAAGGCTATTTAATTTGGCCCCTATGCTCCAGATAAAACTACTGAGGCTCAGAGAAGTTAATGGATTAGCACAATTCAGGTCTCTAGACTCTCTGTTGAGAGCACTTTCTTCTCCAAGCAACGCATCTCTTCTCATGCCATCACTTCTGCTCCTGCAACTGCCAACAAGTGGTCAGATTCCTGAGGGTTCTGACCTTGGCCGACACAGGTAACAAGCTGGTGGGCAGTTCCTAAAGCATTTCTCAGACTGTGCTGACAGCATCCTGGCAGCAGAGTGGGCACCGGGATAAAAGCATGTTCCAATACATGGCATTCCTCTCAGGCTGCCCAATCTGACTGCTTTCTTCAGCAAAGAGCCACTGACTGGTGTGGGTGCAGAAAGCCAGCAAACTGTATCCATAGGAACTATAGTGCAACACATTTCCAGCTGACAGGGCAAGCTGCCAATCAATCCAATACCCCTGAATGCTTGCTAGTTATCACATGGTGTTGTGTCCTCAAAATCTTCACCAGCCCAATATCTAATTTATTGAGGTAGCATCTGCAAACCTGATATTCTCTAGTATATAAGCTGGTAGAATACCACAAAATCTTCCTCTAAACTATTCCCCAAAATCTTCCTCTTTAAACTAATGCTTGAATAAGAAGAATAATGCTGTCATTTTGAAAGACTCAGGTGTTGGTGGGGTGGGGGTGATTAATTAGCTTTGCAAAAATTCAAATTAACACATGGTATTTAAGTGTTGCCTCCCAGAGATGGAATGTAGAAACTTGGACAACCAGATAAATAAGCTGAAAAGTAAAAACAGAAAAGGGGATTTCTATAAAATTCAGCTCTAGAGGCAGTGGTAAGACACCCCGGGAAGGAACGCAGGAAGCAAGAGGGCTGCCACTGCCCGGCACTGGCTATAGAGCCTTTGCTAAGCTGCCTCCCTTTCCTAAGTCTTGCTTTTCTTACTTGTGAAATAAAATGTTGGATTCAGAGACCTCCAATGTCTCTTCCAGTTCTAACATTTTGCCTGGGAAGGAAATCAGGTAAATAAATTAGCCACATGCTCTCTAAATGAACGGATTCCAAAGAGGCCTGTAGCTTCCAAGCTGCTGAACCACCAAGTACCAGTAAACACCCCCTCCTACAGAGGCACCCCAGGCACAGTGGAGATAACTTCTGAAGATGGAGATCAGCAGAATCTGGGGCATCAAGCAGTGTTAGCCTTGCTTCTCCTGAGAACAGATGCCGAGAACCCAGGGTGGCTCAGACTGCATTGGACATGGAGACAGTGTATACTATGACAACATGGGCTCTCTCCAAGAAAGAATTGTAACCTAGCAAGAAGCAAGCCTCACTACAGAAAAGGTAGGTCAAAGTTCAATGCTCATGGCCAAAGAGGTGTACCAGATCCTCGCCACTTAGTCATTCAGGGATCAAAACCCCAGGAAGACAGCAATTGCAATCATGACAAATATCTGCACTAGAGGTTGCAAATGGCAGTTAGTGGACCAGATGTGGACATGAGATTTGGTTTTTTTAGCCTGCACAGTGTCTTTCAAAAAATCAAATTAGTTTTCAACATTAAAATAATTGGGAATTTTTTTTTTTGACAGAAAACACAGATTTCCAGCCTCTCTTGAAAAAACAGAATATTGGTAATGCTGGGCCTTCATTCCCACCTAGCTACCATCCTGCGGGACTGAAGAACACCTGCCCATGATGGATGGGGCATGGCTTCCCAATGTGTCACAGGCCAGTCATCAGCTTCACTCATTTATGGTTGATGTTGGGGCTCAACCAGGAATAAAGTGAATGAAGCCCAGGCTCCCCAATGTTGTCTTTGCAAAGGGAGAGGCATGAATTTTATGTCTCCACAGTTTTCAGGTTCCTAAATGATAACCATGGACCAAGGAAAGTAACCATCTAAATCATAATTTTGACAGGCAAAAAAAAGATACCAGGAAAAAAATAAATGACCACCAGGATAGGAACAAATGCACAAAAGTGGCACGTGCACACTGTGGAATATTATGCAATTACGAAAAGAATCAGGGGATGACAAGGAAACACGGCAGAGTGAGACACCCTCAGATCTCTTCCCTTGAAATAACAATAAGCTGAACATCTAAAACTCAGCAAAAAAACACCCAAACTGCACACCAGCATGGGATCTGTGCATAAGAGCTACCACAGTTCAGAGCCCCAGGTGTTGGGTGGTGGACTGGGAGAAATAAAGAAGCTGCCTCTCTCAGCCGCCAGAACTCTTTGCAGGAGGAGGGGGAGGGGTAAAGGTGCGGCAACTTCCGTGATTAGCCTGCCTGGAAGTGACAGAACTTCTAGCACCCGGCAGCAGGGCCCAGTCATCAGGGCAGAAAGCAGAGAAGTGGGATGGGACAGCAGAGCCGGCAGCAGGGCCCAGTCATCAGGGCAGAAAGCAGAGAAGTGGGATGGGACAGCAGAGAAACAGTTCTAAAACTGAGGCTGAGATCCAGCCCCCAACTCCCAACCCCCAACCCAGAAAACCCCTCCCCCCATATCCTCTGAGACCGAACACTGCAGAGCCCCAGGGGAATCTGAGCAAACACTACCAAAACTGTTGCTAAAACTGACAGGGACTGAAACTAAGAGTAACAGGTGTGAATACATATCTACGAGAAAATAAAAAAGACCTTTAGGCTTTATTTAAAGCAGGGAGCCAAGAGGCTTAGACGCCACCTACTGGAAACCAAAATAAAAGCACCTTCTTTGCAGCAAGCTAAAGAGAGACCTTAATATATTAAATCGTCTTTCTGAAAAAACAACAGAATACATTTCCATTAATGCCCAGGTACAGAAATAGTCTATTAAACACCATGAACAACCAAGGTGACAAGGCATCTCGGAAAGAAAGAAAAAAATCTCCAGAAAAACAGACCAAAACACCATCATAGTAGGGGACCTAAATACCCCACTGTCAGATATGGACAGATCATACAAACAGAAAACCAATAAGGAAATAATATCCCTAAATGACACTTTAGACCAACTGGACACAATTAACACAGGCAGAGCCTTCCATCCCAAAACAGCTGCTTATACATTCTTCTCTAGTGCACATGGAACATTCTCAAGAATTGACCACATACTGGGATACAGAGGTGGCCTCAACAAATATAAGAGGGTTGAAATCATACCAACCGTACTCTCTGATCATAACGCTTTGAAACTAGAGATCAGCTGCAAAAAGAAAGCAGGAAGAACCAAAAGTACATGGAGATTTAACAACATGCTATTGAAGAATAACTGAGTCAGAGAAGAAATAAAAAGAGATTAAGAGATATATAGAAATTAATGATAATAATAGCACAACATATCAAAACTTTTGGAACATGGCAAAAGAGGTCATTAGAGGAAAGTTCAAATCATTACAGGGCTATCTTCGAAAACAAGAATGAGCCCAAATAAACAACTTAATGCTTCATCTTAAAAACTCAAAAAGAAAGAACAAATGAAGCCAAAGTCAGCAGAAGGAAAGAAATAATCAAAATTAGAGCAGAAATAAATGAATTGAAAACAAACAAACAAAAAAACAAAATAATAAAAAAAAAATAAATGCAACAATGAGCTGGTTCTTTGAAAAGGTTAATAAAATTAACAAACGCCCAGCTAGACTCACTAAAGAAAAAAGAGAAAGGACACAAATAAACAAAATCAGGGATGAAAGAGGGGAAATTATGACTGACATCACAGAAATACAAAAGATCATACAAGAACACTATGACAAAGTATACAACACCAAATTTAATAACCTAGAAGAAAAGGACCAGTACTTAGAAAAATACAACCTTCCTAGACCGAATCAAGAAGAACAGGAAATTCTAAATAGATCAATCAGCAGTATGGAAATTGAAACAATCATCAAAAACCTACCGAAAAGTAAAAGTCCAGGACCAGATGGCTTTACCAGTGAAATCTACCAAACATTCAAAGAAGATTTAATACCTATTCTCTTCAAATTCTTCCAAACAATCAAAGAGAAGGCAATACTTCCCAACTAATTTTATGAGGCCAATATAACTCTGATACCAAAACCTGGTAAAGATAACACAGAAAAAGAAAACTATAGACCAATACCTCTCATGAACACAGATACAAAAATCCTAAATAGGATACTAGTGAACTGTATACAGCAACATATTAAAAAGATTATACACCATGATCAATTGGGCTTCATCCCAGGGGCACAAGGATGGTTCAACATACGCAAATCGATTAATGTGATACATCACGTGAACAAATTTAAAAATAAGAATCATATCATATCAATAGATGGAGAAAAAGCCTTCAATAAGATACAACATACATTTATGATCACTCTTAAAAAAAATTAGTATAGAAGGAAAGTACCTTACCATAATAAAAGCCATCTATGACAAACCCTCAGCCAACATACTTAATGGTGAAAAGCTAAAAACCTTCCCTCAAAGATCAAGAACAAGGCAAGGCTGTCCACTATTGCCACTGTTAGTCAATATAGCATTAGAGGTCCTAGCAAGTGCAATCAGGCAAGAGAAAAATATAAAAGGTATCCAAATAGGTAACTAAGAAGTCAAATTGTTACTATTTGTGGATGGCATGATTCTCTCTAGAGAAAATCCTAAAGACTTCACAAGAACACTACTAGAAACAATAAGCAAATGCAGTCAAGTCTCTGGATACAAAATCAATGTTCAAAAATCCATAGCCTTCCTATACTCTAATAATGAAGCATCAGAAAAAAAATGGAAAAATAATTCCTTTTTCAATTGCAACAAAAAGAACAAAATAATTAGGAATAAATCTAATGAAACATATGAAGAGCCTACATAATGAAAACTACAAGACCCTATTAAAAGACATCAAAGAAGATACAAAGAAATGGAAAGATATTCCATGTTCTTGGATTGGAAGAATCAACTTTCTTAAAATGACCATATTACCTAAAGCATTATACAGATTTAATGCAATCCTCATCAAAATCCCATCGGCATTTTTAAAGAAATGGAATGAAAAATCAACACATTTGTATGGAAGCACAAAAGACCCCAAATTGCCAAAACCATCCTGAGAACAAAGAATGAGGCTGGAGGCATCACTCTACTCAACTTCAAATTATACTTCAAAATAGCATGCTATTGGCAGCAAAACAGGCACATAGACCAGTGAAACAGAATCAAGAGTCCAGGAGTAAGCCCATATTTATATGGGCAAATAATTTTCAACAACAAAAAAACAAAAACATACAGTGGAGAAAGGTAAGCCTCTTCAATCAATGGTGCTGGGAAAATTAAAAGGCCACCTAGAATGAAACTAGACTGTTGTCTATCACCACACACCAAATTAACTCAAAATGGATCAAGGACCTGAATATAAGACCTAAAACAATAAAATGCGTAGACGAAAACACAGGAACTAAACTCAAGGACCTTGGACTTAAAGAGGATTTTAGAAATTTGACCTCAAAAGCAAGAGAAGTAAACACAAAAATAAATGAATGGGACTACATTAAACTACAAGCTTCTGCTCACCAAAAGAAACTGTCAACATGGTAAAGAGACAATCATGCTAATGGGAAAATATATTTGCAAGCGATGACTCCAATAAGGGCCTAATATCCAAAATATGCAAAGAACTCATATGACTCAATAACAACAGACACTTATCCCTAGAGGACATACAAATGGCCAACAAATATATGAAAAAATGCTCAACATGGCTAGCTATTAGGGAAATGCAAATCAAAACCACAATGATATACCATCTCACACCTGTTAGAATAGCTATAATCAACAGGACAAGTAATAACAAATGTTGGAGAGGATACAAAGGAAAAGGAACCCTCACACACTGCTGGTGGGGCTGTGAATTGGTACAGCCGCTATGGAAAATAGCATGGAGGTTCCTCAAAAAACTAAGAATTGCTCTACTATATGACCCAGCAATCCCTCTACTGGGTATTTACCCCAAAAACTTGAAAACCTATATCCAAAAAGATATTTGTACACCGATGTTCATAGCAGCACTATTCACGGTGGCCAGGACATGGAAGCAACCAAAGTATCCTATGATAGATGATTGGCTAAAGAAGCTGTGGTACACATATACTATGAAACATTACTCAGCTATAAGAAGAAATGAAATACTGCCATTTGCAACAACCTGGATGGACCTCGAGATAATCATGCTATGAGAAATAAGCCAGACAGAAAAAGTTGAAAATCACATGATATCACTTATATGTGGGATATAAACATAAAGGCAACAAATGAATAGATCCAACAGTGACTCAGGAACATGGACAATGGACTAGTGGTTACTGGCGGGTAGAGGGTGGGGGAGGAGGGAAGAGGAAAAGGGGGTCACATATAGGGAGTTTGGGGAAGGGTGAAGTGGGTAAAGGGGATCAAGTATATGGTAGCTGAAGGAAACTAGACTCTGGGTGGTATCACACAGTAGAACATATAGATGTCAAATTATAGTGTACACCCAAAAATCATATAAATGTATTAACTCATGTTACCCCAATAAACATAAAAAGAAAAAAGAAAAGAATCGGATTAGTGGTTCTAAACCAGTGACAATTTGGAAACATTAGGCAATGTCCAGTTATTTTATTATCGCAACTTGGTCAGGGGCTAGGGGAGGGATAGGTGCTACCGCGATCTAGTAGGTAGCAAACAGCAATGCTGTTAAATGTCCCACAATGGACAGAACAGTCCACAAAAAGAATGATCTAGCCCAAAATGTCAGTAGTGCTGAGCGTGAGGATCTATGAGTTAGATCCATTCTTATTAACACAGAGAGACTTCTGTGATGTTAACTGAGAAAAGATACAAAGCAGCATATATACACCATTTTTAATATAATGACAGAAATAAAATGTGCACACAAATTTAATAAACAGCACTGCAATATTATTTGCATGAATTTGAAGAATATATTTTTCTCTATACATATAAAAATTTCATGAAAGAATAGTTCATCAAATGTTAACAGGAGCCATCTCGTAGTATTGGCATTCCAGATAATTTCTACTTTTCTCATATTTCTTGGTATTGTGTGAATATTTTTAAATAAATATGTGTTATTTACATAATCATAAAAACACAATAAAAATGTTTTATTGTGAAAAATCAATAGATAATGCACACATGACCTTCAATAACAGATTTGTCATTCATCCCACCAAACCTTCCTCCTGTGCCATTAACAAAGATAATCTTAATTGATATTATCTGCCTCTTCTCCATTCCCCTGCCTGACCTCAAAAAACCCTTGCTCACCACAGGCCAGAAAAAGGGCAAGTGTTTCTTAGCAAGAGAAGCCCAGACAGCTAATCAGCTAAAGAGCCAGTACCCAACAGCCAGAGTCAGGTGTCAATCAATGACTGACCAGCTCACAGGGTCATGGCTCCCCTCCCCTCTCCTAGTCAATAAGTTTCTCCTGAATGCAGAGTTCCCAGAATGAGAGCAGAGCCAGAGGATACAGGCCATACCCTTAATGAGCTTACACACTATTTAGGAGATGCACAAAACACACAGCAAACTCGTGAAGGCCGTGGAGCCAATAACAAACCCCACAGCTCTCACAGCCAGCTCTTCTGGACATGAGGTCAGGCTCCCTGTCTCCAAATCATGCCAACCACTTTGTGGTCTAAAGAGCAGGGCTTTCTGCAATTTCAGAGGCTCCAAAGTGCTGGAGCTCAGTCAGGCTGCATCTGCACCTGCTGGAGCAAACACCAGTACAGAGCCAGGACCACTCTGGGAGCGACTTAAGCTTCCCTTGCTTGGGTATCAAGCAACATCACCAATGGGCTGAGTTTAAAGTGCCCCCAGCTTCTCTACCTATCTCCCATCCTCTTATGTATCATGTCTTATGGCGGGTGCTAAAAACAGATTTAGTCTATCCCTAAAATGAGTTAGCAATAAATATACTGCACATGCTATTAAGTTCAACTTCAACATAAGCTAGAGAAGACACCCAATGTGCACAGTGATTAAAAAGAGCTTCAGAACTGTGCTATACACCTGGTATTTTGCTAAGTGCTTTCCAAGTACTTCTTTAAACCTCATAAAATCCCTACAGAGAATTTCACATTATCCTCAATCAATAGATGAGGAAACTGAGGCTCAAAAATTTTAGATATGTAACCCTGTCCACCAGCTATTAAATGCCAGAGCCAAGATTCAAACTTATGTCTGTTTAAATTCAATATTGTTTCCATTAGATAATGCTTTATCTATATGTACTCCCCATAACCCAAGATACTCCATGTAAAAGGGAGTTCACAGTGTCAATCAAAAGAGCTACAATCAAAAGCTAGAGCTTTATGGAGTTTATTCTTATACCAAATACTTGTCTTCCCTTTAATTTATAACAGTCAATTAAGTGTGCCATTAGGTTAAGTAAGATATAATATCCAAAACTGAATGTGCAAAGTACCAATATCTGGGATATTGACTTTAGTAAAATTAGAGACATTTATGGCTTTGAGTACAGCTAGTAGTGTTTCATTTTTCCTAAAGTATAATGAAATAGCCAATGATGTTGGGGCAAACGGAAAAATTCAAAGGAGGTTATCACCAATTTTATATCTCCAGAATTAACACAGGAATTGTTAATTCTACTTATTGAAGTACAAAGTAATGCTCATTATAAAGACATCATGTTCATTTTCTCTGATGGCACATTAACACCAAATTCAAATGCCCAAAACAAATACAATGGGCTTGTCAGTCTCAGCTGGCTTCTCGTAGACCAGCTTCTCATTAAACACAGGACTCGGTCTCCCAGGAACGTCCAGGTCAGCCTGTCTTGCTTGGGTTGTGATGACTGTTTTTTGCTAACTTCATAAATATATAATGTTTCTCAACAGTTTTTGTATCTTTAAAAAACTTAATACTTATTTGGTGAATATTATATTCTTATGCAGTTCCCTGTTGAAAAAAAAAAATCAGATACTAAAACCTCCTATTGATAATTCTATCACTCCAAAGATAGTCTATCTTCAGAGTAGCATCATAAAGAAAGGCTGGTCTGTCTAGCTGATTTTCTGCAGTTTTATTTAAGCAAATAACAACATTTTGTTTAGCTTTGTCTTAACATTGCATCAACATAGTGAATATACTTCTTAAATTGCATATAACGTACCTGCCCCTTATCGGAAAAATGCCAATTTTTCCTTCTAAGAGGACCCAGCACCCTGGTCGAGAATCACAGTACTGATGTCTAATTAACTGCAAAAATCAGAGAGGAAACTGCCAGATTTCATCATATATATTCTCTCACACTTGAAGGGGAAAGAAAGTAGTTGAGGTGAGGAGAGAGGAGCTGAGATGGAAACAGAAGGATGCATGCCTTCCCTTCAGAGCAGTCCACACTCCCTCTAAGGAAGGTGAAATGGCAGCAGAGTCCTCTGAACTTGGCCCTCTTTACCGAGGAAACAGAGTTGATGTCCATCTTGGTGTGAAATGGTATGTCCAACTGGTTTCCACCAACTCTGCCCATCCAAACTTCCTCTACACACTGAGCAAGCACACCCACTTGTGAGCCTACCCTTCAATTATGAGAGAAGGGATTTGTAAGAGGGAAAGATGAAAGAGGAAAATGATGACAGAGAACATAAGGAAGACTTTAAAGGGACAAAAAAAAATGTTTAAGAGGAAAAGGAGGAGAAAGGAAGAGAAAAACAACCGACAGAGGTATCCAAAAAGTTTAGACCATAGAGAGTGGAAGGGATCACTATGATGACATTTTTCGTGTTGTTAATAATTACCATTTATTGGGCTCTTGTTTTCTGAGACAGATGATGGATAGATGGATGGATGGATAAATAAGTATACACATATACATAAATACATGTAATTCCATTTTACTTCATTCCAATAAATTTAATCCTAACAAATATCTATGGAATGGATATTCTAATCTCTCTTCTAGCCAGAGGAATCTGAGACTCTCATAGCAAGAAATTTTTCCAAGGTAGCAGAACAAGAATTAGACCATTTGTCTGGCTCCAAATCCCATGCTATTACTGTACCACTTGTTGGGTAACAAATGCCAAAGAATGTGTATACTTAGTTGCATATTTTCTAGTTCCAGTGATGACCCACTCTTGAAATTTCCATTATAGCCTTAAGCACATTCTTTTGATTGTCTTCATTGATGGCAAAGCCTCATGCTTTTAGAGTAGAGCTGATTTAGGGGTTAGCCAAAAGTCGCTCAAAGCAAAGCTGGTTTAAAACCAGGCAACACTGCTAGGTGATATTATTTTAAGTTTAAGGGAAAAGAGTGTGATGATTTCATGTGTCTTATCTACCCTCTCAGAGGAATTTCCAAAGGAGACTTGCTAGCAGATTCTGAGCAATGAATGGCTCCATCACTGCAATAAATAGAGACCTAAGATAATTCCTACAAAGTTCAATATTGAACTGGTATATTTGTTAAAACACCATAAAGTCATACCTTAGTAGTTCTTCAGGGCAAATCAATCTGGTATTGCTTTACTAGTGAATGAAATGTTTCATAAAAGAAAAAAAAACTGGGTAAGGACCTAGTAGTCTTTGATGTTCATGTTGTTAAGACATCTTATGCACTGACTTCTTTCGGAAAAAATCCGAAGAGAAGTGATAATGCCCTTGGAGTATTATTGCCTATAAACTTCAAACTTCTGATCGTTGTGAGCAAGATGATGGATGACTAGGCATTTGGAATGAAACAGTCTGTCCATCTTCTGCCCCGAGACTAACATTTAAGCATCTAACAGGGTTGCCTCTAATACATTCAAAGAATGGCATCATATTTGGGCTGGAGAAGATCCGCTGCTGTTCATGGTCCACGTAGCAGGTACTCTCCTCTGAGTTACTGTTCTTTTCAAGAGCTGCCAATTTTCATTACAGCGACAGACTGGAGGAGTGCTGAAATGCCATATGAAAAGAAAAGTACAAGGCAGCCCCCCTTTTTTTCCGTTAGAATTCAGCACAGTAAGTAAAAGCAAGGGCAGACAAGATAATGAAGGTGTTGCATAGGCACTTGTTTCACTTTCATTTTTTCTTTGAGAAAGTTTTAATAAAATTAGCAGTGTTTCAGTAACAGCAAGGATTATAAAAGATACATTTATCAACAATGTGTAATTTTCCTATTGGAATGTATAATGAAACTTTTCAAATGCAAATCTCTTATCAATGAACACAAAAAAGGGGCAAGATAAAGAAGGGGGAAAATGACACAAAGCTAATTCTCAGTCATCTCTGAAAACTAGAAGGATTAAAACTTTTAAAGTTAACTGACAAATTTCCCTGAACTTAATTTTAAGCTTTCATTTGGATTTTGCTGTCAAGACATTAGCCAAAGCTCCTTACAAGGAATAATAATAATTCTTTTGAATTTCAGGGATTGGGTCAAAGTCATCAATGCCTTCCCATCACCTACCATCCAAAGCCAAAAATCCTCTTACATGTGTCTCCAAACTCAGGCCCTGTCCAACAGTCAAAGCCCTCTTTAATCCAGCCCACTCTGTGCTTAGTCTGTCTGCTATTTGCCTATCACAAAACCCTGGCTGAAAACCAGTCCCCTAAAACTCTATGATGTTCTCTCCATATCTTATTTCTGCCCAAATCTTTATCCTTTGATGCTGCCCCTCCTCAGCTTTGCCTTTTCCTTCTATGTCTCTCATCAACTTCTGTAGTCTGAACCACCAACTCACAACCTGATGATGAGCTATCTTGAACGGATTACAACTTCTTCAGGAATACCACCTCACGAGGTGAACGGCACACTCCCTTAACACAGAGACAGTACTGGGCATACACACGTGATAAGCATTTGTTGAATAGTAGACTCTACAGCCCTATTCCACCTTCTGTGGAGATACAAACAGGTCAAAAGACAGGCAGGGAGAGACAAGAAAAGAAAAAAGAGAAAGCAGGAAACCTAGATACTCCAGAAACTAAACAATGGTCTAAATAGCCCTGAGTTTACTATATACATAAAAAATATATATGTACAGATGGCCAGTGCAATTTACATTAAAGATGTTTTGAGAAATATGAAGATTTGTTAAATGTAGATTCAGCAAACCTAATATAGAGCATACTTCCAGGAAAAGCAAACAAGTAGACATAAGAAAATTTTCTGAAATCAAATAAAAAATCATAAGCATGCTAAAGAAAAATTTCTCTCCCAAATCATTCTCAACTCAAAAGGGTAAATTAAATTCATTATTGAGATATACAGACATGCTGATGATGTTGATTGTTCCTGCTGGTAATAAATAAAAACATTAAAGTCTTCCAGGAAAATGATGAGTGCCATTATCATACAACCATTTGAAGCCTCCATCTGTCTTCCAAAAGGCTAAAGCTGCACTGGATCCTTCATGAAAAACCTAAGGAGATGCTGCCCATGGCAAGAATGATGCTAATGTTTCTATCAAACCAAAGCAATAGCAATTACTTGAAATGCCAAATACCACAATAGAAAGCCGAACTGGTAATAATGAGAAGATGCCAAAGTCTATGGTATTTTGTGTAATGAAATGGTGACCATCTCACTGAAACAAACCCCATGAGCCCAGCACAGCATCATTTCTTGCCTAGTCGCTTTTATGGCAGCAAAGTTTCATAAATAAAGAGGCTGAGATTCAGCCCAAGGCAAGTCACCAAGAGTGATTCTATAACTGGTTCATGTGGTAAGCCAACAAACTGTTTCATCTTTTACTTGGATTTTTTTACTCAGCAATATTTCTGAGAGGGACTATGACTTAGATGGTTGTAAGTTTTAAGATGTTACCAAAAAAAAAAAAAATGACTTTAGAAGATTAAGTATCAAATTAGTATACGATATATGCCTCTCAGCCATTCCCAACCCGCAAAAACATCCTCGTATGTTTGTTTGAAAAGCATATGGAAATAAAGAAAAAAGACATAAACTCTAAAAAAAATTTTTTTTTTTTTAAAAAAGGCACACTATGGAAGACAACTACATATCCATTTCCATTTGGAAATGACCACAAAAAGATTGGCACAGGATGACCAATTAAAACCAAATTTACTTACTCAGGATGTAGATATCATACTCAGGTAAAATATATATAATACGTATTTTATATATATATATATATATATATATATATATATATATATATATATATATCTGGCCCTTAAACAACACCAGTTTGAATTCCATGGGTCCATTCATACATCAAATTTTCGTGATAAATAAAGTAAATGTATTTTATGTTCTTTATGATTTTTAAATAACATTTTCTTTTATCTAGCTTACTTTACTGTAAGCGTACAGAATACAATACACATAACATACAAAATATGTATAAATTGACTGTTTATGTTGTTAGTAGTCTTCCAATGATAGGATATTAGTAGTTAAGTGTTTGGAGAGTCAAGTTACATGTAGGTTTTCAACTGTGGGTGGGCACCCCTAATGCTCGCATTGTTCAAGGAGTGACTATATATGAAAACTAAATTATTTTACTGTATTTGGAGAATTCACTGTGGAAGTCAAATTAGCATTGATCCAAGCTACCTTCCTATCCCCATGGACTGATCTATAGTGATCTATAATGCCTCTATCTTCTGTTTTGCTTTGTTGACTTGGGCTTCTTACATGAAAAACACATTTAAGGAAGGGTGGTAAATCATTTTTATGATTCATCATGTGTGCAACAAATATTTACTGAATAGCTTATATGTTCCAAGCCCTGTGAACAAGACAGACACATCCTGTCTTCATGAAACCTATGACCCAACAAGCATAGAGCAATCAAATATTAGTGAGATTTTGCTACTACACAATGCAGTATTTTGTAAAGCCTAAAGCAAGAGATCCCAATGTAGCTAGAGTGATGAGGAAGACTCCACTGAAGAAATAAAGTCTAAGCTCAGTCTTTAAGTTGAACAGGAGTTGGCTGGGTGAAAGGGAAAAGGGAGGATGGGAAAGTGTTCCGAGTAGAGAAAAGTACATCTCCTAAAGACCAAAGGCAGGAAAGAGCGTGGCACGTTACTGAAGGAGAGCCAACATGACTAGGAGGAAAGACAACAGAACAAGGCTGGAGCAGCAAGTGGGGGCCAGATGGGGTTGAACATTGAAAGCTATGTTGAGGATACTGGACACTAAGCCACACCCAGGATTGACATCAAAGGATTTGCATTGTTAATGACCACACAGGTTGCTTTAGGGAGACTAGGTAGAGCGTGGGTGGGGAGAAAGATTACCAGCAAGAACACAATGAGGTTCCAGCTAGTCCAGGAGAGAGAGAAACAGACTGCACCAGGCTAATGGGAAAAAGAGAAGGGATCCAAGAGATACTTAGGAAAAAGACACAACAGGATTTGGTGATGAACAGGTATGAGGACTAAGGGAGAGAGAGAAGGCAAGGTGGACTCAGAGGTTACTGGCTTGAGAAACCAGGTTGTTGGTAGGGCCACGTACTGAAATATGGTACTTCGGAGGAGAACCAAATCTCAGGGCTGAGGGATGAGTGAATAGAGGTTACGGTACTGAACATTAGACTTGTTGTCCTACAAACAAGGTATGTTCCTAGTACAATTAGACTTTAAAATGCATTGATAAAAAAGCTTAGAAACTTCCCCATCAATTGAGGAACTACATAGTTTCAGACCAGTAAGAAATTATGCAGATCTTCAAACCAAAATAACAAGTTTATGGGAATCAGCTGCCTCAGATTTGAAAGTAGAATGTTAGTCCTGAATTACTGAATACAATTTCTGAATTACTGCTGGTACCATTAATACTTCCAGAAACAAGGGATTTTTCCACCTGTGTCCTGGGCACATGTCCCAAGGCCCTTTTAAATGTAGGATTCATGCTGAATGCCAGTGTTCTGGCGCACACTAATCCATCAGTCACTACAGAATTAATGTTAAGGTTTTCAGAAAGCTTGTAGGAATACCAGAGATCTTTTCAGTTTTTTCATTGAGCAGGGACCTCTGGAATTTTTATTGATTGGATAAAATCAAGCAGAAAGCTTTTATTTCCCCCAAGTGTCTAGTTCTTTGTCATATTTTTCAAATGATGATTCACTTAATTATTTTAGCCCTGGTAAAAAGTGGGTGACAATAACAATTTTCAACTCACTTACTCTTAAATAATTCTTTCACACAAAAACAATCAATTCCTAAAGCTCTTGGATCACACATTTAATAATGCCCCTGGCCTGTCATCATCCCAGGGAACTTTACTCTTGGCTGCCATCCGCTCAATTGTCACCTTCTGCTGTATCCCTTGCTCAGCACGTTTTATTTTTTTAATGTCACAGGCTTCAACTCCAAAAAGTATTGCCAAATCTTGCTATTCTCTGACATAATCTTTTTCTGATTTGAATGAACATTTTCTCCTGGGCCTATTATAAATAACATAAGAGAGCAGCTGGGAAAGAGAAATGGGCATTTTATGGCAGGTGATTTGGAAATTCAGAGAAACACAAAAATTCTAGGCAGAGAGAGAGATGCAAACAGAGGAGAGGTTAGAAATAAAGGACAGGATTCACAACATATGACCTTGATGTCCCTATGATACATAATTTCCTAGTAATGGACTTTAATAAATCCGGACCGAATTGATAGGGGTTGGGCTCACAATAGCCAGGAGATACACTGAATTGGCCCAAAGACGCCATAGCAATGGGGAAGGAGTGGAAGAGACTGGCACTGCATGCCAATGGAGCAGTGAAGATTGGTGAAATAGTGGATGCCCACAAAACTCTGGAATAAATATGGAATAAACTCTGAAAAAATGGAATAAATATGAGGATATTTCCCCTGCCATGAGCCAATATTACTGTTTATGTGCCTGAAATTAGTGCTTTGAAGTTTTGTGCTTTCTTCTGCCAGTATTCTAGGGAATTATATTTGGGGAGGGAGGGATTTTTTTTCCTGCTAAAAAGCACTTCATTTTCAGAGGGAAGCAGAAAGGATACTGAGATGATTTTTTTTAAAAAAAAAATTTTAACAATAGATTTAAATAACAATTATTTGTTTGCAAGTCAGCTGTTCAACAACTAAATTGACACTCAACCCCACAAGGACTAAAGATGCCTGAATTCAGTCAATTCATAGGTATTACATTAGCCAAAAAAGTTATGAAGAGAAGATGGTGGACTAGATAGTGTTCTCACCTCCTCTCATGACTACTTCACAATGACAACTAAAGTACAGAAGAACATTACTGAAAATTACCTGAAGTCTATCTGAACATAAGTCCTATAACTAAAGACATAGAGGAGTATGTCACATTGAGACTAGTAAGAGGGGCAGGCTGGTCTTCCACCTGATTGAAAAGAGTGAGGCTAGAGGCATCACTCTGCCAGACTTCAAATTATACTACAAAGCAGCAGTAATCAAATCAGCATGCTATTGGCAGCAAAACAGGCACACAGACCAGTGAAACAGAATCAAGAGTCCAGGAGTAAGCCCATATTTATATGGGCAAATAATTTTCAACAAAAAAAAAAACAAAAACATACAGTAGAGAAAGGTAAGCCTCTTCAATCAATGGTGCTGGGAAAATTGAAAGGCCACCTGCAAAAGAATGAAACTAGACTGTTGTCTATCACCACACACCAAAATTAACTCAAAATGGATCAAGGACCTGAATATAAGACCTGAAACAATAAAATGCATAGATGAAAACACAGGAACTAAACTCAAGGACCTTGGACTTAAAGAGGATTTTATGAATTTGACCTCAAAAGCAAGAGAAGTAAACACAAAAATAAATGAATGGGACTACATTAAACTGCAAGCTTCTGCTCAGCAAAAGAAACTGTCAACATGGTAAAGAGACAATCATGCTAATGGGAAAATATATTTGCAAGCAATGACTCTGATAAGGGCCTAATAACCAAAATATGCAAAGAACTCATACGACTCAATAACAACAGACACTTATCCCTAGAGGACATACAAATGGCCAACAAATATATGAAAAAATGCTCAACATGGCTAGCTATTAGGGAAATGCAAATCAAAACCACAATGAGATACCATCTCACACCTGTTATAATCAACAGGACAAGTAATAACAAATGTTGGAGAGGATGGAGAGGAAAAGGAACCCTTATACACTGCTGGTGGGTGGGACTGCATATTGGTACAGCCACTATGGAAAACAGTATGGAGGTTCCTCAAGAAAACTAAGACTTGATCTACATATGATCCAGCAATCCCTCTACTGGGTATTTACCCCAAAGACTTGAAAACCCATAGCTGAAAAGATATTTGCACACCAGTGTTCATTGCAGCATTATTCACATCGGCCAGGAAATGGAAGCAACCAAAGTGTCCTACAATAGATGACTGGATAAAGATGCTGTGGTACATATATACAATGGAACATTACTCAGCCACAAGAAGAGATAAAATACTGCCATTCGCGACAACATGGATGGACCTCAAGATAATCATGCTAAGCGAAATAAGCCAGACTGAAAAAGTTGAAAATCACATGATATCATTTATTATGTGTGATACAAACCTAAAAGTAACAAATGAACAGGGCAAACAGAGACCCGTGAACATGTACTATAGACTAGTGGTTACCATAGGGTAGAGGATAGGGAAGGAGCGGGTAGGTAGACGGTTAAAGACGGTCAAATAAAGCGGGTTAGGGAGAGGATGAAGTTGGTAAAGGGGATCAAATATATGATAGCTGAAGGAAACTGGACTTTGGGTAGTAAATATGCAATAGGATATACAGATGTACACCTGAATGTACACCTGAAAATTATATAATTATCCAATGTTATCCCAATAAACTTGAAAAAGAAAAAGAAAAAAACAAGTGACACTATTTGTGTGAATCTTGGCACAAAAAAAATCAAAGTTCAATTTTAAGACTGGTATCCCTTACCAGACTCTAATCTCAGGCCTGATTGAAATTTTGTAATATTCTTTTTGTTATCACCCTCGGGAGAGACACAGGAAGAGGAAACCAGGTGTCGCCTTATGTGAAAACATTTTTCATTGAATGTTGCTGTGATTATTTCACCTTGAAAATAATACCACTGTGTTTAGAGTTAGATATTGAGAATCTGATTTAGTTAAAAGCACACAAGGAATCAGAGAAAGTGTAGATGAATCAATGAGACCCTGCTAGAAATAGGTTTTGATTTTTAGTACTGGCCAAATGCTTTGCTGAATAAGATAAACTCACTAAAACAATGAAAATCAAATTACTGTTCTTCTAACTTAGGAGGAAATAAGCTTAAGAAAGAGTTTGTTTTTGCTTCTAAAGTACAGGACTCACAGATCAATTCATTATGGAGTAACCTTGTTGAGGATGACATACTCTATGCATCCTCTTCAGATGAGACTCTGAGACTGCACACAGCTCCTCTAAGTTTTTCCCTAAACAGGGGATTTGTCAGGGACCCAGAGTAAACAAATTTTGGTCCAGAAGGAGTCTTATCCTCCACTCGTCTCATGCATCCTCAGGAGAAAGGCTCAAATTGTAAGTTTCTTTTCCCAGAACAGGGCTGGGAGAATGGAAGTTTGTGCCACTTTCTAGTACCAAAACAACTAAGCCTCCCTTCCTTAGTAAAGTGTCTAATGTCAAGAGTGCTCAATTTGGTCAATACATGAGGCTAAGTTACATTTTGGCAGCAGCACCCATGATCCCCTGCATTATAGCTTGAGCCCAGTCTCTTCTAACAACAACTTACCTGACCCAATATCCCAATAATGCCCCCACAGAAGCCCCGTGACAGGACACTGTGTGTGTTAACACAACTGGCCTGACCACCACCTCTGGCCTGCACTCACATGCTCAGAACTCTGACTCTGCCATTTGGGTTGGACTTTTCCCAGCACATGAAGTGGATCTCATTTTGCATTGTCTCTCACCCAGAGACTTGTCCATTTCCATGTCAATTCCTCTCTTGGAATGTCCCTGTCTAAGTCTAGTCATTTCACCTAGTCATACCATAAGATATAATAACAGTGGTTTAAATCCTTTGTGTACAAAATGAGTAGGAGTATAACATTTAGTTCATCTGAATTCCTATAGGCCTTACTATCTATACAACTCATTTCGTAATCCGCATATATTACCCATACTATTATCTTTCCATATATGTGTACATATGTACACATAAACATCCCTCCTCTGTAACTTGATTCCATGCTTCTTTAGAACAGGGACCATAATTCATAGTCTGCATTCTCGGCATCTTATATAATATCTCCCATTTGTACGTATACTAAAATATTTACTCCCTGTGATGACAATAATAAAGATTTGTCCAAGACTATCATAGTGAGCTCAGTGTATAATGAGCACTGAGAAAGTTGCACCCGCCCACGAGCAGGCTACAGAGATGAAGGGAAGAAAAACCAACCCACAAGTATGCTCAATCAACAGGGTAAGCATCTGGCACACCAAAAAAAAACAGCTTTGACCATTTTGAGTAAGACCTGTGACAAGATCAAAAATATCTCTGGCTTTTTGGTTGAAGTTACTCTTCAAAGGTACAGTCACTTCTGTTGTAAGGGATCTCCATTAACCAGATCACCAAGATGAACCAGCATACTCCATTCGCTCTACATAACACAGTGTCTGATGTCTGTGGCCCAATCCAGGCACGCGGCTAGTAGGCCGCTTGTAGAAGGCCTATGCTTTTGTGCCCACCAATTGTATCCTGTGCCTGCTAAGAGCATGTTGAATTTATTTCTTAGCCTGTTCTTAACAGATTTACATGCTATTAAAATTATATAACTAAACATTACATAAACTGATATGAGTAAAAAAAGAGAGGTAATTCTATGAAAATTAAGCTGATGACCATAGAAAGATTCTAGAGTAATGTTTAATTACAAGGGGGTGAAATAATTTTAAAAGCCCAGGAAAATTACAATAAATATGTAGAATAATTCTGAGCTCAGATTACTTTACTAGGGTCCAAGTTTCTCTCCACATTGAGAGAGAAACTGGGGCACGGTTGGTAATGTGTATATAAATGTAAGGCCCTGACCCTATATCAAAAGATTGAGAAAGGGGTTCATATTCATGAGTTTTTAAACTAAAATAAAAAGTTTGAGCTATATATGCATCATTTATTCAGATTCCCATTTTTAACTAGTCTTTACATTAAAACAACTACCAGTCCTGTCACATTAGATAAAAAGGCTCTTACCATCCACCCACCCTACCTTACTCCAATAACCCAATTGAGAAATTGCTCAGAACTGAGAAAGTCAGAAGCAACAGGAGTTGTCACCTAAACTATGACAGAAAAGGTAACAAAGAAGTCACTGCTAAGGATCTTCCTCTATTCTGCTCTTTTTCATTTTTAGTTATATATATATAAATATGTTTTTAGGTCTATGTAGAATATTTATAGAAATACAGTACATAATTAAAATCAATAGCAACAAACAAGAATCATGAATTACCTGCCAAGCTGAACAATTCACCTTCAACAGTAACCACAAAGATTCAAAACAGACACTAAAATGGTCAGTTGAGCAAACAGGCAGAGCAGCACATGTAGAGTTCAGAACCACAGTTCTGCAGTGATACACAGAGAAGATTAGACATGGTCCCCTTCTCTGCAGAGCTTACAGTTCAATAATCAAACTGGGGCAATCAAGTAGCATTTAGCTCTTTATAATGACACAAAACAGGATAAAGATAAAGGGGAGAGAGGAAAAGAGTCAAATTTGAGCTCCCTCCTTCAATAACTTCACGTTCACTGCCAAATGGATATCAGAAAGTAGTGACCATGAGGGTAGAACTATTGTGTGGAATATGACTGTAGAAATGTTTTTAATAGATTCATAAAATGTTAAAATAGGAAAGGTGATCTTCAAGACTTCTTTCTAACTGCCCTACTTTAAAGACGTGGCGACCCAAGACACAGGGAAGTAGTGAAGGTAGCACTGCTAATTAGGAGCAGGTTTGGAAACAAAAATCAGATATCTTGACTCTAAGTCCTGTGCTCTTTCTAGAACACTTTTGGGCAATGCTCTCCCTCTTTGTGGTTGGCGATCCTCCTTCTCCATTTTACAACCCCAAATCTATCCAAGACACTGAGGCTGATTGTAACTCCTGAAAGACAATTTCTAAGCAAAGTCAAAACTCCTAAATAAATCAGTTTAAAAACTTTAACACACAATGAAATATAATGATGTATTATTGAACTGTATACTTGAGACCCATATAATTTTCTTAACCAATGTCACCCCAAGTAATTTAATTTAATTTTAAAAAAACAAACTTTAACAAATTGAACAAAACATCAAGTTGAACAAAATTTCATGCTAATTGTGTGGTTTCATGCTGGCAAATATTTAAAGTTCTGAAGGAATCATTGATCGAGCTCTCTAACTTTAGAACACAGACTCATTTACCTGGAAGAAAATCCAGTCAGAAAACTTACCTACCTTTTCCTCATTTAGCAAATACTCCCTCCCTAGAAAAAGAAGGAAGGAAGGAAGGAAGGAAGGAAGGAAGGAAGGAAGGAAGGAAGGAAGGAAGGAAGGAAGGAGGGAAGGAAGGAGGGAGGGAAGGAAAAAGAAAGGGGGAGGGGAGGGGAAGAAAAAGAGAAAATAGTAGACTTAGAAGAATTTATATTTCTTTCTGTGATGCTGGTCTCTAAATAACTCAATTTAGCAAATATTTCTTCAGTGCCTATTGTGCACAAGGCATTTAGTGAGCAGCCAGCCACTGGGTTCATGGCTTGGTGTTATGAGTGACACCAAAAAGGGTGTCCCACATCTCTAAAAGCTTGCAATCCAATCTTGGAAGTCTAACTCAAATAATAAAAAAAGACTGAAGTGTATTCGGGATTAAAATGGAGGTTAGAATCACCCAGAAACCCAGAGAGAAAGAAAAGTACGTAGGGAAATTTCATAGATAACACTGCATTTGACCTGGGCCTTGAAAATGGGAAGTAATACCACATAAAGAGAACTCAGACATTCTTAGCTTAAAAGATTACTCTATTGCCATATTATTTTTTCCTGCTCATCACCCCTTGCTCATGTCCCAACCCCTGGGAACTTACATTCCACCCAATTAAACTTTCCTAACCAATTTCTCCAGTGACAGCCTAGTTGCCAGATTCAACTGTCATTTTTAGTCCTGATCCCCAGTTATCCCTTAGCAAACCCTGTTGCTCTTGACCTTCTTGAAACTCTTCTCTGGTCCTAACCATCTGCTCTTTCATGCTGCTCCCAATCTCTCTGGCAGTTCCTTCTCAATTTCCCTGTTCTCCAAGTTTCCTTGCTCATATCTTTATTTTTTGGTTCTACACATCCTACCTATATACTTTTATCACCATAGCTTCAACTCCTACCCTTCTCTTATAACATAAATTTGAATTCTAATTCCCTATTTCTTTCTTAAATTCCAAACTCATCTCTCCAACTAGTCACTCTGGACAGTTTATAAATGCCCTAAACTCAACATGCTGAAACCTAATGCATCCTTTCTCCCTAAACGTCCTCCTCTTCATATGTTCTTTATTTCTACTTAGGACATAAAAGCATATTCTTTCATACTTCTGTATCTTTTTATGTTCTATTCCCCAGCTAGAAAATCTTTCCTATAGATGAACTACTGAGAAAATTTCATCTGTAAACTATCAACACACTTGTCACCTCCTCTGTGACAGACCAGAAAGCAATGTAAAATCCCAAGAAATAACTGATCTGATTTTAAATCCTCATTCCAGCATTTATTATGTAGTCATATAACCTTGACTTCACTGAGCTTACCTTTCCTCAGCTGTAATATCTACTTCAGAGGTCATAAGCTTCAACTGAGATGATCTACATTAAGATCCTAGTGCAGGAAATGGCACCTGGGAGGTGAATGTGCATCATCTTCTCCCTCCCATCACTGGGCACATACGTCTGATGACTGCAGCCCTGGTTATATGGTGTTCTCACTCTAACCCTCCAGCTCCTGAGCTCTCCAATGAGAAAGCCCGGAACCCAGCACCACCAGTGGGTTCTCAGGACATATTTATTTAATTGCAGTAAGACCAGAGACAGCTTAGCACCCAAATGCTCAGGATCTTGAGCCCGTGTCACTGAGGAAATGATGGTTCTATTAAGAAAAATAGAGAAATTGAGGATTAAGTCATTTGAGGAATAATGCGAAGAATTCGCCATGGGGCATACTGACTTTTAAAAAGCAGAAGGACGATACTCAGCAGGCAGTTGGGGCCGTGCTGGGGGAAAGCCCACATTTAAGTAACAGAGAAGGGGCAAGTGACAGTAGCAAAGAAAAAGAGCAGAGAGAATTCAGGACAACACAGTGATAGAGAAATTAAAAGAGGAAGAAATTTCAGGAAACACATGGAGAGCCCACAGTGCCAAATACAAAAGAGAGGTTCCTAGAATTAAGACAAAAAAACGGGCTCCGGGGTCTTGTTCAAAGGAGAGGAAACTTTTGACAGAAGAATGAAGACAGAACAGATGGCAAGGGGTTAAGAAGTGGGTGGGTGAAAATCCGAGGGAAAATCTCCAAGGTAACTAAATCACATCTAGCATCTACCTGCATGTTTGTAAATGTGCAGAATTTTCAGTTCCTGATATCCAATATCGCCAAAAGCAGAGCCAAGGCAAGAACTCAGGTCTCCTGCCTCCCAGTTGTCCTGATTCTACCACACCATGCAGAAAGGCACACACACCTTTTTTGTGCCCACTTTGTTCTCCTACCTGTACCCCATCCCAGTTCCAGGACTCTTATCTAGACGCTGGCCAGCAGTCTCATTCAACTAAAGGTTAAGAATCTGATTGATTCCTGCCTTGCATCACTGACAATTTCATCACTCAGGAGGCTGAGGGAGCACCTAGAGGAGCAGCTTTTTCTCAATTAATTTTAATCAACAGTCAGCCTTGAATGATTGAGTGAAGCTGATAGGAACTTTGGGGAAAAAGTGATGAAATTGTCTTGTAATAGTCAAGGAAAAAAAAACCGGTCAAAGCCGTACATGACTCATGGGATTTAAGAGAGTGAATTTTTATGTTTGACTCTTCACCGCTCCATCTCCAGGGCATGGAGTTCCTAAATGGAAAACAAAGGGCTCTGCACCCAGTGCCGACTGTTTAGTTTTTTTTTAATTACTATTAATGACTTAGATAAACTCCTGCATATTAACATTGAAGAGGACATAAAACAGGAAGAGAACTTAGACTGGATCTGGATCTCAAGATTAATTAACAGGCTGTCAGGATGAACTGCAACTAATAAGCCTGATTTTAATTAAAAAATATAAAACTCTCCCCAAGGGTTTAAAAAACAGAAGAAATATAGGCTGAGAATAGAGTAAAGATACTAAATATATTTAGGCTTTAAAAACTTAGAAATAAAATTATCAATGATAAGCACTTAGAAATGAAATATAATCTGTAACCTGCGAACAGAAGAGAAAAAAGAATGGGAATTTTAAAATCACACAGAAAACAGGAAAGGAAAAAAGAAGAAATGATAAAAGTACAAATAGATGGCATGAATTAGTCCAATTTATCAGCTTTTTCGACAAATATAAATGAATAAGCATACATGTTAAAATTGAGAGTATCAAAGAGGATTAAAAAAACAACTATATATAATATACTTAAGACAACCCTAAAACAAAATAACATTGGAAATTTTTAAATAATGTAAAGGCAAAAGAGATGCAGGAAAAAATCCTGGCAGAAAATTTCTAATACAGTAATGTTTTTACAAGACAAAATAGACTGTAAGGTGAAAAGCATTCATGTGAATAAAGAGGACCACTAAACATTAATCACAGGGACTACTTCTGGAACTGATAACAATTATTAAATTGCATACAGAATTGCAGCATGAAAGAGCTCATCTTGATAGCAGTTCATGTAAATGGGATAGGGTTTTGCTTTCATAAGTTTAATAATGGCCGTGGGGTTAACATAGTTACCTCTAACAGTCATTGTAGTCATAATTAACATTGATAGTGTGCAGAAAAACTCAAGTTAAGAGTTCTCTGCCCTGTCAAAATTTATCTGGAGCACAGAGCTCAGGTCTGGGTATGTCATCTTGAGACAAACATTGTCAAACTGGAGAACTTCCAACACAAGTTGACCAGAATGAAAACAGCATGAAAAAGATATCACCTAAGTAATAGTTGAAGGACAGAAGATATTCAAGAAAAAAGTTTAGAGGGGCATGTCCACCACAGTGGGCACCGTAGCAAGTGGTGGAGCCAGGACTGGAACACAGCAGATCTCACTACAGAGAGCATTCCAACCATTCTTAATCTCTCTATCCTACGCTGCCTTTCTATAAAAATACCAGAAGAAAAGAAAATAAATAGTTTTCATAATATCATAGTGAAAAAGCCTTCCCTAACCATAACATGAAGGCTACTTCCATAAATGAAAGATGATTCTTTTTAACAAGGTAAATTTTTTTTTTTTAAATAAACAACAGAGTGACAATACACTCACTAGTGAAGATGCAGAGACATCGGATTATTCATATGTGGTTGGTGAGAATGTAAAATGATACAGCCACTTTGGAAAACACTTTGGCAATTTCTTATAAAACTAAATAGTTATTGACTGCACAACCCAGATATCATACTGTTGGGTATTTATCCTAAAGGAATGAACACTTAAGGTTCACACAAAAATCTGGACATAAATGTTTATAGTAACATTTTTTATAATGGCCAAACTTTGGAAACAATCCAGATGTCCCTCGATGGGTGAGTATTTAAACAAACTGTGCTGCATCCAGACCGCAGGCCACTACTCAGCAACAAAAGGAAAGAAACTATTGACACACACAACTTAGATGAATTTTCAGGGAATTATGCAGAATGAAAAAAGTTGGTCCCAAAGGTTATTTAATGTACAATACCATTCATAACATTTTTGAAATGAAAAAATTTTAGAAATGGAGAACAAATTAGTGATTGCCAGGAGTTGATGGGAGGAGAAGGCAGCATAGAAGGGCGTTGGGTATGGTTATAAAAGGGCCACGTGAGGAAGCCTTGTGGTAATGGCACTGTTCAGTATCTTGACTGTAGTGGTGTACTTGTATATACACGAACTTATATATATGATAAGATTGTACAGAACTATCAAAAAGACAGACAATAACAGGTTTGGGCCAGGATGGGGAAAAACTGGACCCCTCAACCATTGCTGGTGGGAATGAAAATGGTATAGCCACTTTGTAAAACAGTTTGGAAGTTCTCAGAAATATTAAACATAGAGTTACTATACAGCTCAGCAACTGTACTCATAGGTATATACCTAAGAGAAAAGGAAACATATGTCAGCACAAAAACTTGCACATCAATGTTCACAGCAGCATTAATCACAATATCCTAAAGTAGAAATAACCCAAATACATCATCTGATGAATACATAATGTGGTATATCCATACAATGGAATATTATTCTGCAATAAAAAGAAAAGAAGTACTGATACATGTTACAACAGAAGTGGATCTTGAAAATATTATTTATGCCAAGTGAAACAAGCCAGTCACAAAAGATCATGTTGTATGATTCCATTTATATGAAATGTCCAGAATAGGAAAATCCAGAGAACACTGATTAATGGTTAGTACAGCTGGAAAGAGAGAATGAGTGTGATTGCTAAGGGATACAGAGTCTCTTTAAGGTTGATGAAAATGTTCTAGAATTAGATATCAGTGGAAGTTGCACAACTCTGTGAATATACTAAAACCATTAAATTGTATACTCTAAATATTAATAAACCATATAGAACAAAATACACATACAAATTAGTACCAATAAAACTAGGGGGCTCTGAATGACATAGGTGCATTGTATCGATGCCAATTCCTTAGTTGTGATATTACACTGTCATCTTACAAAATGTGACCATTGTGAAGAAGATAAAATGTATACAAGATTTATCCATATTGTTTCTTACAACTGCATGTGGATCTACAGAAGCTGCTACGAAACTTCATGTTCATTTACACACACTCACTCATCAGTGCCAGAGGAGTAATGCTACCTTCTTCTTCTCTCTGCCTTCCAATCATGCGTGAGTCATCTCACTGATATTGTCTAAATTAGAACCCAGCTGGCACACGATTCTGGGACATGTTGTTCTAGGCTCCAGCCCCTCTAATACAGGGAGATCATAGAAGAGAGCAGGGATGAAGGACAATATATAGAGAATTCATACTGATATATGCATATTAATACATACACATATATATCAATATCAATATAAATTATAATTAACATAAATATATTTGTATGTGTATGTGGGTATATATATCCCGTAAGTTCATGGCATAATGTTTAAATGTAATCTGTGTTTGATATATAGTGCCTTAGCCTGTGTTCCCTCAAAGGTAACATCTATAATGAAGTTTAATATGTGAGTGGTTTATTCAGGAATATGATCTCAGGAAGCAAAAATGGAGGAGTATGAGGATTTAGCAGAGGAGGAAGGAGAGAGAATTAAAGATGAAATATCATGTTGGCCACTACAAGAGGAAACTGATTGCTCCATCTCTTTCTGAGAAGCCCAAGGAACAAAAGTGTATGTCTCTTTGGTCAAAGGTTTGGGTTGCACACTTTGAGCAGTTCTCTCAGACATGTCACACACTGAGACCACTGTGTCAGAGAAGCAAGTGGCACATGGTGTGCATGGCACATGGTGAGGTATTGTTGGATGACACCAGTGGAAAACTAATTGAAGCCTCAAAGCTGGTGATAATGAGGAGATTGAAAGCAGTGCAAAAGAAGTAACTGAT
This sequence comes from Rousettus aegyptiacus, assembly GCF_014176215.1. Lineage (NCBI taxonomy): Eukaryota > Metazoa > Chordata > Mammalia > Chiroptera > Pteropodidae > Rousettus > Rousettus aegyptiacus. Next base: position 74,611,225 of record NW_023416295.1, read on the forward strand.
AAATACAGGAATATATTTTCTCTCAATTATATGAATTACATGTATCAGACTGAAAAATGTCTGGAAGGAAATTCGGTAGCATACTAGTAGTGTTTACCTCTGAGCTATAGAGTTTGGATCATTTTTGGTTTCTTTTTTTTAAATTTTTTTTGTACATTTAAGTTTTCTTCAATAGGTACATACTTGTTTATATAATCACAAAATGCAATAAAAAATATTTTTAAGGAACTAAGCTGTGGGTTTGAGGATGAATGTTTATACAAAGACCAGATGATCCAGATATAGGTTTCTTCTACTGGATGAAAAGCTGACCTTTTGACCTCTTAGATCATAGGCTAAGACTCTGTGATAATCAACCTGAAGGCAAGGCCTAGGGAAGTACCAGGTATAAAGTGAACACTCAATACAACATCCATTTGCCAGAGGAATGAATGTGTGCAACAGCACAGACAGAGTTAAAAAACTTCTGCTCCATGGAACTCATAATCTCTAGAGAAAATAAAAGGCAGAGATTTTAAAAGATAATTACCATATGACTCAGCATTTCCACTGCTAGATATATACTCAAAAGAAATAAAAACATAGGCCCACACAAAAAAATTGTACACCAATGTTCACAGTGGCACCATTCATAATAACAACCCAAATGTCTGTCAACAGATGAATGGATAAACAAAATATAGTTTATCTATATAATCCAATATTATTCAGCCATAAAAGGAATGAAGTACTGATATATATGCCACAGCATAGAGGAACCTTGAAAATATTATGCTAAGTAAAAGAAGCTAGATAAAAGGCCATATGTTGTCTGATTCCTTTTATTTGAATATCCAGAAAAGGTAAACCCACAGGGTGGGGAAAAGGTATTTAGTGGTTGCCAAGGACTGGAGGGAGGAAGGAAGGGGAGTGATTATTTAATGGATATGAGGCTTATTTGGGGGTAATAAAAATGTGCTAGAATTAGATAGTGGTGATGGTTGCACAACACTGTGAATATAGAAAAATCAATAAATTGTCCACTTTAAAGGCATCCTACTGAATGGCAGAAGATATTTGCAAAGGACATATCTGATAAGGGGTTAATATCCAAAATATATAAAGAACTCATACAATTCAACATCAAAAAAAAAAAATCCAATTTGAAAGTGAGCAGAGGATCTGAATAGACATTTCTCCAGAGAAGACATATAGATGACCAACAGGCATGTGAAAAGATGCTCGATACCCCTAATCCTCAGGGAAATGCAAATTAAAACCACCTCATGCCTGTCAGAATGTCTATTGTCAAAAAGACAACTAAGAAAAAGTGTTGGCAAGGAGGCGAAGAAAAAGTAACCCTTGTGCACTGTTGGTAGAATTGTAAATTGGTGCAGCCACTATAGAAAACAGGATGGCGATTGCTCAAAAAAAAAAAAAATATTAAATAGAACTACCATATGATTCAACAATCCCACTTCTAGGTATTTATATGAAGAAATCTAAAACATTAATTCAAAAAGATATATGCACTCCTGTGTTCACTGCAGCATTAGAAATGATAGCAACAGCCAAGATATAGAGGCAACCGAGGCACCCATTAATAGACAAATGACTAAAGAGGATGTATAAAATGGAATATTAATCAGCCATAAAAAAAGAATGAAATCTTGCCATGTGAAACAACATGGATGAAACTAGAGAGTATTATGGCTAAGTGAGATAAGTCAGAGAGAGACAAATACCATATGAATTCCCTTATATGAAGAATCTAAAAAACAAAATAAGCAAACAGAAAGAATAAAACAGAAACAAACTCATAGATACAGAAAACAATTGATGGTTGCTAGATGGAATGGGTGGGGAAATGGGTAAAAAAGGTGAAGGGAATTAAGAAGTACAAATTGTCAGTTATGAAAATAGTCACTAAGCTGTAAAGGACAGCCTAGAAACACAGTCAATAATATTGTAATAACTATGTATGGTGTCAGGTGGCTACGAGATTTATGGTAATCACTTCATAAGTTGTATAAATGCCTAATCACTAAAACTAATATTATATGTCAACTATAGTTAAAAATACATTTTTTAAAAATAGTTAAAATGGTGGACTTTATGTGAATCTTATTTCAGTTAACAAGGTTAGTAAACAAAGGTTACAATGATGTGTGGCACACAGTGACACTAGAGATCATACAGCAAGAGAGCTCGCATAGCTCTAGCATCATCAGGGATGGCTCTGTGAAAGTAGGAGGTTGGGACTTTAAAGGTGCAGGATAAGAGACATTCCAAAGATGCCTGACAAATGCTTGTGGAATTGAATTCAACTATAAAACATTCCAAGAAGAGGTATCAGCAAGGGCATCAAGAGAGCAAGATGTAGGATGAATCCCGTGGATGATTAGTCAAGTTCTCTAGGTATGAAAGATTTTAACAGTGGAGGAGTGAGAGCAGATAAGGCACAAGGGGGAAAAAAAAGATCTGACAATGATATAAAGATTTTACACTGAAAAATCCTGCCCAGATAATGCTTTTACCAATTTCTATTGTTTTTATTTCCAATTATAGAAATAATACAGAGGAAGACACTCTGGCATAGCTATTTTAAAGATTCTGTGCCAGTCATAAGGTCATGTATGCTGTGGACAAATGACCTAAGGTCTTTAATAGCTTCCAGCAGCAATTTCTAAATTCTAAAAATTTCTCACTCATTCTATATTCCCATATGGATGGGCTGTGACCATGCTCTATGTCATCTTTGCTTGGAACCCAGAGCAGCCTTTACCTGAAACTGTCATCACAGCAGAAAACAATCAAAAGCACACTGAACCTTCAAGCTTCTACTCAGAAAGGACATCTCTTCCATTCTCTTCCCGTGGTCAAAGTTAGTTACATGGTCTTGCCCAAAGTCAACAGGAAGGGGAAGGAACAACAAATACGGGTGACCAGAAAAATAATCTACCATGACTTCCAACTCTGGCCTGCGACATAATAGCTTTTGGCAAAGTTACTTATATTCTCTGAGCTTCAGAGTCTTCATTTATTAAATGAGGATAATTAGTCCTATGCCATATAATTATCGTGAAGAATAAATAAGGTCATATAAGTAAAATGTTTGGTGTAATGCAAACATAGTAGTTGCTCACTAAAATGAACTGCTCCACCAGACAAAAAGTGCCTTGAGGGCAGGGAGTTCTTTGTACTCCCTGGTTACTTACTCAAAACCTAGTACACTTCTAGTACACTGTAAGTAATTCAATAGATGCAAGGTAAAAAAAAGAAATATATGAACAAACTGAATGAATGAATGAATGAATGAATATATGCCCACTAAAGAAAAGTTAGACAGCATAGAAAAATGTCGTGAAGAAAATAAAATAAACGTATTCTTTTCAATTAATGGCCAACGCACAGAGACTGTAAGTTACAGGTCCTATTTAATGTATGCCCTTTCTTGACCTGGCTCACATCTGATGCAGAAATCAAAGCTTAAATGCACAGACTCTGCCCATCTAACTAACCCTTCTAGCTCATCAGGGGCATGGTGATAAACAGTCCTTATAGAGCTTGGTGTCCAGAAAAAGCACTGGATTATGCCGAGAGCCTCCAGAAGGTAAGAATAATAAGAGACAGGAATGGAAATTACTACCCAATTTCATCCTTCTTGGGACAGGGTCTCCAAAGAATGGAACCCCTCTCTGCCAGAATTCTGTTTGCTTGTCATCAACTCAGGATAATAGAGTTCTTTTTGAGAACTTTAAATTTTTTATTTAAAGGCTTATAATTTAAATTTATACCAGTAGATACGGAAAAAAAGGAAAAGCAAATAAAAATCACATCGAAACCCCACCCTGACTAAATGCAAAATTACATCTACCTCTTTTTCATACTCTTCTTTCAAATAAATTAATCATATATTAAATTTGCTTTTGTAATATAAAAATTTTGATTACTTGCAGACCCCTTGATTGGCATGGCCCATTATTATAAGGGTGTACTATAGGTAATATAATGTCCCTAACACAGACCCAGGTGCTCACACACATATATGTCTTCTCAAATGACATATATGAGAAGAGACATAATGGCTATATATTCCAAGAGCTCCTCTAAGGAATAGAAATCCTTGTTCTAAGTAGTCTAATTGGTTAAAGCCACAGGAAAATGTTTCTCGGTTACATAGAAGACTTTTCAAACAGATGGCCTTTAAAGACCCTTCACCCTGAGAAGCATTGATACAGGTAATAGCTTGATTTAACTTGAAAAGCCCATCGGGCAATTGTTCCATTGTATTTAGAGTTCTTTCTACTCCCTGAGGGTCTGACAACAAATGCTTGTGAGCACCTGAGCTCTGTCCCCTACTCTTCTAGGAGCTGTGAAGGCCATCAGACTCAGAACCACAGTACCTCCCTTTTAGGGGTTTACCCTTTACCTGTGCGAACAATAGACACCCAAAGGAAGTTCAATGACATAGCCAACAATGACACAACAGCTCACAATGTCACAGGAGGAATGAGGTTAATTGCCAAGAAAGTGTCACAGATGATCAATGCTGAGGGATGGATAAATATACCAAAATTCACTGTGGCAGCTGCCTAAAATACAAATTTAGATTAAATATACTATCAGCAAAACAGATTTTTCAAATTATTTAAGACAGATGTTTCAGAAAAACCTTCACCCAACTCTCAAGTCTCTGATTCTATCCCTAAATCCAGTAGTCCCCCCAACACACACTCACAACGACCCAACTGCACCCTACAAAAGGACCTCCCCTTCCATGTACACATACTCTCTCATTCTCTCCCTCTCTCTCTCTCTCTCTCTCTCTCTCTCTCTCTCTCTCTCTCTCTCACACACACTCACACACACACACACACACACACACACACTCACACACACACACACACACACACACACATGCACTTATTACTCTGTGGGGAAGGCTTTTTAATGAAATGCCTCTGGCACTGTGAATTGTGCCACCTTTGTATTTCTCTTCATATTTTTCCCCTTTGATCTGACCACCTGTTTATGGCTAAAAGTCAAAAGCTTTCTTATACAGCTTTAGAACTTGGTTGGACAATCAAAACACTGCATCTGGGCTCTTGTAGCATACAGGCAAGATTTGTGTGGGACTAAGAGAGATTGAGTACAGAGGATTCTAAGATGGAGGACATGACCACTGCTCTTCAAATATTTAAAAACAAAAAGAGGCTTGTCCTGTCTAACTTCAAAAGGTACAAGTTAGAATGGTAAGATCTGTCTCAGCCTACAACAAGACTTTCAGCAGGCGATGCTGGCTGGTGGTGGCATGAGCTGTCTCAGGAAGTAGTGAGCTCTTTGTCACCAACAGAGTTCAAGCTAAGAAAAGGCAAATGCTTAACAAGGATGACCTAGGAGCTTGGCTTTGAGGCTTCTCTCAACCCAAGTAGTCTCTTTTATTTGATTCCAGGAGTGCTTTGTCATCATCGAGTCATAGGTAAACATGAATGGGTAAAATTCCTAGGACTAAGTCATGACAAATAGCATAGAGGTCAAAACCATTTGGGAAGAATGGAGGGAGTAAGCTCATTTTTCTGAATGAGAGGCTTCGCCTAGGAGATGACAGGGGGAAAGTAGTCCGGGATTTAATTTTAGATGACCTTGAATGCCAAGATTAAAAAATATGGATTTTGTCTTAAAGGTTATTCGTTACAAACTGGTAGTTAATTGATGCCTTTTTAGTTGAACTGCTCAATGTTTTAAAAGGTATTTGGTCCCAATACAAGCAGTTAAGAGCCTTGTGCCTCATATTCAACAGACTTTACACATTTATATTACCTGCCATCCACTGTGACTGCTGCCACAGATGATGATAAATCACTTACAATTTTAAAACGGGAAAGTGGAATGACCACAGTCGTAGGGAAATCAGCACAGCAGGGACATGCAGCTTAGATTTGAGGCCAGGAAGTTTTGAACATTTCCATTGTGATAGTCCAGACAAGAGAAACTTGGGCCTAAACCAAAAGAGTGACAGTAAAAGAGGAAATGAAAATAGAGATGCTAGATGGGTCAGAAGGAAGAGGTGATGAGTGAAGAGACTGTCTATAGAGGAAAAGCTGCAAGTACTGTGTTTAAATCCCCATTCACCCAAGATCAGCTGACTGACTTAAGGAATGTTACCTAACAGCTTTGTTGCTTTATTTTCCAATGGGATACAATGAGAATAAAATGATCTATTCTGTGGCACTGTTTTAAGAATTTGTAATAATTTATGTAAACCTACATAAAGTTCCTAACTCAGGCCCTGCCACATGGTAAGCATTTCATAAATAATAGAAAATTGTATTGTATATGATTATTACAATAAAATTGATTATGCATATTGTGTATGGTATACTGATAGACTGGAAGTAGGAGAAGAAGTCCAAAAGCTACTATATTTAATACAAATTTGAGATGCAGATTTTAGGGAAAGATAACTAGCTAAGTCTTTTTCAGTCTGAAAAATGATGGTTCATAGGACACATCCAAGTGAATATGCAGATGGGTGAAAGCTGGGCAGAAGCTTCAGATTAATTGAGGAGGTTTGGGCTGCAAGTAACCAACAACTCAACCTCTGTTGGCTTAAATGATGAAGAAAACAGATTAGCTCCCACAATGGCAAGTCCAGAAGTGCGACAGCTCAGGATTATTTATTTTAAGGGCTCTGTGGTGTCCTGAGGGATTCAGATTCTTTCCATCTTTCCCCTAGCCGCCTAAACATGTCAGCTTTCTTCATGGTCACAATGTGGCCACAGCCATTTCAGGAGTTACATGAGGACAGGACAATGAGGCCACTCTTCCTCTGCGGAAACATTTACTAGACATCCCCCAATATATTTACCCTGTCTTCTCTTTGGCTAGAATTCGGGGTAAATTCTCCTCCCTGAACCAAACACTTGCAAGAAGCACTGGACTCCTAATAGCTTAGATTAATCTGGATTTACCCCCTAAATCAGGAGAGGGAGGAGTGGACACTTAGATGAAAGACCAGAATGGCCGCAGGGTAGTGGTACCTTACCATTTGTATCACTAGCTGAATCTGGGGGTCTGAGGCCTAGAGTGATGGCTCTTGATGAACTCTTCTCATCAAGACAGCTACCTTTGGATGCTGACCCCTTCCAGCTCCCTTCCAGGATCTGGGTTTTCCTGTCCTTCTACATGAAACAGCTATACCTCAGCTCCAGACTGAAGTCATTGCTGTGGTCCTGGAATTACTTCAGTGGAGCAAGGTGAGAGTAGTGGCAGTTCCTCACTTCCCCACACCACCTACAGCACCCCGCCCCCACTCTATCACTGTCTTCGCAAAACAAGAATAGACTGAATAAACTGCATGGACCGCCTGACTTCCCCCACCCACCCACTCCACTCAGACACACAACAGACAAGAAGCTCAAATGGCTGGCTGGCCTGCAGATGGTGGCAAGGGGTAGCCGGCAGATGGTGGAAGGTTGCCCAGTTGCCAAGAGGAGCAATAAACCCTGGTCCTAGCAAAGCATAAGCCCTTTATTTCCTTGATCCACATGACAAACTCATTTTCAATCAGCATATGATACCTCTCCTTTCCTGAGGTCCATGTTTATGACTGACCGGGAGATGGCATCAGAGTGTTGGACAACATAGCCGGCCACCTGCAGTTCTCTGGATGGGGCAAAGGGAAGGAACCCAGAAAAACTTGGAACCCTTTCCTCACTCTCACTGAACGGGAAATGCATAACAAGCCAATCTAAAAATGCTGCCAGAAAAAGATCATTAACCCATCTTCCTCTGTATTGCAGGGTCTAAATCTAAGTCATCCCAGGTTGAAATTGCCTTATAACATTCATGAAAACACCACAAACTTTCCATGGACTCCCTTGATACTGAACACACCACCAGTGAGGCAGTTTGTTTTAAAAATTTAGCCCACTGGCTCAGAAGCATTTCATAAGTGGTCCCCCAAGAAAATTGTTCATCATTTTTCCCTGGGTTAAGCCCAAATTTTTTAAATTATTGCTTTAGAAACAATGTTTCTACCAAAAATTAATTTCTTCTCCCATCTTTTATTATGAAAAGTCATATTTAACTGGGCATGTAATAAAAAACAAAAATGGCTATCATGCAATTTCTACTAAACTCTTGGGGGAGGTACTTAAATGTTTTAAGTATTTTTTCCATTTTTTAAATTTTTAATTGAAGTATATAATATGCTATAGAAAAGCACACATATCAGAACTGTTGCTCAATTTATCTTCACAAATTGAACACACCCACATAACCAGCACCCAGTTCAAGAAGCAGAACATCATCAGCACCTCTGATTATTGGCACCCTCCCCCTCCCTTCCCATCTCTATTCATCCACCCCTTAAGAGTAGTCCCTATCCTGACTTCTAGTAGCATAATTTCCCTGTCTTTGGACTTTTTGTAAATGTTTTTTACAGTATGTATTGTCTCTAGTTACTTCAGTCAACATTAGCTAAAATCCATTTTACACATATTTAAAGATCATTCATTCTCAGTGCCTAATACATATTCTACTGTATGAATATAACAATTTATTTATTTGTTCTACTATTGATAGGCATTTGTGTAATTTCCAGGTGTTGACTATTTCCAATAGGACTGCTTTGCACATTCTGGCACCTGTTTTGGGGGGAACATATGTAAGCATTCCGTATCTAGTACCCATACCTAGAAGAATTTCTGGGCCCTGGGTGATCTGCATATTCACCTTTAGTAGATAGATGCTGCCAAATGGAATCTGCCAAAGCAAATCCACTGAACATTAGAGATTTTTGAAAAGTGGAAAATAGTTTATGGGCCCCATTACTGCTTTCATGGTTCCCTTACAGGTCTAAGGACATCAGTTAAGAACTTCTACTTAAAAGAAATTTATTGTCTTGGTCTGTCCCCAATGAAAACAGGTAACACTTACTACTCATAAAATATACTTCAATTTTTTTGACCCTATGATAAAATTGGCTCTCATCTCCATTCCCTCTGGGCTATAAAAGCTTTCCTCACAGGTAATGCCCAGCAGAGGTCTTTGTGCTCACCTAAAGCCTCTTTGTACGACTAGGACCACAAGGACCAGAGCAATAGGTAATCACAGTGGGGTTGGGGATAGCTCCAGAACCTTATCCACAATGACACACACATCAGTATCAAGTAGAAAGGGAAGCAGAGCGGGGTCAGAAAGGCACACACTTTGGGGTGATAGGCCTAGGAGATCTGGACACTGATTTGGCTATGGTGTAAACCTGGGACACATGACCAACAAGGTCAGTTGTCTGATTCCATAATCATGAGCCTATGATTAGCATTGTTTTTCTAAACCCAGCCGTTTCTTTCCTGTTGGTTGGAAGAAGCAATAAGAATGAAATCTAAATTTCTGACCTCGCCCTGCTGGTTTCTCCTGACCTCATCACCTTCCACTCTCTCCTCTGCTCACGACTTGCCAGTTGCATGCGTCCTCTTTCTTCTTTCAAGCATGGCACGTGTGCCTTGCACCTGTTGTTCCCCCTGCTCCAGGCACCTGTCCCTTTAATCTCCACACATCTGCCTCTTCCTCACAGTTCAGGTCTCAGCTTAAATGTCACCCCCTTGGAGTGCCCTTTACTCACCAACCGTCATAAAGCAGCCCTCTATTACCAACTTTCACTATCCCGTTAACTTGTTTAATGTTCTTTACAGCATATGTCATTATGTGACATCATTTGCTTATGCATTTATTGCCTTCCACAACTAGAATGAAAGATCCATGAGAACAGTGACACTGTTTCTTACTCATTGCTAGTCTCTGGCACATACAAGGTGCTCAATAAATGTTTGAGAAATAAATGATTGCAGTCCAAGTAAAGGAATGTGGTGGCCCACTCACCATAGTTCCAAACTCTTCCCCTCCTGAACCCAGGATCAGCAATTCTGCTGGCCCTCAGGACACCCATTCATCTGAGGTCCCAGTATTCCTTGTATCTCATTTCTACAAATCAATGTCATGAACTTTCTGTTCCACACAAACTTCACTAATGCCTTGCTTAATGAATTGAATGAATTGCCAATACACTAAGAAAACTGTTGAACTTGTCAAAAATGAAAACTGTTGGCTGCGGTAAATGCAAATGTGGAGTCTAAAGGCTCTGCAAGGCCGAGATGCTGTCCCTCGCAGCTCCTCAGGCCCTCAGAGTGAGACACAATCAATGAGGAAACTGGCCAGTAGGGCAGCCCGCACATCACAGGACACTGCATCTGCCAAGCCCAGTAAAGGCAAGAAGCAATTGTCTGCTCCTTATGCTGCATGTCCACAGCCAGCAGCTTTGACTGACTCTCACCACTTTGCCAGGAAGAAGAAAGAGTTTTACTTGTTAGAAGTTCTCAGATTTAAAAACAATATATATAGTGGTTTTCTCTTCTGGAATGTGTGAGATCCATGGGTATCAACTAATATGTTTTTGCTTTGCTAACTACAGTGCTGGTCAATCAATACTTATAAGAGGTCTAGACACAATGCCAAATACTAAAGATGTTGAGAAACTAGACGTGTTCTTCAAAGAGAATACTTCAATACATAGGTTTCATTTGACAGAAAATGAACCACAATGATGCAATCAACTAATAGGCCAAAAAAATTTTACGTTAGCCTAGCTCAGGCCCTTTAAGTTGACATAAAGATAGGCCTCAGATATCCTCTAATTATTCACAGCTTTGATCCTAACACAGCTATTCTCACCTATCAGTGAACCAGAACCCAAACCACCCCTGATCCCACAGCCTTCTCTCCAATTGGAACATAACCTTGCCCATCTTGAGCAAGTCCAATGCCAGAGGCTCCATGTCAATGTTCCCACTGTGTTCATCTCAGTACCAGCTGTGGAACCCAGAGAGATCAAGAATCATCTATGCCCACACTTCCACTGAACCAGCTATTCAGAACTCCTTGGCAAAGAGCATAATGAGGATTAGTACAGCCATGAGATCAGACTGCATCTAATGATGACTATGAATGCCCTGCTGGGGACCCAGACGCACTGGGTGAGATCTTTGCTCAGGGTCTTTTCACGTCCTTTGGCCAGTGTGGACACGTAGAGACTACACTCCATGGCTAGCACCCAGATATGGGTTTCTACCTCAAACACTCCCAGTGAAGTAGATGGTGAAGATGGCCCAGTACAGAGAAGCAGCATAGGCATCAAGAATTGAAGTTCTGGGGGTTCATGGAGCCCACATAGGAAAAGCTTTGCCTCTGGCAGAGCTTCAGTGTGCAGCAACACAATTGTGCTCAGTCAGTAGGAGATCAGAGCAGAAGAGAGAAGAAGGAATGATAAAGCCAAAAAAAAAACAACAATGAGGAAGCCAGAATAAGATGATCCCGGCATTGGCATAGAGGCCACAGCAATTAGTGTGGTCACATTAGTGAGCCCTTTGGAGTCCCAGGCTGCCTCTTACATACAATAATTCTTTAGTGACCTCTGAGACATAAACCTTTGAATATATTCACTTTCCCAGGACCATGGCACTGTTATTACTGTGTAGTATTTACTCAGTGACCTAAAAGGACTCTAGGTCAGAGAATGTAAAACAAATGGCATGCAGCCCACAGATGAGGATTTTTTTTAATGCTAATTATCTGCTAACATTTTCACATTGAGAAGTTGCATATGAGATTCATATTTAAAATCTCTCTTAAGAAATACTAAGATCTGACAAAAGTGAGACTATAGTCCAGCATGGCAACGTTCCACCAGAGCTAAGTAAGTCTCTTCTTTGGTGAAGCCACAGGCTCTTGGGTTCATTGCCATCCACCTGGCCAGCTTCCTCATTTAAGCTGCTGGCCAGGCAGGAATTTGAACTTGAGACCCCTGGGCTCAGCACTTAATACACCAAACAGTGGGTGCCTGTGTGGTAGGATTTGGGGTAATATTAATCATGGTGCTGACTGATGTAATTGCTATTGTCTGGTTGTTGTTGTTGAAAGTGTGTTGTTGAAGATTCTATGTGATACACTGCTCATGTCAGGAAAAAAACATAGGCATAGATCTTCATTGCAAGAGCTTTAAACCAACGGAAAGATCAACATAGGTTGATTTTGTAAGACACTGCAAAAATTCAAAGTGATAGTGATTGATGGGATAGAGGAACAGAGGCTCCATAAAGAGAGTGGGAGATCATAAATTGAAGGTTCATTGCTCACTGTCACATAGGGAATGAAAGATTCAGCCTAATGCCTTAAATATAAGATGGACAGATATTGCCAGTATCCATCCTGGGTTTGAGTTGTAAAGTCCTAGGATATCCATAAAGAAGAGAACTTTTGACTTTAAAGCCTGACCTCATGTCAACTCAGGATGCCCCGAGGAGGGGACAATTTTTGAGCACTTAGTATGTTCTGGGATTGAATTAGATACTTCACCTACACTGGTTCATAGGAGAAGCAAATAGTGTAGCCTAAAGCAGGCTTGTAGTTGACTGATTAGATTCAAATGCTGGCTCCATGCCTTACAAGCTGTCTAAACCTGAATATCTAAGCTCTTTAAAATTTTCTTTTCCCGGCCTATAAAAGGATAAATTAATGGTACCTACCATATTGTTATTAAATTAAAGGGTTTAGCATAGTAGCTGGCTTATAGTAAATACACCATAACTATTATTACTATTATTATTACTACTACTACTATTACTACTACTACTAAGCCTCCTTTTATCAGGTGAGGAAACTGAAGGACACAAAAGGGTAAGCAACTCGCCCAAGACCAATGTGTAATAAGTAATAGAATGAGCAGTCAAACTCAGGTTCATCTGTCAGAGGCTATCAGTGGTTCTGGCACTTTCTTTCCAATGATATCTCGGGACTGCTTGGACAAAGAGTAGAGATATTAGTGAGAAAGAAAGAGTTTAAGTAAAGCTGACAAAGTAAAGCACTATATTTTTCCTGGTTTCTGAAACTCTTTTTTTCTAAATCCCATTGTCCTACGCATCAGTGAAGCCAGTTCCCATGCACAGACTAAGCCAGATTCTCCATGGAAAGACAATGTCACCCATCCCAGGCACAAGTCATGCATAACAGAGAAGGGCAAAGTCATTGGCAAAGTCATCTGGATCTCCACCAGTCCTCCCACAAGGAAGGCAAACTCACTGCCACTCAACCCCACCGCCCAGCATATTCTCCAAGAATGAGTGACAGGTCCTGCCATGTGAGCAGTCAAACGCATAGGGATGTTGAAGATTGTATGGGAGATGAAAGAAACATATCGGGAATGAGCAAAAGCCAAACAGATGGCATGGTCCTGCTGCAGGTGGCTAAGAAACCACAGCAGCAAGCTGACCAAATGGGCATATGTGTGGCTGAGAGACCCAGAGAAGGGACAAAGAAGTGGGGTCCCAAAGGCACCAGATTAGCAAAGACCAACCACAGCCAGGAAACTAAAGGAGATGTTCATAGACTAGTGAAAAATCAAACACCAGTGGTGTGAGGATCTCGAGGTTGGTGGGGAAGGGGATATGGGGTAAAACAATCAGGATCACAGAGCAGCAGCCAGAAGCCAGCCTGGCCAGGTCTAAAAAAATCAGGAACAAGAGACCATTAACACAGGGACGGTGGGCAAAGTTAGGAAGTCTAAATGGACTAATACCTAGGAGTCCTCCAATGTCTCAACAAGGGGAAGGGACCAAATGGATTTCTGTTGGAAGCAGTCAGTCACCATTCCGTCTCTCAGTGACAGTCATTGTTAATGGGCATGTGCACATATATACAACCATACATACGTGTACATACACACATATACACATATATATTCTCAAGTATTCAAAACGGGGTTATACCACATATACGTTGATCAATATTTCCCCACTCCACTAAATCAAGTACATCTTTCAATATCTGTGAACCTACTGCATCATGACCATTTAGTGGCCTTGTTGTATTCCATCATGTAGGCATTTACATGAACCACACCCAATGCAGGGCATGGCCAGTACAAGACGCGTGATTTTTCACTGTCAAAAGCAATGCTGTAATTTTCCTTGAGATTAATTTCTGGATACAAAATTGGTAAATCAAAAGGCAAGGGCATTTTAAATTATTTTACTACATCAGATTGCACTGATTTATTCTCTCACCAGCAGTACAAAAGAGCAGTTTTCGCCACATCCTTTCAAGTAGTAGTAGTAGTAGTAGTAGTAGTAGTAGTAGTAGTAGTAGTAGTAGCAGTAGTAGTAACAGTGGTAGTGGTGGCAGCAGCTATTATTATTACTTTGCCAATTTGCTAAGACTGTCATGTCTTTTTTCTATCTGCATTCCTCTGCTTATTTAAGAGATTACATTTTTATAAGTGCATTCATAACTCCTAAGTATAGGACTGAGCCCCTACAAAAAGGTAGCTTTGAAGCGGTGGGTGAAACCAATAGTCCAGCTGCTCAGACCTGGCTTCAGAGAAAGATCCTTTCTTCACACCTGCAGGTTCTACCACGGGTCCCAGGGGTTGTACCTCAGCTTTGCAGATGCAAAATCTGACTTCTTCTGTTCACCCAAGTGTGTTCCAGCTCTGGGAACAGATGTTTGCTAAGAAATTTCACAGGAGATGGGTTGCTAAACCAGGATGCTCATTTATCAACTTACAATGGAGAAATATAATCTTTCCAATAATGGGAATACTCATGTCCAATAGGACACTCCCTTCTGAAAAACAAATTAGGAATCAGGTTTCTTGATGAATAAAAATGTATCCCCAGAGATAAAGAGGAGCAGCAAGATAGCATTTCTAGAGATAGGACTATGTCTGCAGACAGGGTCAGGGTCCTGCCCACTGGGGAATTCTTTCTCTAGCTTCTCACGTCCTGAGGAAAGGTACTCTCAGCAAGCCCACTCAGAGACCCACTCACTTTACAGACATGGCCAGGGGAGGGGTCTGTGGCTGTGGAAGATCCATATGATGATCAAACTAACGACTTCAGTCTTAGTCATCTACTGCTCCAACTTACAAAGCTAATCAGCCACACGGGCCCATGAGCACATAACCAAGAGCCTCCATTAACACTCTGTTCTAAGTTTCTGGGTTAATCAATCAATCAATCAATATTCTCTCTCTTTCTCTCTCTCTCTCTCTCTCTCTCTCTCTCTCTCTCTCTCTCCTCTTTATTTCCTTGTTGTCTCATACAGTGGTGCAAATGTTTTCTATTTCGCTCCAGCCTTCTTTTATTGCATGAATCCATATTTTGTCTTCCCAACTTTTACTTGCCTGAGACCACCCACCAGTTCTCAAATTGGGATGTATGTACCCCAGAGAGTTCACCAAGAATTGCTGATCTATACTGGAAGCCAGAGCACAAATATGGCTTACCTGAGAAAATTCATTTTTCTAAATGTTACATAATTTAAAACATTTCAAAAGTAGAGAAAACATATAAGTAGCAAAATATAAAATGTGTGAATTCTTCATATCGAATATGATTTTGGGGGGAGGGGGATGAGACTCAAAGAAATTTTAAGTTGTCCACAGTGTCTGATTTAATCTCTAACCAGCTCTCACCCTTCCATACCTACACCCCACCATGGCTGAGGGGGCTATGCATCTGAGCTCCTCTGCCTCTTAAGAGCACTTTGGTGGGAAAGTTTAGCAAACACCAATAATCTGTTAAAGGTTAAGAGCAAAGATTAGATAGATCTGGGTCAGATACACCTGGCCTGGGAAACAGGACCCCCTTTACTGGTTGGGTGCCGTCCAGTAAGTTATTTAACACCTCTAAGCCTCAATTTCCTCATCTGCTGAAAGGATAATAGCACAATAACTGATAGAATATTTGATAGTCATGTGAATCTATTAAATTTGCAAAAAACTGATTTAAAAAAATTTATCTATAGCCAGTCTCAACTTAGCTCTTGGGCTTCCATTTATGCTGATAGTGGAAAGCTTTTAATTCTTCAGTATAAGATAACTTGGCTTTTTCTAATTCAAGACTTTCTTTGGGGGTCAACATTGACTTAAATTCAAGGTTCACCACTCAAACTTCTCCATCCCTGGAAGGTATTTAGGTACAAAGGATTTCTTCACGGCATTAGGATAGAGTAGCCTAGCCATCCCCCACTGCTGGAGTTCACATCTCTTCGGCCCTACATACTGGAAGTGTCCATGTCAGCCATAAGCCACGGCCTGGAGTCCAGCATGGGGAAGACCTTGTACTTGGGTTGATCTAATGTCGGTAGTCCCTGCTGTTTGCCTCATTCTAGGTAGTGCACAGCTTTCTCTGGCAGCATTCATTGTCTCTCAGCCTCTAAACATGCAGATCCTCAAACGGGCAGCCAAGGCTCCTTGTAGCTGAGGCCAGGGGCACATGCCCCACTGGAGCATCCCTCTTTGGTGTGTCTTCTGTTACTCAGCCAAGTACCTCCTAGGGCAGCACAGTGGCACTCACTCCTGGACTAATGCTCACAATTTCTACATTCAAGGAGCTGGGGTGGAGTTGGGGAAGGTAAGGGGGTGGATTTCTTTGCTAAGCCTAATGGACATTATCTCAAGGGTAGGAACTGTTAGAACCCAGGACCACTCTGCAGTTTATGAATCAACTTGGTTTATACCCCGCTGCTGTACTTCCCCATAATCAACCTCTCACTATGAGGAATATGTCCGGGCAGGATGTAGGACCTTTGAGGTCAGCTTTGAGACCCAAGCTATTCAAATAGCAGTTGGTCATCTAATGAAAGCCATCATGTGGTCCCAGTCCAGAAAGAGCACCACAAACGAAATTAAATAGGAGCCTTGGTGATAGAAAGTGATATACCTACTGACAAAAAAGGCAGAGGGAGAACACTTATAAACTTGAAACACATACAAATCATGACTTGAAACAACACTTATCTCTAAGTATCATAAGAATTAACTAATGTTGAGCTCCTGGAAAATATAAGTGATATATAAATGCTAAACAATTTATGCCTGCTGAAGCACTTAGGATGCTTGCTGAAATATCATGCAATACTGATATTCTAGAAGATTAATCCTCCCAAAAAGCAAATCACTTCCAAAGTGGCTTGACAAATGACAAGGAAATAGCAGTTTTATGAATCTGATACTGATGTTTTATGCAACAATGGAAGAAATATTAAAAGAGAAAAATCTATCAATATCTTCAAGATAATATGATAGTGCCTGGGTAGCTGTACTGGCTCTCTAAAAAAGTCATATCAACATAACAGCTTTCCCTAAAGGTGCTGGCACATGAAGAAATGGGTTTGCTATTTCAGCGAACGCTTTGTGAACACAGATGCTGGTACTATGCTAAATGTTAGGACTACAAAGATAAATAAAGTAGGATCCCTGCCCTAAGGTTGCTCACCCTCACTGGGTATTTCACCTGTGCCCTCTATCTTGACAGCTAGCACCATTTCTGGAACTCTCCCAGTCTCTCCCAGACCTCGACAACCTGGCAGTCATTCTGAGCTCCTCTTTATCCCTTAAATGCCAAATCTAATTAGTCACCAAGACCCAGAGTCACTGCTCTAATCCCGCACTGGTTAAGAGCTGTTCCTGGTGTGATAATTCCCCTGCACTTCCATTCTGCCTTGGCATTGGAGAATGCCCTGGGGCAGAGAAGCAAGGAGGACCTGAAACTGTCTTCCACAGCTGTGGTTGAAATCACAGGTAAATGCAATTATGTGACAAGGAGCACCCAAGCATCTGCTCCACTAGTTATAATACACAAGGAGGGCCACAGAGCAAAAAGATAATGAAATGAACATTAAATGGAGAGACAGCAAGGATAGGGAACTAGAGAGGGATGGAGGAAAAAATAGGAAGATGATAACAGGGATGGGACAGAAAGGAGACAGAAAGGGGAAAGGAATGAGTCCAGAAGCCAAGTGAGGGAATAATTAGAGTCCCAGGAAAAGCTCCATCTACCTGCTCAGGGGAATGAGATGAAGAGCAAAGAACAGATTTTTATTCAAACAGGACAGTGCCACTTATTGAAATAATGTTAGGAGCTTTTAGAGGCTTGCAGGTATTTGTCCAGGCAGGCTTTTCAGCTAATGGAGGTGGGTGTCAGGAGGGCTTATGAAACATAGTTGAAAAATTAGAAAGGAATAAAACACTAGCTTTACCCAGAATTATGGTCATATTCTGAATGTGAGAATTTGAAATTTGAAATTTGTAACTTTAAGGAAGAATAAGCAAAGGCAATAACCTGGCCCATATGTCCCACACTGAATGGTGACTTCTACTGCTAGAAAATGTATGCTTCCTGTACCGGTCCGAGATTTCTGATGCAATGTGATTGTGGGTGAGAGTGGAGAAGGGAACTGGCACTTAGAAGGCCTCTCTCCTCCAAAACTGCTTTCTCACCAGCTCACAGAAGCCTGAAATTCCACCGAATTTCATATTTGGTAAAAGGAGAGAAATGAATGACCATTTATTAAGTGCCTATCCTATGCTAGTTCTATGCCAGAGGATTTACATGCATTATCTCATTTACTCCTCATGACATCCTCTGAGGTAAAGATGTTTAATCACCATTTTCCAGATGAGAAGATTAAAGCTGGGAGTGATTAAGAAACACTTCCAAGGTCACACTGCTACTAAGAGACTGAGCCACGATCTATATCTTTTTGCACCAAAGTCTCCCACCTTCACACCATGCTGCACCCATTTTGCTTAACACTTTACCTATTGGTAAAAAAATGTCATCACCTTAAAAAGAATCATACACTTCAGATGTCATTAACTTTGCCCATTCATTCAATACACATCTATTGAACATTCTGCTGGATTCATTCGTTCACCAGGCAGTTACAGAGTCTGACTACATGCCAGGTACTGTGCTAGGCACAGGGCACCTCAGAGAATGAACCTGATGTGATCCCTGTGCCCTGGTCAGAGAAAGAGACATAAAAAGATTAAATAAAATAATTAAAACTTGCAAACTGTGGAATGTGTTATGAAGGAACTATGAAGGAGGCTAGAACAGGGAGTACTAGGGAAAGGGTGGTCCATATTAGAAGGTGACATTCGAAACAAGCACTGAAGAATAAGAAGGGCAGCCATGGAAGCTGGGAAAAAAGGATTCCAGGCAGCAGGAACAGCTCATGAAAAGATCCAGAGCATGAACAAGCTGAAAGAAGGCTCATCTGATTGGACAATGGTGAGTAGGGGAAATAGGTATGCAGGATGTTTAAGAAAAAGGCAAGGCCTAATCCTGCAGGGCCTTGTAGACTCGTTGGGGACTCTGAATTTTATGCTATGTTTAAAGGAAGCCATAATTTATTTCAATCAGAAAAGGGATATTATCCAATTATTTCTTTAAAAATTTCTCTGGCTGCACATAGAAAATGAACAGTTGGTAGCCAATCATAGAAAATAGGGGATCAGTTTTCTGCAATATTCCAGGAAAGAGATAAAGAGACCTGAATTAGAATGGTGGTACAGGTGAAGAGAAATCTTTTGGCGGTAGAACCAAAAGGACTTGCTAACAGATCAGATATGGGAAGTAAAAAAGAAGGTGACTATCGGGTTTCTGCTGGAAAAATTAGACAAATAATGGAGCCATATATTGAGATGCTTTCATAAGAGAAGAAGAACAACAGTTTTGATTTTGAACTCTTGGTTTCTGATATTCAACTTGTCTCTGAGGCATCCAAGTGGAGACGTCTAGGAAAAATCCAATTATGTGAGCATGGAACTCAGAAGAGAGGGGAGATACCAATTTTGGAGTTGGGAGAATGAATAAAGAGAGAGGTCAAGCCTAAGGAAGAAGTTGATATTTAGAGATTTGGTGGAAGAGGAAGATGCAGATAAGAAAACTGAGAAGGAGCAGCCAGTGAGGTCTGAGGCAAAACAGGGCTGATGTCATGGAAGCAAGAGAGACTGTCATAAGAACTATTCTAAGGTTACTGAGAGGTGAAGAAAGGTACGAGAGTAAAATGTTGAATAAGATAGAATTCCCATCACAGAAGAGTTCACAGTCTAATGAAAAAGACGAAAATGATTGATGAAGAAATAAAAAGCTAGTGTAACATTTATTGAGCACTTACTATGAGACAAGAACTAAGCTAAATGATTTATATACAATATCATCAAAGCTCTCAGTGAAATAGGAATCATTATTATCCTCATTTTATAGAATAGGGAACCGTCTCAGAGAGAGTTCATAGCCCACCAAAGGTCAAAGAACTACTAAGGGAAAGAGTTGAAATTTAAACGTAGGCAGTGTGATTCCCAAGGCACACTACTAACCACAAAAGTATCCACCTCTAGTTGGGAACATAGACATCTAGCTCATTTCCTTAATATTCTCCTTGGCTCCTTTCTACCTAACTTATTCCTCTTGCATATACTTCCTTGTTTGGACCTGGAATGGCTCTTCCCCTACAGTGACCTTGTTCGACATGGTGGAAAAGCTCAGAGAGGCAGTGCCAACATTGGGGCTCTCATGGCATTGAGCATTAGTGTCGCCTTCACCTCCTCACAGCTACAAGGTTAACTTTACCAGGACACTAAACCTTGCCCAAGATCCCCCCAGGTGCCCCAACACCAAGATCTGGCCTGGGTATATTTAATCTTCATTTTTTTAAATAAATTTATTCATTTTAAACCAGAAACTGATCAGATCAGTCTCAGCAATTTTGGATGTGGGCTGACATGGCAGGGCAGCAAAGGGAGTAATCATCACTGATAAAACTGAGAAAAATGGAAGAAAAAGCTATTTTAGCTTAAATTGTTTCCTATAAAACAGTTTTGAAGGTAAAAGGTACTATCTTCTCGTCAATGTCAACATTTCTCCCGCTGGATAAGTGAAATTATGTTTCTGTCAATGACGAAATCGCTCCAAAAGGGAAGTGATATTTTGTTTGGTTTCTGGCAAGGAAAGATTAGGTCTGATAAAACTGATAACTTTATAGATGCATAAAAGAAGATTTGCACAGGACACAAGTGAACAACAAATTTCTACCGTCTGCAATGAGTGTATGCCCAGAGCTCTTAAACCTGGTCTATACTAATTTGGTTCAATTGACCTGATGAATATTTTTCACTGAATTTTTGCTCGTTGTGTGGGTGACATATACAGCCAGAGACTATATGCTACTGCTTTCTCTGTTACCTATTATCCCAACTCATCATCTGGTTGTCTGCAGCCAATATCCACACAGACACCTTTGCTTTCTCCCCCATAACCTCTAGCAGTATCATCATCCTTCTGATCCAACCAGTACCACAGTCTATCACCAGTTCATCTTGAGATCAGTTGTATCACAAAATCAAAACTAGTTTGAGATGCTTCATCCTGCATAAAAACTCAACATTCATGGCTCTTGACCTAAGGGTGCCAGACACTAGGTTTCCAGCTATACTCACTCTCCCTCTGTGTGATGGATGACATGCCAACTGAGTCCATGAGAGTAAATGCCCTCATATCTATGTGTAAGTCCCCAAGGCATACAGCTGCAGAAAGGAACCAAAGAAATTGCTCTGAAGAGTTAAAAAAGCAATTCCCTCTTGTGGGAAAGAACCAAGGCCACTTTATTTCATAGTTGCTGAGCTGAAGCTTGTAGTTTGCTTGGCATCTAACATGAGCTTAAGCCCAGAAAACCAGAAATGAGAAAAAAGAGGCAAAGGCACAGCCTGGGCATACATCATTAATGTATTTGGACTTAGTAAAAGTAGAATTCTCTACAATATTAAGGGGCATCTGAGTCCCACCTTATGGTTTAGCTCTGGTACGCTTTTCAGATTTTTCATGGGTGAGTCTTCTCAAACTAACAGTTGATCTAAGTAATGTGTACCTTTTGGAAAACTGTAATTGTGGGGCTCATGCCAAGCCTAATCATAAGTATATGAAAAGCGGAGAGAGGTAGAAGCAAAAAGTGAAGGAGAATGCAGAAGGAAGCATTTAACAGTTTTCATGGATCCATCCAAAAAACATAAGCAAATGCCATTTTTATTCACAAATCGTCGTGCAGATAATAGAAATTGAAGTAAAAAAAAAAAAAAGTTTTTTCTAAATGATGCCATTACAAAAGGCATTGCATTTTCTTCTCCTCGGTTCTCCCTTCTCCACCCCCACTCCACCTCTAAATAAATCAAATTTACAGGCTAAGATGTGGCTGATTATAATACGCAGCATTATTTCATGAGCCATCCAGAAAGAGAAAAAGATGCTGCCAATTAAACCCTGATACACACCTTGGTTTTGGAAATGTTAAATGTAAAAAAAGCATTCATCAAAAAATCTATGAACCACAGCGTACTCATGCACACACACACACACATCACACTTGTCAATTAATTTCTTGAGCAAGGGTAGAAAAATTGTCATCAAGAGCCAATTCTCTGAACAGGTTAGAATTGTGCCGCCCCTAAAAAGAAGGGGGTGGGCAGTTTGAGGTTTATTTTATGGCATATATTTGCTGCCTGAAGACAACTCGGGACACCATTGACAGATAATAGACCGCATTTTCTATCTGAGAAATGTGTCTTATTTTTAAAATTGAAAGCAGAGAAAGTCATTAGGCTTGCTTTCACTCTTGCCCCTGAATGGCAGGGCAATTTTCATCATACCTGTTCCTCTTTGTTTTCTTCATTTTCCATTTTCCTCTTTCCTTTATATTCATCTTTATTCTCTCTGTGTGTGTGTGTGTGTGTGTGTGTGTGTGTGTGTGTTTTACTTAAAATCTCATTTAGTTGTCTCCATATTTCATTAATGTGGACTGCCACAAAGGCCTTAATAATAACTTATTGTACATGTTTATTACACTTGATAGGAAGTAATTTTATTGAAGCCACTTTTGGCTCCTCATTTGCAAGTAATCTTGCATCTCCATACTAGTGATATTGTCCCTAGAAAGTAGTATTTTTAGCATTTTACTTGTTTGTTATAACCAAGGAGATCATAATGAGAATGCATGAGGCTGAAAAGCAGGCATAGAGACTCCAACTCCAAACAACCAGTGTTTAACTGATTACATTAGAAGATGATTTGTAATTTTTTGGCATAATGTTCCAGATACCTAATAGAGGTCATTTTCTCTTTGAGGCTAAGATTTGTTTAGATCAACTTATTCACTACATTGGTTATTTGTTAAAGCCTTAACTAGGTCACTCATACAAAATTGGTGCCAATTAATTGAAATTTAACTATTCATCAAGTCAACATTTATTAAGTGCCTAATCTTGGCCCAGACATTCTGCCAAGCACTGAAAATAGGTCCATAGCTAAAACATAGTCCCTGGCCTCAGCTTTAGCAGACAGATTTTATTTAAACATGGTCCAATGTACTAGTCCCTTCCAGCTGCTGTAACAAAATACTATAGACTAGGTAGCTTATAAACAACAAACACTTATTTCTCACAGTTCTGGAAGCTAGCAGTTCAAGACCAGGATGCCAGCATAGTTGGGTGAGGGCTCTCCTTTAGGTCACAAACTTTGTGTTATAGGTTTACATGATGAAAGGATCTAGGGACCTCTGTGGGGTCTCTTTATAAGAGCACTCGTTCATGAAGGCTGCACCCTCATCACCTAATCACCTCCCAAATGTCCCACCTCCTAACACCATAACATAGAATTCAATGTGTGAATTTCAGGGGATACAAACATTCAGATCATAGCACCTAACAACTCTCAGACAGTTAAATTAGCACTGTTTCTCGCATATTTCACCATCTGACTACCAATTACTGCCTCTTTCTCTGGATCCTGTTCCACTCACTTAAGACAGCCCAAGCCTATATTCATAGTGTTCCCACTTCCTAATCTCACCAATACCCACAAAATATATCCTCAAGAAAGCAAGAAAAAAAAATAGAAGCACCAATGAAAGATATAGCCTATTCCATTATTTATGTCCTCTGCTTCATTTTTCTGAGACCATCAAACAAAAACTAGAATATGTTTTGATTTTACTTTAACCATTTATTATGGAAAATTTTAAACATATAAAGTAGAAAGAATAGATTACGAAACCCAAGTACCTATTCCCAGCTTCAGTAATTACCAACAATTCTGACATTCTGATTCATCTCTGCCCTCTGCCTTTTTTCTTACTTTATTTCAAGCCTAGCTCCCCTACCATTTCAACCATACTTTGGTATGTGTCTCCAACTGATTAAGAGTATTTTCTTTTTAAC
This sequence comes from Rousettus aegyptiacus, assembly GCF_014176215.1. Taxonomy (NCBI): domain Eukaryota; kingdom Metazoa; phylum Chordata; class Mammalia; order Chiroptera; family Pteropodidae; genus Rousettus; species Rousettus aegyptiacus. Next base: position 74,635,319 of record NW_023416295.1, read on the forward strand.
TTCACCACAATGCTATTATCTCACCCAATAAAATTAATAAGAATTTCTCATTATCACCTAATAACCTTCCTTATTTCTCCATGATAATTTCCAAAATGTATTTTTATACATTTGAACATCCTGTTCAAATCAGGATCCAAGTCCACAAATAGTATTTTTTGGTTAATCTTTTAAATCCTTTTTAATCTAAAACAGTTTTCTCTCCCATTCTATTTACCTACTAAAAAGTCTCCCCTAGTCTTTGTGTAGCCAATGATTATCATTGCCTAGAACCACTATTCCACTGGGGATTTTATTTTTAATTAATCAATCCTTTCATGTTACAAGTATATCACAGAGTGAGATAATTTACCCTTGAACTGGTTAAGCTAAAGCAGAAAAAACTAAAGTTTAAAACATCTTTTAAAGCACTAAAACATACTTGAAATAGTTATCCAAAAAAAAAAAAAAGATAAAAGTAACAGTCTTCAACCTACAGATTCTTCCACCTTTTTCGAGAACAAGAACCCTGTTTTAACACCTAAAAATTTTGCAGACCCCCTTCTTGATAGTAGTTGTCCCATTAATACTTATTGATTAGAAAATTCAAGTGATAAAAAGCTTTTATGAATTCAGTGATCCTCTACATAGATTTCTATAATATTGATCATAATAGTATTCTATAAAAACTTGATATATTTTTAAATTACAATAATGCCTCATTATCCACAGAGGGTATGTTCCAAGATCCCAGCAGATTCCTGAAACCATGAATAATACTAAACCCTATATGTACTATGTTTTTTCCTACACATATGTACTTATGATAAAGTTTAATTTATAAATTAGGCAAAAGAGATTGACAATAACCAATATTAAAATCAAACAACAGTACACTATAATAAAAGTTATATGAATATGGTATTATTAAGTAAAATAAGAGTTACTTGAATACGAGCACTAGGATACCAAGAGAGTTAGTTGATTTAATAACCAAGACATTTACTAAGCAACTAACAGTAAAGAGAGTGTAGAGTATGGAGACACTCACTGGACAAATGGATGAGTCAAGTGCTGGGCAGGACAGAGCAAAATGGTGAGCAATTTCATCAAGCTACTCAGACCGACATGCAATTTAAAACTCGTGAATTGTTTGGTTTTGGAATTTTCATTTAATATTTTTGGACTATGTTTTACTACACGTAACTGAAATCACAAAAAGCCAAACAGGTAAGGGAGGACTACTGTATACTGGCTGCAGTCTTCCCCCCTTCTGTCCGACATCCTATCCCATTACCCTTCCAGAGAAGAAAGATGCTCACTTGCTGGCCCAGCCATGTACTCTCCTCTGGAGTGCAGATCCCCAGTAATGAGATAAGGAGTTGGTGGTGGCATACAACAGCTCAGCCCAAAGAAGCCAAAGAAGTTGAGTTGGTACACACAATAAAGAGCTGATCAGGAGAGACACTGTAGAGGGAGACCTTCTCCAGGTTGTCAGAGGAAGTCTGTAAGAGTTTATAGAAATTAAAGAGCAAGATTTCCTTTCCAAATCTTCTCCCCTCTGCACCCTTCATCCTTTAACATTTTTAAAAAGAGACTGCAGAATTCCTATTCCAATCATTCTGGACACTAAGATTTTATAAGACTTACACATGTAGGTGTAACATACTCTTGATTCAGCCAACAATGTTTCTTTCCAGATCTATAACCCTGTCCTTTCCCCCATCCCACTGTGGTCCACAATTCAGCAACTGCCCCCTATAGGTATCTGGTAATTTGGTTCCTAACACTTCACCTATAGACTCTACCATCATCACCATCCCACAATAATATTAAGATACTCTCCATTAAGTTCCTTGTCTACATAAATCCAGAAGGCAAACGAGCACATCTGTCTTTATGAGGGCACTTTTAAAGCTAGAGGTTGGTGCCCCAAGACTAACCAGACAGCCTATAGCACCATCAGTCCTAGTTGTCATTAGGTAAAGGACTCCTATAGCTTACTCTCTTGCGGAGACCAAAAAATAAAAAAAAATAAACACACAGTACAACTGCCTGGTGAGGCTGGTTGCTCACAGGCTAATTAGGCTCATGACCTAGACTTTGATGTTTGCAACACACATTCCTAGGGGCCCCAAACTTGACCCTCATTAATCTATACAATATACCATTTGATATTTCTGCTGATATTCTTAACTTGGTCAAGGCATTTTATTGAAGAACTCATGAAGTGTAACTTGAAATTGTGAAGGAACAAATCGATTTGTTGCAAACAGAGCTGGTTTTACAGAAACGCTGAGAAGATGGGAAGCAGCTTCAATCCATCAATCAGAAAGTATTTGCAAAACACCTTGGATGAGTCAATTCCCTGAAAAGACAGCTCAGAATAAGAGTCAGGGGCAGAGCTGACCTGAGGAGAATGGGGAGGCTGCCAGCTAAACAAGGGCACCAGCCCAGTCCTTAACTTCAATTTCCTTAGAACACTCTTTTCCCCATATTCAGACGCCAAAGAGACAACGTGTAGTGATCCAAAAGGCTAAGTATACTCTCTTTATCAAGTCTCTAGCCCAATATTCCTCTTAACTGTTTTTTTATAATTGCTCAACCAGAATATACTCCTAAAATGCAAATCAGAGGGAGAAAAACAAAGCAATATCATGTTGACACAAATTCCAGAAATGAATCCTGACAAGAAGAGCCACATAACAATTCTCTTAGAGAACCACTATGTCTGCCTCCCTCCTCTCGTAAACGAAACTGGATAGAAATAAAGTCAGGTATGACATTCATTCATTTATTCATTCACTCATTCGACAAACACTTGTTGGACACCCCTGCGCTAGGATGGTCAGAGATGAAGAGGACAGAGTGCTGCCACCCCATGATTTCTTGATCTAACTAACTGTGCTGCCAATCTCAGAGCCACACAGTGTAATGAGCAATATATAGTAGAAGTGAGAAAGTGAGTGTATCATGCCAGGAGGCAGCATCCTAATTTTTTGGTGGGGAGTAAGGCAAACTATGCAGGGGCATGCCTTTGGAGTCTTGCTTTTGCTCTTGGCTTATTGCAGCTGCAGGCTCTGGCCATGGGATTAGTAGAAGCTTGGTCCTACTCAACCCCCCCACCCCAAAGAAACTCTATGTCTCAGCTTTCTGGATTTTCTGTGGCTAAAGTTCTCACCCAAGAATGACAATCACCTGAGGAGAACAATTTCTGTAAAAAGAGGAGAATGACTTAATCAAAGTCAAGACCCCCTCCCCACGGGATTGTGAGGGAAGAAAGGCAACTCTTAACAAAGATCCACTCCAGATGGGTGAGGGACATCAAAGAGGTGAGAAAGGTGAAGTTCAGGCTCTATTTTATTAATGAAAATTATTATTGAGATACTTGTAGATTTACATGCAATTGTAAGAAATAATATGGACAGACATCTTATACACTGTTCCCAGTTTCCAATGGGAACATTTTGCAAAACTATACTGTCACTGGAACAGGAAACTGACATTCATTCAATCCACTTGTCTTATGCATGTTTCCCTGTTGTACTTAGACTCATTTTTGTGTGTGTCAGTGACATTCTATACGGTTTCATCACCTGTGTATTTTCAGGCATGCAACACCATAGTAAAGAAAATGAATTGTTCCAATACCAAAGGACCCTGTGTTGCCCTTTTAGGACCTCATCCACCTCCTTGTCACCACCCTTAACACCTGGCAACCACTAAATCTGTCTTCTAGTTCTAACTTTTGTCATTCATACTTTTATATAAATTGAATCAAACAGTATGTAGCTTCTTAGGATTGGCTTTTTTTCCTCAACATAATGCCCCGGCTATTCATGGAAGCTGCTGTATCAGTAGTTTTTTTCGTTTGTTTGTTTTGCTGATCTAATTCTATGGTATGGATGTTTAACCTTTTACTCATTGAAGGACATTTTGGTTGTTTATAGTTTGAAGCTGCCATAACACTGATGTACAGCTTTTTAAGTGTTGGGGGGCATGGAATTCAGAGACCACATTCTGGGACAAGCCCCATTTTAAAATGGTGACTATGCATTAAGATCACTGTGTATAAAAGAGCTGAGAAGGTAACATATTTCCACCCCTTAGATACTGAGCTGGCTGCCTAGTCCCTGTGCTTCAAGGGTCTGTGACCATATGTCCTCCAGTCAGCGCTAGGACAGGCTTGGAGGAGCCTCAGAAACACTGGCAAGAAGATGGCAGGTGTCCCCGTTGTTCAGGGGGGCTTCTAGCTATTCCACATCCCTCTGATTCCTTGGCTTCTCTAACCCTAATGTGCTGTTTATCTGAGGAGTTACTACAATGCAGATTCCTGAGTCTTCCCTAGAAATTCTGATTCAGTCAGTCCATGGTGAGCCCAGCAACCTGCATTTATAACAGGCAAACCAGATGTGGCCCTATGGCTCCTCTACCTTCCTGGTTCACACTTGTGTAATCTCTTCCTCTTGAGTATGATTAGGGCCTGTGACTTGCTTCTCAACCAATGAAATATGGCAAAGGTAATGGCATCTCATTCCTATGATTGTGTGAGCTACAATGTGCATTGCATTGGCTCCGACTTCTGGTTACATTATGAAAGAGTGATGTCCACAGTGTCCTGTCCCCCAGAGCCCTACTCAGTTCCTGTAGATTCATGCCCATGGCTTCTTTTATAGAGTAAATCTATCTCATATTCAGTCTTCCTCTTTTCCTGCTGCCTTCTATTTTTCCCAGTATTACTGTCTTTTCCAAAAAAACCCTGCCTTCTCATGATGTGCCTGAAGTAGGACAGCTTCAGTTTTGTCATTTTTGCCTCCAACCATGTTTCAGACTTAATTTGCTCCAGGATCCACCTGTTCGCCTTTATGGCTGTCCAGGGTATCCACAGAGCTCTCCTCCAACACCCTATTTCAAATGAATCAATTTTTTACCTGTCGGCCCTCTCCACTGTCCAACTTTCACATCCGTATATAGAAATTGGGAATACTAGAGTGCAGATGATCTTAGCCATGTCTCTAATGAAATATCTCTGTTCCTGATAATCTACCCTAATTCTTCCATTGCTGCCCTTCTCTTGATTTCTTGGCTGCAATTTTCATTAGAATTAATGACTGACCCAAAGTAAGCAAAATCTTTAAAAAATTCAATGTATTCATTGTCTATGTTAAAGTTGTATATTTCTCCTGCAGTCATGTTTTTTGTCTTCTTGATGTTCAAATACAGTCTGCTTTGGTAATTTCTTCTTTCGCTTTCATCAGAAGTTATTTCAAATCAATGCTACTTCCTGCCAGTAAGAGGGTGTCATCAGCATATCTTAAGTTATTGATATTTCTTCCACCAATTTTCACTCCTTCTTCCTCTGAGTCCAGCCCAGTTTTTCGTACATTCTGTTCTGCATAAAGATCAGACAAAGATGGAGATTAAATGCACCCTTGCCTGACACTTTTGCCTATAGGAAACCATTCTGTCTCTCCATATTCTGTCCTGATGATGTCTTCCTACCCACAATACAGGTTATACATCAAAACCATTAAGTGCTGAGGTATGACCATGTCTTTCAGATCACCCCATAGCTTTTCATGATCCACACAGCCAAAGGCTTTATAAAACATAAACTAACCTCTTGAAATTTTTTGGCGCACTCCAGTATCCAGCAAATGCTCACAATTAGATCTCAAGTGCCTCTTCCTTTTCTGGATCCAGCTTGAACATCTGACATTTCTTGCTCCATATAAGGTTGAAGACTTTATTAGATAACCTTGAGCATCACTTTACTGTGTGAGAAACTAGAGCAACGGTCCTATAGTTACTGCCCTCTTTGGCATCTCATTTCTTGAAGATTGGGATATATATTGGATGTTTCTAGTATGTAGGCCATCGTTTGGTTTTCCATATTTGTTAACATATTCTTGTTAGAATTTTGACAGATTCAGTCTCTGTAGCTTGAAATAATTCTATCAGTGTCCCATCTACCCCTGGTGATGCATTTCTTCCCAATATATTCAGGGCAGCTTTCACTTCACTTTCTAGAATTACAGATTCACATAGGAATCTTCTTCAAAAGATCTGTCATCCTTTTGTCTCAGTATAGGTTTTCAGTACACTGTTTCCACCTTCCCTTTATTTTCTCTTGGTCAGATTACGTGTTCCTTATTGGATGTTCAGTATACCTAGTCTAGGTATGAATTTCCCTATTATTTCTTGAACCTTCTGTTACAGCTCGATTGATTTTCCTTCTTTGTTGTTCTCTTCTATCTCCTTACATTGACTATTATAATAGTTCTCTTTACCTCTATGAGATAGTCACTGAAAATTGCATACAGGATTCTAATCGTGCTGTGTCACCTTTAACTTTTGCTCTCACCTGTCTTTAACAATTTTTAGTGTTTCTTCTGCTGTCCACCTTGATTCTCCCTTCCATTTCACTTGAGACATTCTCTTTTTGTCTATTTCCCTAATATTTCTAGTGTCAGTGAGCAGTTCTTCTAGCTCTCAGTCAATTAAGTTTAACAGTGCAAATCTGTTTTTATATGGACTTTAAATCCATCAGGAATGCTATTTACATTATATTTTGATGTAATATAAGGGTACTATGATCCTTTTAGTGCCCTGCTGAGCACATGTGGTGTGGGCCCATGCACTGAGCAGCAGAAGGCAATGGTAAACCACTGCTGCATTTCCTTTTCTTACTCTCTTTTTTTGGCCCTTTTACCTTAAAAAGTTATGAGACAGTCAAAAACAAATCATAAAATAGTACTGAAAGATGAAGCTCCTATGATTAGGGTACATTGCATAAGACTCTACCCTGCTAGAGACTATGCTTGCTGGCTTGATAAACTGAGTGGCCATGCTGGGAGAGCTCATGTGGCAAAGAACTCCCGGTAGCCTTTAGCTGCTGAGGCAGCTTCCAGCCTCTGTCAGCAAGAAGTCATGACCCTCAGCCTGACAAATGCAAGAACATGAACCCTGTGGACAACCTGAGCGAACTTGGAGGAAGGTTCTTCCACAGCCCAGGCAGTCACCATCTTGATCACAGCCTTGTAAGAAATGAAGCAGAGAATCTAGCTGTGAGATAATGAACATGGGTTGTTTTAAGCTGCTTAATTTGTGGAAATTTGTCACACAGCAATAAAAAACAAATACACCAGGTATTGCAAACTGAATGTTTGTGTCCTCCCCTGCCCCCCACAAATTCATAAGTTGATATCTAATCTCCGATGTGGTGGTATTTGGAGGTGGAGCCCTTGAAAAGTGATTAGGTCATGAGAACAGAACCCTCATGAATAGGATGAATGCCCTATAAGAAGAGGCCAGAGACATAGCTCACTTTTTTCCAGCCATGTGAAAATAAAATGAGAAATTGTCAGTCTGAAACCTTGAAAACAGTCCTCATCTGAATGAGCCAAGCTGGCAGTCTGATCTTGAACTTCCAGCCTCCAGAACTATGAGAAAACAATGTTTGTTGTTTTAAGTCACCCAGTCTAAGGTTTTGGTTATAGTAGCCTGAGCTGATTAAGATACCAGGTGACTCCTATTTACTCAGCGACAGATAACCAACACACTAAATCAGGGATCTGCAATCCCCAGGCTGTGGACTAGTACAAGTCAGTGGCCTGTTAGGAACCAGGCCGCACAGCAGAAGGTGAGTAGCAAGTGAGCCAGCGAAGCTTCATCTATATTTGCAGCCATTCCCTAGTACTAGCATCACCACCTCAGCTCCACCTCAGGTCATCAGGCCTTAGATTCTCATAGGGGCACCTGTCCCTGGTGTCAAAAAAGTTGGGGACCGCTGTACTAAATGACCCAGATGCAAAACAGTGGGCCCTATTCTGGACCACACCTTGAGAACCATGGACCCAAATCAAGGTGAGGTTAAGTTTCAAGGGGCCTTCGGTACTAACTTGCCTTAAAACAAACCTGAAGTCTTCTTGACATCAAAGATATGCCTGTTTCCTAGAGAGTTCTTCAGTTCTTCAGTACTTTAGAGTTTGAGTAACAGCTGCCTCTTGCCCACCAGGATGCCATCTGACTCTCCTATTCAGATGTGACCCAGGACCATACATATGAAAATCAAAGAGCAGCTATTTTGTAGTTTGTTCCCTTTCTCCACTCTTTGAAGTAATGGGGAGCATCAAAAAAAAATCTTTGGGGACTTAAATGCTTCTACTTAGTCTTCCAATATTTAATAGATCATGGGATCAGCTTTTAAACGGCAAGAAGAGTGACATGTATAATTATGTGTACATAAACAAAAATACATTTGTTTTGTGTCTGTCTCCTACAGAAAGAGGGAGTGGGGTGTGGGAGGGAGGGAGGGAGAGAGGGAGAGAGAGATTTGTTGAATGCAAGCACCATAACACAAGGGCAGGTTTTTCCATGGTGTTCACTGATATATCTCTAGAGCCTAGAACTTTGATACACATATGAGGGAAGGAAAGGGGAAGAAAGGAAGGAAGGAAAAAGTAAAAGAATGGAGAGAGGAAAAAAAGTAGGGAAAGAGAAAGGGTGAGAGGTAGGGAAGGAGATTGTGATGGTCTCCCATCAGGACAGTGCTAAACTTATCTGGTGTAAATGGGGGATCATAGTTTCATTCTTCTATACCTCAAAGAAGTAGTGCTATGATAAGTTACACCCTAAAGTCGGTTGTCTCCTCCATCCACTTTCAGGGACAGTGGGGCATCATAACTGTATATTTACCTGTCATAAAATACCCTGCCAATTGAAGATAGCATGTACATTTTAGAAACCCTTATGGTGACACACTACTGTTCATTTATGAGAATTCTTCTTATAATAATCCACTTCCTATCAAACAATAAAGTCACAGGATGGCCCATTGAAGAAGGGCCTCGTTCCTGCACAACAGCCCTAATGAGACACTCTTTAAACAGATCTCACAGTATAGAAAGTGATTAATAGAACAAAGTCTGAGATGGAAGTTTCTCTTTAAGTTTCAATTCCTTTTCTGGCTGAAAACAGATTTGTGATGTGATTTTAACATGGTTTTTTGCAACTCCAAATTTCTCTAGCAGTAAAACCAACTTCGTGGCAACATTTTTCCCCCTTCCCTAGTTTTAGAGATCAAATTCTTTCAAATCTATCTGCAGACAAATCTGATGAGCTTCTCACGTTATTTATTTATGCTCCAGTAAATTAGAAGAACCATTACCAGCTTGCCTTGTACTTTTGGCATGTCTAACCACTGAGTACACTGATGTCTTGTTTAATCAAATAATTTCTTTACACAGAAGTTATATCTCTATTCATATTAAAAAAGGAGAAGAAAAAATTTCTTAAATCTCTAGACTTTAATTTGGAATCTAGTTCACCACCATCACCTCTCTTCACTCTGGGTGGTGGAGCCAGAAGGAAAAGAAGGTACTGGAACAGGAAGTAACCAAGGTCTACCTGGCACACTGTACCCGTGTGTGCACATGCATGAGAAAACCGTCAAGATCCTGCCTCACGTCAGACCCCTTCCCACAGCGTGATGCTCACTGCGCTCTCCTAATTTACCCTCAGTCCAATGCTGTCTGACTCTTGCCTCTGTACACAAACCAACCAATATTACATGCTCATTACAGGTAAAGCACTGAACGTGGACTATGTGAAGACAGAAGGCGACCAGGTGGGGAGACGGGGACCACCAAGTGCCACAAGGGCTAGGTACTGACACACATTTTCTCCTTTATCCCACCAGATACAATTTTGTTCTCCCTCATTTTCCCAGGTAGAAACTGAGTTTCATAGGAGTTAAGAAATTTTCCCAAGGTCAGACATCACAAATAATCCCTGCTCTACTGATTATTAACTACTGCTCTTCCCCGACATGTCCTCCTTCTTCATGCTTCCTCTTCCATTCATGAACAGTCACCAATTTGGCTTTTCTTTTTCCTCAATGCTGCAGCACAGGGCTACTTTCTCCCCAGTTCAGCTGTACAAAATGCAGAATATGTATCTTCACACTAAGAGCTGAGAAATAAGTATGTGACCCCTGAGAAAAACAAATTTTGGTGGCACAAACTCTTATAAAGATAACCTTTATTTCTTCAACTGGGGTCTTTCCTTAAAATTGAACAGATAAATAACTAAATAAACAATGAAATGAATAAATAAATAAGGCTTCCAGGGAAGTAAAGACCATAGAGAAAGCCTAAGGTGTTCTTTCTTTGCTGTCACTGATCAAATCAATATTGCCCGTGCTTTGAGGTGTCTCTTGCTCTCCTATGTATTTGCCCATAAGAGCAATAGAATTTGTTGATTACACCCATTTGGTTTTTAGGGGCCAAGGTGGACTGTATTCATCTTTCCTATTAGCCTAGCAATACCCCCTGTATTTTTTGCAGTAGATTTTCTGAACGGCAGTAGGTTCTAATCAATCTTCCTGGCTTCATTTCTCAGAATCTCACAGTCTCCTCAAGGAACATTTCAAACCTTATTTATCATCATTACCAGGCCCTAAATATTCACCAGATTCTATATTATTTATTACACCTAGTTAATTTCCCTGTTCTGGCCTTATAGGTCAAATCACAGAGCATGTGAAAGATTATTCCCACAATATGTCATGAAGACTCCACTATAATGCAGAGTCATATTTAGAACGAAGAATTTCACCCCCACAGAATAGTGCTAAACAGTAGCTGAGCCCCTCTGATTCTCTTCAAGACTCTGCCTCAGTACTAGGCACAGGCTCCAAGCACACCGTAAAGATGAAAGGAGTTTATTTAGAGTCTCTTTTAGGAAAACGCCTCTATCTCCTCCAGTGTTCTGCGCTCTAAGAAAACCTCCTAAAGCACTGACTCTGCCCAGGAAACAGTTGCCTGGCATGAGCTGGGGCATGGGAGCATGCTCATCCAGGTGTACAGCTCCAAAAGATCAAAGACATGCTCTGTTTCCCTCCAGATGACAGAACCAATAAGAGAGGTGGTTGAATAAGGGGTTTCTTCTTAATACAAGAAACAACTTCAGAGTCCCCTTCAGAAGAGACTGTCTTGTGCAACAGCTAAGAAGACTATAGGTAACAACTGCCAGGTATGGTGTGTGAGAAGCAAACCAGATACCCACTAAGATCTCTTCTAACTTGAAGTTAAAATGACTCTGAGGAGATATTTTAAAGCAAACTCAGCATCCTGTACCTAGAATGGATTTCTAAGTTTATCTTGTCTGGAAGTTGCAAATTAACAACTCCAGCCCGAATTCAGCCCAGGGGAAATTTTTATTTTGTTCACAGAGCGTTGGTCCACACAGGTTTATTGTCCAATGTTCGAGAACTAAAAGATTTCACATAAAAATCTAGATTTTTAAGCATTTCTTTAATAAAAAAATAGAGGATCTGATCGTAGGGAGACTGTATTTAGCAAAAAGCTGAATAGTGGGCTGTCCCCTCTGGATGGGGCTATGCTCTGCCAGAGTCCCCACTATGCCCCATTGCCCACCCCACAGCATCACATTGAAGTTGGGGTTTGCTGGCTTTCTGTTTTATGGTTCTGTTTCCTTCAACACCTCCTTATTCACATGTATTTTCTATCTTGCCCCTCTAGCCATGAATGTTTGCCACTGCTGGCCTGGTGAAACCCCAGATGAGCTGCCTAAGGCTCAGAGAAGTTAAATGACTTATCCAAGATCACACAGCCAGCTAGTACAAAGCAAGGAGCAGAACCCAGGTTTCCTTGTGACCTGGTGTTCCTTCAGTTTGCTCACATTGCCAGTCCTGAGATAGCTTATTTCCCTGGACTGGTCTGACTGTTCACATTCAGGTCATGCAAACTGCTCCACTGCTCTTGCATTTAATAGACTCTAGTGATTGAGTTTCCACATTTTCCCTTAAAAAACAAGAATGATGGCAAAAAAAAATCTCTCTTCTTTTCAGCTGACTTTGCAAGTAACAAGCACCCAAAGAAGAAACACACTTTTGTGTATCTAATAAAAAATCGATCTGATGAACACATAAGATTTCAATCTTCCTTGCAAAATCAGAAACAGGCCAAAACCTTATTATTTCAGACTCTGCATTTGATAGTCCAAATCAATAGTGCAAACAAGATTTCTGGGGGAAAGGTTAAAGTAATTGGCAGAACACACAGGTGTTAAGCCACCATAAGCACTTACAAAGCAAAGAATTAAATACAAATAATTGATAATCTCATGATAAATCATTCTTATCTATCTGTATATTAGGGGCCTTACAAGACATCTCTCTATAATCTAATTTGAGTTACTGCCTGCACTTAAAAGTGATCTAACTACATCTCTCAAAATCTCTTATAATCAGACCTGTAGCTAATTTACGCTGCCTATGCTCCCACTTAGTCGGGAATTCTAAGGACTGAGTAAACTGGAGAAAAGATTGGTTAAGGACTTAAAACTTTTAGTTGGGGTGGGAGATCACTGTAGGTTTACTCACTTTGCCTGTGTTGTAAGCAGACTTATGCTTTACTCTGGCACTAAACAGAGACACAACTTGAATTGACTCGCCATCAGGTTACTACACAGGAGGTAGTTGGGACTTGGCTGGATCAGGTCACATTTAGGCTCACCTCTTGGATAAGATTCATTTAAAGAGAGCAAGTTAAAACAAGATTGCCTAATCACAGTGGTCATAGACTGAGCTGTCAAACTAGAAGAATTGGGATCGGGGAGTACCTTAGCTCTCTATTAAAGCTACCATTCAGATGGACACATATCAGACCTAGCAGACACTGCTAGAAGCCTACCTAGGATCCATTTTCCCTTCCTCCTTCTCAGGAAAACTCACACTGTGGACAGGTATCTAGGATGGATAATCAGCAATAGAAAGACTTATTATTATTTATAACTAGTATCCATTCTGACTGGTCATGTCCAAATGGTACTAGATGTCACATATTTAGAATTTCAGTCTTCTTCCCAGGTAGTTTAAGTACAATCCCGAATACAGAAATAAATTCTGATTAGTATCAGCCGATCACAGTAATCCTATCCTTACCAGCAACTGGTTTAGGTACCCTGGCTTGGGCCAACCAGTATAGAGTATTCTTCTTGTTGACTGCTATCGGTCCAGGGTTAAAATAACAACCTAACTGACCCAATCAGACTGAAGAGAAGGAATATTTAGTGCGTAACTGAGGAAGAGATTTTTCTATAACTCACACAGAATAAATAAGTCACTTGTCCTGGCTGTTAATGGTGGCCCTCCTGAAACTCTTAGGGCAGTCCCCTTGAGGACAGAGCCTATACAAGATAAATAGGGGAAACATGAAGACTTGCAGAGAAATAGAGCCATAGTCCCAAGGATTAGGGTACTGTGCCTGGAACCTGCCCTACTTCCAGTTCTCTGTTAAAAGTAGTAAATTTTCTCACTGTTTAAATTTCTTCAGGTGGGATTTCTATTCCGTACAGTCAAAAATATTCTATATTCGCACAAGCCAATATATTCAAAGCAGGTTAGAGGGCTCTCTAGGTGAAGCCAGTGTCTTAACGCATCCTCATACAGAGTTTTTAATAGAACAGTTTGAACAACTATTTGGAGCTGCAAAAAATGTTGGAAGTTTTTAATGTGTCCACACAGTGCACATGCACATACTTGTAACTGGGTAAGGAAGGGAGGTTAGCAAATTGGGGAAAATATGGCTCTGGACTAAGACAGGCTTGAGTCTACCTCAGCTCTGCCTCTTATAAATGCTGAGATCACAGAAAAGCGTAAATATCTGTAAATTATGGCACTAATACTTATCTTTCAGCACTATTCTGAGAATTCAATAAAGGCAGACAGAAAATATCTGATACACAATATAAAAGCTCAAAAAAAAAAAAAGAAATATTTTTCCTTCTCCTTTCCCTACTCTATCTTTCAGGAAGTCTTCCCGAATTCCCTGACATAAAGTTTGAGACACTCCAATTGCCCCAGCTTCTGTTTTACACCTTCCCTTTATTCCTCTCTAACTCTCCATTTGTTTGACTGCTTATCCCTGATACGCTCTGTATAGTTGGTATATGTTTTTCACTGATTCTACATACTGGGACTTACTAGGTGGCAGGTACTGATGTGATATTTAAACCTCCTGATTAGAATCACCCAGTGAGAAATGTGATATACTTGTTTTATAGTTAATGAAATGAGAAATGATGTAAACTTGCCCATGACTATTTTCAAAATGGGAATTACAGAGCAATGTGACTCCAAAGGCTGTGCTCTTTGCTACTCCATCATGCTGCCTACCCAAGGAGTAATAATATATATATTATATATACATATATATAAAATTTATCTATCTGTATGTCTCTTCCAATAGACGTACAATTCTTCAAAAGCAGGACTATTGTTTTCTAAGGAAAGGTTAGCAATCCAAGGACTAGAAAGTTGCCTACTCCAAGCCATCATGGATAACACACACTTTTGCTTGCCCACTGTGCAAGCCTTCTTGAGGCCTGGGATGCATAAAAAAGCATGAGACATTGTTCTTGCCCTCAACAGACCTCAAACAAGTTGTAGGAGTAGGGTCTCTGCATAAAGAGAAATATGAAATGTCTTATACCCCCCAAGTACATGTGCCACAGGAGGTCAAAGAAAGACACCACCAAGAGCTAGAACTGCAGACCTTACAGGGAAATCCTGTGGGCACGGAGGGTGAGGGTGGGTTGGGGTGATAGAAGGTGGAGGTGATTGGGGCAGGCATTGGAAGCACACTCACAGAATACAGGAGGTATTAAAGATAAATAAAGCTGAACACTAGTTACAGAGATAAAGACAGATTTTAATCAATAATATGCTTTTGCAATAGGGAAGAGTCCAGCATGAATGAAGGTCGACTTTGATTTGTACAGAAGTGACTGGGCATTTTAAAGAGAAGATGAGGGAACAGGGATGATTGATTCAAGGCTCAGTGGAGTCAGGGAAGTGACAAACTGCAAAAACTGAAAGGAATCTGGTCCATGTGAAACCTATCTGGGATTGCTAACAGGTGCTTATCGAAGTTCAGCTCCTGCCCTCCCACAGAGATAGGGAAACAGGGCCCCATCTTCAGGTTTTGGCAGAAATAGTAAACTTTTTTTAGCAGCCTTGAGTTTTCTCAGACAGGCACGTTAACGAATGTGGCCTTGGTCTGTTAGAAACCACGCTAGTGTTTGTTCAAGTCTTTACAAGCCAATGTTGAGGCCAGTGGAAAAGAGGGCTCTGAGGAGCCCGGCTAGAGTTTGGTCAAGGAGAGAGTCTCTGTCAGAGGCAGCTCTAAGGCAGCTAGCCTGGCACTGAGTTCTCTACGTAGAAGAGTAGTAGATGGGACTGATAATGAAAGGAAAAACCCAGACTGGTGGTTTTGAACTCTCCCTTGCAGGCCTGGTAAGCAGTAGTCTCAATTTGCCCAAGATTGAGGAGTTTCCCAGGATACGAGACATTCGATGCTAAAACGGAGAAAATTCAAGTAAATGGGACCTGTTGATCACCACCCTATGTGGAAGCATCATGCACCTGGGGAAGGTTATTAAGCAGGAAGGCAGAGTGTGTTAAGAAAGTGGTTTCAGGTGATTCCTTCTGCTGTGCAATGTTAAAGATGTCAAGCGTCGCTGGGCATTTAGCAGGTGTCACTGCGCCCTGTGTGGCATGTCACTGAGTCCTGGCATGTTAAATCCAGGCATCTTAGACTTTCAAGGTTTTTAAGCTGAAATGGGTCTTCCTCCTTTCCTTTAGGAACCTCAAACACACAACACTGTGCATCGTGAACTGTTAGAGAAGGTAAGACCTCTCACTGCTAGATCTGCATTTAAAGAACTTTGAGGAATTTGACTGCAGAGACAGAAGGACTGTGTTGGAACTCCAATATCTAGCCATGTGACCCTGTGCCAGCCTTTACATTACTTAAGCCTCAGTCTTCTCATCTGTAAAACAGAGACATAAAAACCACCTGGCTATTGAAAGAATGCAATGAGATGATGCTTGAGAGGCCCTTAACAGGGTGCCTGGACTGTATTAAACATTTAATGAGTGGCAGCTATTGTTATAATTGTGGTAGTTGTTTTTGTTGTCAAGCATGGAAAAGAAGCACAATTTTATCCCTAGTGTTTAAAGGTCAACATCCTGAAACATTTCCTCCGGGTTAGATTTTCAGGTGAAATAAACAAACATAAAGAATCTGTCACATAAATAGAAGTTGACCCTGGGTCCCCTAGACTTATGTAATGGCCACTCAGAGACTTCCGAAGAAACAAAGTAGACAAGTGAAAAATGCTGGTATTGCCCCTGGATGCCATCCATCAGTGAGAAAGGATTAACCCCAGATTTTATTTTCTATGTTAGGGGAAAACCAAAAAAATGGAACAAAATCCAATTAACAAAAACACAACTGATTTCAGAAATCCAAGAACACAGTGCATCATTCTGGCTCTTCAAGGAAAACTCTATCAGCATCAAGTGTGGTTAACAACACAAAGAGATAAAACATTTATTAATTTTTTTAAAAAAATGTTCTTATTTTAAAGCCTCAGGAATGCAGAATAACTGTAAAATACTGACACTTGATTATTGCTGCAGTGATGAGTAAAATTCAACAGAGCGGCACAGCAAAGCACCTGATGAAGACCCCCCACCCGGTCCAAGGAGGCCTCTGAAAGGCAGCCAGCTGTGTGCGTTTCCAGCTCAGGACCCTTTTAAAACACCAGAGGGTGTCCAGGCTACAGCAGTCCAGGTGCCTTCTTCTGAAATCCCTGGCCTCCTCCTGGACTCACAGCCCTGAATGAATCCTGGCTTTGTCACCTGCAAATTTTAGTATTTGACTGTTCAATGGGGAAGACACTATTTACCTGCCAGGATTAGTTTCAAGAATAAGAGAAAAGCCTTAGTTCAATGCCTGGAAGACAGTGAACACCCAATGACTTTTCCTGTCTGTCCTTTGAAGTTCTTAGTCCCTGACTCATCCAAGCCCCTCAACTCACACCCTTTCCTCAAACTTTATGATATTGATTTAGTAATTATGCCTCACTTTATCAGTATATTTCTTCCAATCTCATGATGGTGAAGTCTTTAAAGCAAGAGATGGCTGATTATTTAACATACACACAGCACATTTGTGCCAATCTTAGCTTTAAATCTTCATGAACAACGACTTGCTAAGTCATCATAATAATCACATTAGATCAAAAATATTTTGATTCCTGTTTTACAGATGAGGAAACTGAGGCATAAAGAGATAACTTGTCAAGGTAGCAACTGGCTAGCTCCTCTGCTGTCATTTGAACTCATGAGGGCTAACTTCTGACACCATGCTCTTAACTACCAGACTCCTTGTTTTAGACATCTGTGCCCTGTGATGCCTACCTCAAGGAAGGCCCTCAACAAAGACTTGTCAACAGAAAAACAATTTAGTCAATAAATATTACTTTGCACATGAGGAAACTGAAAAGCAGTGAGGTTATACAGTTTGTCTTCAGTCAGAAAGACAACTGGGCAGCAGATCATGGACCAAAGTATCAGAGCCCTAGTGACTTGTTCTTTCTTGCCACACCATACTGATGGCCTTTGGAGGTAAGAGCCACCCTTTAATGGAAGAGAAGAGAAGAAGGCATGGGAGCAAGCCTCTATCCATGGTCCCACACCTGGACCAGATGAGGACCACACTTCTCTTACCCCTTGACTACATCCACCACATCACAAATGGGATCTTTACACTTTGGGTCAGCAGTAACTACTTACGGGATTTTACTTATTTTTAAGACTATTTAGGATTGGTCACGTACAAGACAACCAGCTGAACATAAGCACACAGGCCACTGGCAGGCCAGGCAAGAGAAGCAGAGGCCTGGACCAGATGCCCCACAGGCTACTGCTTAGGACAAGTCTTCACCGACTTCAATAAGCATCTCAGGCACATGAGGTTTTCTAAACCAAATTCCATTTTTGAGTGCTGCAGAATTTTCTGACAGTCATCATTTCTACATCTTTTCATATAAGTAAACTAGCTTTTAAAAATTCAAGATAATAAATCCTTAATTTTAATCCTTTGCAGTCTATCAATGTATTACCTTGTGCTACCAGGAATAGTGGCTGATGTGTGCACCTGGGCACAGGCTCAGGACCCAGGGACTCAGGTTCAAATCTCAGCTCCTAAACTTGGTGGCTGTGGGCACTGGGCTTTGTGCCTCAGTGCCCTCATATTTTAAAGGATGGCAATCATAGTAGCCACCTCATAGGCTTGATTTGAGGATTAAATAAGTTTGTGTACATATATATATATGTAAGTGTGTGTATATATATATATATGTATAGACTACACACATTTATAAGCATATACATATATACAAATACATGTAAATATTTGTGAATATATATATATACATACATATAACGATACATGTCTATAATTACAGGTTGAATGATGTTTCCCCTAAATTCATATGTTGAAGTCCTCACCCACTGGACCTCGGAATGTGACCTTATTTGGAGACATGGTC
Source organism: Rousettus aegyptiacus (assembly GCF_014176215.1). Taxonomy (NCBI): domain Eukaryota; kingdom Metazoa; phylum Chordata; class Mammalia; order Chiroptera; family Pteropodidae; genus Rousettus; species Rousettus aegyptiacus. The sequence continues at coordinate 74,653,721 of NW_023416295.1, forward strand.
TTTATAGAGGTTATCAGGTAAAAATGCAGCAATTAGGATAGGCCCGAATCCAATATGACTGGTATCCTTATAAAAAGAGGATGTTTGAACTCAGATATATACAGAGAGAAGACAATATGAAGACATGAGGAGAAGATAACCATCTACAAGGAGAAAGGCCTGTAACAGAATCTTCACCACAGCTCTCAGAAGGAGCCAACCTTGCCGACATCTTGGTCTCAGACTTTCAGCCGCCAGAACTGTGAGACAATACATCTCTATTATTTAAATCACCCAGTTCGTGGTACTTCATTATAGCAGAGAGAGAGACAGAGAGACAGAGAGACAGAGAGAGACAGAGATAGGCAGAGAGGGGAAATAGGAAGAGAGAAGAAAGGGAAGAGAAGGGAGGGGAGACAGAGTCAGGTAGGCATTGCCATTCATAAAGGTACCCAGCACATGTAAGCAGTAATATTTAACTATTAGCTAAAAATAGTAGTAAATACATTATTATTCAGAAAGTATGTAGATTTACACTGCGCATTTTAAAAATTCAGACCTGCGGATACAAAATCACATAAGAGGAAAATAGGATGATGACTGCAGTCCACATGCCCACGAGAGAAATGCCAGGCCAGCCAGGCTCATCTCTTTCGATGTAGATGCCACCGTAAGAGCTGCACCATAACAAGTAATAATGTGGAGTCTCTCTACAGCTTTTCTCTGATTTATAAGTCAAACATGAGCTGATATCATCACTGATTTAACGTTGGAACAAGCATTTCCTACTGCTCCTCTTTCTAGCTTCCAAATGAGTTTAATGGAAATGTATTCTGTTATATCAAGGTAAGTGCAAAAAAAGTTACATTTTATAGCTTCTTATCTGTGAATTCATCTCAGCATTATGCAATCAAATCACAATGCAGAAATTTGGGACTTGAGCCTGATGTAAAATAGGAACTGCCATCCAATAACCCCTCATTGCCTATTTTTGTGCTCACCAAAGCAGTCTCATTTTCCCTCATTGACTGTTCATTACAAGTAAATTATAAACTTGAACTCTTGCTGTAATATAGATTTATACTAGCATAGAATCCTGATTTTCATGTGTGTCATGAATTAGAGAACTGCAGAAGATTATGTTTGAAAAAGAGGAGAATTGTGATATCATTTAATTTTATGTGTCAACATGACTGGCCACAAAGCACCCAAATATTTGGTTAAATATTATTCTGGGTGTGTCTAAGGGTGTTCCTGGATGAGACTAACGTTTGAATCAATAGACTAAGTAGAGCATCCTCCTCTCCAGTGTCAATTCTTGGAGGCCAAATAGTACAAAAAAGGCTAAGGAAGAAAAATTCTCTCTCTCTCTCTCTCTCTCTCTCTCTCTCTCTCTCTCTCTCTCTTTCTCTCTCTCTCACACACACACACACACACACACACACACATTTCTTGATAGTGATGGATGGATGGATGGATGGATGGATGGATGGATGGATGGATGGAGAGATGGACAGGGATCCTCTTTGGTTCTGTTTCTCTTCAGAATGCTGACTGCTAATACAGGGGCTGTTCTGTTACTGGTTAATATTCCCTCTATCACACTCTGAGAGAAACTGCCTTTTGAATTTCATTCAAATAAACATTGCCGTTCCTGAGCACCATTGCTGAATTCCTGACATTCTGAAGGACACGAACAGTGTCCAGGAAGTTCAGAACAAGGTTTTGCTCAACAATAGTCACAGTACTGTCCTGGCATCATAATTTTCTCTTCATTTTCATGGCACATTATAGGTTCCTAAGCTAATTTACTAATCTCATTGTACACACCAAATTCTTTTTGGAAAAGTAAAAGTATAATTAATAAATAATTTTTGTTAACCTATAGATCCAAATTTCATCTGTATCTAACTTCAGATAATAATGGTTGGGTATTTTCCATAGAAGGAACAAGTAAACAACTTTTGGCCTCTCTTTTCCCACTCTCCTCTCTATTCCATCTATAGGTATTTCCTCCAGAACTGAATAATGTAAAAAAGTACAATTTGAAATTGTTGCATCACCTGACAATTCCTGAAGCATCGCCATGTTCTCCATAATCACTTTTAACTGTAGACTCAACAGGTAAATACATTGGCTTATCTCCTCCTGCCCAGGTTCCTGAAAGACAAAACATAGCAATTACTGTTAAAATAAAGAATTACAAAAATCATGCATCTTTAATGAAAGACACAGGAATAGAAATATTATAATCTACTTGGCTGGTTCCCAGTTTGAGCTTTTTGTGGGCCTGTCCTGCCAGTAATTCTGTGAGGAGTAGAAAGAAACTTGGATTGCGGAATCAAGATCCCAGGTTCAGGCCTTGGGGTTCCAGTCCTGACGCCACATTTAAGCAGCTAAATGACCTTGGGAAAGCCAATTATTCTTTCCAGATCTCAGTCATCTGTAAAATTGGGGGCCTGCAATGCATCATAATTAAGGTAGTTTAGCACAATGGATATGGGTCTTGACCAGCCAAGGTGACCTTGAATAAGTTACTTAACTCCTTGCTTTTGTTTCCCTCATCTGCGAAGAGAAAACAATGAAAAACTTCCCTCAAAGACCCCTTGTGAAATTTAAGCAAATTAAAACAGAGAAAGTGCTCAGAATAGTACCTGGCCCAAAGCAAAGCCTCCTTGATGTTAGGTAGCTAGTCAGACTTTAGCAACAAGGGAAACAAAGGACTAGGGGCCCAGCCTAGAGACCACCCAAAGAACTCCCCAACGATAGCAGAATTCTGGGTATGCATGTGTGCACTAGGCCAAGAGTTATACAGCAGCCAGGTGTCAATCAAAATAACCTTACTTGTCAATCACCTAGGAATGCCACCCATCGCAGCACAAATATAAGGCAGACATTGACACTTCTGGGCCCTTTTTTGCCCTTCTGGTTTCTCTCTCTTTTTGGTAGCCTTTTTGTCCTTTTGTCGCCATTCTGGCCCCTTTGTGCTGGTTACAGCACTGGAGCCATGTGCCTCCTTGGGGTATTCTTCGTCTTTCTAAAACATATTTTTAATAAGACTATTAAATCTCAATGACCTGCTATTCTTCACTGTGGTCATTTGAGGAAGAACCAAGGGAAAATGCTAACTATACCTTTGCGCAGTCTTATCCCTCCTCCTCCTCACTGTCTGGGGCGACACCGAACTCCTATTGGCCCCAACAGTGACATTTAGATCTAAGCTATCATGATTATCTCCAAAGTGCCTATCATTTTTAAATTATTCAACTCTATGACTCTGATACCGCCCCCCCCCACACACACACACCCAAATCATTAGTATTCTGAAATTTCATCATTGGAATAGAAAGTGAATACAGAAATAAAATATCGAAATTGAAGTCATATTTTTCCTCTTTTGTATCAATATACTAATAGAAAGTTAGAAGTCACAGAAATTTCCCAACTAGCAAACACAGATAAAATAGGACATTGGCAGGAGACGAGCAATTTCACACAATATATAAGCTTTCAAATGAGGTGGGAAGAAGATGGAAAAAAATGTTTTATCTTTCAAGAAACAGCATTCCCCTAGCACCCACTATCTGTTGAGTATCCATAACCTCATTTCATTAAACTTCACTTTGATGGAATCATTGCTATTCCCATCTTACAGATTAGGAAACTGAGGCTCAAGGAGGCTCATTAACATTCCAAAGACATTTGGCTCTTCAGAGGCAGACTCAGATTACACCCAGGCCTGACTGCAAACCTGTGCTCCCTCTAATGTAGGGAGGAGGCAAAAGAATTAAAAATGTTGATCAAGCTACTTTCAGAGACTGCAATATGCTGATCAGCCCTGCAGCCAGGCCAGGAGGACACCTTCAGAACAAAGGAAGATTTCTACTGGGATTGCTAACAACCTGTGAAAGGAAAACAGGAACCAAGAGTTATTCCTTAAACCATGGGAAACCTATAGATTAAAGGCTGGGAACTGCCAGCAGGACTTTCAGTCTACATATTCTTACCTTTTCCCGCTACATATGCTTCCCTTCCTCACTGCATGTCCATATCAAAAGAAAATGGGTTAATAAAGTCTTTTCAACTATAACTCACAGGAATTAAAGAATGACATATTGTTATGGGTGCACAATTTTCCAGTAAACCAGCATTAAATATTTACTTCTGATTCTGTTAACCAGGGTGTGGTAATCTGATCAAGGAGATGCTGTTAACCAGGGTAATCTGATCAAGGAGATGCTGTTAACCAGGGTAATCTAATCAAGGATATGCTAACAGTTAACCAGAGTGTGGTGATCTGCTCAGCGATATGCTGGTGGCTATATAAACTGCCTCTTCTGGGAGCTCAGGGCTGATCTCTTTTAACCCTGCGTGGTGGACAGTCATTCGCCGGCTGGCTAATAAAGGCTCACAATTCATCTCAATTGGCTCCGTGGGTCTTGGATTTGATCACGCCACAACAATATAAACTGAATTCCCTGAACACTCAGGTTCCCTCTCACTGCTCCTACTGTCTTTCCATATATCTCTTGGTCCCTCTCAGTGCCTTTATTCTGTCTCTATCTCATTGCCTTTCTACATCACTCTCAATGTTCCTCTCACTCTCTGCCTCTGAGAAGAGACCACACACTATTTGTGGAGTTATCCTTTTTCTAATAAACTTTCCTTTTGACTCTAACTTTGGTGTGTGTGTTAAATTCTTTCCACACTCTCCACCAAAGGACCCTCATCTTCTCTCAATGCAGGGCTTGGTCTCCCCACAATTGAGGAAATTTGTGCTGTCCTGCATCACTTCCACGCCAGAAGTCTGGTTCCAAAAAACAGGCCATCCTCAATCAGGATGATAGTGGTTAGGGAGAGTTGGTTTGTATAACCTATGTGTACTAGAAGAATTTTCTCTTTAAAGGACCCCTTACAGGAATTTTACTATGAAACAAACAAACAAACAAAAATCTTTAGCAAAATACTTTATTACTTCCTAATTTCTTAATATCAGTAACAGGAAAGTAAGAGCAGTTGTCAAATTCAGGATTGACAGACTGTGGCAGAGCAGAAAATTGTAATGCCGTGGAACAGAATTTGAAATCCGATGACCTGAGTTGCAGTCTTACTTTTGACATTTGACACTTCCTAGAATACAGTTACCATCTCAAATTTGAATAAAGGTAACTGCTCAGTGTCCCTCCTAATCTATGAGGATGGAGTAACAAAGGAGAAAGCCTCCAATTCCTGCACAGCTAGTTCTAATGACTTGGTTTCATCTTAACAAAGAGTGTTTCTAAACTGCTGAAATGTTGCAGAAAAGCAGACCGACGAGAAATCAAGCACTACTTGGAGAGCTGGAGAACTCAGGTTTATTACGCTGGGGGGTCCCAGAAGAGCAAGCACTCTGAAAATCTGGGCCCCGAGCTCAGGGGCAATTTTGCTTTTGTAGGGCTTATCAGAGCTGTTACAGTTGGCAGGGGCTGATTGGTTGATTTGTCCTCAGGCTGTTACAGACCTCGGGAGTTGCTTTGGGCTATGAGCAGTTACAGAGCATGAGATTTTCAGACAGGAATTTAGGCAATACATCTGTTATCTAGACAGAACAATCAAAGTGGAGGGCGAGTCTTCAGTTAATCTCGAGATCACTCTGCCTTTCCCTCTATGCAGCAAGCATGTCTACAGAAGCAGAACAAAGAGCTGATTATAAGGTTAGCCTTTTGAGTCAAAATTCCTCTTCATTACAAGTTTGAACACTCAGATACGGTCTGAAATTGCACCGCTTCTACGGATTCTTTCCTGACCCTGGAAACTCACTCCCACTGCTCCCAAATTTGGGCCTCGAGGCTTCATAGATCCAGCATCTACAAGAAGTTCCTGCAGGTCTGTCTTCTGAAACCAGGTGCTAATGCCCAGGCAGCAGAGATCAGCTTCTTCATTTTTTTCCAAGTCCTACACCTAGTGCACTGAGTAGGTGTTCAGTAAATAATTGCTAAGTGAGTGAATGATTCTCTAAATTTTGTTTATTTGTGCCTAGGTACAGAGACAGCTACATAATTGATGAGGCCCGATGCAAAATGCAAATTCTGGGCTCCTTGTTCAAAAAGCAGGAAAAAAATGTGATATTAAAAGTACTAAAATATAAAGCCTTTTCCTTTGTTCTGTGGTTAACTCCACTTGTCATGTGTCTTTTATTTGCTATTTAATGTCATTCTAAATAAAGACATATGTAAATTATTAGCAAAAATCTTGTTCATCTTTATAACGGATAATGCTAACTTTAAATGCTACTACTATATATAACAGTGAGACTTCACAGGTCACAAGCCCAGGAAGTCAGCCCAGCCTAAGTACAATCCTAAGGCATTAAGGAATAGAAAACAAAAATGTGAGTTATCTCTTGGCATGAATTTACAAAACAATAGCAAGCAGAGTCAAGGAAATCTGCATATGATAGGCAGAGGGCATTGTGGAGTAGCTTTCTTCAACTTGTAATAATGTCAAAAAGCCTTTCATTTAACTGATTGCAAACCAAATATATTCCCATGGAGATGAAATACTTCAAAAGTACCTAAAATGTTCAAGTAAATAAGTTTCTATCTTCTCTGAAAAAAAATGAGAGAGCGAACAGAGAAAATATGCTATTGATATAAAGAATTATGGATGGAGAAAATTGCAGGTTTTTATTTACTCATATTCCATTTTACCTTCATACACGCAAGAGGTTGGCAAGATATTATATCGTAATTATGGACTCCCCTAGCAGCTTGAGTATCAGTGGTTCCTATTGTTCCAAGTCTTTTGCAAGCCCATGAGCTCACACAGAAAAAGAGCAGAAAAAGAGCAGGAGCTAATTTATTGCATATTTATACTTCCCCTGTTCTCACCGTTACCCACACAATTCCCCCTGGGTTCTAATTAGCTCAATCAGGGCTGGGGTGGGGGGATAAAATTTTAAACAATTTAAAATAATATGGGGTTTGCTATCACCACAAAAATTGGCAAAATACTAACCTTACCCAGCTACAGTTTATTTCCCATTTCTGAAGAAAACGAATATCTTTTTTGTTGTGCTCAGATGTAATCAAGGATAATAACTTCTTAAATAATATCAATCTAGGTGGTTTGTACTTTGGTGTTTACCTGGAATTGGAGGGGGAAAAACCCATTTTAAAAATAATTTTTGTTGGGCTCTTAAGTGCTAGCTATGAAGATAACATCCAATAACTCTTCTGTGCTCCCTTTCCTGTCCCATTTTATAACCTGCAATGCCCAGAATCCTTACCTATACAAACTATAATGAATGGTGCTTAGAGAAAGGATTTTCCTAAAGGGCCATATTCTGGGAAAATGAACTTAATTACTCCAGGTACCAATCAGTGATACATAGCTTTGAGAAATAATTTGTTTTTGTCATTGTGTGTGAAAGCACCTAAAACTTCTCAGTGCAAACAAGAGCACCATCAGAGTCACTCCTTTTTTCCCATCACCTCATTATTAATTCATCTGGCTTCAGTATCTCAGTTCTAATCAGGGAGATGGCTCCTGCGGCTACATTTACAATCAGCTCAGTGCCAAAATGGCCTCCTGCAATCACCCTCCTCAAATGTACAGATGATTCCTAATGAAGAAAATCATTCAGAAGGCAACTGGTATGCTGAGACCCAGTTTGTGGTCTTGGGAGCCCACATCAGCTTTCTTCTTAGACATCCAGTCTTGATCTTAGGGAAAGTCAGGGAAAGCAGAGAAAGGGAGGCTTCCAGAGAGGATCTGAGAAGAAAACTGAGGACATAGGCCGAGCCTGGCCACCTGAAAACTAAATGAGGTCTATAAAAATATTTCATTTTAAATATTAGTGGCTAATATTTAAATATCAGAAATATTCTCATAAAACTCCAGGGTGCCAGCTTCTTTTAAAAATTCATGTTTCTGTAAAGAGAAGACCTGCATTCTGACATGTTATATTTGGTAAGTGCTAAATGGAGGCGACCACCTTTCTGCCAGGCAAACACTGGTTCATTCTTTTTACCAGCCAAACTTTTATGGACATCTGAATTTGTTCCCCCGAATCCCAACCCAGGTTTCTCCAAATGAGCTTTTTCTACAGGTTTCCCCAGGTGGTGGTTGGCCTGGTCCAAAATACCAAAAAGTAACCAGCTCATAAAGCAAGAAAAACAAATAGAGCAAAAGCTTTACTTGAAAAGCTTAATTTCTAGAAACTTACATGGAGGAAGGATCAGGCATCATTATTTCCTCATTCCATACCTATCTACTGAGCACCCACCATGTGCCTGATGCAGTTTGAAAAGCTGGAATTGGAATAGTATCAAAACTAGATCCCTGCCCTCACCAAGCTTCTCTTCTCTTGAAAGACAAGCAAAGCCTTAAAAAATAAATACACATCACATCTGATAAATAGTAAGTGCTAAGAGGCTGAATATACAAATGGATGATGGCCAGACTGTAGATAAAAATAGAATTCTGGCCCACAACCTGCAGCCACCTGCCTAGGAAACCAATCCAGGAAGGAAGCCTGCTATAAATCAGACTTGTAGGAAGTGAGACCATACACCATCTCTAGGGATAGTCCAGGAAGCCAAACAATAATTCCTAAAACAATAGGCCCTAAATGGCCAAGACATGATTAATAACTGGCATTTTCCCTAACCTTTGCCCTACTTCTAACTTAGGATCAGAAAAAGCCAAATATGCACCCATAACTAATCACCTAGGATGCCCTGCTTCTAGTTAGCCTGCTTACAGCTTCTCCATGCCAACTTCCTCTAGTCAGGTCACAACTACAGCCTTCCTTTTTTTCCACTTTAAAGCTTTCCTACTCCTCTGCCTGCCTTTGGGTCTCTGCTAAATGCAAGTGATGATGGCTATAGCAAACTCTGAGAAGAAGACTTTGCTTGTCCTCATTTGGGTGGTCTTCATTTATTTCCATAGGGCTTTGCAGTTATGACTGGATGGGGAGCTGGGGAAGGAAGTGATACTGAAGCCAAGTCTTAAGATGAGAGAGGGAGGAAAAGAGTCATATGAATCTTGTGGAAAAACATTTCAAACATGGTAACAGCAACATGAAGGTCAGTGGAGAAAATAAGCTGGTATGTTCCGGGATCATTAAGAGCAGGAGAAAGGATGGAAAGAGTGCTAGGGGAGGAGATTGTAGAGGCAGCTGCAGACCAGATACCAGGCTCATGGGCCATGGGAAGGCTCTGGATTTCTGCTGTTAACAGAAAGTTACTGTGAGGTTCTGAGCAGCACAGTAACATGTCCTCACTCCACAATGCCTGCTGTGTGGAGAGGGCAAGGGTAGAGGTAGTGGAGCACGTACAGGGCAATTGCAACAATCCATGTGAGAGATGATAGCCCCCACCTTTCGAATGGAGCCATGGTTGTAGCAAGAAGCAGCCAGATTTGGGATATAAATATTGCTGAGGTGTTGAATGTGAGGTAGAGTAAGAAGTCCCCCTCCCCTTCCTCCTATTTTTCAGCCCAAATTAATAACTCCTCCTTCCTGCACACACCACACTCTCAACATCACTCTCTTCAAAGCTGCTTGCCCAGTTATACAAATAGATAGAGCCTAATGTAGAGTCGAGAGTGGATGCGAGGCCAAGCATATGGCCCAGGGAGTTTCTGAGGGGAGAACAGGAGGTGTAACAGCCAAGCCAGGGACTCTCAGAGCACCTTCCTTTGGAGGGTCCAAAGCTTTTCTCTATTTCTCAGTCGGCTTCTCACTACCCCCTTGTGGTGGTGCTAGTGCCCTGTGGCTGACATCGCTGGTGTCTACACTCTCCAACCCCCTCGCCATGTCTGTGAGAGCCAACCTAACTTTAGTCATCTTTCTAGGCTACAGGGGCCTGAGAACACATGCATCCCCACAACTCCCATTCCTGCCTACCCCACTACCCACCCTGACACAGCAGCCCCGGACCAACACCTGACAGGTGTGGGGTATAAACATTCCAGCTTTCTCACTCCATGGCCAGGGTAGTTTTGACGCATACCTTTTACACTATTTTCCAAAATGACCCACTGTGGTAGCCAACCTTATATCACCCTTGCTTTTTCCCTTACTCTCAGCTAACACTACCCTTCCCAATTAATAGCTTACCCTTGGATGTTCTGCTCAAAGTCAGCATCCGAGGGACCCAAACTCAAACTACCTGCTATAGTCTGAATGTTTGTGTCCCCCCAAAATTTATGTTAAAATCCTAAGCACCAAGGTGATGGTATTAGAAAGTGGAACATATGGGAGGTGATTAGGTAATGAGGGTAGACCCCTCATAAATGGGATTAGTGCTCTCATTAAAGATACGCCACAGAGCTCCCTAGCCCCTTCCACCATATAAGACACAAGGAGAAGTCATCAGTCTGCAACCTGGAAGAGAGTCTTACCAGAACACAACTATGTTGGCATGCTAATCTTGGACTTCTGGCCTATAGAATGGTGAGTGATAAATTTCTGCTGTTTATAATCTACTAAGTCTATGGTATTTTGTCATAACAGCCTGAATGGACTAAGAAACCATCTGTGACAGATTTTTAAATTCTTAGATAGGTCTACATATTCAAAAAAAAAAAAATAGGCTCCAGATCATTGTTTATAATTACCATTGCCTACTGAAAGGAACCAGGCTCTTGAGAGGAAAGGATGATTCCTGAGATGGGGGAGGGAAGGTACAAGACAATTATGGAATATCTGTACTAAAAATTGAAGAAGCACTCAAAAAATGATGAGAACATGTTAAAAGGACACAAGATGCAGCTTGAAGGGGCTCTCCCTGTCTAAATTTTGGACAACTGAACATCAAAATAAATAAAAATATTAATGGACTAGAACTCATCAAATAAAAAAATCCATGAATTATACAGATAATAAATAAAGAAATCAAGAAATACATATGGAAAAGGGGGAAGCTCCTTTTAACATAACACTAACTGATAAATATAGAAGTAATGACAAAATTGTAAAACTCTATTTTAAACCATCATAGCAAAAGTCAAGGCAAAAAATTATCCATTGATGTTAAATATAGAAAGGAAAGTGCAATGAGGAATGGATATTTATATAGTCTTGATGTATCTCCCTACAAATTATTTATCAATTACAGAAGGAAAAATAGAAACTATATGGTAGAGAAGATGGAACAAAACAGACAATTCCCTTAGTCATGCCCCAAAATTCTCGATTATTTCTTACTGGAAGGGAACGGGGCATAAGATCAGAATTTCATATATCATATCCCTATCACCTCCATCTTTGATAGATATGTTATGCTTAGTTAGTGCTCTGATTATGTGTACACAGGAGTCAGGTGGTTCTCAGCTACCCACTTCACTCTTTTCACAAAGCCTCATCCAGGTGCACCCCACTTGACCATTGTTCAAAATCGTCAGTGTTCAGTGTTGAGAGACAATAAACTGAAAGTGAGTATGCTAACTTCTTACTAGTGGAGCCCTAACAAAACCAATGCCCTCCCCCTCCAAGAGAACCTACTCAAATTCAGGCCCTGAATGAATATGCATGCTACCCCTTTTCTGCTGCTTTAATCGCCAATCGCCTTTCCATCTGTTTTATCTACCTAATATTTAAACATCAAATTGCAACAAAATTGCCTTTCTCTGTCTCCCACCCCAAAGGCTGAGACTCTCCATTTTCTTTTAAATCGGTTTTTCACGTTTATCATTTAAGATCACAATTTTTCAAAACTTTTTTAGCAGCATGTATGTGACTGAATGGTGGCCTCCAAAAAGATGGACATGTCCATGTCCTTATCCTCAGAACCTGTGAGTGTGACCTTATTTTTTAAAAAGGGTCTTTTCAGTAATAATTAACTAATCTAATTAACTTAAATGAAATTGATTTTTTAAAAATTCAAAGATTGTAAAATTCAGACATTTTCCCCAGATTATCCCTATAAGCCCTAAATACCATCACAAGTGCCCTTATATAAGAGAGAGGCAGAGGGGGATCAGACACATCTACAGAGGAGAAGGTGATGTGAAGATGAATCAGAGAAAGATGTTGTCACAAACCAAGGAGTGCAAACAGCAACCAGAAACTAGAGGACACAAGGAATGGATTCTCTCCTAGAGCCTCCAGAGGGAGTGTGGTCCTGCTGACACCTTGATTTCAGACTTCTGGCCTCCAGAGCCATAAGAGAATAAATTCCTGTTGTTCTGAGAAGCCAAGTTTATGGCATTTTGTTACAGCAGCCACAGGAAACTAATACACAGGAGGACCATTCTCAAATGAAACTCCCTAATATGTAAAACAGATCAAAGGAGAACTACTGTTGTTGAATACAGGAGAAGAGCAGTAGCCTCTCATCACAGGTCATCTCTTCCCATTTACTCCTCTTTGACCTAGGACACTGAAGGCCCACTCCTTTTGGCCTTGAGCACCAAAGTAGCTTTATGAAGCAGAGTTTGAAAGTCAGTCTTCTGAAATGTTCATCATAGTCGGCATTCCAATGCTTTAATTCCCTAGACATGCATCCCATCCTACATGTCTGCTTTTCCTCCCCTTGCTTTTTTATTTAACCAACCTTTTCCTTACATGAGTGTCCTTTGGAAAAGGTGACAAATATAGGCATGTGGCTTGAGCTCCTGGTTCTCAGTCTCTGAGCCATAGCCTCTGGAACATTCTCCTATTAATTACAGTTCATTCTGACTCCTGTGCCCTGTTTTAAACTTGTGGTTTGGTGGCTTCTTCTCTTCCTCAATCTCCAGTTTTGGTTTCACCTTCATTCCCAGGGTTTGTCTTTGGCCCATTCCAGAACCTTCCTTTTGATTTCATTTGATGTTTTTTAGCCTCAAACCCCTAATCTTGACCCTGGCTTTAGCTTTCATTTTGTGCACCTCCTAAAGCTCTCCTGTCTTTCCTGAGTAACTTGTCACCTTGTTCCAGGCCACCCAATACTTCCCCACGAAGTCAGCAAGAGTTTCTTGCCCTCCCTTCTAGGCTTTCTGAAGCAAGTAAAATTATTCCTTGAAGCACCATCCAAAGTTGATTCTGCATATTTCAATGCCATTTTCAAATCACAACTAATACCCAAAATACAGAGACAAAATCACTTGCCTTATAAAACTCTGTGAGTAGGACACAGACTAGCCCCAAAATCTAAATTCCTCTAATCCACACTATTTTTTTTAGATGACTCCTGCCATCAATGATCCTCTTCTCATATCCCACTAAGGATTCAAGTAAAACTGGGGATAGTTGAAGATGGAAGGAAAGAGTAAGAGAGAGATAAGGAGTAGAGTTAGAACTTCATATCAAATAACCAACTTTGTAATGCAATGAGGGTATACCACAGGTAATAATCTGAAAACCACTTCCATATTCTTCTAAGCATTTTTTTTTGTTCAGTTTCAAATGGCAATAACCTAGCAGTTGCCCCTGTAGCCTCTCCCAACTTTTCATGAAATATAGAGGTGACTCGACTTTTACATTCAACTTCCAAACAGTCTGTACAATCATACATTAAATATTATCACTCTAAATCTCTTTTTATATGCCAAATTCTGACTTCAAGTTAAAGAATGGTCAATTCAAGCTACCATACAGCAGTATTACCAGAAATGTTCGTGCAATTATCTGGATATTTATTATATTCTGTCCTATTATTTTATAAAAATGAGTAGAAAACAGAAAAATGAAAGTGCCGATATGAGTGATAAAAAGTATAGGTCATGTAAACAATTAAGAAAAATATGAAAATCATTAAGCTGCCTGAAGACAGAGAATCCTTCACCTTAATCAGATTCTCACTGGACTTAGGCAGGTCAATTGTGTGTTCAATTAATTATGAAGGAAAAGAGCACAATTAAAGAACATGTACCAAATGCCGACAATAGATCATAAATGATTGTGTTTAAAAAACAAAGGTGTGTTTAGGAATCTTATCACTTTTTTAGTTCTCTGGGAATAGAAATACCTCCTTTATATCAAATAAGCCTATTGTCTGGCTTTCCCACATTCAACTCCTGTACAAATTTTCAAGAATGTGTTATGCATGAGAGGAGAGAACTGCCCATACTTATGACCCCCTAAAAAAAGATAAAGCTACTGAAATTGATACTGATATCAACCTAACACCAGTATCTGAAAGGAACTTGTTGGCACTATAAAGCAAATGAAGCTGAGTAAACCTAACCCTGGGTTTCTCCCCAGGCCAGAGACCACCTGAACACAAATGCAGTGGTGAAGACCAAGAAGACAAACCTCCACAGATATGAAACAACCTATGCACGAAGTTACTTATGGCTGTGGCATTTGAAATAACAAAAGACTGGAGACCCACGTGTCTCTCAGGAGGGGGCAGAATTGCCCTTAATACACAATGGAGAACACAGCTAAGTCAACAACTCTACAAATTAAAATACATGACTTCTACATTAAAAAATCAAAGTATAAAATGTATAGCTTGACATCTTTTATGTAAGAAAGACAGAGGAATGAGTATATACATAGCTAATTTTCAAAGAAACATAAAATTTAGTTAATGGTTTTCTGCAGAAGGTGGTGATATTAGGGTGGGAAAAACAGGCATAGGAACTTCTTTAAATATACTTTTATATATAATTTTGACTTGTGAAGTATATCAATATTCTACGTATTTAAAAATTAAATAAAAAAACAAGCTTTAAAAATCTTACAGAATCAGAAAGACATGAACCTAACTGCATATAAAATTGGTAACTACACAAAGAAAATCAGTATTCAAAATTTCTCTGAATACAAAACTCTAACAGTACCTCATTAAGGGTGAATTTTCTAAAGGTAAAGAATAGAAAAGAAATATTAAACTTATTCAGTGGGTTTACTATGAACACTTATATTAGATTTCTAATTTTTAAACTATTTTATAATTACTATTTTGAGGGGGGAGGTTTTATCCAACCAAGTTCTCTATCAAACGTAAAGGTAAAATATGTTACCATATATTCTATGGAAAAGAAGTCACAGAAAAATATGTTCCAGGAACCAAGAGAAGAATCACATTTAAGAAGTCAAAAATGTGTCAGCTGCAGTATAAAATGATTTACCAGTCTTCCTTTCCTCAGTTTGGGCCTCAAACAAGAATAGCTGTTGGATTTTATGTTCCTAGGTGAATTCCACATCTCAGGATATAGGTTGCCCTGCAGTACTGCCCTTGGCTGCTTTCCCTGTCCCATCAATATGAGAAAGCATGTTTCTAGAGTCCTGTTCTTTATCCTAGAGTCTAGATAAAATCTTTTGCCATGTTTGAGTACCACTGAAAATAACCCATATCATTCTGTTCTTGCACTTGCTCTAATAATAGATAAACTATTTACATGGTTAAGATGTTGTGCTGGGAGAATCACTAATCTATTTTTTCTTTCTTCTTCCATAAAAGTATAGCTGCGCAGAGCAACATAATAACCATTTTTATTGCCAAGAACTCAAGTAATTATTCTCTGCAACTTTAAAACTCATATTGAATAACCTAAGTCTCAGAGCTTTGATTTTTAAATTGGTAAAAATTAAATAAAAATCTAGTCTATAGCAGATATCTTCTTCAATCCCTTTTTATCATCTTCCACCTAACAGTTACAAATGTAACTGTTTTTAAACTTAAAAAAATACATTTAAAAATGCACACAATGAAATGGAGCAATAACATTAATCTCTAGATGATGAAATACTGTACATTTTTTAAATTTATACTTTTGTATTTTTCAATTTTCTGCAAAGCATATGTATCATTTTCAAGTCCACAAAAACAGATGTTTAAATCGGTACAATTTTGTACACACAATATGATCATAATTATTTTCAATATGCGCAATTACCAAAGAAAAAGAAAGAAAACCAACATGGTTACTTTTTCAGATAAAACTATGACTAATTGTTTTCTCCTTCCCTATGTTTTTCCATATTTTCCAAGCTTTCTATGATGAATACATATTTACTTTTATAATGCCTAGGGTTTGTTTTTGTGTGTGGTTGTTCTGGTGGTACAGGAAAAAAGTCAAAATCACTAATCATTTGGAAACCACCATACTAATTGTTACTAATTCGAAAAGAGGATAGGAAATAGGCAAGAAAGAGACACTAAGGTATATTTATATTCAGGCATCCTTAGCGCCCATAGCTACTTCAGCCGAACAGAGGGAGCGGCCAAAGAAATGTCCTCATCAGACTGATGTCACCCATGGTCCCAGTTCTCAGTGCTGCACCTTTGTGGGTCACAGCAGGAGGGAGTTGGCCTTCACTACCACCCTCCTGTGCCATGAAGCCAGGATAGCCCAACCACCACTTTAAGGCTCTTCTTTATGCCCGGCATGTGAATTGCAGAAGCTACGTGTTTATTTGCAAAGAAAGACATGTTTGCCTTGTAAAGCCTAAAATTAAGTGCCCTAAACAGATTTTGGTTTACAGGACTCTTTTAAACTGCATTATTTTTCCCCTAATAAAGTTTTCCTTCTTGCTGCCACAGTGAAGAGAAACATTTTTATGGCTCACTTTTAAAAATGATATGGCAAGAGGCTGATAGCACAATAAGAAATTTGATTCCCTTGCTGGAAAAAAACAGCCCTAGCAGACGTAACTCTACAGCAACTAATAGCCTCTAAGTACAGACAGCTCTGTTTTTTTTAAAAAACCAAAAAAAAAAAGAAAAAGAAAAAGAAAAAAATCCCAGGGTAAAATGCTGTGCATTTTAGAACAAATTGACAAGTTTTCTTTTGCTATTGTGTTAGCCTGGGTGACCTAAAAGAAAAAAAAAAAGTGGCTGATCTCCAATGAGCTTCAGAACTATTTTTAATAATCCATGTTGCCTCTGCACTGCACAATGACAAGGAACACTCAGCGGTGGGTGCTTTTACAAGTCCTCACCCCTCGAGTGTTTATACCAACATTGCACTCATAATCATTCCTCTTCAAGCTTTGCTGTGGGCAGAATGATAGCTTCTTTTTTATTTTATTTTTCCTAATACCCTTCACTATGGTATCCAATATTTCTTTGGCCCCTCTGGGGCACCTTGGACCAATATTTTCAGGAAATGTGTCTATGCTGCTTTATTAATTCCATTCTTGGGCTGTCATTTTATCTATCTCTCTCACTCCATACTCCAAACAGGAGGGACAGCTTTTCCCAGAGTGGAAATAAAACTGGACTTTGGAGCTAGACATACTTTGATTCTAATCCCAACTCAGCTACTTACTGGGTTGATGAGTTAGAGTGGGCAATCCATTCTAAGGTTCAACTTGATCGCTTAAAAGGTGAATAAATAATACTTACATCAAAAAGTTGCTGCAAAACAAAAGAAATACTGTGTGGAAGTTTCCAGCTAATAGTAGACCTCATGAAAATGCAGCTGATATTCTAATCAGTCCCATCATTAACACATCCTCACCAACACTTCCTGTCAACGTCTTGCTTTGTAAGGTATCACTAAGGACTTTTCTTATAGCCTTGTTATCTCATTGCTTAAATGACTAAAATGAGCTATACTCATTTTCCTGTTGGCTTTCTCTTCTTTATCACCCAAGACTATTAAATACCTTCGGTCTGAGAACCATTCCCTCTGGGTCCCTGACATTAAACCTCCTCTTGCAAAAAGTAGAGCTGATTCTCCCTCTCGTTTCCTGTGGTGACTTAAGTATCTATTCAACAAACATGGCTGAGTACATGGACTTGTCCAACATGGGGATGTGAAACACTTGCCTGCTCAGAGCTTACAATCTAGGAGAGACAGACATGCACATCCATAACTCTTCGAGAAGAAATAAGTCTGAACTTTTGATATGAGATTTTATTTTGTGAAATCAAGCAGCAGCAAGATAGTACCACCCAGCACGACTTGGATAAAGCCTGAGGCCATGTCTGAGCACCTTCTTGTATGTATTTTCATGTTACAAATAAAAGAGGAAGGGGTGAAGAAGACAAATACTGTATCATTCCATTTATATGAAATACCTCGAATAGGCAAATTCATAAAGGCTGAAAGTAGATTAGAGGTTACCAGAAGCTGAAGGGAGGAGAGAATGGGGAGTGATTGCTTAATGGTTACAGTTTCAGTCTGGGGTGATGAAAGGTTGTGGAAATGGTGGTGACAGTTCCACAACATCGCAAGTGTAATTAATGCCACTGAACTGTACACTTAAAAATGGTTAAAATCACAAATTTTATGTTATATATATACATATATAATATATTTATCCTATCATAATTTTTTTAAAATGTGAATGTGAAATCAAAATACATAGTTACAAATGGTAAAATATCTCCCTTCCCAAACTAACCTAGGTACTCTGGTCTCCTCGTGGTTATATATACACAAGCTTTTCATAGTAATTTAGTCAGTAAGTGCTTTTTGAAAGTGCAATGTGTGTCAGGCTCTGTGCCAGGCACCGGAGAACATCTCATGCCCGTGCTCATTCCAGACCCATAGCCAAAAGCATCGTTATCCTATCTGTCCAACTCAAGTGCCATCTCTTTCAAGAAGCTTCTAAGATCACCAGGCTGGAATGAATTGCCTTCTTGTCTGTATCCCCATAACTAGTGTCACCCTGTTGCCTGAGCTCTCATTTCAGTCTCCCTCAAATTTTGCCCTTTGTATGTTGGGCTCTGCTCTTGCAAACCCCTTTGAGGTCTGAAGTCTAACTTTTCAACGTTGCCCCAATCCCTTCACAAAATGCAAGCATAGTAGGCCCTCGGTCTATATTAAGCTCAGTTGTCTAGATAGCAATTTTCTGATCCTGCCAACAGGCCAATTACAGCTCCCTCCCGCTCTGCTTTATCACTAATCTTCTCATCCCTCCTCACTGTACTGCCTTTATAAGCTAGCTGCTTCTTAATCATAAATTTAAAAAAAAAATGACTTTCTCCTTTGTAAATTAGCCTTAGAATCAGGAAAGCCAAGATGTGCTTAGCACAGGTCTCCTACTCCCGCTGATAAAAGGAACTCACCTGTGAGCATTCAATGCTCAACAACTATTTTAATTCCAGATAAGGTCAATCATTACTAACCAAAGAAATAAATGTGGGCAAGAGAAGAAGGGAAGAATGACATGGAATATTCAATTATACAAACAGAAAGAAAGTTCATAATAAATGACCAGCAGTCCTAGAGAACTGACTTCTCCATCAAATTCTAACTGAAACCCTTATACATGCAAAGATTTTGGGAAACCTAAATACAACACGTACGCATTTGTATTTTAATGCACAAGCCTTTTGTGACGACACAACACAGGGAAGTTTTAAACCTGTAATAATAAGAGCTACCATTAATTAGGTACTTACGATATGCTGGGTACCATTAAAGCTGACATATATTAGCTTATGTAACCCCTACAACAATCCTGAGAGAACATAGTCACTCTGAGGTCATCAGCGCCCAGAGAGGGCAGTTTCTTGTCCAAGGCCACACAGCTGGGAAGTGGCAAAGCCAAGATTAAAATAGATTTTCTGATTTCAGAGTTAATAACTTATTCAGTACTCTAAATTGACTGCTTACTGGTGCCTAATGCCCCCTGCATTTTCCCATCTCTGTACTTTTGCCTAAAACTCAGGGGTCATCTCTGATTATTTTATTTACTCTCTACTCAGTTATCAAGTCTTGCTTGCACTGCCCAATGGCTTTCTCCCATTCCCACCTCCTCCAAACATGCTGCTGCTGCTTACCTGCCTAGAATACTATTCCTACAGGCCTTCTTTTCATCACTGAAGTCATCTCAGGCAAAATTTTTTCATTATTTTTAACTACAATGCCATCCCCAAACCCTTGCTACCCCACCTAGTCATTCTCTATCTTGTGTCACATTTTATATTCTCCAAAGTTCCTTTATCTAAAATCATATTGGTTATGGATTAAACATTTATTGGCTGTCTCCCTGACCCCACCTCTCAACTACAACATAAGCTTTATGAAGACAAGTATTGTATCGCCAGTGCTTGGAACAGTGGCTGGTACACACCAGGTACTCAATGATTACTGATTTCATTAATGTGAGAGACTCTCTCTGTATATCTTTCCCTCCCATCTTTACCTAGCTCCTCCTTGCCCCTCAAAACCAGCTCAGAGATCCTCTTCTAATAAGCCTTCCCAGCAATCTCAGTTGAACTCCACTCCTCTCTGCACCATCTACTCTCTCGGATTAGAATATTTATCAAACCCTACTATAATTGTCTATCTCTCACACTGGATTATAAGTTCCTCTGTCTTTTACTTCTGTATCCATCTGTGCTCTCTAACACAGCCTGGCTACATAAGAGCTGCTCAATACGTTTGATGAAAGAATAAATAAATCATTACTTATTATTTTTTGGCAAAGGTAACTAATGATCATGTAGGGAAACTTCTTGGAGTGCTTTTAGAAGAAACTACATTTTTATTTTTTCATTTTCTTTCATTTATTTGTTTGTTTATTTATTTATTTATTTATTTATTTATTTTACTTAATGTCTTAAAGCTTATTTTGAAGACAAGATGGACAGAGAAGCAGTCAGGACAAAGGGAAAGACACACAGAAAATAATTAGTAAATCCTGGTTGAATAACCAACAGAATGAGATAAATGAGGCTTCACAAACATGGATGTCTTGCATGGCCAGCCACCATAGGAACACACTATTTTCTTGCAATATCCACCAGACCATGGTTTGCCCTCAAAAACCTTTCCCACAACAGAGAGGCTTTTTCAAGGAGGCTGAACAGCTAAAAGCTCCTAAATACTCTGCCTTTCTTCCCTATGCAGCATGAGTAAACCAACCTTATTCTGAATCCTTGGATCCCCTTCCCTTAAGAGAAGTCTTTCTTTGGCCATGTCAATCCATCTTCCAGTTATAGCCATGCCCTGCTTTTCTGGTTTAGGGCCTGTTTTATAAGATGCCTCTGCAGCTATCTGATCTCACCAATGTAGGGCTGAGTTTTCTTACTTATGTCACAGAGTTCTGGGGACACCTCACTGTTCCCAGTGCCATCTACATTACAATGCTCTGGAATTTTCATTTTGACATTTATTAAATCCCAGTGTTCTCCAGGAAAGAATTATTTCCTCTTGCTGTCTGAACTTTACCCTTTCTTGAATCTTTATTTGAGTTGTTCATAGAATTTCTTCCCTTTGATCAATTGTGACTTCATTGTGTATACAATGGCATGCAGTAAATAATACTTGTCTCTAGGATTGTACTGGCTCTCTCCTTAAATTGCATTCTCAGAAAGAACTGCCTCATTTCTCTGAGTTGAGTCTATTTAGTCAATACAGGGTCAAAAAGGCTGGGAGGCTGGGATTTATGGAAGTTCCTATCTACAATTCAGTAGTAAATTCCTCTACACACTGTGAAGTTGAATTTTGCTGGCCAGATGTTGACAAAACAAGTTATTTCTTGGCTGACACTGAATTCCATTATATCTTACTTTTGTGAATTCAAAACATAGATTGCTGGAATTTTCTGGTTTGGGGTTTTTTGGTTGTTATTCAATGATTTTTGCTCAACTTTGCATGTTTAATATTTGTTTCACGTTGAAAGAAAACAATGAAAAAATTGCCTTCTATTGGTGGCTCTTTACAGTCTTGGCCCCTTTGCTAAAACAGATCCTAATCTCTGCTCATCTCAGTCCAGTCACATAGAAATCACTCCTCATAATTCTGTCACCAGCATGAGCTCATAGTCATCCTTGTCAAAAGCCCCTTCTATTCTGCAAAGAGAGAAATTAGAACAAAGGCAATCACACCATCTCAAACCTTCCCCACTATCAAGAATCAAGAACCTCACAAGAAAACTGATAACGAGGGGCAGAGCAGAGGATGAGGAGCTTCTGGCCTGCACTTTGTCCTGTGGAGGTTCATTACTAAAAAGCCTGTGCCAACATCATGATCGTGAAGCTCTGAAATGTGATCTTCTGGATATAAGATGAATCCTTCTACTCAGTAGCTCTTCTAGATGGTCTGAGAGAAAAACATACTATCATTAATCTGAAAAATATTTGAATATCCTAAGTGGCATTTCCAACTAAAGAATAGTCTGACCTTGCCCCAGACTGCTTGGGTCATTTGGTTCATACTCCAACCTTTTGCTTTATTTGCATAGATTAGTGATAATCCTCTTAATATCAGGCAAAAGAGGAGAAAATTGAGATTACTAATTCAAGGTAATGGCCTGGGCTCAATTTAACTGAGGGAACACTTACTAAGTGCCTACCATGCTCAGGAATTTTGCAGAATGGCACAGATTTGGAAATGCATAAAACAGTCCCTACTCTCAAGGAGTTCACATTCTGGGAAGAAGCAGACCTGTATATAATTATAATTAAATACAATTTTGACATTAAATAATAGATACATACACAGAATGATATGGAAACTTAGGAAGGACATTGAGCCCAAGGGAAGGGTCTTAAAGGAACAGCGAAAATTAGAATCATTATTCAAATTCCCTTCCTGAGCAGTTTATAATTCTTTCCCAAAAAGATGACAGTAGCTTATGTCTAGCAAAATATAAAAATGATATTTGGAAAGCAGAAAGATTAAGATGGTGACAAAAATTTATATGAGCCTTTGAATCATCAAAGCATGAAAACTATGCGATGTGTGTGTATGCACACACATACTTGGTAAATGTAGCTGAGATAATAGGTACTTCACTGTACTTTTAAAACATAGGTTGACAGAATTAATTGAATGAAAATTACAACCCACACATGTGTAATATATAAGTTTCTTCACAGACTTAGAGATAATCAGCAATCTTCCCACGCAGGCAAAAATCCACAGTAAAATCCATTCGTAGATGATATTAGTTATGCCTACTTCATTTCAGAATATGTGCCTTTTAGAAGAAAGGGTAGTATGCTCTAGTCCCACTGAAAGTGAATGTTTGGTTTGAGTTTTAGCCTCTCATTATTTTAATATCACTTTTTAAGGGAAAGAAATATAACACTGTTAAGCACTTACTATGTGTAAAACATAGGTCCTTTACTTATATTGTATTTCATCTTTACATCATTTCTCCACATAAAGTATTGTTACTCCCCAGCCCCTATGCACCACACTAGACACATTTTGTAGGTGAAGAAATGCAAATTTGGGGAAGTTAGGCATATGCTTAGAGTTCTACAGCTGTCCGATTTCCTCTAAACATGTATATCCTGTTCTCCCAAAGACATAAAAGATTCTTCAGTGCAAGGAATATGCCTTCTCCTTCACTTATATCTCCCTACTATACACCACAGAAACAATCATGAGTAAATAAAAGCTGTCGTGTTTCTTTGTACCTGGCAAAAAGAGGCTGAATACAGGTTTACAGGTGATTTCTTTAAGTCAGAGAAAGTCCTAGCATATATCATAGCTCTATACTCTAGATTTTCCCAGATATTATTCCAATGTCAAATATTATAGTACGGCCACCATAAATCAGCAAAATTAAAACAAAAATGAAACTTTTAGTGAAAATGGCCTCTTCCATATTTTCATGGACACAACTCTGAAAAAACCATCCAAAAAAAGACTCAACATTAAAGGCAAAACCAAGACTCAAGATATCACCACAAAAATGAGAAATCCATATTAAAAAACAGAGGAGTTAAGAAAGTTGGAAGATCATTTTCCCTCCTCCTATGCTATCTGCTCCCTACTTTACTAACACATGATCTGTGCCAATCAGATTTTTGAGGCATGGGCACCATCTTCTGAGGTAGCCATAGCACTTTTCCTATAATATAAATTATAGGAAATTCTAAATTGTAGTAAAATATTCATAATATAAACTTACAATTTTAACCATTTTTAAGTCTAAATTAGTGGCATTTACATTGTTGTGCAACCATCACCACCATTCATCTCCAGAATTTTTTTCATCTTTCCAAACAGAAATTCTATACCCATTGAATAATAACTCCTCATTCCCTCTCATACCCTAGTCTCTGGCAACAACCATTCCATGCATTTGACTACTCTATATGCCTCACATAAGAGGAATCATACAGTATATTTGTCTCTTAGTTACTGGATTACTTTACTTAGCATAATGTCTTGAAGGCTTATTTTGTAGCATATGTCAGGATATTCTTCCTTTTTAAGACTTAATAATATTCCACTGTACGGATCTACCACATTTGATTTATCTGTTCAATCATTGATGGATACTTGAGTTGCTTCCGCATTTGGCTATTATGTGAATAATGCTGCTATGAATATCAAATTAAGTAGTGGTCATTTTCTACATATAATTTAAGGCTATATAACTGATTCATAAATAACAGCTAGGGAAAAGACAGAGGATTCTGAAGTGGGGAAGACAGCATTAGCGTATTAAATTCTAGGAGATAAAAGTACCTCAAGTGAAACATCAAAGACATGATAAAGTAGAATCCCTGTGGGAGGGCACCCAGGTACCTACTGGGTCAGTGAGAGAAAGAAAGAGAGAATCCCAACTCAGCCCACAAGAGATACCATAGAGGAAACCCTGATACGCCAGGTTTGAGTAGAAGCACTTACAACCACCCCTGAGAAGATGTGATCAGCAACAAAGTGGGGCCAAGGTCTGATCTCTCTGTAGACAAATACTGACTCTCTTTAGATCCTTTTTTTTTTTTTTTTTGAGGGTGAGAAAACAGAAGGGGAGCTAATGAGATTTATGAAAAATAACTACAGAACAAGGAAAAATCATGCTAAAAATGTTTGAGGAGGAAATAGGCATATCTGAAAAATTAAAACCAGATGAAAATTATTAAAAATTGGCTTCCTCATTAGAATATGTAGAGACATAGCTTTGTGGAAAAGGACTGAAAACCATAAGAAAAAATACTAAGATGTAAGAATAATGCTATGAGATGAAAATGAAAAGAATTCCATCTTTGAAGAAAAATGAAAAGGAAACCAGGATGCAAAAAGAGAATTTAAACACACAAGGGAGGAAGCAAAATAGAAAGGCATTTATAAAATCAAATCAATGGCACAGAGAATAAACCAAGAATTGTAACAGATCGTGAGAAAGAAACCAGAATAACTGGAAGAAGAAGAAAAAAAAAGAATATCAAAGACATAATAAAAGAAAACACTTCTAAACTGAGTAGAAACTGAGACTTCAAATTGGAATAGTTTATCATTCCTTTACTTGCTATTGATGGTGCCGACTATGGGTCAAGTTTAAGGAAATGAACATAATTGTATTCCAGGAAGGATAATTTGAAAAAAGATCTATACCTAGTCTCGACATGCTAAAATTTTTGAACAATTAAGTGAGGTTAAAAATCTCACACATATTATAGCAGAAACACACAGTGGAGGGGTGCTATCTGGAAGGAAAAACATTTAGGTTGTCCTCAAATTCTCTTTGGAAATAGGATACAGAGCAACATGTTCTGAATTTTAAGCCAAGAATTTTCACCCAACTAAGAATTCTTGTTTATGTGGAAACAACAGGAATACATTCTTAGGTACATAGGGTTTTATAAAATATAAACTTCACATACTGTTGAAAAATTTAGAGGCACTCCACCAACTATGAAATTAAATGAATAAATCTCTTCTAGTTCAAAATGACAGGCTAAATGCATGTTTCTCTTCCTAGTCTGAAAGCAGATTGTAGTGGCAATAAAAAATGGATATATTCCTCAAGGTACTGAGACTTGTGGGAAAGGATACCAATAGACTAAAGTTCCTGACACATTTCTGAAAGATGGAAGAAGGCAAACAGGATGAACTACAACAGAAATGCACTGCTCAGAGCATGCACCAAAGAAGGTTGCGGTAGCGGTGGGAGCCCTTCTTCATGGAGGAATTCTTTGAAGTCAACAGAAACCCAGGACAGGGGTGAAATGGGGGACAGAAATTGAGGTCATTCATTGAACAACTGTGCAGTAATGGTATTTGCCCCAAGGCTTAAGCCATAAAAATAATCTCAAGAAAAGGAGTAATCTGATGGGTACAGGCTGAGGCTTTTGGAGGCACTGACATCCCAAAGGTAAGATCATCCCAGTCAGGCAAGAAAACTGCTTTCTGGTCTCTCCTTGCACAACCTAAGTGAAGGATTCTAGTAGACAACCCCTGCCTATATTAAAAAGGCAAACTCTCAGCCCTCGTTCAGCTCTGTACTGACAGAGGAAACCTATCTAACTACCCATTAATCAACACAGTCTTTCCATTTTAAATGTAAATGTACGACCAGGGATTATCAGAAATGTGAAAAAAAAAAAAAAACCATGAGAAAGACCAAAATAAACTAACAAGAAACTACCTGAAGGCACTATTTCATTCAAGAAAAAATTTGAAAGCATTAAAGATGTATAATTAATGTCTTTAGAGAAGTATTGTTTCCAGATGACAAGATCGTATGTCTAAAAAAAAACCAATAAATGAACAAGGGAATTAATGGAATTAAGAAATACGATTGCTAAAAGAAAATATTCCATAGATTGACTGGACAAAAACACTTACAAAATTACCAGATTGGAGAGTGAGAAGTCAAAGCTTAGAAAAAAGAACAAAGAGTGATGTCAGCAAGATAGCTGAATATGAGGTCCTTCACTCAAATCCCTGTCGGCAACAATAATTTGGCAGACATCTATGGACAAAAGTACTTTGTGAGAACTTTGGGATCCAGGCAGGATATTGTGAAACCTGGTGAACCCAAGACAAAGGAGGGCCATTTTAAGAAGGCAGGCCTATGCCCAGGTGGCTAACTCCAACTGTCGTCCCAGCTATAGACCTAAAAATAGCTCCATACCCCCTGAGGACTTGGCTGTAGTCCCATTTGGCTTGATCCAGCCACCAGCACCATATACCAAGGGACTTGGAAAGAGTCACGCCCACATAGGCCTCAAATAATAGGCCCAGAGACCTTGGTCCCAGTTTTGGACCTTGAAGTGGACTATGACCTAGGTCCAGCCCCTCTAAGCCATAGTCTAGCACCCCTTGAGGCAAGCCTGCCAAATGTGTCTGACTGTAGATTTCGAAACAGTCTGTAACTGAAACCAAGTCCCACCCAGCCACAGTCCATGAACAGTCCTGCCAACACAGGGGCCCACTGGGAAACAAGTCTCCATTAGTGCCTCTAGGGGCAGGCCAAACAACCTTGGTCTGACAGCATATCTTGAAATGAACCTGCAACTTGGTTCCAAACCCTCCTAGCCAAGGTCTACAAGCAGTTCCACCACCAAGCGACCCACCAGGAGATATGACAGTTCATGATCCTAGAGTACCAGCCTACATGAGTAAAATTCTGGAGGAAGACCTATGCACCTAAGCTCTTAATAACAAATCCACAAACTCCAGACCTGGTCAGAGATGCAACCTCATGACCTGGCTCCCATCCAGCAAAACTGTGATTCCAAAGATAATCCAATCAACCCAGGGAACCAAAAGAAGGTCTTTACTCACCCAAAACTGTCTGTAAAATCTGAAAGAAGTGTTTACACCTTCAAATGAACAGACATAAAAACAAGTCTCTACAAATAATAAAGAATCAGGCAAACATGACACCACTAAAGGAAACTAATAAAACCAACCCCAAAGAAATAGAGATCTGTGAATTGCCTGGCAAAGAATTCAAAATAATAATCTTAAAGAAATTCAGTGAAATGTAAGAGAACACAGGTAAATAAATAAAATAAGAAAAATAACGCACAAGAAAATGACAAAGAAATAGAAACAGAAACCATAATAAAGAAGCAAACAGAAATCCTGGAGCTAAAGAATACAATGGCAAAACTGAAAAAATTCAATTGAGAGCTTCAGCATTAGACTTGTCAAATCAGAAGAAAGAATTAGCAAATTCAAAGACAGGATGTTTAAAATTAGACAGTAAGAAGAATGAGAATAAAAAAGAAAGAAAACCTATGTGAATTATGAGACACCATTAAAAGAATTAATATTTGCATCATGAGAGTCTCAGAAAGAGAAAAGAGACAGAAAGGAGGGAGGGAGTTTATATAAAATAGTGTCTGAAAACTTTCCAAATCTAGGAAGAAGAGAGATATGGACATCCAGGTATAGGAAGTTTAAAGGACCTAAGCAAGATAAATCCAAAAAATATTACCCCAAGACACATTATAATCAAAAAATTAAAAAGTCAAAAAGAGTAATTTGGAAACCAGCACAAGAAAAATGATTCCATATACAAGGGAACCCCCATATGGCTATCAGTGGCTTTCTCAACTGAAAACACAGACTAGAAGGGTGAGATGATAAATTCGAAATGCTAGAAAAATAAAATCTGCCAATTAGGAACACTATAGCCTGCAAACGCATTTCACAAATGAAGGACAGATAAAGACATTCCCAGACACACAAAAGCCAAGGGAATTTGTCACCATTAGACATGCCTTACAAGAAATGCCAAAAGAAATTCTTCAAGTTACAATTAAGGAATGCTGAGTAACAACATGAAAACATAAAAATATAAAATTCAGTGATAAAGGTAAATGATTAACCAAACTAGAGTATTTTAATACTATAATTATGGTATATAAATCACATTTATCGCTAGTATAAAATTTAAAATACAATAGTATTAAAAATAATCATAGCTACGATAATTTGTTATTGGATATACAATATAAAAAGATGTAAAGTGTGACATCAGCAACAAAACGGGTGGGAAGAGGGAAAGTAAAAGTGTAGAGCTTTTGTGTGTGACTGAAGATAAGTAATTATCAGCTTAAAATAGACAGTTACATCTATAAGGTATTTTATGTAAGCATCATGGTAACCAAAAAGGAAAAACTTCTAGTAGACAGACATTAAAAAAAAAAAAAATTAAAGACGCCACTACAAAAAACAAATCATAAAGAAACACAGCAAGAGAGGAAAAAAAGGAATGAAGAAAATAGATAACAGTCAGAAAAAAATAAGCAAAATGCCAATAATAAGTCCTTACCATCAATAATTACTTAAATGTAAAGGACTGTATTCCCTAATCAAAAAGCATAGAGTGGCTGAATGGATTCAAAAAACAAGATCTAACAATATGCTGCATACAAGAGATTCACTTTAGCTTTAAGGATACACATAGGCTGAAAGTGAAGAAATGGAAAAAGATATTCCGTACAAAAAGTAACCAAAAAGAGTAGAAATGGCTATACATATATCTCAAAATAGGCTTTCAGTCAAAATCAGTCACAAGTGTCAAAGGTCACTATATAATGACAAAGGGGTCAATTCACAAAGAAAATGTCACAATTATAAATAATATATACACCCATATTGGAGCACTTAAATATTTAAAGCAAATATTAACAGAACTAAAGGTAGAAGTAGTCCATATTAAATAATAGTAGAGGATTTTAATACCCCACTTTCAAATTGGACAGAACACCAAGAAATACATGAAAAAAGAAATAGTGGATTTGGAATAAATAACAAATGAACCCAACAGACATATAAAGAACATTTCACCCAACAGCAGCAGAGTACACATTTTTCTCGAGTGAACTCAGAACACTCTACAATACAGATCACATTTGGGCCATAAAGTAAGTCTTAATAACAAATTTAAGAAGACCAAAATCAATGTTATAAAACTAGAAATCAATAAAGGGAGAAAAATTCACAAATATGTAGAAATTAAACAACATACTCCTGAACAACCAATGGGTCAAATAAGTCAAAAAGGAAATCAGAAAGTATCTTGAGACAAATGAAAATGAAAACACAACATAGCAAAATTTATGGATGAAGCAAAGCAGTTCTAAGAAAGTTTCTAAAAATAAATGCCTACATTAAGAAAAAAGAAAGATCTAAAATAAACAACCTAACTTTATACCTCAAGAAGCTAGAAAAAGAACAAACTAAGCCCAAAGTTAGCATACAGAATAATAAAGATCACAGCAGAAATAAAATAGAAACTAAAAAAATTTTTTTAAATCAGTGAAACTAAGAGTTAGTTTTTAAAAGATAAACAAAATTGACAAACTTTTAGCTAGATTTACTAAAAAAAAAAATAGGATAACTCAAATAGTTAAAAATGAAAGAGGAGACTTTATAACTGATACTACAGAAATAAAAATAATAATAAAAGATTACTATGAAAAATTATATACCCATAAATTGGACAATCAGAAGAAAGGGATAAATTTCAAGAAACATTTAACCTACCAAGCAAGACTGAATCATTAAAAAAATAAATTAAATAAAAATTTAAAAAATAGAAAATTTGAGCAGACTAATAACAAGGAGATTGAATAGGTGATCAAAAACCTTCCAACGAAGAAGAGCCAAGGACCAAATTGTTTCAGAAGTAAATTCTACCAAACATTTAAAGAAGAATTAACACCAATTCTTCTCAAATTCTTCCAAAAAATTGAAGAGGAAGGACATCTTCCAATTTCAATTAATTAAGTTAGCATTACCTTCATACTAAAGCCATATGAGGACACTAAAAAGAACAGAACTTTTAGGCCAATATATCATGAACATAGACGAAATATTCTCAATAAAATACTAGCAAATTGAATTCAATACATTGAAAGGATCATACACCATGATCAAACAAGACATATCCCTTAGATGCAAGAGTGGTTCGACATATGCGAATTAATAAATGTGATATACCAAATTAACAAATTGAAGAACAAAAATCGTATGAGCATTTCAGTAGATGCAGAAAAAGCATTTGACAAAATTCAACACCCTTTCATGATAAAAACTCAACAAACTGGATTAGAAGAAATATACTTCAATGTAATATATAACAAACCCACAACTAATGTCATACTGAATTGTAAAAGGCTGAAAGCTTTCCCTCTAATACCAGAAACAAGACAAGGATGTCTACTATCATTGTTCTTATTCAACACAGTACTGGAAGTCCTAGCTTGGCAAGAAAAAGAAATAAAAGGCATCCAAATTGGAAAGCAAGAAGTAAAACTGTTTACAGATGACATAATCTCGTAGATAAGAAACCCTTAAGACTACACCAAGAAACTGTTAGAACTAATAAACAAATTCTTTGAAGTTACAGGATACAAAATCAACATACAAAAATCAACTGCATTTCTAAATAACAGTGAACTATCTGAAAAGGAAACTGAGGAAACAATCCAATTCACGATAGCATCAAAAAGAATAAAATACTTAGGAATAAGTTTAACCAAGAAGGTGAAAGAGCTGCACAATGAAAACTATAAGACATTGATGAAATTGAAGAAGACATAAATAATGGAATGGTATCTTGTATTCTTGAAATTAAAGAATAATGTAAAAATGTCAGTCTTACCCAAAGTGATCCAAAGATTCAATGCAATACCTATCAAAATTCCAATGGCATTTTTCACAGAAATTTAAAAAAAAAAAAAAAACTAAAATTTGTATGCAACCATATAAGACACCAAATAGCCTAAGAAATCTTGAGAAAGTAGAACAAAAGCTGATAGCATCATACTTACTAATTTCAAACTATATTATAAAGATAGAGTAATCCAAACAGTATGGTACTGGCATAAAAGCAGACACATAGACCAACAGAATAGAACTGAAAACACAGAAGTAAACTCACACATAAATGTCAACTAACTTATGATAAGGGTCCCAAAAATACACATATACACATGCAAAAGAATAAAATTGGGCCCTTATCTTCATCATATACAAAAATCACCTCGAACTGGACTAAATACTTAAACATAAGAAAAGAAACAATAAAATTCCCAGAAGAAAACATATAAGAAAAAAATCTTTGACAATGGTCTTGATTTTTTGGATTTGACACCGAACGAACAACAAAAGCAATAAAAAGAAAAAACCCTAAGTGGAACTACATCAACCTAAAAAGCTTCTGCACAACAAAGAAAACCATGAACAAAATGAAAATGCGCCTTACGGAATGAGAGCAAATATTTGCAAATCATGTTTCTGGTAAGTGTTAATATCCAAAAATATAAGGAACTCATGCAATAACAAAAAAAATAAATATAATAAACCAACTTAAAAATGGGCCAAGGATCTAAACACATTTTTTTTCCAAAGAAGACATACAAATGGCCAACATGCACAAGAATAGGTGCTCTACATCACTAGTCATCAGGAAATGCATATCAAAAACACAGTGAGATATCAGCTTATACCTGTTAGAAGTGTTATTATCAAAAAGACAAAAGATAAGTGTTGGCAAGGGTGTGTTGAAAAGAGAACCCTAGTATATTGTAGATAGGAATATAAATTGGTACAGAGATTATGCAAAACAGTTTTGATGGTCCTCAAAAAATTAAAAATAGAACTATATCACACTATCCAACAATCCCACTACTGAGTATATATCAGAAAAAAAAATCTTAAAAAACATTTGCACACCTATGTCCATTGCAGCATTATTTACAATAGCCACATTGGAAAACCACCTAGGTGTCCATCAACAGGTGAACAGAGCAAAAAAAATGTGTGTGTGAGTGTGTGTGTGTGTGTGTGTGTGAGAGAGAGAGAGAGAGAGAGAGAGAGAGAGAGAGAGACATATACAAACATACATGTGCACCCAAATCTACATATATACACAATGGAATATGATTCAGTCATAAAAAGAAATTCCGTCATTTGCAACAACATAGATTAACCCGAAGGATAATATGCTAAACAAAATAAGTTCTAGGGACCTAATTTACAGCATGGTGACATAGTTAATACCGTACTGAATTCTTGAAATTTGCTGAGAGAAAGTTCTAAGTTCACATTAAACCAAAAAAAAAAAAGGAGGTAACCGTGAGAGGACTGAAGTGTTAATTAGCTTGACTATGGTAATCATTTCACGATGTATACATATATCGAACTATCACATTGCTGCATACCTTAAATTTATACATTTTTTATTTGTCAATTATACCTCAATGAAGCTGGGAAAAGAAAGAAAAGAAAAAAGGAGATGATAATAGAGGATTGATTGGCCCCAAGAGGGCCACTTACATCCAACAAAAGTTCCAGAAAGAGACCAAAAGTATGCAAGAAATGAATTAATCACAGAACTAATCAAAGAAAATTTCCCAAAACTGATGTAACACTTAAGCCTCCACAACTTTTGTCATATTTAAGAACATTAACTCTAAATACAAGATCCAGAATAAGGGGAATTTTTGTTTTAATTTATAACATTTTATAGCTATTTTGGATACTAGAAAACAAAGAAAGATTGTTTGCTACATCTATTTTAAAAAATATTTTGAATATGACATTCTATACTGAGCCAAATCATCACATTCAAGGGCAAAATAAAAGACATTGTCCAGACATGTTTTAACTCAGAAAGTTTAATTTCTATAAATACTTTCTGAAAAATTTATTGAGTATAATACACTTAAACAATCATGGGGAAAAAAATAATAAAAAAGTAAGATATTAGGACCCTAGAAACAATATAATCAACTTAAAATACAATGAAAGGGAATTTCAGGCTGACATCTGTGCAGTGGGCCTAGAAAGACATTAGGGAATTCAACAAGTGGTTTTCATTAAAAAGCTGAATGAGTTTAGGTATATGGTGAAGAAGGCATATGTCCCTCCAATCAATAAGAAAAAAAAAAAGGCAATTATAAACTTTCAGTAAAGCAAATATGTGTTCCTAGAAAGCTCTGTATTCTAAATAAGTAAACCAAGGCATAATTTTGAAAACAGTTCTTGAAACTTACAGTATCTTCCTCTTAATGACCCAAGTTTGGTGATATATTACATATCATTTTCTAAAGGTCCAATATACTAACTAGTCCTACAATAAATATTATAATTGCTATTGAATTAATTAAAATACAATATACTGTAAATGCTACAAAATTTTGTCAGTAAAAATGTTTTGATATGGTTGATCAGGTGAGAGGTGGACAAAAGAGATATGATGGGAAGTGTTAGAGTACTACATTTCTCATAGAGATTATAAATTATAAAATTAATAAATAAAAATTGAGAGGAAGGGGAATCAGATGAAAAGTGTCATGGCAGTACATTATATCCTCATCTGTTTTACAAAAGTGTCAATAAATGTAATTTAAAGTTGGTAAATCAATGAATTGAGGTATATGTTTATTATTTAGAATTAAGCTTTCATATACTAACAAAACTGAGTTGGAAGAATTGTACTTTTCATGCTACTGTGCTGATGTTTTCATTTCCATGTACATCTACTACAATAACAATAATATAATAGGGATTGTGAGTTCACCACTATCCTGATCCAAGGGACAATTTCCCACTGGTTCTATCCAGACCCTGCTTGGCCCCATCTTGATCAAGAGGTAAGTCTTCCTCATCATACTACCATGTCAACCCCATAAGGATTACAATTTCCCAATCCTCTATCCCAAAGGCTTACAATAGCTCATTACCAGCAGTAAGAATTGTATGGTACAAGGAAAGAGACTGGACAGACTCTCACTTTAACCTGGACACTTATAGCTGACAGGCCAACCACTGGCTGTTGGTATAGCAACAACAGGGACAGCTGAGTCAACCTCTCTAGGATTCCCTGGTACTTTCCACAAGAGGGTCTTGCCATTACTCCTTCTACAACCCAGGTCTGAGGGTCTCCCATTCTTTTCTCTTCCCTCCAGCTTTTAAATTTCTCCCTTTCTTTCACCATTTTAATCGTAGATAGTTTATAGAAACAGGAGAAATTCATTTGGCAAGCCTGCTTCCAAATCTTGCATCTGACTCTTTCATCTGACACTTTTACAAGCAGCTTCTTTCTTTACATCTTAGGTTCTTAGTTGCTGCCTCTGAAGTGGTGACCCTAGGTCATGGATTTGAGTGCTAGAGAAGAGAAAACTCTTCATGACACAACTCAGAGACATTAGTGAGTCTAGTGAGGGCAAGAAACGCACAAGACACACACACATATAATCCAATTATGACATGAGCAACAAAAATAACAAGAGTAACAAAAATTTGCAGATGTAAAAATCAAAGATTCTCAGAGAACCAAGAAAAAATGCTTCTCTCCTATCATATTAGCCAAATCATCCCTGAGGAGTAAAAACATTTGGAATGCCTCTATGAACTTGATAAATATAATAAAGACATTATTATTTTAGGACAGTATATGGTTCATAAGCTTTATGATAAAATAGAAATGCCTTTGCACCCTACCTAAAGAAATGCAAAAAGTAAATCTACTTGTATAGTGGGTAAATTAGTTGATTCTGAAAGCACATTAAAACTTCGGTGTATTCTCCTCTTCCTCTTCTTCCCTTCCCCATTCCTTTCTGAACCATTCAATCCAAAAGTCCTAGATA
The DNA here is from genome assembly GCF_014176215.1 of Rousettus aegyptiacus. NCBI lineage: Eukaryota > Metazoa > Chordata > Mammalia > Chiroptera > Pteropodidae > Rousettus > Rousettus aegyptiacus. Next base: position 74,688,871 of record NW_023416295.1, read on the forward strand.
GAGGAGGACTTTGCAGTGGCCCAGAGTGGGTTTTTGGAGCTTTACCATGGTGAGAAAAACACCCCTTTCTTAGGGGAAAGAACAGATGACAACAGTCCAAGATGGTTTGCTGGAGTGCAAGTGTGGTGAGCAAGGCATTTACAAGAGGTAGAGAAGGGTTGGTGGCCCAGCCCAGCTTCCAATACAAGTTGGAAGCAGGAGTAGAGGCAAGGAGGGCAATTACGCAGGGTATTAGAGCCAGAGCTGGGTGAGGGGGTCATCCATGGATGCATGTGAGAGGCAGCCCAGCACACATATGGTATCACAGCTTGAGTTGAGTAAGAGACATCTGCAAGCCAGAGAGTGGCAGGTGCCAGCATGGGTGTTAGAACCAAAGCACAATGGGAAGAGGGTCCACGCAGGGAGTGGGGCAGCAGTGGTGAGGCGAAACTAGTTATTTAGACAGGAGAGTTGATCAAATACATAAAATACTAAAGAGAGTGGGAATCCGATTTCTCATCAACAGAGCAAGGGAGCTATAAACACGAAAGAGAAAGTTAGAATAAGTTCTGTGGTGTTGGACTGGAATTGGAGATAACCAGTGTGAAATTATGGTATTCAATATGTATAGCTAAATACTGAAACAAATATAGATGCAAATGTGTGCACACACACTCCCTAGCTCAGTCCACTAAGTGGGTCTGGAAGCAGTGACACTCTAGGAACAATGAACACACCTAGTGCCCAGATCCTGATTTCCAAATACCATTTGCTACTAAAAACAAAAAATTAAATTAGGGCTCCTTAGAAAAATGGCTGATTCTAGGGCTCAGGCAGAGAAAATGTAAGATGAGCCTAGAGTATCTTTTTGCATGGAAAGCATGGAAGGTCACAACAAATGATGTGGATATGTCAAAAGGACACAAAAGCAACCTTGAAATTGGCTAATCTGAGACAATCTAAGCATCACAATAATAACAATGGATTACCATCCATTTAATAAAATAGAAATTCATGTGTCCCATACCCATATGGATGGATGGATGGATGGATGGATGGATAGATGAATGATGAATGAATGAAAGGGTGAATGAATGAATGAATGAAAACCTTAATAAAGAACAGTATATTTACATAATCTTAAAGTTCCTCTCCATAAAATCCTTATTAATTTCAAAGAGAAAAAGAAATTTTATAATGGAGAAGTCTGATGGGCATCACCTTAATCAAATAACTAAAGTAAACATCAAGTATAGAACAAATTGAAACTGTGTACTACCAAATGAGAAGAACTCAGCATCTCATCTGTGAAATTTCTGACAAAAGTCCATAACTTGAATCTAATCATGAGGAAACATCAAACAAATGCAATCTGAGAAACACTCTACAAAATAACTGGCCTGTCATCCTCAAAAGTGTTGAGGTTATGAAAACCCAAGAAAGATTAAGCAGCTGTTCCTAACTGAAGGCTATTTTAAAGGAACATGACAAATAAATGCAATAGGAGAGTCTAGGTGTCATCCCTTTGCTATAAAGGATATGGAAGGTAGGGAAATTGACAGAATGTAAATGGATTGTGAGCAGTAGATGATAGTAATTTATCAGTATTAATTTCCTAATTTGTATGGTTGTAATGAGGTAATTCAGGACACAACAAAACACATAGCATGTAATCTTGAGTGTTCGTCAGAATCATCTAGAACACTTGTTGAGTAAGTTGTAGAGAGCTGAACTTCATCTCTGAGTTTCTGATTCAGGAGATCTGGGGTGGGGCTCGAGAATTTGCCCGCCTAATGGGTTATGAGGAGATGCTGATGCTAGTGGTCCAAAGGCCCCACATTGAGAGCCACTGATGAAGGAGAATATTGCTATTTACAGGAAAAAAAAAAAACTAACTAAAGTGTTCAGGAGTGATGACTTATTCTCAATGGTCCAGGAAAAGAAAAAGCTCTTTGTAATGTACATGCAAATTTTAATTTTTAAATGCTTCAATAAACAAACATCATTGATTCCAAAATCACTAAAAACAGAATTGAGAATATCAAGGCAGTGAGGTAGCTATGAAGTGCCTGGTATACCCTTTCTTAACAGGTAGTCCAAAGTAAAGTAAATAAGTTAGGAAAGGGGCCATCTAAGACACTTCAGAGAACCAAATGTTTTCAAATTCTTAGAAACATTCATTGACAAGTGGCGTGTAAAACACCTCACCTCTAAGCACTAAACTAGATGTCCTTTCTTAAGATCCGCTTTGAGTTTTTGGTGGTCATTTCCCTCCACATCTCCAAATTTCCCTGTTTCTAATTTACTGCTGTCTTGAGCTCTAAAAGAATAGGAAATAGATCTAAAGAAAGAGCCGATATCTTGCCTAAAAATCATCTGATACCATGTTAAGGGGTTGGGAAAAACAAAGAAAATCCAACCACTCTTCAATCCCACACCTTTCCAAAAGGTTTGCTGGCTCCTCCACCTACCAACATGTGGCTCTAGGCAACTTCCCTAACCTCTCTGTGCCTCCATTTCCCTATCTGTAATATGGAGATAATAATAGTCACTATATCTCATAGGACTTGTATGAGGATTAAATAAATATAATTGACTGAGAATAAGCCTGGCACATGGTAAGCCCTTTATAAAAGTAATATTGTTTCATTTTGGCAACAGAAAATATTCTTTGGACTTGATAATGACCATTTCAGCACCCACCACACTCTCCTAACCACTTGATACATAAAGCTGGAAGGCCTCTGGGTAGAAATTCAGCAAATTTGCATAGAAAGCAAGGAGTTTCCTGGGAGAGAAGATACTACAATACTGACCCATGTTTCTCTTGAGGTTCAGGGCTTTACAACCATCTCTGAAGGTTCTGATGGTTCTCACTCAGATCAGGAAGGCAACAACTGTGATGGCGAGAGCTTGGTTTCCTAAGACAGAGGCTGGGTTTGAATCCGGGTTCCACCATTTACTGTCTGACCTTGAGCAATTTACTTAACCTCTGGGTATCTCAGTTTCCCCTCTATATAAGATGGGGGAGATGGTAATAGCATCTGCATCATAAGGTTATTGGGAAGATAAAGGAAACAATTTATATCAAGCAGTTGCCACAGTGCTTAATATATAATAAATAGTAAAATGTAATTATGATTACTATAATCAGTGGGAAGGAAAGAGTAGCAAAGGTCCCCTAGGGTAAGTCACTTATGCTACTTGACATATATTGTGTCTCTCAGATTCTGGGTATAAGGTATTGCCATGTGACTCATTCTAGTCAATGACATCATGAATGTCATTTCTGTTGGGGACGAAAAATACTTTTCCTCTACTCTCTATGTTTAGTGACTGAGATGTGCAAATTAAACTGACAAAAGATAGATTACAAGAGAAAAGGTTTATTTTGTATGAACCTAAGCAATTCACAAAAAAAAAGAGGTAAAAGCCCAAAGTAGCTAGGCCCGAGAGCTTATATATCATTTTCGCAAAGGGGGACATATTCTGGAGAAGTGACAAGACAAAGGAAAAGGGGTTTGGGCTTCTAGAGGAAGTAAGTTGTGGAAAGGTAAATATATGCAGGAAACTAATGGAAGATAAGGGTTTTTTAGTAAAGTTGTTATGCAGACTCAAGTCAATGCCCTCTCCAGTGATAAAAGTCATCTCTAGTGATTAAAATTCATTCTTCTCTTCCTGGTACAGGAGAGGAGAAAGATAAATACCTTCCCAAAGGGAATTATATGCCCTGCTTTTAGGCAGAAAGGGGGAGGGCAGAAAGTTCCTCTTCTGTTTGCTGTTTCTCAGTTGCTTTCACCTCAAAATAACTCTTATGCCAAAGTAGCATATTTTGCGATGGCATATTCTGATTCCTTCACTTCTAAGGTAAAACATTCAACTACCACTACAAGACCCTCCAGAACTCTTTCTCTCTGACATGGTGACCAGCAACTTTCTGGATGGTAGCAACTCTGCCAGCTTCAGGCCCTGAATACTTACAAGTAGAGCTCCAGGCCCTGAGTACTTACAATAAAAGTCGAGCCACCTCTGTAACCTACAGAAGGCATGTGGTGGGAATGAGAACAAAAATGAACCTGTTATTTTACACCACCAAATTTAGGAGTTGTTTGTTACTGCAGCATAACCTACCCTATCCTGACTGGTTGAGCATAACCACCACCACCACCCCCACTTCTAAGAGGACCCCACCTTGGAGGAGGAAGGAATTTGGATTGTTGACTGGGACTAGGGTGAGGGTTAGAGAAGTGTTGCATCTGACCGCTGTGTGTGGCTAAGACTGATAACCCTCTTCTTACTCAGTAGACATTGTACTAGTTATCTATTGCTGCATAACAAATTGTTCCAAAATTTGGTGGCCTCCACACACAGACCACCACACCATACTGTCAGCACTAAAAGCTGGATCTTCCACTTCTTCCAGCTCCCAAAGCCCTCCTCTCCCTCTCGATTTCATTTATACTCTCCAGCACATGGGGATTATACAAAATGTCAGGTGTAAATCAAGTTGCTGTGAAAGGAAAGAAAAAAAAAGCTTGCGGTGTCTCAATTCTCAGAAAAACACGTGGATAAAAGACCACCATGAAATAGAGGTACCTGCAAAGATGTGGGCAGAAAGCATGACCAGAGGCAGATCATACCTCACCCTAAATTAGTGGAATAAACCAGCATGTAAAAATGGTGTCCCCCATGGGCTACCGTTTTCCTCATCTGATGTTTCAATTGCTTATTTCACACTGCTTCCCAGAGGTGTTTTCAACATAATCTTAACAACGATCATGTCAAAGCATTATCTTAAAAACAATGATAAGATAGAAGCCACTAGAGAATGTGTTGTCTACTCCCCCTTAGCTACATCTGGGCCACCAAACATTGCCTCAGCAAATCCTAGCATATGAGAGAGCAAGTCTCAACAAGGGCCCTAATTTAAGATTCCAGAATTCAGGAACTTGAAAGAGTTGCTGAACACCAGAAAATAACATGCAAGAAGCTGCAACAAGTGATTTAATATTAACCAGGCTGACAGCCTTCCTTCTTAAGGAAAAAGATGGCTATTTCATGTACTTCCTCCTCTCCCCAACTCCATGCACGAATAATTGCTTTAGGAAAAACGGACCAGAAACTGCTGGCTTGTTCTATTCCCAGATAGCCTGCCACCCCACAGGCAGTGTTTCCAATCAGGGTGTGAGCGAATGGATATGATAGAGTTCTTCCCTAGAGACAAAGAAGTATCATTTGCAGAGAAATGGAATAGGGTGGGAACGGGATGCTAAGAATCAGAGGACTGTTCCCCAGGCAGGGTTAACAAAATAAGTTAAAGCCACCATTTCAAGGTTACAGCAGGAGACAAACAGACATGCTGCTAGAAATATAGTACCCCTTTGGGCAGCAAGGCAAAAATCATAATAAGCCAAGACCCAAGTGGGGCACACAGTGGGTGCCCATCACTGTCAGGCCTGATAGATTGACAGGCAAACAAATATGAAATGTAAGCCTCGCTGCCAGGCCTTGCCCTGAATAATACCTTATTAAAACACACATCGTAGGTTGCATGGCAGGGGCAAAAACTAAAAAATAGAACAACAGCCAGCCTGGGGGTAGGAGAGGAGGGGAATTAGCATCAGTCAGGAACCATTCACTGACTGCTGGGCCTTCAATAACCACATAGTTCCTCTCCCAAGTCCATGCCGTCTTAAAACCATCCTGCTTCATTCACGGACTTGGGATGGGCCCATGACATGATGTCATAATACAATAAGAACCACCTCGCAGAGTGCCAAGTACTGTGCTAAGTGTCCTGCATACATTCTGTCATTTCATTATCCTGGAAGTTAGATAAGGCAGGTATCATCCATCCCACTTAACAGATGCAGAAGCAGAAGGTCAAAAGAGTTTAGTCACTCGTCCAAGATCACACAAGTGGTAAAGCCAGGGCTTGAACCCAGATAGTTCTGACTCCAAAGCTTATGCTTCTATCCCTGATGCTGCTGCCTTGACTCTTGCAGTATCACAAGCTGCCTGGGCTCTCACCATTGCCCCTCCTCATGGCAGCTGAGCCAGGAACATCACAGACGTGCTGCCTCTCTTCTCACGCCCATTCATCACTAATTAATGATCAGGGGTCCTGCTGGGCCTGGACTCCACCACTATAAGCAACTGCGGCTAAGCCATCCGAGCGCTGCGTGAGCAAACCAAGTGGACACCACTGATTAGTATGGTATGTCAAGTGCAGGTAATGGCCAACAAACACCAGTCCTGTGGAAGTGGGACCAAGCATCCCCAGTGAGAAGAGGATACTCCTCACCCCCTTTATCCCCTCTCTCCATTCCCAAAGCCAGTGGCCCAGCTCAGGTGCTCCTCATCTCCCTGGAGCCACAACACAGCCATGTAAGTCCGAGCATATGTCTGAGCATGACTTCAGGGCCCCCCCTCCCCCACTGCCCCCAAGATCAAGAGAATCCTCCACAGCAAGAAACCTCTTCCAAAGGCCCTCATCTACCTTGGCCACCTGGAGAGGACCCCTCAGCTTATAAGATGTGACCTAAGGACATGGACGGGCATACATCAAACTACTGACACTGGTGACTTCTGAAGCTGAGATTGTAAGGGGATAGGATGGAAATTGTCAACTCTGTATTTATTCAGCTCTGATTGCTTTACTTATATAAATATTTACCATGGTTTTAAAAGTTAGAATAAAGTTAAAAAGTAACAAACATATAAAGGTAGAGAAAATGATATTTTCAGATACCTCCTCACCCCCTGTGTAGATAAGACTCAGCATCCAGAATTCATTGCACTTCTGCTGGCCCAGTTCAACTTCACTTTCACACTCCTTAAAGACAGGAACTTTCTCTTAGATCAGTGAATCTGTAAGGCTACTGCCACATATTAATACTGTGTGTTGAAAAAAAGTGAATGAACAAACAATAGAATGAGTGTGAGTGAACAGTCATCCAGAAATTTTGTTCACCACGTGACTGACGTCCTCCTCACCCATGTTGGCTGTAAGTCTGCACAAGTAGCTGAGCAAATCCACAGAAGTTTTCAGAAGGATAGACAGTTAATAATTTAAACAAGAAAGACTAGATCAGTGTCACTCAAAACATGATCCATAAAATCATTCAGACACATGACCCATTTCTTGAATAAGTATACAGCATAGGTTTTTTTCTAAAAAAGTCTCAGACTTAAGAAATATAAAAATCAAATAGTGTGTTGGTCTTTTGCAGATCTTAACAAAACAACCACAAAAAGACATTTTTGAGATAATTAGGGAAATTTGAACAATGATAGAATGTTAGAGGATGTTTAGGATTATTGTTAATTTTGTTAGGTGTGATAATGGTACTGTGGTCCTATTAAAAAAAAGTCCTTGTTAAATATGGGTGAAATGACATTTTAAAATTATGTTAAAATAATCCAGACTAAAAAAAAAAAAATCGTACAAGGTAATCAGATAAAACATCAGGAAATATGTTGCTAATTGTTGAAACTGATTAACATATATGGGGTTCTTTATTCTGCTTTTTTATGTATTTCCCAAAATTTCCATCATAACAAGTTTTTAAAAATTTAAAAGGACTCTTAATAAAAATACATACACGTAGACCATGAACTCTGCATTAGAATCACCTGGCACTTGTAAAAATGCAGATTTCAAGGCCCCTCTGACTTGTCGGGAGGTGAGGGCAGTGGCCTTGAAGCTACACTTTAACAAGCACCCTTGCCTCATCCTGAGCTCTAAGACGTCCATGGTTCTAATAAGAGGATTCCACTGAGAATGACCATACATGCAAGTTGCCAAGAGTAGGCTCTGTTTATACCCGGTGTCCTGTATAATTGTTAACAGGTGTCCCTCCTTCACTCTCAAGTGTCCCAGTTTGATAAAAAGTAGGTAGTCACCCAGGTTAGAAAGAGCCATGCTCACCCCTCGCATGCTACCTCTGCCTGCACGTGCTGAACCACACCCCACCACCAACCACCATTTGTCTGTCGAGGTTTAAGCACCTCCCCAGGCTTCTCTGATGACTACAGGTAAGAGAATTACCTGTAAACCTTTAAACCACTGGCCTTTAAACCACCGGCCCAAAGCCACAGAGTACATAATACTATCCTCAGGTGTATCTGCCTGGATGGCTGTGATATTGCAATATAATAAAAAGAAATAATAGATTTGGTCTCTGTCACTGGTTCCTGCTACAAAACTCTTAACACCCTTGAAATTTCCTGAGTGACAGGAGTAAGAGAAGCGTCCTTTGTTATCCACAATAAGCTCCTGTCAAAAATACTTGAATTTATGCGAACGAGGTGACTCTTGGCGTTTGAGGGCTGGTTGGCAGGGGAAGAACCATGGGATCAAAGGTTTAGGACTTTCAGCCCCACTCCTTGACCTCTGGGGAGGGTAGACAGGCTGAGGATTAAGTTAATCACCAATGGCCAATAACCTGATCAATGGTGTCTATGTAATGAAACCTCCATAAAAACCCTAAACCATGGATCGAAAGAGTTTCCGTGTTGGTGACCACACTGAGGCGCTCAGAAGGTGGCATGCGGAAGTGGGGGCAGAGGCTCTGAGCACTCCCCACAGACCTAGCCCTATGTGGCTGTTCCTAAATTGTATCTGTTATGATAAATTGATCATCATAAGTAATGTATTTCCCTGAGTTCTGTGAGCCCTTATAGTAAATTATCAAACCTGAGGAGGGAGTCGTGGGACCCCCAGTTTATAGCGGGTTGGTCAGAGGCCCATTCCTGAGATTGGCATCAGAAGTGGGGGGCAGTCTTATAGCACTGAGTCCTTAACCTGCAGGGTCTGTGCTGACTCCAAGTAGTTAGTGTCAGAATTAAATTGTAGAAATTGGTGTCTGGAGAGTTTGAAACTGGTTGGTATTAGAAAATTTCCCACATGTTTGGTGTCAAAAGTACTGTGAGCAGAAAAAGTTTTTTCTCTAAAGGCCATCCTTAGTTTACATGTCACTTTAAGGAACTCCTTAAAGGCAAGGACTGTCTTATGTACCTCCGTCTCTCCAATCCTGACACAGAACAGATTGTTTGATAAGTGTTTGTTCAATAAATGAACAGAATAAAGGAGAGCCAGTTGTGCTGGGCACCTCATAGACATATCTGTGCTTGCTTAAATTCTGATATATAGTCATGATGAAAGGTTAGGTAGATTTATTTTAAGATAACTAGTGTGAAATCTTGGTAAAACATTGGGAAGATGTGCTATATTATGTGAGGACGAATTAGAATTTTAAAAAGTTGTGTACACTAATTGTAAGTATTAAACTCATATATTATTATTTTTATGAGAACAAAAACCAAAAGGTAATATGCAAAAAAAAAAAAAAAAGTAACGTAGTGGGATTTCAGGTGACTGTATTTATATTTCTGTTTTCCAAATTTTTTTTTCAATAAGGAAGAAGAGGGAAAAAGAGAACTTGGAAAATGGTCTTGGTCTGATAATAACCTGCACGACACTGACTCCAGCACCACAGGGCCCCTCCCGAGGTCCCCGGCAACCCCAGAGGGGATGAAAAAGCCTCCAGCGTTGCCCCTGGCCCTCATTGCAAGGGACAGAGATGAAGACAAGTCATTTTTCCATATAATTCATAGGCTTCTCTATGTTTAGCAAGACATCCACCCCCTAGGACATGTTCTACATGCTGCACAGGCCTGTGTGGACAGAGGTATTTAAAAGAACAAAGAGTTTAAATGGTCACTTGCTTTGTCTATACTAAAAGCACCCAGGGCCTTCTGATCATCCAGCAAGGAGCCTACTCAAATATTAACAGGTATCAATCTAATATATTGTGCTGCAAGCACCATTATTTTCTTCTGGATCTATTTTACCTGTCATGTCTCCTAAGAGCGAACTGGAAAATATGCGGTAATTATATATTGATAGAACATGGGAGCGGGTTATAGATGGACCCGTGTACTTGGCTTCCTTATTAACCAGCTAAAATGTGTTCCGTGGGATCCTTCTTTCCTCTTTAAGGAACCTCCAGAGCTGAGCTGTTATTTTGCTGTTTATGATTTACTCCTTGCTTGAAAAAATTGCCCAGCTCATAAAAATTACCAGAACCTCACATGTAGAAAACCAAAAACGGGGCCCTGAGTCACAACCCCAGTGTCATCCTCCTCAGCAAGGTTCCCATTCAAAAATCTGCAACCTCCACACGGAGACACACAACTTCATTATACTGGCTGCCTGGTGCCCTATACCATCTAATTTGAACAAATTAGTCAGCAAGAAAAGGACTTATTAGGGAAGGGTCATTGGACCATATTTGTGAGCCTCAGAAGAAATACGTTTTTTAAAGGAACACAGCAAGCTATGGGCTTAAGGGTAGGTTTTTCTTACAAACACTAATGTAATAGCCCTCCCCACCACCACCATCGTGAAGAACCCACAAGAAAATGGGAATAGGCACCTCTAGGAGCTTTAATAGTCTTTACTTGGTTGATCTGCGTAGAATGTTTAAGCAGAGGGAGTAGGGGGAGGAGGCTTCGAATCAGACATTTGGGTGAAGGGCAGGGTGGAAAGCAAGTGGTGACCCACAGCGTTTTGGGACTGCTGCCCAGGTGACCTAAATGGATGATCTAACAGATAATCATTATGGTGATCTAAATGGATCTTGAGTCTAAAAGAAATATGAACGCCACATAATACATGTCTCAAGGGTGCAGCCAGACTGTCTCAAGGTGGTCCTATTACTCAGCAAGCATTCATTCAGCATTTCCCACGGGCATGGTGGCACCCAGTTCCAGCTGGGGCCCAACTCTCCCCCAGCTGCTTTGACCTCAGGCTCTAATGTGGGATCGTGGTAAGCAGCCGGTCGCTGAATGCAGGTCGTGAAACCTGGGTTCTCCTACCAGCTCTGCCGCTGGACCAATAGGCTAGTCTTTCACAAGACTTGGTCTCTGTGCCCTTTCCAATAGTAAAATACAAAGCAGGGAGACAGTAGGAGATAGCTTATATTCCATCCAGCTGGGACAATTGACCACATGTGTGAAAAGAATCCACTATAACCAACTGTTTTTCTCTTGGCCTGGTCTTGTCTATGCAGCATTTTGACAAAAAATGTGCCTGGATGGTTGAGCCGAGTGACTGTACAGGGTAACTGGCTTCTGTCAGGTAGACCTGAAAAGGGCACAAGGAAACAGAGCTCACCCTTGGAGGTAGGACTCTGCTGATTAAAACTGCAAGTCCAGAAATCATAACCTAACTTATTAAATACAACCTTCCCTTTGAAAAAAAAAAAAAAAAAAAAAACTTCAGTCAGTGTAACTGTAGCAGTAAAGTAATTAGGCAGGCACACTCCCTCTAAAATGAAACCACCAATACTGTAACTTCCAGTTAAATTTAATTACTGCCTAATTTCTTTTATAATGGATGACCTAGTTTCTGGACAATATTCTCAGAAAAGAGATTAAGTGTGGGTGTAAAACCCTGCCCTATCGTGGAGAAGCAGAGAGACCATTCATTGGGCTTGCCTAATCCATCCAGATGTAAATGTATGCAAGGCCCACGGATAAGATACAGCCCCACTGGAAAAAAAAAAAAAAAAAAAAAAAAAAAAAAAAAAAAACCTCTGTTCTTACACAAAGGCCAAAGCCACAGGCAATCCAACATTTATGCCTTCAACAAAAAGCAATTCCATGGAGACCCGTGAGCCATTTGTCAGACTTGCTGACCCACTTCCAGAGGGCAGACTTGGACATTATATGAAGAGCCAGCCTGTGCCTCTGCCCATCACTTCCTGCAGGTGCAGACCCAGCCCACACCGCCAGCCTCCAGGTCCCAAGACAAAGATAGGGCACTGGCACAGAGCAGCCCCACACTTCAGGGGCTGCATAGACTCTCAAGCCTTAGAAAGTCCTCATTCTGGCAGGAAAGCAGGGAGGGTGGGTCCACGGATGCTCTGGCTTGCCCTCACTTCTCACCAAAGTTGCCCCAGGCCAAGCTGAGCTCGATGAATGGGTGATAGAGGGGTGTCAGGAGCATCACAATCCCAGGCAGCCAGACTGAGGACAAGGTCAAATGCCTCTTCATTTTTTTCTCATAACCAAATGTGGGGGGAAAAATAATAAAATGGGGGAAAACAAATATCTGACCCCATTGAGCTAAGAATCTCGGTGGTAAAGGCAGTAGGGAGAAGAGTCCGAGAAGGGGAATCAGGATGGTTTCCGGGAGCTCAGGACCTTGACGCCAGATCTAAAAACAGGAAGGAAATATGAGATATACAGGGTACAGAGTGGGGTGAGAGAGTCTGGACACCCCAGGAAAAGATGTTAGCAAATACGAAGGCCCAGCATGCAGAGAGAGGGTGGCACTGTGAGGAAAAGCAAGGAAACCCGTGGCGGGACTGGGTGTGGGAGAGATGAGGAGCAGTGGACGAGACTGCTGCCAAGCCAAGGCTGGTGGGTGCAGCCTGTGGTGTTTGCACCCAATCCTGCAGCTTTGGGGGTGATACTGAAAGGTTTCAGGTAGGCCGGTTACAAGTCCGGGTTTTGTTTTTAGAACAATCACATGGAAATGATATGATGTCTGGGAATTGTGACATATAAAAATTTGTTACTCAAGCAACTTATAAAAACAAAAATGAAAAGGGGAATTGATAAAAATAGTGAACCATTGATAATGGCTGAAGGCAGGCAGTGGACACATGAGGGTTCATAATACTATTCACTCTACTTCCATCTAGGTTTGAAATTTTCCACAGTAGAAATACTTTTTTTTAATAACATGAATCATTTAAAAAATATCAAAGCATTTATACTAAATTCTTTATACAAGTTTTTAAAATAAGTTGTATATCCTAATGTGTGAGATAAAAATAAATGGGGATGTTTGGATATTTTTTTTCTACATTTGAAAAATATCACTGCACTGCAGGATGGAGAGTAAATTGGAAGGGAGGAGAGAGGAGACAGGAGGCCATTAGGAGGCTGAGCGGAGACCCAGGTGAGGAGTGATGGTGGCCGGTCCTGACATAGGGGTGGAGGAGATGAGGGGGCGGGGTAGATTTAAAATGTTCAGGACATAAAATGGCCAGGACCCAGTGACTGACTCGACATGAATGAATCATGCATTCGGTCACTCTCTCCATAAAGATTCAGGGCCATCGGCTCTGCCCACAGACTGCCAGGAACCGTGGGAGGATGAAAAGGCAGGTAGAACATGAGGCCAGACATCAGCGCAGCTATCTCTGACAGTAATAAGAGGAAATAAGCTAAAAGGTCAAAACCAGTTTTGAAAAAGTAAAAAGTAAAAGCCATAAGTAAACATTAGCTTAAAACATGCTGGAATGAATACCAGTAAAATCGAAAAATGCTGGAAAAAAAATTTGATGAGTTGAACAGTACACACTTAAAATGCTAGAACTATAAAAGAAAAAATAAACAGATTACATCATAAAAAGCAGATAATACAATAAAAATTACAGATAACGAGGCAAAAGTAAATAATATTAGCTAGTGCAACGTAGTGAAAAGATTAAATAATGAAATAAAATTATTGAGGCTGCATAAATTTTGTTAAAAGCACATCCTAACTAAAGGGTAACAGGAGAAATACAGGCTGCCACACAGTGTACAGCATACAGGTGACCCCAGTATACAGGTGAGCTGCCCGGGGCCACCTGGTCAACCTCCTGTCACCACTGTGAAGCACTCTGTGCCCAGCCATTGCTGGTCCCCAAATCTTCCATGTTTCCTTAAAGGACACTGCAGGAGGCGGGGTGGGGGGAAGGATTACACCATACGACCCACAGAAAAGCCTCATAAAAATCCTCTTTTGACATCTGCCCCTTTCCTCAAAGTCTCTCACTCAGAGCAGCTGCCCAAAACCTCTCCTCTCATCACCCTCCCTGCTAGATTATCCATTCCCAGACACGCCAGCCTTCTCTGCTTCCGCACCCTTGCTTCTGATGGGAGGCCTTCCTTGCCACACCCACCCCCTGAGGGACAGCAGCCCATCTTGAGCCTCTAAGGGCTCGTCTTGCAGAAAGCAGCCCCTAGACCTGGATTAATGAAATTCTCTACCTCGTTACATGTATCCACATGCCAGGCTTCCCCCAAAACTGGGCTCCTGGAGGAACAAGTACCATCACTTTTCCTAAAGTGTCCTGTTGCCTGCTTAGCCTTGGGCTCAGCACACAGTTGATGCTCAATGAATATTTGTTAAAGGTAAAAAAAAAAAAAATTAAACGTAGTCATCAGTAGCCTTTACTGATAGACTGGGCTCAACTACTCGACAAGGATGAATTCCGCAGTGGAGGGCCCCAGCACAATACAAGGAAGGAAACAGCAATGCTGCCACGCAACCTCAAGGACAGACGACTTCCAGGCCAGTGATCAGGGAAGGCTTGATGAAGGAGGTGGTTTGAGTCAAGGCTGAGAAAGTCACTAGGCTGCATGGATGGAGGGACAACAGGACAAGAAAGGGAATGGCATATGAGCTAACATACACAGAGAAAATTTCTCCACCACAAAGGCTGCCCTTTCCTCCAAGTCCCCTGCAGAAAGTTTTTGTCCAGTGAGACATCCGCCCTTCAGCATCCAGTCATCACGGGCAGCTGCTGTATCTGCACTTTGGATGGCCATAAATGTGAGAAGCTGTCGCACTCCGTTCTCTGAAAGAACACAGCAATTCCAGCTGCCTCTTTCATAAGGCATGCGCTGCGAAGCTTAGACAGTGACAGTTTGTAGCATTATATTCCTTAGCAAGGATTTGTCTAACCACTTGTATGAGCCAGTTTTCAGTTCTCAGAGCCATTTGGATTATGTAAATTATACATCCTTATTACTACCAGGACAATTGCTGGCCTTTTATTTTTTTCATTTCCAGAAAGAGCAGGAACTTTCTTTGTTTAATCTTCACAGAAGCATTGAGGGGAGTTTGATCAGCTAAATAGCCTTTCATTCATCTGGAAGAATATTCATCTGGAAGAATTATTCCAGTCCCAACCAAAATATCGATAGCACAGATACCAGAGTGTAGAACAACCTTGCTTTAAAATGGATATTTTTGTTCCCCCCAAAAGTCCTACCCCATAATATGCTGGTATGTGGAGGTTGGGAGCCTTTGAGAGGTGATCAGATCATGAGGAGGGAGCCCTTACTAGTAGGATTAGTGCCCTTATAAAGAGACCCTTACATAGCATTCTTGTCCTTTTCTGCCATGTGAAGACACAATGGTGAACCAGAAAGTAGGCCCTCATCAGACATTGCAGCTGCTGGCACCTCGATCATGGGATTTCCTAGCCTTCAGAACTGTGAGAACTAAATGTGGGTTGTTTATAAGCCACCCAATCTATGGTATTCTGTGATAGCAGCCCAAGCAGACTCAACAAGCCTCTAATGCAGAGTTTATAGGAGATGTTTAGAAACCAGTTTCATGACTCTTGACTCCCTCGCTCAAAGGCCTTTATTTGCTTTGGGAATATTAAATTTAATGTAAATATTAAATTTATATGGAAAGGGGAATGTGTAAAGTGATTGCTTTGAAGAGAACTATTAACATGCTGTGAGACCACCTTACGCTGCCATGTGAAAGGAGCAAAATGTACTTTTGGCCCCTCAGTCCTAAGGAGGGAGCTTCCATTGGGCCATTTAAGGAGTGTGAAGACGGTCCCAGAACTTAGGGGACACTGTGCACTGTAAAGAAATCTGGACAACATATGGCAGCAGAGGAAAGCACAGAGCTGGGATTGGGCTGCACCCCAGAGTTCACAGGAACAAGGTGTGGCCCATGAGGGAAAGCCAGCCTGGATCCATTTTATTTATTCCCCCAGACAGGCCTCGATGCATTTTAAAGTGTGCTCAAAAGGACTGCCTGGGAGGGTGTGGGGCTGCCAACGGTGAGACAATGTGTGGAGAAACATCGGAGAACTGGAATGAGAGCAGCATGGGAAGGGAGGGATTGCACAGTCTGCATCCAGGAAGCTAAGAGGGGCCTTCAGGCAGAGGTATTCCCAAGGAGCCTAGCAGAGCACCAAGGAGAGACAGAGTCAGCTAAAAATATCTGCCAGGGCTGAGTGTGAAGCAAATGGTAGTTCAAGGAAGCGCTCCCCTGTCACTTTTTCTCCTCCTCTCTTCCCGCCCTTGAGGTGTAGAGGTCAGGAACAGCAGTAATTGGGTACAGACAGAAGAGCAGACAAAAAAAAGGACATACCTCTGCTCCAGCAAAGGGTCAGTCGCAGTGAGGGTCCAGCTGTGGGAGGGACACGATCACACGTTAATTGAATTCGGAGATTTGATTATCGTTGGAGTCTGGATATCCTAATTTCTAAAATGTGTTTGCACCTAACATAACCATTGGATTCTCTGCTGCCTAAGAATGAGCAGAAAAACCATAGAGCTGCCCAAATTTTCATCATAGGCATGGGAAATTCATCCTCTACCACAATGAAGAAAATGTAAAGGGGTGATGAGAGATAAAAATAAAGCTACATTTGATTATATCCTCAAAGTCAGGTCTATCTGAGATGTAATAAAAGCCATGTATCACTGTTGCTATCAACACAGTCCAAGAGTAATTATTCTAAAGTTTTTTTAAGGTTATATACCTTTTGAGTCATAAATTTCATATCTAGGAATTATCCTAAGAAAATAATCCTTACACAAATATTAGACACAGAATGCCGCATTGTCTATGTGGTAGGTACTGCAGTTCAAGCCACCCAATACAACTTCAGGCCTTTCACTTTTGCCTGCTGTACAGGAAGGCATAAAAGCTAAATGTTCATTTTCACAACCTTACTTGCAGCTAAAAGTGGTCATGGTTCTGGCCAATGAAACGCAGCCAAACATCTGCAGGTGCTGCCTTTCACCTGCCTTCTTTCTGTAGTAAACAGAGCTGAAATGGCTAGAACTGCAGCTGCCATACTCAACTTTGAGCAAATGATCAAAGGAATTGCAGAAAACTCAGCACTGACGTGAGCCAATGAACCTGCCAACTACTTCCTCTTTAGAGATCTCTTGCTAGAGACAAATCTATTTAAGACACTGTAGTTTTCTGTCACTTAAAGCCAAATTCAACACTAATTTGTAGGACATGCACACACAAAGGCCTGCACGTGCACAAACACATACATACACACACACGCACACACACACACACACACCTGCACACACCCATATATACATGAATACCAAAAAAAAAAAAAGTGAGCAACGTACCAAAATATATAGTGGTGGGACTATATGTCATTATTATTTTCTTACTTTTTTCCTGCTGATATTTTTTTAAATTTTCTACAATGAATATGAACTTCTCCTGTTATAAGACAAAAAAAATTATAAACTACTTTTTAAAATTGAGATATAATTGACATATAACATTATTATTAGTTTTGGGTATACAACATAATTATTTGAAATTTGTATATATTGCTAAATGATCAGCACAATAAGTCTAGTTAACATCCATCTCCACACAGTTACAACTTTTCTTGTGATGAGAAATTTAAGATCTAGTCTCTTAACTTTCAAATATACAATACAGTATTATTAACTATAGTCACCATGGTATACATTACTTCCCTAGGACTCACTTATTTTATAACGGGAAGTTTGCACCTTTTGACAACCTTCACCCATTTCATCTCCCACCCCAACCCTCCACCTCTGGCAACTACCAATCTGTTCTCTGTTTCTCTAAGTGGTTTTTGGTTTTGTTTTGTTTTGTTTTGTTTTTTTAAGATTGCATGTGTGAGATTATATGGTATTTGTCTTTGTCTGTCTGACTTATTTCACTTGGCATAATGCCCTCAAGGTCCATCTGTGTCGTCACAAATGGCAGGGTTTCCTTCTTCATAGCTGATTAATATTCCATTGTGTGTGTATCACATTTTATTTATCCATTCATCTTCAATGGACATTTGTTTCTATATCTTGGCTATTATAAATAATGCTGCAATGAACATGGGAGAGAAGATATCTCTTCAAGATACTTATTATATTTCCTTTGGCTATATATACCCAGAGGTCTGATTGTTGGATAACATGGTAGTTCTATTTTTAATTTTTTTGAGGAACCTCAATACTGTTTTCCATAGTGGTCGCACTAATTTACATTCTCACCAACAGTGCACCAGGGTTCCCTTTTCTCAGCCTCCTTGCCAGCATTTGTTATTGCCTGTCTTTTTGAGAATGGCCATTCTAACAGGTGTGACATGATTTCTCGTTATGGCATATCGCTTATGGTTAGTGATGTTGAGCACCTTTTCATGTATCTATTGTCCATTCGTATATCCTCTCTGGAAAAAATATCTGTTCAAGCCCTTTGCCCAGTTTTTAAATGTTGTTTTTTTTTGGGGGGGGGGCGTGCTATTGAGTTATATGATTTTTGTTATACATTTTGGACATTAATCTCTTACCAAATATATGGCTTGCAAATACTTTCTCCCATCCATTGGCTGCCTTCTGATTTTGATTAGTTTGTTTATTGCTGTGCAGAAGCTTTTTAGTCTGATGTAGGCTTGTCACTGATTTTTGTTTTGGTTGTTCATGCATTTGGTGTCATATACAAGAAATTATTGCCAAGAACAATGTTAAAGAGCTTTTCCCCTGTTTTCTTCTATGAGTTATATAACTTTAGGTCTTATGTTTAAGTTCTTAATCTATTTCAAGTTAATCTTTATGAGTGCCATAGATAGGGGCCCAATTTCATTCTTTTACATGTGACTATTGAGTTTTCCCAGCATCATTTATTAAAGATTATTATTTCCCCATTGAATATTCTTGGCTTGTCATAGATTAGCTGACCTTATATGCATGGATTTATTTCTGGGCTCCCGATTCTTCAGTCTTTGTGTCTGTTTTTTATGCTAGTACACTACCATTTTGATAAATATAGCTTTGTAACATAGTTCAAAATCAGGAAATGTGATGTCTCGAGTTTGTTCTTTCTCAGGATTACTTTGGCTATTCTGGGTCTTTTGTGGTTCCATATAAATTTTAGGATTGTTTTTCTATTTCTGTGAAAAATGCCATCGAAAATTTGATAGTAATTGCATTGAGTGTATAGATGGCTTTGGATAGTATGGACATTTTAACATTAACTCTTTTGATCCATGAACATGGAATAACTTTGTTTCTTCTTCAGTTTCCTTCATTGATGTCTTATAATTTTTGGCATAAAGAGCTTTCACCTCCTTAATCAATTTATTACATATTTTATTAAGTATTTTATTTTTTATGCTATTTTAAATGGGATTTTTTTAATTTCTTTTTCAGATAGTTCATTGTTGGTGCACAAAAACACAACTGATTTTTCATGCTGATTTTTTTAACATGCAACTTGACTAAATTTGTTGATTAGTTCTAATTGTTTAGTTGTGCGTTTTGTTTTTTTTTTTTGGTGGCATCTTTAGGATTTTCTATGAACAAGATTATATGCTAAGCAAACAGACACAATTTCATTTCTTCCTTTCAAATTTGGATATCTTTATTTTTCTTGCCTAATTTCTCTGGCTAGGACTTCCAGTATTATGCTCAACAGGAATGGTAAGAGTTGGAACCCTTGTCTTGTTCCTGGTCTTAAAGAAAAATCTTTCAACTCTCAACATCGAGTATGATGTTAGCTGTGAGTTTGTCATATATGGCCTTCCTTATGTTGATGTATGTTCCTTCTATAACCAATTTGTTGAGATTTTATCATGAAAAAGATGTTGAATTTTTATAAAATGGCTTTTCTGTATCTAATGAGATGATTGTATAATTTTTATCCTTTTTTTTTAATGTCTGATATGTTTATTGACTTACATTTGTCGAACTATCCTGGCAACCCAGGAATAAATCCCTCTTGATCGTGGTGTATGATCCCTTCAATGTGCTATTGAATACAGTTTGCTAATATTTTGTGAAAGATCTTTTTCATCTGTGTTCATCAGGGATATTGGCCTGTAATTTTTTCTTGTACTACTTATCCAGCTTTAGTGTGGGGGTAATGCTAGCCTCATAAAATAAGATTGGAAGCTATCCCTCTTCTTCATTTTTTTGGGAGAGTTTGAAATGGATTGGCATTAATGATTCTTTAAATGTTTGGCAGAATTCACCTACAAAACCATCTAGTCCTAGGCTTTTCTTTGTTGGAAATGTTTTTAATAACCGCTTTGATGTCCTCTCTTGTCACTGGTCTGTTCGGATTTTCTATTTTTTCATAATTAAGTCTTGGTAGGTTCTATGTCTCTAGGAATTTATCCATTTCTTCTATATTGTCCAACTTGCTGGCATATAATTATTCATAGTAGTTTCTTATGATACTTTATATATCTGTTCCATCAGTTGTAATGTCTCCTCTTTCATTTACTTTATTTATTTGAATCAGCTCTCTTTTGTTGGTAAGTCCGGCTAAAGGTTTGTCCATTTTGTTTATCTTCCAAAAAAAACCTTAGTTTTGTTGATCTTTCCTATTGTGTATTCTCTACTTCATTTAATTCTGTTCTGATTTTTCTTATCTCCTTTCTTCTGCTAACTTTGGGCTTCGTTTGTTTCTTTTTTTCTAGTTCCTTGAGATGTAAATCTAGGTTGTTTATTTAAGATCTTTTTCCTTAATGTAGGCATTTATTGCTATAAAATTTCTTTTTAGCACTGCTTTTCCTGCATCACCTCAGTTTTGGCATATTATGTTTCTTTTTTGTTTCTTTCAAGATATTTTTTATTTCCATTTTCAAGTTCACCCTTGAGCCATTGGTTGTTTGTGTTAATATCCACATGCTTGTGAATTTTCTAATTTTCCTCTTGTTATTCATTTCTAGTTTCACACCACTGCAGTTGAATAAAACATTTGGTATGATTTCAATCTTTTTAAATTTGTGAAAACTTGTTTTGTGACCTAAGATCACTTTTGGAGAATATTTCCCGTGTATTTGAGAAAAATTTGTATTCTACTGCTGTCGGATGGAGTGTTCTGTGTCTGTTAGGTCTCCAAGGGCTTCTTTATTCTTTTTTATTATTATTTTATTTTTCAATTACAGCTAGTATACAATGTTATGTCATTTACAAAGTGATCACCCTTGTAAGTCTAGTACCTACTGACACCATACATAGTTATTACAATATTATGGACTATATTCCCTATGCTGTACTTTACATTCTGATGACTATTCTGCAACTGCCAATTTGTACTTCTTAAGCCCTTCACATTTTTACCTAGGTCTTCAACCCCCTTCCCATCTGGCGATCATGTTTGTTCTCTTTATATATGAGTTTATTTCTCTTTTGTTTATTTACTTTTTCAGATTTCACATATTAGTAAAATTGTATGGTATTTTACTTCTGGTTTATTTCACTTAGCATAATACCCTCTAGGTTCATCCATGTTGTTGCAAATGGCAAGATGAAATTCTTTTTTATGGCCGAGTAATATTCCATTATATATATGTACTATATCATCATTAATCAATCTTACATCGATGCACACAGAAACATAATGCTGAGGGCTATGACCAGCAGCAAAGAACAGGGTCAACTGCAGGGCACCAGTGCCTGTCAGCATCCACTCCTGTGGCTGCTGACAGGCACACAACAATGAAGACTTGTGACAGGAATTGGACTGGGGGAATGCAAGTGTGCAGCTGGAGGGGCTAGCTACAAGTAAGCCCAGCAGTACAGGCCAGTAATGGCTGTTGATGTGCACATCCATGGCGATGGGGTCTCCCGCAGTCGTACACATGACAATGGGTGCTCAGCTGAAGGGGCTATCCCTGAGTACATGCATACACCAACGTGAAGTCTGCCACTGGGTCTAGGCTGGCATCTTGCACTTACATGACACAGAGATAGGGCTAGCTGCCTGTCTAGATCCCAGGGTCCAAAAGGTCAGGGTAACGGAAGAAAGGTAGGGAGCAGTGAGGGACTCAGGCAGCTGTCTTTAGTGAATGCAAATACCTCTGGGGCAAAAACCAGTGAAATCCATAGGGAGTCTGTTGGTTTCTTCAGTGGTAAAAGTTGCTGGGGTCCTCTGCAGAGCTGGTCACTGGGAACCATGATCATTCCCACTGTGTCTGATACTGGTAGCCCCTGTATCAGATACTGGAACAAGTCTTCTTCCTTGTTCCCAGCCATCTCTATCCATCTCAGTTTTTCTAGTTGTTGGGTGGAGTGAAACCAAAGTGGGTCCTTTGTGCAGTGCTCTGAAAGACTGGAGAATCTAGTCACTGACCCACTCTCCTTTCCCAGCTAAAAGAACACTTGCTAGCTTGGGAGTTCCCTCTTGGCGCTGAGCAGTGCCAGCCCGGGAGATGGGATGATGCAGGCAAAGTGAAGCTATTCTTCCCTCCCTCTCAGTGTGGTCACTCGGGCTTTTTGTTCCACTGTGTTGCTGAAGCTTCTTAGGCAGATCCCTGTGCTCTCCCAGATCTGTTTTTTGTTCATGGATAGCTGTCTAATTGTTGATCTTTGTAAAGGGACCGAGGCTGGAGTCTTCTTCTCTGCCACCTTGGTGACATCCCTTCCCTAACAAAATTTTCTGAAGGAAGGGATCATATATTATCTGAGTCACTATTACCTAATAGATGTTCAGTAAATTAACAAATACAAGGGAATCGATCAATGAACAAAGAAGTTCCTACAAAGATTTTTAAGGCAATAAAAAAGATGAGCAAAAATATCACAAAGAAAAACTTCTCTTCCTGATCTTACCTTTAGTCAGCCCAAGTGCCTCCCCTGTTTGTCACAATCCTTCATTTTTCAACTGCTTGCTCTGACAAAAATCTGACACAGCCTTCGCATCCTTCTTAATTGCTTTACCAACTCTCCCTGGGACTCAGTGGTACGCATAGCTCTTTACTAACAAATTACTACCTCCAGTACCTGCAAAAGAAGCCCTCATTGTCAGATTGACAAATGGTTTTTCCGATTTGAAAGATGGATCAAACCCACACGTCACTGTTTGGACCAGGCATCTGTTGCATCAAAGCCTCTGGAGAACCATTGGCCCTCCTCCTATGTGCTTGGCCAACTATTTTCAGCACCTTTATCTTACTTCAAAAACAGACTGAATCTTCCATAGCAAAGAGTTCCAGATTTTGTGGATGTATGCTCAGTATGTCAAGATCCAGGAGCTCATTATGATACAGAGGTCGTTTGTTCAGTAAAACCACAACAGCATAAATGAAAAAGAGAAACCAATGAGCCACATGGTAACCAAGTATATAAAACAGCAGGAACCTCACATGCTCCAATCCCATTAGGAAAATAGGAGGTGATTAAAGGGAAAAAACAAACGGCTTTAATACCCTCATGTTAGAACGGCTGCAGTCTTTCCCTGAGCCGTCATTTATGAAAATAAATTCACTCGTCTTCAGCAAGCTACGCTAAAAATGCATATATAAAAGCCCTGTGCCTCGTTCTCAGTTGTTAAGACTACTGTATTAAGTCCAGGTCAGCATTTCAGTGCTCACGTAGTCTGGATAGTTTCACCAAGGATAACTCAATTCATGACTTGATCACTCTGCTGCCCAAGGTCAGCCTTCCCTCCAAACCAGCACTGGCCATAGGTGGCATGGGTGGACAAGCAATCCTTCCTCAGTTTGTAAAAGCAACACAAAACCTATATTCTTCACATATGGTGAAGCACCATGCATCAACATCACTTTATGGATGCTATGTTATGCCCTGAATTGTGTTCCTCCCAAAATTCACATGTTGAAGCCCTTATATCCAGTACCTGAGAATGGGATGACATTTGGAGATAGGGTCTTTAAAGAGCCAAGTTAAGAATGGGATCCCTAGGGTGGGCCCAATGCAATATGATTGGTGCCCCTTTAAGAGGAAATCTGGACAGAGATGGGAGATCAGGTGAGGACACAGGAAGAAGATGGCCAGCTACAAGCCAAAGAGAGAGGCCACAGAAAGAAACAATCTTACCCATGGTCTCAGCCTTCAGGGCTGTGCGACAGAACATTTCTGTCATTTAAGCCACGCAGTTTATAATACTTTGTTTTTGCAGCCCTGGCAAATTAATATGTCACATTTCCTTTAAATAACTTTGCAACTCTAACGGAATGTTAGCTCCCGGAGGGCAGGAATTTTTGTAGCTTTGTATTACTGCTGCATCCCCAGTGTCTAAATTAATGTCTGGTACAAAATTGGCACTCAACAAACATTTATTTAAAAAAGAGAATAAAGAATTGCATGACATCTAAAATACCATTTCCGAACCCCTTTTCCCTTCCTCTCCCAATCCACTCGAGATAAATCCTGGTTTTATTTTTTTTTAAATAATTCAGAGAATACAAACCACCAACACCTGCAATGCATCATATTCATTTTTGCCCAGCAACTAGATATACAATCTAATCAGATGCACATGCATCCCTGAAGCTGCTTTCCCTTGGATATATAGCTACTGGCGACAGATTCTGACCTGTCAGGCACAGGAGAAGCCATCCTCTTTGTTCAGTTTTGCTGTGGCAAATCCATAGGATGAAGAGTCACCTCCAACCTCAAAATGAGTAAGTGCCCAGGAGCTGAGAGGTCTTGTCTGAAACTCACCCGAAATGCCAGCCTGTCCATCTGTCAAGGGAACTTTCATCAGCAGTGGCCTCCAGTACTACTTCAAACCTAGAGTATCCTCCAATTCAACTTAACAAGTATTTATTGAGCACCTACTCAGTGTTTAACAATATACAAAGCAAAAGGAAGCAGAAGAAAGGGATATAGAAACTATGAGTCCAGCTCTCAAGCTTAATGATATTTCAGGTGGGAAGTCAAGGTGAGATGCCTGGAGACAGCAGGGAACCTGGACTGGAATCGAGAGACCACTGACAATGAGCAAGTCCACTCCCCTCTGAAGCCTCGGCTCTCTCATCTGCAAAATGGGAGGGCAAATGAAGCCTTCCAGAAGGTCTCTTCCAGTTTCTCAGGCTGTGGTGACTGTTAAGACAGGCTTCCTTGTTTAGTTGCACGGACAAGAGACCCAAGCGAATTACCTCCAGGCAGGGGGTGGGTGAAGGAAGTTATTGTCAGATACACAGGGGCTGGACATAAACTGGAAACCCCAGGAACAAGCAGCTCTGGGGACAGGCCTCTCTCTGTCTCTCTCTCTCTCCCCCTTCCCCTCCATGGAATTTCTGATTCTTTCTGTGATCCAATGCTTTACTCTCTGCCAACATATGCACACATTCTTCTCTCTCAAAATCTCATCTGACATGCGGCTTTAACCATTAATCTGTCCTGACTCTCTGCCTCAGCAGATCATTGGTAAATTCTCTCCATGTTTATCAGTACATATTCCTGAGAGAGAACATCTGATTGCTCTTGCTCATCTTTTTACACCAGATCGTAATCATAATCCACTGTGGCTGGTGATGCTTGTGTCAGGCCCCACCCCCAGACTACAGATAAGGTGAGGCTAAGGCATGGGGCACCCATGGCACTAAACCAGAAGGTGGCATAAATGGGTAAGGATTTGGAGGTCAAGGTCATAAAATATGTTACAGTCAACAAGGGCCTAACAAAAGTTCATTATCAGGAATGCAGATTGGATGGGCCCATAAACGATGGCACTTATCTTTTATACCCCCCCCTTCCTGCATCCATAATTAGACTACCAGGTGTACCAGGTGACTTAAACCTTCTGGAGATAGGAAAAGAAAGAGTCGGCTGCATAGCCATAAGTAATCCAAGGACTATCCCACTGACGGGTCCTGCCTCCATGCACAGTGAGGACTGGGTCAGGCAGAAAGACCCCTGGACCACAAACGAGAGGCCAGGGCCATTTGTGTGACCTTGAGAAAAAGCAGTTAGCCTTCCGGACCTCGATTTCTCACTTGTAAAATAAGAATAATATCTTTCCTATGTCCTTTCTAGAATTATAATGAGAAACAAAGCAGGAAACATCAAAAATTACTCTTGAAAGCATGAAGTTTCAAGTACACTTAAATTTAAAAAATTAACAATTTAATTAAATCAGAAAATACAGTCTATAATTAGGCACAGGAAAAAAAAAAAAAAAAAGCCCAGAAGGAAATACACCAAAATTGTCAAGAATCTCTCTGGTAGAGAGATGGTAGTTACCTCTACATGGTAACAGATGGGAGATTTTCAGATTTTCATTTCTTCATACTTTTATCCTGTATATTTCAAATTTTCCATAATAAAAGTGTGATAAGTAGAAAAATATTCTTTAAAAGTGTGAGCATCAGTAGGATCCTACTTTCTTCCCTGGCTATGTTAGTTGCTGGCATTTTATTGTTTTCTTTCTAAGTGTTTCACTTAGAGGCTGAGCAAAGGAAATAAAAGGAGGTCAGCTTCAAACCAGTCAGTTTCTGCTGCACTGTTAGCATGCCTTTGAAAGGATTCAATAGAAAGAGAAGGCTGAGCGAAGCCTTGTAGCTGAAATGAGGCTTCAGCAGCATGTTTGCATTTCAACTATTCGGGCTGCCCTTGCTCCCTGCTACTAAGATTTAACTCTGCCCTGCTCTTTCATCTAGTTGGGGAAATCCATATGATGTTCTAGTGAAAATTATTTAAAAGGAAAATAATCTTCTCAGATCCTCAAGTAAGAGGTATAATGTAGAAGTTTAGTGCATATGTAATTTATAAAAAGTATTGCATACTTGGACCCAATATATCATCAATGGTCACACACTTTCATTACTGAATTAAATATTTCCTGAGTCCTTACCATGTGCCAGAATCTGTGCTAAACAGAATGGTGACAAAAACAAACTCAGTCCCCCAGCACCTAACGCAGTGCCCGGATGTAAAGAAGCTCCCAACCAACAGTTGTTGAATGAATACATGAGCATCTTCTGCCTCTATGGCTGTCCTCTCATGCACGATTGTGCACAGGGCTGTCCCTGAAGAGATTCAGAACCCAAGGTCACGCTGAGGTAAAGGGGTAGGTAACCAGGGATGAGCCAACTGTATGTTCCTTTCACCAACTATACTACCTCAAAAATGGTGGGGGGTGGGGGGGCATTATTTATCCCTTTGGAATAAAATTAAATCAAAGATAAAGAAAAGAAAGAAATGTCTCAAAAGCAAAACTGACCATCAAAGATAGACAGGCTATTAGATGATACTAAGAAATCACCTAAATTTTTTTTGGAACAATGATGTTATTGTGCTTAGTTTTTTAAGTTCTTAATGTACACTGAAGCATGTAAGAATAAAATAACATAAGTCTGTTGTTCACTTTAAAATAATCTGAGGTACAACAGAAATTTGGGGGTCCAGGACACAAGACCTACAGGATCAGTGAGATTGGCCACTTGTTGATAATTGTGGAAGGTGGATGACATAGACGCTAGTGGTTCCCAAACTCATCTGTACAAGGAACCAGCCAGAGTGCTTCAAAAATACCAATCTATGTTCCATCGCTAAAGGCTGAGTGAAACGGTCTGGGAGGATATTTCAGCATAGGAAGTTTTACTAAATCCCCAAGTCATTCTAATATACAGGAACTGAGTTATACTATTCTCTATACTCTGAGTATGTTTGATAACTTACAGAACAAAAAGGGCTTTTTTAATGAATGGAGGCAAAAGGCAGTTAAGCACAGGAGGGGCAGGGGCAGCCCCACTCCCCATCATCTGAGGACAGAGGATTCACTGGTCCCCCTCTCAGTCCTTTAGTTTCAGGCCCCCTCTGCCCACAGCTGTCTCCCCATCGCTTGGTTTCCAAAGCAGGATGGGAACCTGTGGAGGTGGTGCAGCCACAGTCACCCACAAACGGCCCCACTCACGAGCCCCCAAACGGAAGGAACCAGATGTTGGCGTTCCCCTGAGCTTGGGAGTCTGCACCTCACTATGCGGCCTCCTCTCTCTATTGCTCGTTGCCACCCCCACACCATCCTTCTTCATTCAGCTACTTCTTTTGTGACATGAATTATGCACTTTCACCTCCTGCCAGGCCAGGGAGGCCAGGGCTTCCTAAGAGCCCCATGATTGAGATTAATCATCCTCAGATGGATGGAGGTTTGTAAAAAGCTCCTACTCATTTCCAGTGGGATGTGCAAAACCCTCTCACCTGGCTTCCCACAGACTGCCACAGAAAGCCCATCTTATGGGATAATGCTTTACTTCAACCAGAATGTCTCAATAGTAGGTTTCATGTTCTCAGCTGTGCTCACAGTGGGGATGTGATTTTCCTCCATGAAAATGCTATTATTAGAGAACTCCAGGCTCACTGTCCTCCCAACAATAGCTCTCTATTATTTGTGGAGAAATGGTACTTTGGAGAGGCATTTGCATGTGGTTCTCTACAATGAGGCAAGCGTGGCTGACAATCAAAGGGTTGCATACAAACCGTAAATTCATCCAACCTCCCAGATATTCACCGGGCTTCTGGCTACAACTAGAACGTCATTCTGAATGTGGGAGGACCCTCCAGACAAAACAGAAAACCCAGCGGACTAAATTCTGACCTTACATCTGTAGTTTAATCTAAAGATTGTTCTTTTTCCTTCATTCTTCTTTAGCTGAACCCTTCTCGGATGTCTGCCACTGTGGGAGGAGCAGCCTGTGAGGCCATCTCAGCTCTCCAAGAGAGGAGATAGCCAGTATTAAGTGACCACTGTATGCCACCCTTCTGGATACCTAATAGCAGAGGTTACACACTCCAGTGCCCATAAGGTCAGGAATGGTAAGGGAACGAGGGAAGCAAATTGGGCTGGGCTTGCCATGGGCTGTGGTAGGGTCTGCCTCACACACTAGCTAAAGAAGGCAGCCACTACTTGGTTTCAGACCCTCGTTTCATGTAGAAATATTGGCTCAGTGTGGCAAAATCTATATTTTTCTAGGAACTGGAAACCTAGAATTCCAAGTGCCATCCTTCCATGTTTAAATGGTGGTAAAGAATTCTATTTTTATTTTTTTAATGGTGCCAAACTGCACATTCTAAACTACAAGTGTGTTTGGTCTGGGCCCCTCTGGAGTCCAATCTGCCACCTCTGCTTGATAGCTCTCTCCTCCTTCCTTGAACGTCCCTTAGCTAATCCCCTGGGACTTCTGTTAGCATGTTTCTCCCACTGCACTGAAAACACTCATGGACATATGGGTCTCCCCAACTGACTGTCAGGAACCCTGTCTTATTGCCTTGGCACCCTCAGAACACAGCTTGTGCCTGACACCTTCAACGTATGTTTACTGAATGAGAATGACTGAATCCGCATTGCATTTACTCCTCACTACCATCCATGACTCTGGTGTTCTTGTATCCATTGCACAGATAAGGAAACTGAGCCTTAGACAGGAGGAGAGACTTGTCCCAAACCCCCACATCCTCCCCACACCTGCCTAACCCCAAGCCTGTGCTCTGTGGGCCACACCACACTGCCCCCTCTCATGTCACTTTGCTTCTCACATGCAAACATTTTGTACCTACTGAAAGCCATAGTCCTGGCCTGAGACATAAACGGCATATTAAAATCATGTCGAAAATCCTCCACTTCTCATCTCCACGTGTCACTAAACCACTATCTTGAGTTATTTACAGTTGTGGACTGTGTGACCCTTTGATGGGTCAAGGCCTGAAGGTCAGTAAATCAATATTTTTAAAATGGCCATTAAATATCCAACAGCTGGGGCGCGTTTACTGGAATCAGACACCCCACCCCCTTAGGAGTTTTCAAACACAGAACACCTCCTATTCTGCCTCGGGCCTTTTAATTATTTGAAAGAAAGTAACTCCAAAACATCGCTCTCTCTAAAAAAAAAAAAAAAAAAGTCGCCGGAGCGGCTAATGAACGTTATTTCTCAACTCGCTCAGGTACACTCCAAGGCCTGCCTTCCTCTTGAGCCCCACGGGAAGGTGGCTGTGGCCACTCCACACATTGTAGCGGGGAGGGGGTAGTTGCTCACCTTGCCCTGAGAACAAATGCTCGCCCGCTCCAGGGAAACTTCCGTTCTAACCTGGGTATCCACGGGA